>NW_012133857.1:3391543-3419056 GCF_000956105.1 Propithecus coquereli | reverse complement strand
CATAAACCAGTAACATAGTTGTTTATTATCATTATTCAGCATAATCTTATGGGACCACTGCTGGTCATTGACCAAAATGTCATTATTTCGTACATGAATGTATATAATTTCTCTCAGATACTTGGCCAAATCCAAAGCTGCGCAATTGCAGGAAGAGACTGTGGCAAGCCCAGGAAGTAACATCTGCTAAGTGGTTGATAACCAAGCAGAAATATCAGAGTTCACACATTACCGGGGAAACATTGTAAGAACTTAATGAACACCTCAAGCTTTCAGTTAAGACCCTAGAAAGATCTCATCCTAGGGCAGGGACCACGTCCTAGGAGTAAGGGCAAAGATAAAATAGGTCTGTCCTAACAGGGCCTGAAACTAAGGCTTGACAGGATCAAAGTGATTCTCTAATAATTTAACATAACCCAGAATCTCTGCAATCTATTATCCACAATGTCCAGCACACAATAAAGGCTACTGAAGGCACAGAAAAAGGATACTGAAATTCAACAGAAAAAATGATCAATTGAAGCAGACCCAGAAATTATCATTATTGATATGCTAATGAAAGCAGAGAAAAGATGAACAATATATGACAAGATGTGGCTTTTCAACAAGGAATAAGAAATTTTTTAAAAAATCAATCAAGATGTGGGGAAGAAAAGGGAATCCAAGATGGAAGGTAGACTGTGATGAATGAATCTGACCATAATAAACAAATGAAATAAAATTAATCATATAACCACACTGAAGGGAATGGGTAAAAAGGAGATGGTTGAAGTAACTTTGGAAAATAGTGTGGATAATCCTACAATAGTAGGATGGAGCAAACATGTAAATATATTATAGGCAATGAGAATCAGATTTCTTATTATCAAAAAATGAAGCTATAGATGAGGAAAGGAGGAAGGCTAGAATGAATATTTTGGTGCTGAATTGGAGTCACAGATACAGAAATAAATATAGATGCGCGCGTATATAAGTTAGTATCCACAAATATATTTCCTAGCTCTGTCCACTGAGAGGGCTTAGAAAAAGTGACACTCCGGCAGCAAACAATACATGTAATATCCAGATTTTGGTTTCTAACTACCATCTGAGTATACCAGGCTGTACTAGTAAGGTATCTGATAAAACGATATGGTTCATTGAAGAACCGTAGTTCATTGAAGAACCATGGTTGATTTGAGGCTGAGACAGAGAAAATACCAGTTGATCCTGGAGCAAATTGTAATGTCAAAAAGTGCTCAGAGAGGATGACGACATATCAAAGGGCACAGGAGCCAATGTGAAAGAGCTCCCAATGTCCAAAGCCATTTGAGCAAGAAAATAAATACGAATTATACTGGATTATAAACCAAGGAATAAAATAAATATCATTGGGTCTCTGCAGATATAAATAAATAACTGAATAAATAAATAAATTAGGGTAGAAGAGATATTCTTCCTTAAAGAATAATTCCAATTGATAAACGTAGAAGCAATGAAGGAAACAAAAAATTTCTATTAGAACAATACAATAATAATTTTTACAAGCAACATTCACTAATGGATGCCAAAATTCATAGGTGAAAGTTTAAGGACAAACAGGACATTTGCATAGTCTCAAAATATGCCCCCAAAGAAATATGTATTAATTAAAAAGAAAAAGTGGTAACTTTATAGTGGAGAAATGTGAAAAATACCACGTGAACCAAATGATGAAAGTTAACATCAGTAAAAACAAGACAGATCATCATCATTTACTCTTTGATATGAGAAGGGCCCATCATCTCTATGTAATTCTTTTCAATAATACATAACCTGAACATAATCATGAGAAGATAGCAGAAAAATCCAAACTGAAGGACACTTTATAAGTAACTGAGCATTATTTTTCAAAAGTATCAAGGTCAGGAAAGAAAAGGAAAGACTGAGGAACTGTCTCAGATTAGAGAAAATTAAGAAGACTTGATCACTAAACGCAGTGTGGGATCCTGGATTAGATCCTGACACAGGAAAAGGACATTAGTGGTAAAACATGTGAAATATGAATAAAATCTGTAGTTAATTAATAATGTGTCAAGGTTAATTTATTAGTTTTATTAGTTGAACTACACAGTTATGAAACATGTTAAGTTAAAGGAGGCTGGGTGAAGGGTATACTGCATGTACTCTGGAAGACAGCAATATTGGCCCCAAGAAGATGAAAAGTGATTCTTGAGGGGGGAAAAAAATCTTACTCTTTTTATGTGCAAAGCGCACCTATATGTGCAATACATAAGCAGATATACAGTATATTTGTAGTATTAAAATTTCATGGAGGGGGAGAAACAATTAGGGAAAAATGGCTACTCAAGGGGATGATCTATATAATTTAGGTGATACATATACTGTCATGAGCCGCATAACGACATTTCAGTCAATGACAGACTGCTTATGTGATCCCAAAAGATTATAATACCATATTTTTACTGTACCTTTTCTATGTTTCAATATGTTTAGGTACACAAACACTTACCATTGTGTTACAATTGCCTACAGTTTTCGTACAATAACATGCTGTAGAAGTCTGTAGCCTAGGCACAATAGGCTATTGCATACAGCCTAGATGTGCAGTAGGCTATACCAGCTAGGTTTGTGTAATAAGTACACTCTGTGATGTTCACACAATGATGAAATTGCCTAATGGTGTATTTCTCAGAATGTATCCGTACAGCTAAGCAACAGGACTATAATTTGAATCTGTGTTTTGCTTAAATTAGTGCCATCCATGTTTTCATTACAATAACTTATCTAAGCCATGGAGTTTCAGTGATTGAAGTAGGAACTCCCAAATCCCTTGTTTGGAGGATACAGAAAACCAGTCAAGTCAGGAAAAATGAAGCTAAAAAAGGTATTTAGCTCCTGGCTCTCTGTGCTTCAGCCATATTTAATTGTATCAATGCATTATGGTTTCTCCTGCCTTGGACATTTGCTCTGTTAATAACGTTCCTTTTTCCAGAAATATCCTCCCCAGCTTGCTTTACTTGTGTAATGCCTGCTTAAGAATACAAGATTGCAACTCAAATATGCCTCCCTCAGAAAAAACTTTCCTGGCCACTTAATCTAGATTAACTATCAAGCATCCTTATTAGACAATCTTATAGCACCCTATGCTTTTTCTCCTTTGCTTTTATGGAGTACAGTGTGGTGTTTTAATACATGTATTCAATGTGAAATGATCTTATATTCTGTATTCTTGATGCTCTGTCATTTGGGGCCTTGCTGATCCTAGACAGACTTCCCCTCTCAGGGCTAGTTAATTCCTAGAGATAGCAAATAACTCCCCTGTGAGCTCACCTTTCCTATGCAAACCAACCAATCAGGAGCTCAAACTCAGCAATTACCTTCTTTATTGAGCTCCTACAGGTTGAACCACTGTTCCTCTGTCCTACTCACCCCAGGGCCAGATAGCAGACAACTTGGACAGCCTGTACACCTCAGAGCCCACTGAAATTGTTCCAACTAACCGATCCTAAACCTGCCTGGCCTACTTACCCCACATAACTTATTCTTCCCAGCAAAACCACAGGACAGGCCCTCACCCACGCCTTCCCCTCCCTCCTGCTCACTCCTAACCACAGAACCTGGTGCTTCCACATGTGACCATGGGGCCCTTCCCCATGTTCCCCCTCCTGTTGGGAACTGTGAGTGAAAAACTATTTTTTAATGACAATCATCTCCTGATCTGTTGGCCTCACCAAACCTGAATAAAAACAAAATCCCACGTACATTTTAAAACAGGCTAGCTCCTTAACTACCCAGAGCACAGCTGACACTAGGTTTTCAACCTAATGCTTTCAGGGTAACAGAAGCAACAGAAGTCACTCCTGGGGTCCACATAATGGGACCTATTCCCAGGGTCCCAGCCTAGCCCAGCAGACTGCCAGGTTATGGGAAGCAGCTTAACCCCATCCACGAGACTCTCCTGGCCTTCCAAGTCTTCCATGTCCTGGCTCCCAATTCTTTTGTGCGAGTGTGAGAAGTGAGTCCTCATTTTCCACCCTAGGATAGTCCTCATATTCCTTTAGGCAGAAAACATTTTATCAAACTACAGGGTGACTTCCATGCCCCAGATAAGGCAGTCATAATAACTAACTCTACATTTTCCCGGTAGCTGAGTTCCTCAACATTAAATAGCACCATAAGCAGAACCCCAAAGTTTTAACCTAGTTCCATATTCGGGGGTGCAGGGAGGGAACAACTGCATTTATCTACCTCATCCAGGGAACAGTCCTGTTACAGCCACAGTATATTCACTGTACTGCAAAGATCATGTAATAGGTTAACCAACTGCCCCACATTCAGATTTTTGATGACTTCCATGTTTTCTCTGAGAAACAATGGATGCTTTATATTTGCAAATCTAAGCAATACATTTTACTAATTTTTCCAAAATAAAGGAAGTCTGCTGGGAAGTCAGTCTCCATCTCCAGAAAGATAAAACTGCCAGCCACTTCCAAACAGACGTTGTCCCACTCACAAAGAGAAGGAAAGTTCTGTCTCTACCAGACACCCTGCTGTAAAACTGTCTCAAGGGTAGAGAGTTGAAGTTAACCTTGGTGATTCTGAGGAAACCACCACAAAGGTTCTCTATGGTGGTTATAGAAAACCGCATTGGACTTGAAGACTCCAGAACCCCTCATCCATCTGAATGCAAACATTCTGTGGACAAGTGAGCTCCTTTCTGCTGTTGCAGAGGGGCTGGATCTATTAACTGAGTCATACTTGTGTATACCTGTTGCTTTTT
Organism: Propithecus coquereli; assembly: GCF_000956105.1. Lineage (NCBI taxonomy): Eukaryota > Metazoa > Chordata > Mammalia > Primates > Indriidae > Propithecus > Propithecus coquereli. The sequence goes on along the minus strand of NW_012133857.1, from coordinate 3,414,294 downwards.
TAGAGAGCTATGGTGTATATATTTCAATTCAGGTTAGATCCCTTCTATGTGTAATTACTAGCTGTCTGGGTGTTTTCCACTGGGCAGTTGTAGCAGGTGGAGCTGGGAAAGGGATTAGAATGGTGATGTCCCAGGGTTGGCAGAGACTGAAACACCCAGAGGAGCTGGAGTTAGTCCATTGTGTCACAGTGTGATTGAATTGTTATAGTAGATGGGACAGCCCAGTGGCCTTCAAAGCAAAGTACACATACCCTACAGAGGGGTCCCAAGATGGTTCACTGGGATAAGGAAGATGGGGTATGAGACTTTCTTTTTACATTTATTGTTATCTAAAAAGATAAAAACAAAATCGTTACATTTAACATATAATGCATGTATTGATCCTGCCGCCCTCACTTTCCCTGATGGATGGCTGGGTGCCCTCACTTATCCCTTTGCTCTCAGGATGCCATAAATTATTGCAGACTGTGCCTGATGAGTGGATTTGTTGATTATATCATCTGGTTTTAGCTGAACTTATTTTTACATAAGGAACTAATGTATGACTTAAGACTTTAAGATCATACTAAGGGCTGGGTGCAGTGGCTCACACCTATAATCCTAGTACTATGGGAGGGCAAGGTGGTAGGATAGCTTAAGGCCAGGAGTTCAAGACCAGCCTGGGCAACAGAGCAAGACCCCATCTCTACAAAAAAATAAACTAGCCAGGCATGATGGCACATGCCTGTAGTCCCAGCTACTCAGGAGGCTGAGGCAAGAGATTCCTTGAACCCAGGAGTTCAAGACTGCAATGAACTATGATCACACCACTGCACTCCAGCCTGGGCAACAGAGCAAGACACTGTCTCAAAAAAAAAAAAAAAAAGAAGAAGAAGAAGAAGATCATACTAATAATAATATAAGCCCAAATTAATTTTTTAAGTGGCAGAGCTCACTCTACCCCTACTACTAGAAAGATCTTTTTGCTAGATTAACAAAGAGGAAGAAAAACAAGGACAATCTAAGTATATTTGATATATTGAACTCAATTGCTTTTACTAAAAATACTCTACTACTGATAGTTTTAGTGAGAACAAATAATTTTTGTACTGTTAATAAGTAAAAATTATTTTTAAGTATTGTTTAGTTCATCTTCAGTCCATCTTTTTAATTTCAATTTTTGTAATTTCAAGGTGTATAATATATTAGTAAAAAAGGATGATGCATGTTATCCACAAAAAATCAGTAGGCCTGTGTCATAGTTTGCGTTCTGGGCTCTGCCATTCACTAGCTATGTGTAATTGTGGGCTAGTCTCCATATCTCAATTTGCTCATCTGTAAAATGTAGATAATAGTTCCTCCTCACAGATTTTGTTGAGAAGATTTGTTTTAAGAATGCCTGGTACAGCTTAAGAATCTCAGAATTTTTCTGGGAGGCCAAGACAGGAGGATCCCTTGAGATCAGGAGTTTGAGACCAGCCTGAGCAACAGTGAGACCCCATTTCTACTAAAAGTAGAAAAAATTAGCCTGGCATGGTGGCACATGCCTATAGTCCCAGCTACTTGGGAGGCTGAGGCAGGAGGATCGCTTGAGCCCAGGAGTTTGAGATTGCTGTGAGCTAAGCTGACACCATGGCACTCTAGCCCAGGCAACAGAGCAAGATTCTGTCTCAAAAAAAAAAAAAAGAATCTCAGAGTTTTGATTCCCATCCCCGTAAGAGGAGAGTTCTATGCTGGGATGTGGGTGCTGGAACACACAGGAAACATTTTCGATCGGGAGCCTTTTCATAACATTGCCAAAGGTACGCCTCCTCCAGCAGTGCAGACATCCCTGCCAACTACAAAAGGACGCCAGCGAGCCTGGAGCAGCTACCCAGGGCAACTCTTTATTGAACTGTATCTGCTTTCAGCAGATGATTGCATTTAGAAAGAAATTATTACATTTATGGAACGAACAGTCATAAAGCAGTAGACATGAATCCAACACACACAAAGAATCTAAATTAAATATCTCACTCTAAGCCTATCAAGTTCATGTACATATCACTATAATTGCCATTTGTAATCCAAGGGCACCACTTATATACACTTTTGGTGATTGCTTGGGAATTATCTTTAAAGCCTTAGATTTTTAAATTTTTCATAGTTTTGTATGCAAAGATTCTAGATACTCATTTAAAATCCCTCGTAGCTATTAGATAATCAGATTCAAGTATGAATTTGGAGATGCATGGTCTAAAATGCAAACATACTCCTTCAAAAACTGCATAATCTGTACCTAATCATGAGAAAACTTCAGACCAAACCCATTCTGAGGGACATTTAACAAAATAACTGATCTATACCTTTCAAAACTGTCAAGGTCATAGAAGACAATGGCTGTCTCAGGTATGGTTCTGGATTAAAGGTGATTAAAGAGACAGGAAAAATAAAGATAATACATGATTCTAGATTGGTTCCTGGGACAACTGATGAAATCTAGATAGCTCTAGATTAAATAATAGTATTTTCTCAAAGTTAATTTTCTAATTTTAATGATATGTGCAATTTAACCTCAAATGACTCAGAAAAATATAATATGTATGTACATGTAGATACAGAAAGAGAAAGTGAATGATAAATGCAGTAAAACATTAACATTTGCATAACCTGGGTGCATCTGTAATTTTTTGTACTGTTTGCAACTATTCTGTAAATTTGAAACAAATTTTGAAATCCACTCATCAAGTCCCTGCTATTCTAAATAATCACAAAACAGCATATCTGCACACCCAGGAGCAGTTTGTTTCCTGCCTCCCTATTTTTTAAACAAATCATTAAAAATCCTTTTCCCCATTTCCCCCCTAATACTCTAGCCAAGTTTATTGCTTTATTTCCCTGACACATAATTTCCTTTTTCTGTCAACCACAGAACTGAAAATTCCCTGTGATTTTTAAGAGCTTCTGTATCAGACAAAGCATTAATGTCTTTCCATGCAAGGTTGCTAGTCTACAGGGAGCAGAATTCTAAGAAGATCTGGGCTTGGTTGTTCATTAGTATCCAACACACATAAATCTAACTGTGTGAGGGAAGCAGTTGTTCCTAGATAAGAAGAAAAACTCATTTTTAAATCATAACAAAGAGTAAAAGAAGAAATGGGGAAGGAGGGGAAGAAGCCTATAGCACCATTGATCCAGCTCCAGGAACACAGAGCTTTGAACCTGAGGGAATCTGAGTCAGGGTTCAGAGCCTCTCCTCAGGCTCAGACAACTCCCAAACTTAGCAGGAGGGCCATCTGCCCACATCAGAATAAACTTGGTGTCCTCTGTTCTTGTTTTCGCCATCATTTTATGTCCTGTCAATCTTGACTGCTGTTACAGCAAGTTTTCCCTGGGATATAATGAAATGTCCCTTACATACATGTACACTTGCCACTTGAAGTACAAAATGGAGCAAAACAAAAACCAGCGGAATCGTCTTACCTTCAAATAGCAGTTGTTGTGTGAAACAGGTTCCACGTCTGTACCAGGTCCCTGAGGGGTTGAGGCTAGCTCAATGCATGCAGAATATATAGGGAGAGATTATAGACCTGGGTTTTCATTACACAAGGTGTTTTTGATGGGTGCTCAGCCAAGATCCACTTAAAAACAAAAGCTGCACAAAGACTACAAAAAGGCCACACAAAGTTTAAACAAAAGGCTAAAGAAAGACCAAACAAAAGCCAAAGAAAGTTTAAACAAAGAGTGAAACAAAGACAAAACAAAGGCCAAACAAAGACAGAAACAAAGACCAAAACAAAGAGCAAAAGAAAATCTAAACAAAAGCTAAGCTAAGCTACAACCATATCTCACACACACACACACCGTATCTACTCTATAGCCCCTCCCCCACACCCACATTTTCCAGCCCCCACCTCCCACATCCCACAAAATCGACACCCATGTGCAACCTCGCTCTCACCAAGGCTCATTCCACACCAACTCCACATCAAACCACATGCTAGGTCCAACCATACCACATGCCAGCTCGCCCCACCAAGCCGCACCCCTTCCACAGACACACCAGGCCATCGTGGTAACCATCCCACCCCGGCACACCACACCTCACCCCACACATCACAAGCCATACCCACAAGCCATGAACAGAGTTGGAGTTGCAGTGACAAATTCCTATCTTGAGGCTCCTGTTTGCATACTCCATGCAGATTAAATACCCATCTACGCTTCCCTCCCTAAAACACCCACGTACACACACACCCCAAGATTAACATTCACACATGCATGCCCTTGCACACTTAATTTAACATGACTCTAATCCAGTCTAGTTAAAACTAAGATTGAAGTTTCCATGACAATTACTCTGTTCACTCAAATTTATGAAAACTTTCATAAATCATTTCTCATGGTGGATGGTTGAACCTCATTTAATTAACATGGTAATACTGGCTTCAGTCTTAGACATTGGCATTTTCTTATTATTCTCCTAAATTCTGGGAGTCACATTATTGGGTCCCATAACTCTGTGTTCTGTTAAACGTCATGAGTATTATAATTCTTTTCTTCCGCTAAATTTTATTTTATTTTATATATGTAGAACTACCCCCTAATGAGTTGAAAGATAAAAGGATACTTTTGAAGCCAATTCAACCAACAGCAGCCTTGCCTCTTGAATTCCCAGAGCATCTTGCATGATGATGAAATATAAATGTCAACATTATCACCAGGTTTCCTTTCAGGCCCTTTTCTCAGTATAGGCAATAAGAATCAGCTCATGCCTATAGTCCCAGCTACTCGGGAGACTGAGGCAGGAGGATTGCTTGAGCGACCAGGAGTTTGAAGTTGCAGTGAGCTATGATGACACCACTGCACTCTAGCCCAGGTAACAGAGCAAGACTTTATCTCAAAAACAAACAAACAAAAAGAATCAGCCAGGGAAGCTTGAAGAGTCTCCAATGAGACTGCAAACATTCAATGTAAATCTCATCATACATTAACTTCATAGTTAATTGAACATCCTTTCTCTGAGCAATGAGTTATAAACCTTTGCTGGTTTATTCACTCCTCCTGTGAGGCCAGTGTTTTGCTTGTGTTGCAGCGACTGTGAATGAGGGCTGAGGACGGTAAGGTTGTTCAGAGCATAGGTTCTAGAGTCCCTGACACTGGGATAATCGCAGGACCCGCCCCATAGGATTGGAGTGAGGACTGTCAGTTAAGATGTGCACACTGGTTAAAACAGCACCTGGCACACAGAGTCCTGCATCAATGTCAGCTCTTCCGGTCCTGGCCCTAAAGAAGCTTATAAACAGGGGTGAGTGGCATTTGCAAGGATTTGCTTCCTAGTCACAAAACAACTGGAGACTAATTCAGGCTATTTAAACAACACAAGATTGAGTGAGTAGATTATAAAGATCCATCTTTACTAAAGGACCCCTCTGCTTCTCGAACCTTCCCAACAAAGATCCTTAATGACAAATTTTTGTGCAGTCCCATCTTTGATCTTCTACTCCATAATACATGCAGTGATAGACAATTCACGCAACCAAAGTGTGGAGGTTTCGCCATCTCTTTTTATTCCTATTTAAACATGGGTGTTTGTCTTTCCTGTGGTGGCACTTTCACTCCCAGAAGACTGCCGGGGAGGTGGCATCTGAGTCAGTGTCATTCCCCTTAAAGTGTTTCACACAGGGCAAGACCTCCCAGGACTCCAAGTGGGCTCACAGTCAAAGTTAAGTGACTGGCTAACATCATAGAGGATTTCCCCACAGAAACTTTGGCTACAACTGACAATCCCCACATGTTACATTTTGAATTGTGTCCCACCCTCTCCCTCCGTCCCCCAAATTCCTATGTTGAAGTCCTAACCCCCACTACCTCAGAATTTCATCTTATTTGAAGACAGAGTCTTTACAAAGGTAACCAAGTTAAAATGAAGTCATTGGGTGGGCCCTAATGCACATGACTGGTGTCCTTGTACAAAGGGGAAAATTGGACACAAAGACACACTTAGAGGAAAGACAATGTGGACACGCAGGGAGAAGATGGCCATCCACAAACCAAGGAGGGAGGCCTGGACCAGATTCTTCTCACAGCCCTCGCAGGAAACCAATCCTGCCCACACCTTCACCTCAGCCTTCAAGCTTCAAGAACTGTGAGACAATACATGTCTGTTGTCTAAGCCCCCAGTTTGTGGCACTTCGTCTTGGCAGTCCTAGCAAACTAATACACCACAGTGCCAGTAAGTACCATGTTAATTAGCTTTTACATTTATCAAAATAACACTTGTGCAAAGTTATAACAGAATTAAAAGGCTTATGTTGAAAAACAATAGCCTCCTGTGCCATTTCACGCAGCTCCACCGTCCCACCCCCCAGAGGCCACTGCACTTTTCTTCTTAGCTATTTTCTCTCTATATTTTCATATTGCTAAATAATTCACAGGAACAGCCACTTACACACTCATTTATGGCGGGCTCCTGGCTTCCTTTGGAGGGTATAGTTTTCTTACATTCTACTTTTTCCTCTCCCTTTTCTTCACCTACTAATGTAGTTAGAATAGTCAGTACTAATATTATTATACATACGTAAATGTTATTTCCTACAGAACCTTGTAATGAACTATGATTGCTTCCTTTGTCTGTACAGTTTTCTTTTTCCTGGTTTTAATAATTGTTTTGTTTTTGCTTTTATTTAATCTGCTTAGTTTTTTATTTGCTTATCACTCATTTTTTGTAAGTACTCCAACAGTTCTGTCAAATATCTATTAATGATTTTTAAGCACTCTAATACATTGAATAATCTTTATGTCCATCGCCTTCTGTGATCCTCTGCGCTCTTGCTCTGGTTTTATACTGATTGCTCTCTGGGTCTTCCCTCCTGTGCTCTCCTCTGATGGATCACCTTGTCCTGCATCTCAAGCCATCCTCATCTTTGGTTCATGCCTCATTTTCCTGAAACACACCCTCCAATACCTTTCTTAGAAAGGGTATATAGAGAGGGAATTTTTTCAATGCTTGCATACATGAAAACTCCTTTATTCTACCCTCACACTTGATTGCCTGTTTGTGTATGGAATTCTAGGTTGAGAATGATTTTCCCTCAGAAAAACAATGTGGATGCATTGTTTCTCTATATTTTTTCCTCCAGAATTCTCTATATTTTTTGTCTAGAACTTTTTGAGAAGTTCTAGACTTTTCAGATTTCCATTTCTTTGCCTATGATTTTTTTTTTTCTGAACCTCTGGAAATGTTCAAGATTTTATTTTAACCCTGTTTCAAAACTTCACCACCTTACAACTCAATGTGAGTCTTTTTTCATCCCCACTTGGTGGACCTCTTTTCATCTGGAAATTCGTAACATTCCATTCCGTAAATGTGGTGTTGTTGTTATTATTTTTGTTAATTTGCTCCTTTCCATTTTCTTTCTTCTTTCTGAAATTTCTATAATTTGGCTATTGAACTATCCAAATTGATCTTCTAAATTGTTCCTCATTCTCCCCTTTCCTAGTTTCCAATTCTTTGACTTCTTGCTTTATCTTTGGTGAAGTTTTCTTATTTTATTCATTATACCCCTTATTGAATTTTACATTTCATTTTGACAATTATATTTTGAAATTTCAAGACCTCATTCTCGTTTGCTGACTTTTCCATTTTCAAAGCACCTATTCTAAACTCTTGGGGAATGTTTGTTTCTTTGTTAGTTTTGCACCTTGCATTGAACTGGTTTGCTAACTCCAGATTTCTTCACCCTGGTTATTTGTTTTCGTCTCTCCCCTTCTCATTAGAAGTTTTCCCCTTTTTCCAGTGATCTTTCACTGTCCACTGCTATTTATTTATTTATTTATTATTTTATTTTTTTTAAGACGGAGTCTCGCTCTGTCAGTCGGGCTAGAATGCTGTGGTGTCAGCCTCACTCACAGCAACCTCAAACTCCTGGGCTCAAGCAATCCTCCTGCCTCAGCCTCCCTGGTAGCTGGGATTACAGGCGTGAGCCACCATACCTGGCTAATTTTTCTACTTTTAGTAGAGACAGGGTCTAGCTCTTGCTCAGGCTGGTCTTGAACTCCTGACCTCAAAGCGATCCTTCCGCCTCAGCTTCCCAGAGTGCTAGGATTACAGGAGTGAGTCACCGCGCCCCGCCTCCACTGCTGTTTCATAGTCAGGCATTCAAGATAATGACTGGATGCTCCATGGGCTCATTGCTGGGGACGCAGGGGCAGCCACGTTGGCCTTTCGTGGGACGACCTCAAAATACAGGGAGATGGAGGATTTTCCCATTGGGTCATTCAGTTACTTCAGTGAAGAGCAATTTATTTTTCAGGCTGTTGGGGTAGGGAAGGTAGAAGAGCTCAACTATTTTGCTGTTAATATTCTGTGATCGGAATGGACAAGGGACCTGAGGACCCAAGCGAGTGTGTGTACTTTGGTCTTTGTGTAAGCCTTGCGGGTCACCCCTGCTCCTCCCTGTTCCTGAGTCTGGAAATTTCTCCGCAATAAACTTCCAGTGGCACAGCGAGTTAGTGCAGTGAACCTGAGAATCCATGCAGGGGGTGCAGCTTCTCCGTGTCTCAGCCTTGCTTTCCACTGGACCCGGAACCTCCACCTGCGGGATGCTCAGCGCTGCCGCTGAGTGCGTTTCCCTGGCGTCACCCCTGCAAGCCCCTGAAGGGTAACTTCCTCCACCCCCAGTCAGTTACCATCCTCCGTCCACTTATTATCTCCCAAAATTGTGTTATAATCTCTCATATTTTGGTGTCTTCATTTCAATGGGAGTGAAAAGCTTTTTTTTTTAATGCCCAGTAAGGCATTACTCCTTTATGGAGTGAAATAATTTTTAATCCTTTGCCTTTTAAAAATATTTTACTACTATAATTTTAGTAATTTTTTGGACGGGTGAGGAGATAGAATAAGCATGTGTAGTTAACCTGCCACTGTCTACCAATGGACACAGTCATTGTTTTTATTGAGATATAATTTATACATACCATAAAATTCACTTGTAAATTTAGAGGATTTTTAATATATTCACAAGGCTGTGGAGTCCTCACCACTCTGCCATTTTATAACATTTTTATCACTCTAAAAAGAAACCCCAAACACGTAAGCAGTCAGACACAATACTGTTTTATGTGGACACATAGAGAAAGTCGAGCATAAAAAGCGTTAGAGAGAATGGGAAACGTTTTGTTAGGGAGGTTATTGACAATTAGTATAAAATGAGTGAATTGTTTACAGAAAAAAAGTTACCTTAAGAAAGAAGATGTATATGTCACTGGTAGGATAAGAACATCTCCCATATTTCTCCTAAAATCTTAAATGTACATAAAGCCATATCCACAATTAGACAATTACTGTTGACTTAACAAAATTGGTATTGAAATATGTGTCGTAAAGGTCTTTTTTATTAGAAAGCTAAAAGACAGGCCATAGATTTTGCAGTCACAACAATGCTATTTTTCCTATATAAATATGAAAAAACTATTGTTTTATTTTATAAATAACTATAAGACCATTTAATTATTAGAAGGTAAATAATAATGAATTAGTTGATCAAACTGAAGAGAAATAAACCTAAGCAGTTCCTCCATTGTTCTTCAGTCCTCACTTTCAGTATAGATCTGTCTCATCTAAGATTTTGACCTTAGCCTCACAAATTTTCAGCTACACAGTCCCAACTTTCAATGGTAAACAGAGGAATATGATACCAACTGAGCTGACAGCCACTCAGACAAAGCCTCTGTGTGTTCCCAAGCTCCACACCCAACATCTCTGTCTCTCCCTCCGCTCTGCTAGGGCCCAGTCACAATTGTGTTCTGGCCAGCGGTGACCTGCGTAATAATGTACATCATGTTCCCTAATTAAGGGACTGAGTTTCATCCAATTTGCTGTATTGAAACTAACTCTGTAGGAGCCATACCTCTGCTGTTAAACTTCCTGGGCCCAATCCATGTATTGTATTCCATGTAATATTGCCATTACAGAAGGAAAGTGTGGATGTGGGTAGCAACATGCAAGGATTCTAGCAAAAGAAGAAACTCAGGTTAAGAAGGTGTCTGTGTGACGTTAGCATGCTGCGGTAGAAGAGCCCTGATTCTAATCACTGATACCAGTTATCCGGAGACAGGAAATATACACAGTGAAGCAGGACCCCAACATTAATGGAAACAATCTTTGAAAAAAGAAAGTCATCTTTGTTTTAATTCTATGCTCACCAAGAAGCCAAGCATCTACCATTTTGTGATCTGGTAATTTGTTGAGAAAGTGCCTTGAGAAAATCATCGATCTCAAGTAATCCATGGCCATTGTGAGTTAATACGCCAAAATTAATTATCAGGCTCTGTTTTTAAGAAAAAATGCTCATGACACTGACTGGACACAATAAGATCTCTATAAATAAAAGCTACTTTCTCTAATATATTGCCCCTTGATAAAGTAAAAGTCTGATTTCTTATCCTGTTGATCTGAAGTCCACAAAAGATATAGACAGCACATGTGGCTAAGCTGAAAAGAGCCTGTTTTTAATATAATCTTTTTTTACCCCAAGTTGCTATTAACACTCTCTCATTTGCTTAAAGTTTCCCTTCTCAGCTGGTGGCCTGATTTGAGGAAGACCTGTGCCCTGTCCTGCAGTATGACAGAACCAGAGTCTCCCTCATGAGCTGGCACGGCCCCTCTCAGCAGCCTTGCCTTGTCGCCTCCACTGGGCAGATTGCTCAAAGAGGGCTCTGAATACAGCACGACACCTGCAAGATTTCTTTTTAATTGTCCCTGACAATTAAAATTGCCCAGGAGAACCATGCCTGGTGAGGCCAGTGACTAGTGAATTTTCACTCAAGGCAGATTTTTCCAGGTCCTAAAGAATTCTTCACTGAGTCCCAAAGAGGGAATGACATAGATAATTACTTACAAAGAGCTTTGTGAAGGAAAAATGTGAAATCATTCGTCATTGACCGTTTACAGTTAATTACTTCACCAGCCAATAAATTAATCATAACTTTAAGAGTTGGATGCATGATAACCACACAGTGATGACTGATCTTATGTGTCTACTTGACTGGGCCACAGGATGCCTGACAGCTGCTTAAACATTATTTCCGAGTGGGTCTATGAGGGTGTTTCCAGAAAAGATCGGCATTTGAATCAGTAGACTGGGTAAAGCGGATGACCCTCTCCACTGTGGGTGAACATCACTAATCCATCCAATCATTCAGGGCCAGAATAAAACAAAAAAGCAGAGGCAGATTGGATTTGCAACCCATCTTCCTGACTGCTTGAGCTGGGACATGGATCTTTTCCTGCCTTTGGTGCTCCTGGTCCTCAGGTCTTCAGACCAGCCTGGAATCTCCACCATGAGCTGTCCAGTTCTCAGGCCTTTGAACTATACCACCAGCTTTCCTGGGTCTCCAGCTTACAGACGGCAGATCGTGGGATTTCTTTATCTCTAAAATCACGTGAGCCAATAACTTAAAACGAATCTCTTCATATCAATAGATCCTGTTAATTCTGTTTCTCTGGAGAATCCTGACTAATAAACACACCTTGAAATAATCTAGCAATAAAGAGAATTGCACACGATACTTGAAGTAAAGAACAATGTCTTTCCCTTTAATAAATGGAAATACCAGAATGAAATAGGTCCTTGGTCAAACCACTATATTAAACATTTGTTCTAAGCAGCTGTTATTTTTAAGGAGGATTCTCAATTCTTTCCAGGCAAAATAATGGTGGTAACTTAATCCCTCCAGTTTGTCTGTTGCGTGATGTCATCCTGTGACATTGTCCCCTCTCACACGGTGCTGTCCATATTTTCACAGGGACCAAGGCAAAGGGAATGATTATCCAGCTTCAGAGTGGTATTAGAAGTTTCAGAAATGTTTGGAAAGTAAAAAGAGGCTGTGTTTGCACATGAGTGCATTCACGCCACATCCTCTCCACCTCTCTTGCTGTTCTTTACCCAGTGTTTCCTCCAGCTGAGCGAACGAGCTGTGACGGCACAATGTGGAGCTCAGATGACATGTCATGTAGCATTTCAGCATGTAAAACTGTGGCTCCCAGACTCTGCCAGGGAATGCTCCCAGGGGACTATGGAATATTTAAAATTTCAAGAAAAACACAGTACTCAACCTCTGCCCAACACCCCGTGAACCAGTGGCTTGAGATAGTTCACCATTTCAACAGCATATTATACTATGTTCCTTTCGATGATGTCATATTTTTATGAAGCTGAATTTTTAGATATTTACTTGATATTAAAAAAAAGTATTGCGGGAAAATCAATGTGGAACAGGAAGTAAAGATGATGGTGTCAAAATTTGATTCCAAGGTTTGAGAAGTTGTGCAGTGCTCAATAGGTACATGTACCCCAGTAATAAGTAACTGTGGTTAAGAATAAAACAAAAATGTTGCTGTTCCTTTCAATTTATGTGTATTATTTTTTCAAATCACTACTAAGTTATTAGAACATAAATGATCCAGAAAAAAAATTTTAATTAAAAAAGTAGGCCGGGCATGGTGGCTCAGTGCCTGTAATCCCTGCACTCTGGGAGGCCAAGGTGGGAGGATTGCTTGAGGTCAGGAGTTCAAGACTAGCCTGAGCAAGAGTGAGACCCCATCTCTACTAAAAAATAGAAAAAATTAGCCAGGTGTGGTGGCGCATGCCTATAGTCGCAGCTACTTGGGAGGCTGAGGCTGGAGGATCCCTTCAGCCCAGGAGTTTGAGGTTGCTGTGAGCTAGGCTAACACCACAGCACTCTATTCAGGGCAACAGAGTGAGACTCTGTCTCAAAAAAAAAAAAAAATTAAAAAATTACAACCCAGTGTGTGCCCAGAAAAAAAAATAGAACATAAACGTTTATTAAGTTATTTAGGCTTAACTACTTCATAAAAGGAACTATTAAGTATTTCTTTTGCCTATGGCTATGAAGAATTACAGAAATTCCATGAATCAAGAATGTTTAAGAATCTCTGGTATAAATCATATAAAAATGATAGCAGTGTTCCATGAGAACATTACACCTTCACCTTTAATAGAAAACTATTTACTGTCTGTGGAACTCCTGAAGCAACTCTGAAGAGCCCTATATTTCCTCAAAGAACCGAAAAACTAATCAACGCGAATTTTTCTAAAATGACCGCAGGAAGGCAGGACAGGGCGTGTGAAAAGGCGATCAAGACACTTCACCAAAGCTGATAACGCAGGTGGCAAATACACACATTAAAAGATGCTCAATATTTTTAGTCATCAGGGAAATGCAAATTGTAGGCAGGATGAGATAGCACTGCAAACCTACAAATGGCTTTGTAAAAATCTCTGATAATACCAAATGCAGGTGAGGACGCACAGCAACAACTCTCCGACGCTGCTGGTGGGATTCCAGAATATTACAGTACGGCGCTTTGGCAAACAGTGTGGCCGTTTCCCGTGAAGTTAGACATATACTTACTAGATGACGGAGCAATCCCACTGCTGTGCTACCCTAAAGAAATGAACTCAACCCATGCACACATGTTTATGACGACTTCATCCATACTCAGCCCAATGTCCTGCAGCGGGTGGATGGATAAACTAACTGGGTGCATGCACGCAATGGAAGAGACTACTCAGCAGTAAAGGGAATAAACCATTGGTACGTGCAACAATGCGGACAAATCCCAAATGCATTCTGTTCACTAAAAGAAGCCAGACACAAAATGCTACATACTACATGATTCCATTTCTTATGACATTCTGGAAAAGACAAAACGCAAGCAACAGAGGAAGATTGGTCATTGCCAGGAACGGGGCAGGTGGAGCTGGGGATGGCTACAAGAGAACAAGGGAGAAAGCGTTGCGTTGGGTGATGAACTACTGTGTCTTGATCGTGGTGGTGGGGAGGACCTGCATGTGTCTGTCAAAACTCATAGAATAAATAACAAAAGGTGAATTTTACTGTATACAAATCATATCCCAATTTAAAATTTTTAATTAAAAAAAGACCAATTCTAAAATAGGAAAGGAGAGAAAAAGGAATGTAAAACAGGCAAAGCAAATAGAAAGTACAAAGTGAAATGAACAAAATGTATTGCCTTAGTCCATTCGGCTGCCATAACAAAGTACCACAGAGTGGGCAGCTTACAAACAACAGAAATTTACTTCCCGCAGTTCTGGAAGTCGGGATGCCACCATGGCCCCAGGTGAGGGCCCTCTTCCAGCTTACAGACTGTTGACTTCTCCTCACATCCTCACATGGCAGGAAGGCAAGAGAGCTCCCTGGGGTCCCTTTCATGAGAGGACTAGTCCCATCCATGAGGGCTCCACCCTCATGACCTAATCACCTCCCGAAGTCCTCACCTCCTTACACTCAACATATGATTCCGACATATGAATTTGGGGGGGTGCAAACATTCAGTCCATTGCACATATCAATAATTATATTATCTATAAATGGAGTAAATATGCCAAGTAAGGCAAAATTTCAGATTAGATAATAAAATAACACTCAATGTTATGCTGCCTCTCCTCCTGTTCTTCACTGACCCTTCAGCACCTTGCAGAGAGAATGTGGGGATGTGAGAACCTCGGTGCAGAACTGCTAGAATCCTCAGGGCCTCGCCTTCCCGGGTCTCCGCCCTCCCAGGGAACCTACCGGCAGCCCCTCCTCCATTCTCAGCAGCAGCTGCACTCCTCAGCCAGGAGTTGCAGCAGGCTGTCACAGTCACTGCCGCTGGCAGCCAGGGGTCTCAGAGGAGGTGTCTGCTGGGTTCACACCACTGCCTAAGTCAGGACTCGCAAAGGTTCATTCTCACTGCCTCGGGCAGCCGAGGCGCCTCCTGCTGTCACCACTGCCCTGACCTTCCAACTGCCACCCCTCCTCAATCCAACCTTGGTCACTTAGCCTCAGGTTCACTTTCCAAATCTGAAAAAGGGAGATGCTAATAGGCACTAGTTATTCCTAACTAGTTAATTATTCTGAGTCAGCTTGTTATTCACAGGGTTAAACAACCTTGTGTAAGGAACTTAGTACACTGTCTTTCGCACAGTGAGTGCCCAGTAAACATGAGTTTTCCTGCCTCCTCTTCTTTTCAACTCTATATTATAGGAAGTTGTGTGTCATTAACTTTTATAAATGTAAATGAGGACACTGGCAGGTGAGAAAGAATCTAGTATTTGTGGTTCCCTACTCTATGTCTCACTGCTGAATCTGCACATTGTCCTGGGCTACAAAATTAAAATAGCAGATTTTCTCCAGAAAAGCTATCTGAAAGCAGGAAAATGTACATGGTTTTATAACAGAAGACAGACAATATATGTACAAGAATAATTTCCTCGTTTTCAACTTGGAAACTTTAGACAAGTTTCATTTAAAGCACATACAATCATGCACAGCATGACAATGTTTCGGTCAACCGAATATATGACAGTGGTCCCATGAGATTATAACGGAGCTGGAAAATTCCTTTAGCCTAGTGCCTAGTGGCGTGGTGGCTGTCGTAAGGTCATGGCACAATTACTCACGTGTGTGTGGTGATGCTGACGTAATCAAACCTGCTGTGCTGCCAGCCATATAAAAGTATAGCACAGACAATTATGTACAGTGCATAAAACTTGATAATGATGATAAATGACGATGTTACTGGTTTATGTAATTACAGTACTATACTTTTTTCGTTATTTTAGTGTGTATTTTATTTACCTACCCCAAAATTAACTGTAAAACAGCCTCAGGCAGGTCCTTCAGGAGTATTCCAGCAGAAGGCATTGTTGTCATAGGAGATGACACCATGTCATTGCACCTGAAGACCTTCTAGTGGGCCAAGATATGGAGGTGGAAGACAGTGATTTTGATGATCCTGACCCTGTGTACACCTAGGATAATACGTGTGTTTGTGTCTTAGTTTTTAACAAAAAAGTTTAAAAAGTAAAAAATAAAAATAAAAAAATTTTAAAAACAGAAAAAAGCTTCTAGAATAAAGATATAGAGAAAAAATATTTTTGTACAGTTGTACAATGTGTTTGTTTTAAGCTAAGTGGTGTTACAAAAGAGTCAAAAAGGTAAACAGTGGTGGCTCACGCCTGTAATCCTAGCTCTCTGGAAGTCCGAGGTGGGCGGATTGTTTGAGCTCAGGAGTTCGAGACCAGCCTGAGTAAGAGCGAGACCCCGTCTCTACTAAAATTGGAAAGAAATGATCTGGACAACTAAAAATATATAGAAAAAAATTAGCTGGGCATGGTGGTGCATGCCTGTAGTCCCAGCTACTCGGGAGGCTGAGGCAGGAGGATCGCTTGAGCCCAGGAGTTTGAGGTTGCTGTGAGCTAGGCTGACACCACGGCACTCTAGCCCGGGCAACACAGTGAGACTCTGTCTCAAAAAAAAAAAAAAGAAGGTAAACAAATTTTTAAAGTTTATATAGTAAAAAAGTTACAGTAAGCTAAGGTTAATTTATCATTGAAGAAAGAAAAAATTTTTTACAAACTTAGTGCAGCCTAAGCGTACAGTGTTTATAAAGTCTACAGTAGTGTTCAGTAATGTCCCAGGGCTTCACATTCACTCACCCAGAGCAACTTCCAGTCCTGCAAGCTCTATTCATGGTAAGTGCTCTGTACAGGTCTACCATTATTTTTTATCTTTTATGCCATATCTTTACTGTATCTTTTCTACATTTAGATACACAAATGTTTACCGTTGTGTTACAATTGCCTGCAGTATTCAGTCCAGTACATGCTGTCCAGGTTTGTAGCCTAGGAGCAACGACAGACTGTACCATATAGCCTAGGGGTGTAGCAGATCGTACCATCGTGTTCGCACAACAGCAAAATCACCTAACGATGCATTTCTCAGAATGTAGTCCCATCATTAAGTGATTTGTGACTTCATGTTCTTCACGTTTATTATCTCATTATTCCCTAGAAAAACCATATTAGGTAAATATTTTCATTATTTCCACTTTACAGATGTTGAAACTGAAATGAAAAGATCTTCAGTAACTTTCCCAAAGTCACGAAGTACGGAGTAGAAATGTGATCTGAATTCGGCAGTCTGGCCAATCTGTTCCATATTCTCTGCACTATATTGCCCCCTTGTGGCCATACGCAGTCAATAGGGACTGCTAACGTAATCACGGCCTCAGAGGATGGTGGTGTCTGCCACCTATGGAATGAAGAGTACTGGCTTCGGAATGGGATTGTCCTACATTTCAGTCCTCGCTGTCACATGGCAACTGGAGACTAAGTTAGATATTAACCAAGGCAGCTTCCACACTCCACGAAGGCCCACAAGCAGCTGTAACTTGGTGACAAGCTTGACAGAGGTGAGCAAACATCCCAATGGCCTGGGAAAGGCGCAGTTTATGTCCCTTTTCCCTGTATTCTTTTCTGGTTTATCATTTGTCCACGATTTTCCATTTTGTGATAAAGTATTGTTCTTAGCCGCTGCATTAATATAAGCCTGGATGGGTCTGGTGGGCCTCCGCTGCGTACATCCACTTGGGCCACGACCCGGTCTCGTCTCGGTATGTGAGCCACACGTGCAGTGAAAGTGAAAGGAACTGTCACTTAGACACGCTCAGTGAAAGATTCCTCTGCTCTTCCCAGATGCAGCTGCTTAACCAACACCTCCCTTTTAAGGACAGCATTCAGAGCACTTCTTAAAAGTACAGAGTATGCTGGGACATGAGGACCCAGGGACAGTCAATTCCTGCTTGTCTGAGATGGTGATAAAAGCAATCCCAGCTGCTGTCCCTGCTGGCAGCTTGAGTACCCGCCAGATGCACAGTAACAAGTACCTTGGCAAGTGGAACGCAGAGAGCCGGACTGCCAGTCGGTGGGTAAGTGGGAAATGTGGGAAACTGAAGGTAAAGAAAGGAAGCTGAGAAATCATACCACAGAGAATACAATGAGTAGTCTGATTGCTTTTGCTACACTGGTTTTATCATTTTTCTTTACGATGTAAATCTACAACTATTTCTTCAACTGTTTGGCAACGATTTTGCATTTTGCAATAAAGCTTTTGGTAGCAATGAGCTCAAATAAATAAAAATCAAAGTTGAACTGAAAATTAAATGTCGAATCTCAGTTTCTCCAGAAAGTTGGTGATGAATGTGGAATTTGCACAAAATGTGTGTAAGCATTTATTTTCCATGTAGGCACTGTGGTGATTCACCGATCCTCCCACCCCCAAAAAGACAGAAATATGCTGAGAAATCCACTTTAAAAAAAGTAGCTATTTTAAAAAGACTGGACCCTAAAATGACAGTTCGACATGTGCAGCTACAGAACATGCATTTACAGATTACACCATGAAGGTGACTTTTTGTTTAGATCAAATGATTGCTCTTTTAAATTAATTTTGTTCATTTTTTTCAATGTTTGGTACTAATCATCAAATTTTAGAAATGTTTGAGCCTTTGAAAAACTATTTTGTAAATCAAACTAAGTGACCTTCCTCACTTTTATAAATGAATTATTTTAAATTTTGATTCTGTTTTTGTTTAAAACCAATTGAAACTCTTTAATTGAAATATTCAGTGAGTGGAGCACCAAAAAACTTCAGTTTTTGAAGCTTTTAGCAAATCACAATGATCATCAAACCTGAGGAACCTGCTAATCATTTCCCCACCTGCCCCAGCACAGCTCAGTTTCAATTCTCCATGGCCTCCCAGCGCTCCCCAGCGCCTGGAACCCACTGACCACAGCATTTACCTGCTCAGTAATGTGCCCTTTACTGGCCTCATTTCCATCCTTGTCCCACTTTCCCACTCTCCTGCCTGTGCTACCTGGGATCACCTGCCCAGTAAATGGCATGTGTGAGAATCCTTGTCCCTGGCTTAGCTCCTGGGGGAACCCAACTTAACACAGTCTTCTGGTGAGACGCTCTCCCTCTCTTTGCTTCATATAACCAGAGACATCATGGAACCCGAAGGAACTTGTCTGCCTTCTATAGGAGGTCAGATTCCACATCCAGATCAACCAACTTTTGGCGTAATTTAGCCAAGTTTTTGCCTCTGTTTGCTGCTAAAGCTTATGCCACCAGGTTTCCTTGTTTCTGCAATGAACTTCTGCTCCAGCAAGTCCATTAATAGTTGCTGCAACTCAGGACGTCTCCATAAAAAGGTGCTGAAAGTAAGGTGGGAAGTTCTCTTGCGGGGATATCGAACTTGTATGATTGACCACATCAAAAAATGAAAAAAAAAGAAAAAAACTTTGAAAGTGGCATTTGATATAGGTAAGACTTCTAGGAGAAGTCTTTTAAAAAATAATTATAGCAGCTTTGCTTTCATGTCCCTAGTTGTTAAAAATGAATATAAGTATGTATTTATTCTACTTTGTTAAAAGTTATGAGATCCTTACAAATTACCAGTATGTGGTAAAATGACTAATAGATTGTAATGACATGTATCTCTTTTTTTCTTATAAACAGAAATTCAAAGATTCTTTTTTCATTAGCTAAAAAAATTAATGCTTAAAATTAATTATTCTATAAATTATTATTAAAATAAATGTATAAAATGTTTTTATGGAAAATAGTAGTCAAACACTAATTTCGCATGTCAAACTGCCAGGAGTGGATACATTTTTGAGCATTTAGGGTTGTTCCTGGGAGTTGTTGGTTGTCTTAATCCATTTTAGGTTGCTATAATAGAACAGTTGAGACTGAGTGATTTATAATGATCAGAAATGTATTGGCTCACAGTTCTGGAGGCTGGGAAGTCCAAGTTCAAGGGGCCAGCATCTGGCAGAAGATGGAAGGACAAGAGAGGGTGAGAGGGGGCCAAACTCGCCCTTCTATAACAGCGGCAATCCCGCCGTGAGGGCGGAGCCTGCACAGCCTCATGGCCTGCTCATCTCTTACTGCTGTCACAACAGCAATTAAGTCTCAACATGTGTTTCAGAGGAGACGAACATTCAAACCATAGCATTAGTCAAAGTTTCGGTTAGAAACTTTGAAGGAGTAAGTTTTGAGATCTATTGCACAGCAAAGCGATTATAGTCAACAATAATGTGTATTTCAAAATAACTAAGAGAGTAAATTTCAAACATCTTCACCATAAGAAATAAATGAGATGAAAGATCTTAATGTACCCCTTACATGTATATAACTATAATTTGTCAATTAAAAATACTAATTTTTAAAAGGTTGTTCTTAAAGGTATTTAAGAACTGTTCCAGGCTAAATAACTCATTTTGAATATCACCCAGCACTGTGTGGAATTGATGTGAGAAGTCCCTACCTCAATGTGGCAAATCATGTTCACGTATTTAAGATGGGGTTTGTGTCTCCTCTTCTGTGTGTGTCCCTTTTGGCTCCATTCGGCCTTCTGTTACCTATGTATTACATATAGTATTATTATATGTATTATTATATAGTATTGAGCATCTCAAATATTTTATGTTGATGGTGATAATTTGAAAATTTAAAAGGTAACTTTCCAAAGTTAAAAAAAAGAAAGAAAGAAAAGAGAAAGGTATATGTGAGCCCTTCACTCTGAGCAGTCATACCAGGGACTTATCTCTTATGTCCTGTCTCCCCACCCGCCAGGACGCAGTGCTTTATGAAGTGGTGTCATCCATTTGGTCAGCCAGATCTCCTGCGTTAGCAGAGCATGCTGTGAGGGCGTAAAGGAGGGCACTGAATTCAGCTGAGAGCGAGTTAGGAACTCTTCCTGGGAAGAGACTTCCAGGCTGAGTCTGAAGGAATGGGCAGGGGCACACTCAGATTCCCCATCCAGTCTTGGGGGCCCTATTCGGGGGTTGATGGGAAGAGAAGAGTGTATGGAGAGAGGACCCAGCAGGCCCAGGGCAGAGGTTCTCACAGAATACACCTGGTTCTCTTACTCTCTGTCTCTCTCTCTCTCACTCCTCCCTGGTGAAGGAGCCCTGGCTCCTTTGATGTCCTTGTCTAGACATAAGGACACTCTTCACTGAAGCGGTGTCAGTGTCACACAGTTTCTGGCAGTGAGGCAGGTGCTGCTCCTGTTGAAGCTGCTCTTGGCCATGGATCCAGGTAAGAACTGCAGGCTTGACAACCTCTTCCAGCCTCTGCAGAGCTCCAGCAGACACCCCATCCAACAGCACTGTGAAATGGCGACCACTCCAGTTTCCTCCAGCAATGACAGCCAGCCGCCCTGTTTGCATTATCTCAGACTCCATCACCTTCAAGCGCATGACCTGCAGTGTTCCACAGGGCACCCCCTCCTGAACACAACCTCCATCATCATCAGGAGTCCCAGAGTGATGGTCCCATAACCATCCATGATGAGGGGACAAAGGACCACATTTGGATATTGAATTCATCTAGTCTCTGTATTAGATACTAGTTTTTGAGACAGGGTCTCCCTCTGTTGTCCAGGCTGAAGTGCAGTGGCGCCATCATAGCTCATTGCAGACTCCACCTCCTAGGTTCAAGCAGTGCTCCCACCTAGGCCTCCCAAAGTGCTGGGATTACAGGCATGAGCCACCACACCCCACCTATATGTGTTTTGTTTTGTTTTTTTTTTTGGCGGGGGGGTGGGGAGTGGGTTTTTTTTTTTGAGACAGAGTCTTGCTCTGTTGCCTGGGCTAGAGTGTTCTGGCGTCAGTCTAGCTCACATCAACCTCAAACTCCTGGGCTCAAGCAATCCTCCTGCCTCAGCCTCCCAAGTAGCTGTGACTACAGGCACGTGCCACCACACCCAGCTAATTTTTCTATTTTTAGTAGAGACAGGGTCTCACTCTTGCTCAAGCTGGTCTTGAACTCCTGACCTCAATGATCCTCCTGCCTTGGCCTCCCAGAGTGCTAGGATTACAGGCATGAGCCACCACGACTAGCCTTATATGTGTATTTTTTAAGAGGAGAAATTAGGAATGGAATCATTCCTGAACATGATACTTTTATTTCAGGAAAATCATTCAGAGACTAAATGAATAAGAAAATAAGTGTTATCCTGTAATGAGTTTTTAGTTTATTATTAGTTATGAGAAATACTCTACTTTTTAAAATAACATAAACAGATTATGCATATATTACATAGTAAATTGTATAAATGTGTAACAGCCCTTTGATTACCAAAGGAAAAAAAACGTTATGCTGGAATGTTTGGAGATTCCAAATATATGCACACCCAATCCCAGTGACACATGGCAGAGCAGCTACGTCCTCATGTGTGTGGCTACAGACTTGGGCTTGTGGAACCAGAGACGTAGGCAATAAACCCTGAAAGACAGGGCTTACATCCAGACAGGCAAATAAAGAACTTGCCACATCTCTCTGCATCTGCGACATCTTTGTTAATCACACAAAGTGTGACTTTGCATTCTAATTACCAATGCCCAATGCCATCGCCTTTGTGCAGATTCGAGTGCAGCAGGCCCCAATCATAGTCATTTTATAACGTGGGGTTCTAGCCTCACAAATTATTAACATTTTGTATATTATTAAATTGTAGTCATTACTTTTAAAAAGTAAACACAAGGCCACAAATGAAGCTCCAACAATTTCTTTGGTTGAAAATAGAATCTTCTTTCAAGAAACCCACTGCAGAGGCTATATTTTCTGGTCAGAATTTTCATTTGAATATTTGATATTGGTTAATTCAATTTTTTTTCAGTGAATTGCAATGTTGAGCATAACTGTGGTTAAAATTTTAGATATATAAAATATAAGGGAAAAAAATCTCTTATTTGTTGACTAAGCTTCAGTAAGCTTCAGTAACTAGAAACATTTTCCTTTCTTGTTTTATTTATCCTGTAATGGCTCACAGTTCTGGAGGCTGGGAAGTCCAAGTTCAAGGGGCCAGCATCTGGCAGAAGATGGAAGGACAAGAGAGGGTGAGAGGGGGCCAAACT
>NW_012133857.1:3388706-3391493 GCF_000956105.1 Propithecus coquereli | reverse complement strand
ATATAAGGGAAAAAAATCTCTTATTTGTTGACTAAGCTTCAGTAAGCTTCAGTAACTAGAAACATTTTCCTTTCTTGTTTTATTTATCCTTCAACCTCACTCACCTTCCCTTCCCCATACATGCACACTTTTGGGCGTGGGGGGAGGGCGGGTTCTGGAGTTTTAAAATCAAATCTCAGCCATTTTTCTTATTTCACCTGCAAGTCCACACTGTACATTGTGTGTATCTCTAACACATCATGACTTTTTAAAGTGACCACGATGCCATTATCTCACCTAACAATTTAACAATAGTTTCATAATTAATATGACAATTCATTAGCAATGGTTGGTGTTAATTAATTCAAATTGGCATTACGGGAAAGAACTTAGAGGGTAGTTTATGTGCTATCAAGAAAATACAAATTGTCACAGGATTTTGCTACTGTTTCAAATTCACCTGCTAATTTTTTCTGTATGTTCAGTGAATTTGGGGGGGGGGGAATGATCAAGCTGCTCCTCTATTTAGAAATGTTGAAGGAGGCAGTATACAAAAACAAAGTTTCTCCTATCCCTGATTTTAAATGAAAATGTTTATGCTCTTTTTTGTGAATTTCAGAACCCTACTTATGATTCTGCACCCAGTTGAGAGAATGCATTCATGCTTTGTTTTTTGAGCTGGGGGAAAAAGAGGACCCCCCCAGGGTACTTGGGCCTTCACGAATAAAATGATGCATTTTCATGCAGTGTCAATTTGACTCAAGGTACTATAGAGTAAATCTCATATTTTTAAACCAAAACTGGTTTTTAGAGAAATACCATTCTTCCTTATTTGGGTTGCTAAGTTGATGAATAAAAATAAAAACCACGACCCATCATACTGAGGGATATCTTTATTAGCTGATTCATTTCAATGCGTTTTCAGATGAAAAAGCTGCCTTATGTTATACAATCCATAATCCAGCATGCAAAACTCAGGGGAAAATCCTAAGTGTCTTTAGTCATGCTGGAACTGAAGTTTTTGTTATGTTGATCAAAATAAATAATTAAAAAATCAAACAGTCCAGAAATTGGTAGGCTGTCCAAAATACATCTACCTGCATTTAATAGGCATAAAGAGTTACCTTTACGATTTCTTTTTTTAATGATGCAGTGAGTTCCAACTTTCAAGTATGTCAGCATGAATTTATCATTGCTGCTTGCTGTGCACAATGGCTGATTGGTATGAATTTGCAATTACCCAAAAGACATATTAATGGATAGAATGTCTCCAACACACATGGTTCAGAAAAGGTGTATGGGATATGAACGAGTAAACCAAGTAAACCGTGAGTTGAATGTTACAGTTTTCAAAGCTGAACATTCAACCCCTCCTTCCACTTTGAGTCCTGCAAATTATATTGCCTTTCTTTATAAATATTTTATGTATTTAAGGCTTTTTCTTGACTTGCTTAGTGTTCTGATTTCCTTTCACTTCAAGGCAGTCAGGATTTTGTGGAATAAGAGAGAAGTCTGTAATATTTGTCTTTCTAGAAGCTTGAAGATGGAAGAGCTCTTTAAGTATTCATCGCTTTAGATATATGCTCCCCTGGCTTGCGGCTATAAAGGATTTAGATGTTTTGCTTTACTCTTTGCATAACAAGTATAACTTATTGATTATAATATCTGTCTTTTCAATTCCGTCAGTTCTTGTTTTCTAGGAATATTGGAGAAAACTGGCTGCAAAGGGCTCTTTAGCTGTGGAAAATGATGATGTTTCAGCATGGGTTTGTGCTTTCTTAGACAACCATTCAAATGAGTTTGCCTGCTCTGAGAATATACTAACTTGAAAATAGAGAAAGAGCTATGGATGCTGAGTCTAGAGAGGAAGCCAGGAGCAACCATAGGGTTTAAATTTTTTCCACAGATATAACATAAAATAAAGACTTTGAGCATAGTAATTGAGAGCTGACAGCACATGTAAACAGCTGCAATTATGATTTTTTCAAGAAAATCTTTAAAGCAAATAACTGTTTCAGGTTTTTTTCTTTTTATTAGAGTTATCAGCACGTGGTATTTCATTGCTGTAGAAACCTATTTTTGAATAATAAAAAATCTGTTCTTCTCCTCCACTCTCCAAAGAAAATTGTGGAGGCTGCCATATGCAAAAACAAAACAAAATGCTGCAGAGAAAAAGAGGAAAGAGTGTCTGTGAAGTCCTGGCAGGGAGAGAGCTGATCAGCCATCTCAGATCTGCATGACTGGAGGGGAGAATTTAATAGGAGGATAAAGAAATGGGCCTGGAGAGGGGACAGAGAAAAATTATGACATTCGCTATTGGTTTCGTAGAGAGTTTAGTCCCTAAGTTGAGCAAAGGTGGTTTATTATCTGAAAATACTGAATTCTGGCCATTATTGCCGCAGTAATCAGCACAAAGATTGGCTCCTTATGGGTTCCCAGTGCTGTAGGTTTTGGGTAAATGAATGATTGAATCAATATTTACTGTATTATTATATAATTCATAAGCTGTTGGCCAGGCATGGTGGCGCACACCTGGAGTCCCAGTTACTTGGGAGGCCTAGGTGGGAGGATCACTTGAGCCCAGAAGTTCAAGTCGGGAGAGACTCTGACTCTGAAAAAAAAAAAAAAACAATAGGGCAATAAAGGAATCCTCATTTTATGTTTTTAGATTTTTTTAAAATTAGGTAATAAAGGGATTTTAATATTTCTGAAACTTTGATGACTGTAGGACAAAGTAAGCTTTCTAAAACTGCCCTCTTTGGCAATAAACGTGTAATTGGAGTGTGTCCTTTGGGTAGAGTTTTACTA
>NW_012133857.1:3378240-3388391 GCF_000956105.1 Propithecus coquereli | reverse complement strand
AAATGTATAAAATAATTAATAACATATATTTGAATGTAATTAATAATTCAATCCATATATATGGAACTCTGTTCTCCAGTAATTAGAACACAGCTTTCTTTCAAATGCTCATGTAATACTCCCCAAATTCAACCATATTTTATACCACAAAGAAAACTTCAACCAACTCCAAGATTTGGAAGGAAGACAGAACACATTGACAATGCAATGAAAATGAATAGCAATTTTTGATACCAGTAAAAAGCACGCTCAAACGACACTTGATCAAATAATAACTCAAACTACAACAACATGTTGCCTAGAAAATAAAAACAATGAAGCTAATTATGTAATTTATAGGAATTTTATTATACATATTACTAAATAAGAATGAACAAAGATATGTCACTTAGTAATTCATCTCAAGAAGTTTAAAAATAGTAAATGAAATTTGAAAAAATCAGAAGCAAGGAAAACGATAGAGCAGAAATAAGAATTTGAAAAATAGAAAAATAATATAGAATCAAAAATAATTTAAATGCTACCGTTGACCAAACTCACTGTGTAATAAAGAATTAACTTTACCCAAAGAGAGGTCTGGCCTTTGCCTTCCACTCCTGGGAGGTGATCTCTAAGTTCTTGCAATGTCCTGCCTAATTAAGAATTTGAAAAATAGAAAAATAATATAGAATCAAAAATAATTTAAATGCTACCATTGACCAAACTCACTGTGTAATAAAGAATTAACTTTACCCAAAGAGAGGTCTGGCCTTTGCCTTCCGCTCCTGGGAGGTGATCTCTAAGTTCTTGCAATGTCCTGCCTAATTAAGAGTGTCTTTTTTTATCTGGGGGCCTTCAGTCACACCAGATGGTCTCACGATAATTTACTGTGGGGTCTTTAGACCACACAGTGTCTGCTCTACATCTGGAGGAGCAGGAGACTAAAAGCCAGCCATATGGGCAGTTAACTATGTCTTCATGACCAGGCCCCAGTAAAACTCTTAGGCGAGTTTCCCCAGTTGGCCATACTCCATACACACTGTCACACACTGCTGCTGGGATAGTTTAGCACTGTCCATGATTCCACAACTGGGAGAGAACAGCTGGAAGTTCCAAGTGCAAAACTCTGCTGCACTATGCCCCCCATACATCTCTTCTCTTGGCTGATTTTAATCTGTGCCCTTTGATGTAATAAACCATAACCATTAGTATCACAGGTTTCAGTGAGTTCTGTGAGTCCTTCTTGTGAGTTATCAAACCTGAGGGTGATCTTGGAGACCTCCCAAACTTGCAATTGGTGTCAGAAGTGAGGGTGGTCTGCGGACTATTCCCTAACGCTGCACTAAGAGAAAAAGCAAGAATATACAAAATTAGAAATAAGAAAAAGGGATGTGAGCATAATATTAATACCCCAGGGAGTGGGGAAAGGATTTCTTGGGATGCACTTCATAGATGCTACAGTTCTCATACCTGTCCACAGAGCACTACAGAGAGAGAGCATCCCCTCTGCAAACGGCTTTCTTCAAAGGATTAATTTCTCCCTCATTCCTTCACTGATAAACTCATATTTTCAAACTGACATTCCACTTCTTCCAGGAGGTACACATGCAAACTTGCTATTTTTCTATAAACATCAGAATTTAACCACTTTACTCAAATTAGTACAAAACTAGGGTAGTTTGAGGAATGAAGTAAGGTTTGAATGATGGCAATTACAGTAACACAAGTGTTCAATGGATTTGGAAGCATTTAAAATATTCTGTCATTCCATGAGGCTGAAAGTGTGTGGGGACCTTGTGTGCAGCCAGACTTGGAGCTCCTCTCTTGAGGATGAAGGCTGGAAATTTCCAGGGCCAACAGTGAAGGTAAGAAACCTCTTGGGCTGGGATAGGATATTGGTTAGAACCAGAAAGCAAATGGGGCACATGCTCTAAAATATTCACATTTCTAGTCTCCTATTTAGGAGGTGAATCTAACATTCTAATGTCTATCAACTGATGAAGGGATTTTTTTAAACGTAGTATATTCATACAATACAACATTATTCAGCAATAAAAAGAAATAAAGTATTGATACATGCTACGACATGGATGAACCTTGAAAACATTAAGCTAAGGGGCAGAAGACAGCCACAAAGACCATATGTTTTATGGCAACATTTAGGCGTGTCTCAGACACCAAAAGCAGATTAGAGGTTGCCTAGGGCTGGGGGTGGGAATGTGGGGCAAATAGACAATAACTACTAATGGGCACAGGAGTTCTTGTGGAGTAGGGAAAACTGTGGGGATGGCTGCACAACTCTGTGAGTATATGAAAAACCACTGAATTGTACACTTTGAGTAAATTGTATGGTATGTGAATTATATCTCAATAAAGTAGTTTTAAAAACAAGAAAACCATAATAAATAATATATAAATCAAAGGGACATACTTAGGTGATGAAATGATAAAGTCAACTAAGGTGTCATAGGGTAGGAGATCCGTGACCTCGAAGAGAAAGAAAATATTGGAGAACAGTTCAACACATGGTACTATTTTAGAAAACTGTATACACACACATACATATATACACATATATACTTGAACTAGATGCGGGCATATCATGTACTTCTTAGTAATATTAGCGGGTTGAGATTTTTAAAATTTTGTGACACAGTGAATGTCAAAAATGACCCTAAAGTCTTCTGGTGCCTAGGATGGGCCTAGCTCTTGGCCCACCTGGGAAAATTTCTGAAGCGTCATGGAAAACGTCTCCCCTGACCAGGCCTGTGCAGGTTCACTGGGGCCCGTGGCACAGGAAGTCTCTCGGTATACCTAAGGGAGTCATGGAGTCCTCCACCCCTACCTATGGAAAACTGAAAGATGAACCTGTTTTCTCAATTTTCTCTCTTCTAGGTATGTCTAGAGTCCACTTACAGCAGGGAAGAGGCCTCTGCATACACTCCCGTGGGTAAATGAGAGATCTAAAGAAGTGACTCCATCCCTCCTGGGCAGTCAGACCCGTCTGCTCCGCCTCCCAATTCTGGTGTGAAACAGACCCACAGCGCAGGTGTGGGTGCAGAGGTGGCCTCACCTAGGCCCAGGGGCTGTCACTGGACAGACACCTGCACCTCCACACACACCAACACTGGCTCAAGAAGCTACCTCCCTTCCACACAGACAGTTGGCCTGGCCAGAGCTGGAATTTAGAGCCCCCATCCTTCTCAGAAATCCCTGCCACCACTACTCAGGGCCATTGGAACAGCCCCTCAGCCACCAGCCTCCACACTGGGCCTTCCCTACCATGCTTAACACCCTTACTGGGGACCTGGCATGGTGGCTCACGCCTGTAATCTTAGCACTCTGGGAGGCCGAGGGGGAGGATTGTTTGAGCTCAGGAGTTTGAGACCAGCCTGAGCAAGAATGAGACCCTGTATCTACTAAAAATAGAAAAAATTAGCCGGGTATGGTGGCGCATGCCTGTAGTCCCAGCTACCCGGGAGGCTGAGGCAGGAGGATCCCTTCAGACCAGGAGTTTGAGGTTGCTGAGAGCTGGGCTGATGCCACAGCACTCTATCCGGGGCAGCCGAGCAAGACTCTGTCTCAGGAAAAAAAAAAAAACACCCTTACTGGGAACAACAGGTGCTCCTCTGAGCCCCTCTGAGTAGGTACCCTCCTCTTTGCCCTCAGAACCTGTGAGCTTCCTGCCTGCCTCGCACAGATGCACACTGCACGCTGTACAGGGTCCTTATAAAGACCTGCTTCCTGGAGGTGAGTCTGACATTTGAAGTTTTCCAGGACTTCCTTTGCATCACATGCTGCCCTGGTAGGGCGCTCTTTTGAGACAAACAATCCAATTCTGATGTTGGTAGCAAAAGGACACATTTATTTCCCAGCCTGGGCCAGAAAGCAGTCTCCTTGGATGAGATGGGAACAAGCTGGAATGCCACAAGGGAAATAGGGGCTCAAGGGAGTGGGGCAAGGCCTGAGGTGTGGGTAGGGTGCAAAAGGGGGCATTAGGCAGACACAGGATGTAGAGGGAGATCACCAGCCCCCAGCCTGCTAGTGTTCCCCCAAGAATGCCTCTCCCATACCCTGGGGCATGATACACTGGACCCTCAATCTACCAAACTCAGGAATCCAGCTCCCTCCTGGCCCAGTCCTGCCTTGCCTGAAATCACAGCCACTCCCTATGGCCTCGGGCATCAGGACCCAGGGCAGGACAGGAAGTCAGTGCCCCATGAATCTAGTCCTACCTTTCAGGAGGGGTCTGGTTTTTATCAGTACTCCTGCCTGCCCCCCACAGGGCTAAACACCTCCTCTATGTTTTCTCTATGTTTTCCCACCAACCCTACCTCTCAGACTAGTGGAACGGACCCAACAGAGGAGGAGAACAGGAAATGAAGTCTCAGCTCTCTCTCCTGGGGGAAGGGGACAGAGAGGGGGGTGCTCTTCCCTGCGGAAACCATTCTGAGGCCTGAGAAAGCAAGTGTCATGGGGCCTATTGGCCAATGTCCCCTCTCTAGGAGCCCTTTGTGCACAGCTGTGAACTTGGTCTAGGGAAGTTGGCAGCATTTCTTTCTCCCCCACCACACCAGAGGTCCCTACCTGGGGCTCCTGTCACATCCACATCTGGGACACTCCCTCTCCCTGCCCCCGCTTTAATTTGAGGACCAAGGCCTGTGGGTGAGCAGAGGACAGAAGATGCCTCTCAGCTTCCAAAGCGGAGACACCCAGTCTCACGATGGGGCTTTAGGCTGTCTTTTTTTTTGAGACAGAGTCACACTCTGTTGCCCAGAGTAGGAGTAGAGTGCTGTGGCGTTAGCCTAACTCACAGCAACTTCAAACTCCTGGGCTCAAGCAATCCTTCTGCCTCAGCCTCCCGAGTAGCTGGGACTACAGGCATGCGCCACCATGCCCGGCTAATTTTATATATATATATATTTTTAGTTGTCCAATTAATTTCTTTCTATTTTTTCAGTAGAGATGGGGGGGAGGGGGTCTCTCTCTTGCTCAGGCTGGTCTCAAACTCCTGAGCTCAAACGATCCCCCGCCTGGGCCTCCCAGAGTGCTAGGATTACAGGCGTGAGCCACCGCGCCTGGCCTAGGCTGTCTTGATTTGGGAGTGCAGCTGGAGAATGAGCAGGTGCAGGCCTGGGTGGGGGAAGGGTAGGAGGGAGGTCCCAGGGCTCAGTTTATAATCATGAAGATCCCCCCTATTTTCCTTTCTTTCTTAGGGACAGAGAGTTCAATACCATCAGCCTTTTGGAATGGTCAGCAGGGTTTTCAGTGCGGACAGAGGGGCAGTCACCGCAGAGGCCCAAGTCCCAGTGCAGGGGTTGGACTGACAGGATGACATTGTTGCCATCTTTCAGTTTCAGTTTAAATTCCAGAAAGGAAAGTGGACCTCAAGGAAACGGACCCATATTGCTAGCAAATCCTTGCCAGAAAGTAAATTTAAATAAGTTTTAAAAGCACGATATTTATGCCTCTTTAAAGCCAAGTAAATTAAAAAATGGCAGAAAGGGTCTGAAGCCCCCACCCCACCCCATCCTGTGAGCCCTGGCTCAGCCTGCCTGAGAGCCTGTCACTTGGGCCACCAGGCCAGGGCAGGACTGGACAGGTGGCCTGGGAGAGGAGGTTACGTGGGACAAGTTGGGGCAGTGCATTTTCACAGAACCTAGGACACAGGAGAAGTTGGCGACACCTCCCGAAGCATAGGACACTTGCACTGCCCAGTCGTACCTCTGCTTCTGGCCCACTGTACCAGCACTTCTGACAATCCCTCCACCCGCCCAGGAAGCAGCGGCCTGGCAGAGCGCCGTCCCCAGCAGCACTTGCCACAGGACACTGGGACCCTGCCCAAGCCCCCACACACAGCAGGGCCTGGGAGAGGCCAACAGGGCCTGAAAGGCAGTGGAGACTGCAGTGCAGGTGGGACAGTAAGTCAGTGGGATCTGCCCCCGTGTTGTTCCTGCATCTCACCTGCGTCCCCAGAGTGGCAAGGCCCGGGGAAGACAGAAGGTCGAGGCATAAGAAAATAGGGAAAATGCAAAGGGTTTACTTTCCAAACAACGGAGTAAAGAGGCTTATGGTTTTTTCCCATCATAGATACTTCTTTTAAAAATAATTACTTTCAGTTGTGTTTAATTATACCAGTTATACACTTGGCCTTTGTTCTTTCTTTAATCGTAAGTCTCAGGTTGCCTTTAATACCACCCCCAACCCCAGTGTCTTCAAGCCGTCCCCAGTAGTAGCTGCTACTGGGGCACATCTTGCCAGTCTTTTCATGACACTGCAGAATTCCTGCGTGTGCTCCTTAACACAGGCGAATGGCCACCTTGGGAAGTCGGGACGTTGGAGGGGGCTGGGGTTCTTTGGGGAGAGGCTGGGGGCCTCAGACGGACGCTGAGGGAGGCCACGAGTGCACACAGGGCGCTTCCCCGGACAACCGGGACCAGAAGGTGGGGTCCAAGGTGCAGGTGCCGCAGGGACCCTCGCCCACAGGCGCCCTGACCTGCGAACTTCGTCCCCATCAGGCGCCCCAGGGCTGAGCAGGAGGACCTCCAGGGCTCGCACTTCTGCGGCCTCAGCCGTGGGGGGCCGAGGCCTGAGCTGATGAGCGAGGACCCCAGAACCCCGGCGCCCCGACGCGGACCCTTGTCTTGGACCCTCTGCGGGCGGTGGGGAGGGCGCAGAGCAGGCCGCGCCCGCTGCGCGGAGCACGTGTGGTCCTCGGGAGAGTGCAGCCTGCATGGGGCTCAGCTCCTCCCCAGGTCCCAGGCCTTGACTGCTCAGAGCCAGGAGGCCGCCTCAGGTGGGACGCTGGACTCGACGCCGTCTCCCGTCCAACGTTGAGTACACGCTCCAGTTGTAGAGGTAGTGGAGAACTGGGGCAGGAGCGCCTCTGACTGCTGATAGCAGGGGACCTGGGGTCCAGGTCGCCTTCGTCTGCTTTCTTAGATCACCTGTCCCATCCAATATCAGGAAATCCCTTTTATTTATGATTGTCTTTTGTCTCTTCTCGTTCCTCCATGAGGGCAGATTGCTGCCCCTGAATTTGTTCATGCCTTGCTGTATCCACAGGCTTTCGTAAACCCTCCTATCCTGATGCTGAGCCTGGACAGGTGACTTGCTTTGGTCAATGGGACAATAGCAAAGGTGACGCAAGAGGAAATTTGAAGATTGTGTGCTGCTCCTGGAAATTTGACTCCACGTGAGCAAACCCTGATCATCCTGGCAGATGACATAGCCCGGCCCGCCTGGCACCCCTAAAGACCCAGGTGAAAGAGAAGCCATCCAGGATCAGCCAGCTCCCAGCGGACCTGCCGCCTGTCCCCAGACGTGTGAGTAAGCTCAGCTCAGATCATTGGGCCTGGTGGAATCTTGAGCTAAATAAGTGCTGTTGATCTGAGGTCGATGGTTACGTAGCAGTATGTAACTTAGATGTTGCACAAAACTTTAGATCAAATCTCTTTTCATTAGAAAGTTTTATTAGAAAATACCAAGTTCAGAAAAGGGACCAACAGAGGAATTTGGGGATGTGAAATGTGAACTCCAAGAGTGCGATTACTGTTTCTTGAGCAGGAAGAGAAGAAAGGAAGGAAACATTCATTTTGTGCCTGCCACATGCCACTGCACCCTCGGTTGGTCATTTAAGGTGTCCTTTGTCCTTGAACAAGATAAGACACATTATCATCCTTGTCCATCTATGGACATGGATAAGAAATGGATTTGTTTCCTTGTTTGAGATGACTGCCACTGAGTGCCAGTGGGGTTACAGGTGATTTTGATTAACTCACCTCAAACCATTTCTGGTTCTTCAAGCTAGAACGCAACTGGATTTTATTTAGGTTTTAGCTATCCTGCTTAGGGTGGACTAAGGTTGATCACAGGATAAAAGCTGCAAAAAATAGGAAACTCACCTAGTGACTTTCTTCTTATGAGTCAACTCTCCTCTAGAAATTACCTGCTTTTGTTTTCTCCCCACTGTCTTCCAGCCATAGTTTTTTATACTTTCTCAAGAGTTTTCAGTGGTTATCCATGGGAGGCTGTCTGATAGGAGCTGCTTGACCATTGCAGAAGCAGATCCATTCTGTTAGCAAAGTTTTAGGAAATATGAGTAGGTAAAGTTTTATGACTGATCCCTAAGTTAAAGACTGTATGTGGACAGAAATATTGCCCTTTAAGTGGTCAATTTGGGAGGTTATATGTGAATTCTAGGAATGCTTCCATTGCTCAAAACATGTTTGGGACCTCTTGCTGGAAGTTTCCTTTGAAGCCAGCTTGGAAGTTATATAAGAATTTTGCTTCATTCCTATGAAGTCAATTTCCATTTGCCACCTCAAATGGTGTTAATGCAGTTTGGTTGCCCCTGTATTCACATGACAAATGTCTTTCTAATTGTTTTCTCTCCGAGTTACAGAGTAAGTTCCTGGAAGATGGGGAAGGTTTCTAGTTCTCTGTCAGATCCCATATTGCCAGCTTAATGCAGGGCACATGGTGGGTTTTTAGCAAATATTGTTGAATAGTAAAATTACAAGATGCAAGAATTTACCTTATTTTTCTCTTTATTTTTGCAGCAAACATGGCACATAGTGGCTTTTTTATTTGATTATTCTGTGCATAGATGATTGCTGGCAAAAGGGACCAACTTTCCAGTTCATGGAGGAATGCTTTCTGGCAAGTCAAGCCTTGCAGCCTCTTCCTGAATATTCATGTCAAAGTGGGTTAGCAATTGCTCTTTACCCAATTGTTTTTGTTTATTCTTAGAGAATAAACAAACTTTATTTTATAACAGTATTACAGAAAGCAAAATGTCATTTAACACAACTTGAAGCTGCTTTTAAATCTATTCTGGCATCGTAACTATACAAAGGATCAAAAGCAAGGGAAAAATGTTCAATACAGTTAATAAATAAAAACTCTCAGGGCTGGAAAGTCAAAAGGGTCCAATATGAAAAATATCCCCAGTGAAATTCTCAAACATTAGAAAATTTTCAAAATGTAAGAAATGCTTTTAATCTGTGTTAGTATTTTCTCATACAGTATATTTACTGCCATTGGAAAACTCTATAAATATTTACTGTAAGAATTCCATGGAAAGGATCTGGAAGGAGGAAAGGCACTACCTAAATTAGTCACAGAGTTCCCTTTCCACACAACAGGACCTGTTCAAGCGAACAGCACCTTACCAGTGTGGGCTGGCTTTGTGCGCTGTCATTTAATCAAAATGAGCCATAAAAAGTAGGTAGTTGTGCACAAAGTAAATAGGAAACAAAAACAAAACCCCTTAATTAAAAAAAGGGAAAGAACTAATAATAATTAAAAGTGATTATAAAACAAAACAATATATTAATAGGTGAGAACAATATAGACCAGAGCTGTTAGGGTGAGGTTTGGTGTTGGCATTTTAATTCCTCAGGTTTCTGGTCATTGTTACCAGTCATAGCATAAATTCGCCAGAGTAGTGATGAGGCAATAAGACTCAGAATGGTCAAAATTCTTCAGGTTACAAAGTTGAATGTTGTTTTAAAAATGATTTTCTGGGACGGGCAAGGTGGCTCATGCCTGTAATCCTAGCACTCTGGGCGGCCAAGGCAGGAGGATCGCTTGAGCTCAGGAGTTCAAGACGAACCTGAGTAAGAGTGAGACCCCATCTCTACTAAAATAGAAAAATTAGCCAGGTGTGGTGGCGTATACCTGTAATCCCAGCTACTTTGGAGGCTGAGGCAGGAGAACCGCTTGAGGCCAGGAGTTTGAGGTTGCTGTGAGCTAGGCTGATGCCACAGCACTCTAGTGCAGGTGACAGAGTGAGACTCTGTCTCAAAAAAAAAAAATGACCTTCTTACTTTAGTCTTCCTCTTCCTCCTCCAAGTTTTTTCGTGAACACCACAATTCTGATTACTATGCCAGGGTGCTGCTCTCTGGTCTCTCTGATCACTTGAGCCAGCACCTTCTTTATGTGGTCATGATCAATAACTGCATCTCCTGTGACCAGAATGTGTCTGTCAGTTCTTGTTTCACACATGCCACCTTTTCCTGTCTTGGTGGTGCGCTGGTGGTCGTTGTCAACACGGACTCAGGTGTGATGGTTTATGCAGTTGGTAATGTGCCTGAATCACCATCAGCCTCTCCATCAATCTGTGCAGACTCAAATGTGATGGTTTTGGTCTCAGTTTGGATAATGGGGA
>NW_012133857.1:3365327-3378190 GCF_000956105.1 Propithecus coquereli | reverse complement strand
ACTCTGTCTCAAAAAAAAAAAAAAAAATGACCTTCTTACTTTAGTCTTCCTCTTCCTCCTCCCAGTTTTTTCGTGAACACCACAATTCTGATTACTATGCCATGGTGCTGCTCTCTGGTCTCTCTGATCACTTGAGCCAGCACCTTCTTTATCTGGTCATGATCAATAACTGCATCTCCTGTGACCAGAATGTGTCTGTCAGTTCTTGTTTCACACATGCCACCTTTTCCAGTCTTGGTGGTGCATTGGTGATCATTGTCAACACGGACTCAGGTGTGATGGTTTGTGCAGTTGGTAATGTGCCTGAATCACCATCAGCCTCTCCATCAATCTGTGCAGACTCAAATGTGATGGTTTTGGTCTCAGTTTGGATAATGGGGACTTCCTTAGTGGAGATTTCAGTCCTTTGTGAGGCATCAGAAATTGTTACCATCTCTGTTTTTACCATTGGTGGCTTCCCTTCAATGAGTTGCAAATGTGGGGTTTTAGTTGGGCTTCTCACTTCCCTCCTGCCACCCCGATCTTGTACCACAGCAGTGCCGACAACTTCAGCGCCATATGCTGAAATCTTCCTAGCAGAGACAGGACAATCCTTCGTAAGACTTTGGTCCATAACGCCAGTTGGAGCTCCATTAAGATTCCCGGAGACCTGTTTACTAGAAGTGCCCTCAAAGTGTGGTGCTGGCCTATCTATGAGGGTGCTTGCCTGGAGGGCCTGTGCTTGGGGGAGGCTGCTGTGGCGGAATTTGGACCCCAAGGTCGGGAACTTGGCCTTTGGTGGCTGCTTAAGCTTGTAGAAAGTGTGATGCTCCGTGCATGCTTTCCATAGTCCTCTCGCTGCCTGGTAGTTTGGCAGTTTGAATCTAACGGTACTCTCAAACTGTTCCATCTCTGCAGGCCCAAATCTAATGTAGAAGATACTGAGCGTATGGGAAATTTTAAAGGTGTTTGGCCAAGCCAAATGATGGAGTGTGAGCCCGTCTTTGCAAATGAGGAGGCTGTCTGCACACACCCAGCTTGATATCCACACCTTCTGAGCCCTTGGCATCATGTAGGTCAACACCATACATGGGAAGTCTCTTTGCATCGTCTATGAACTGATGATCAGCTTGCGCTGGAGACAAGCCCCTGTGGGTTTTGTACAGCTCTGCCACCTCCTCTTCCAGCTCCTTAGTCTGTGTGGGGGCAAACTAGTATTCACTGAGGTCAGTGCTGCCAAGAACTTCTGCGTCACAGTCTCCAAGTTCAGCCTGCAGTGTGTAGGTTCCCAGGAAGGCATTGAGTCCAAATGGAGCAGGGCAGGCGGCCAGAGGCAACGTCCTGCCGGGCCTGAAGGCACAAGTATCTGGCGATATCGTCAGTCAATTGAAAAGGATAACAAGGATAAAACTTCACATTAAAAGTGAACAGCCAGGGAAGATTTCACAGTGTCTCTCTATTTTTTTTGCAGGATCTAGCCAGTTTTTCTACTCGGGGTTTTCCTGAAACCTAAGTCCAAAGTATTCTCCAAGAAATTGAGGTGTTCGCACACTGTCAAATAACACTTGTCCCTTAGCACGTTTCTCCAGGTCACAGCTGTATTTGGTGCCATCCAAGGGGATCACTTTGGTCTTCGCAGTGGCTTTTTGAGAGGCCTTCTCTGCTTTTATCTCCTTGGTCTGCACTTCCTTGGTCTCTCTTTTTGCTGCAGCTCCCTCTGATTTGTCTTCCTGTGTTTCTTTTACCATCTCCTCTTCTCTCTCCTTACTTCTAATTCAGCAGGCTGTCTCAGCTCTGCTCACGGAAGGTTTTTCTTCCTCACATCAACCTTAATCTCCAGTTGCTTCCTCTGAGCTGCTTCTTCAGCGTCACCCTTGGCCTGTCTCTCTTCTTCCAGAAAAGATTCCTCTTTATCTAAGACCTGTTCTTACATAACAGCATGGGTAGGCTCTTTTTTATCTCCTCCATCTTTGGCCACTAATAAGGTCTGTGACTTTAGTTTCCTAAGCCATGGGGGTATGAATGGAGAAGTATCCGCTCTCACATTTGGCTCCTCTGCTGTCCCGGTGGAGTCTCACTCTGTCACCTGGACTAGAGTGCTGTGGTGTCAGCCTAGCTCACAGCAACCTCAAACTCCTGGACTCAAGCAATCCTCTGCCTCAGCCTCCCGAGTAGCTGGGATTACAGTTTACACTAATTTGTAAACAGCGTACACTAGTTTGGCTTTTAGCTACAGGAGAAGGCTGGGAACCTTTCTTAAGATCAGACTACTGATTCCTCTGGTTTTCTGCCACTTCTTTAGGTTGCTCCTTAGTGACATCTGCTGCTCACTGGTCAGAGTCCTCTTTCACTCCAGATGCAGAGCCTACTTCAGTAGTCATGGTTACAGTTTATGCTGTAGTCCCAGGCCTACACCCACTATTTTCTCACGTGAAACCTGCAGGGAAGTCACGTGAGGACACCCCCCAGGACGCCTGCCCCAGCGTGGCATGAGGAAGGCACGGCCCTCTTTACCTGATTGAATTGCAAATAAACAATACTGAAATGCAATTTTCATGATCAGATTAATAATTAAAAGATTATAAATTATTATGAAGATTAATAGATTAATGAATAATGATAAATTGAAACCTGCTATCTCTTGTTCGTAGCTACTAAAAATGCAATTTAGGAAAATTTAATGTTTTCATTTTAACATCTTAAAATGTCCCCTGCCATTTGATTCAGTTAACCAAAGAATGACAGAAATTTTACAGTAAAAATTTTATAAAATATTAAAAATAGGAAAATAGATAAATACATTATTTTGAAGCCACTTAACAGCTTATTATGTAGCTAATATATACAGTAGTTATAAAAGCTATAAAACCATGGAGAGATGCTTCTTGTAAATTCTAAGGGGAAAAGTCAGTTGGCTATGTAGTGTGTCTATAATTAGTTACTCTTCCCTGATTACATTTCCTGATAAGTTCATTGCCATGATATAAAGTAGTGGTGATGGGGCATCCATGTCTTGTTTCTGACTTTAGCGAAAAATGCCTCTAGAGTTTTTCCATTGTATCAGATATCTATTGTTCAGTAACAATCCCTCTCAAAGTTAAGTCGATTAAAACAACAACAATAATTTCTTTTGCTCACAGATATGCTCCACATGGCACCAGCTGAGATGGCCCCAGCTGGGATTGGACAACCCACTGTCAATACAGATCACTTACTTGGTTGGCAGCTTAGTGCTGGCTGTCAGCTGGGAGTTCAGCTGGGCTGGGTCTAGGGCTGGGAACTGGGGACTTTGGTTCTTGTCCATGTGGGCCTTTCCTTAGCTCTTGGCTTCCTCACCAGATGATGGATGAATTCCAAGAGCAAATGTCCCAAGTGACCCAGACAAAAGGTGATGATATTTTTATGCTTTATCTTTGGAAATCACACAGTATTACTTCCACTGTACCTTATTAGTTGAGGGAGTTGCAAAGTTCTACCTAGATTAAAAGGGAGGGGACATAGATTCCACCCATGGGGTAGTGGCAATGTCATGTTGTAAGATGAGCATATGGGATGAGAGACATTTATGTTCTAAAGTCGATTTTTTTTGTTTATTTATTTATATATTTACTTACTGAGCATGTGAGTTTATTGAGGAAGGACAAGATAGATTTACAGAGCAAGAGCAAGATAATGGGTTTACAGAACAAGAGCAAGATACATTTGCCACAATGAATGGATCCCTGTCATAACAAGAGGGCCCAAAGTTGATATTTTAACCGCTTTCATTAACAAAGACCTCGAAACACCTCATCTTCCATGTAGCCTCTATGCTCTTTGTATATATTTTTGTTGAATGTTTTTATTTTATTTTGTTTGGTTTTTACCCCATAAATTAGACATTTTGGGGTTAGCCATTATACAGTATAATGTTTGCCACCAAGGGATACATCTCTAAAGAATATAGTTTACCTTCCATGTTTTTGAACTTTTTATAAATGGAATCAGATATTGCGAATAATTTTGTTATGCTTTCTTTTGCCCAAAGTTGTGTCTGTAAGATTTGTACATGTCATTGTACATGTCATTGTGTAGCTGTGCTTTGTTCATTTTCATTGTTGCCTGACACTTTGTGGTATAAATACACAACAGTTTATCAACTATACTGTAGACCCTGGGCCATTTCTAGGTTTGTCAATTAGCATTCTTGTCCACATATCCTAACGGAAATGTGCATGAGTTTCTTTGGTGTATACCCCCAAGAGCAATAATGCAGATGCTTATGTTACTAAATGATGCCAAACTATACCGATATATACTCCCACGGGCTAGTTTGAAACTTCCTGTTCCAAATCCTTATTACCATAATCTGATTTTAGCAGATTTTTTTCTTGTTTATGGTAGATTTGCAGAGGAAAACAACACCGTTAATCCTACCTTAACCTCTCCTTACTGCATGCTACCTTTTTAAAGTGCAAGAGTGTTATCAGATGCATAGTTCATAACTGCTTGAGGTTGTTGTACAGAAGTGTTTGGCTCAGTAGACAGCAGACCAGAGACAGAAAGTGCCTGCATTAGCACAACTCTGCATCCTTCCATTTCTGCTTACAGGCTGGCTAAATCTACCTAGAGTTCTTGTGTCTCACAGGACTGTGCTTAAAGTAGTCAAGAAAGAGTCACACCATCATTCTGGATCTTTCCTACCATTTCCCTAATGTCACATATTTGGTCAAATTTTGGCCTACCATCCAAAGTAATGCAGGCTCCCAAATCTGACCAAACATTTTACCACCATGAGGCACCAGCCTGTGCCCAGGTAAAACTCAGGGGCTTTATTACTATGCAAGAAGAGAGGATGCTCATTGGTGTGTGCCAGCACTCCTGGCCAAAGATTCCTTCTGCCTTCACTTTCCTTTTTGCTTATTAACTTTGTTTTTATTTTTAGGAAAAGTTTTTATATTGTCCTAATTCTTGAGCAACAGAGCTGGATTTACTATTCATTTTTTCTCATTCTGTTGTCCTCTAGCTGTCACTGTTGATGGGAAATAGCCAGGTGTCCTTTTTCTCCATGGCTGCTTTCAAGAACACTTTTGTTTTTGGTATTCCTGTAATTCCTCAACAATGTAAATAAGGATGGTTTTTTAAGAGTTATTCTACCCAGTACACATTAGGATTCCTGAATTTGTGGACTCATGAGAATTTCAGAAAATTCTCAGCCCTATCTATTTGAGACTGACCTTCCCAATTCTCTTTCTCCTCTTCTCTGGCACTCCAATTAGATTGTTTGACTCTCTCATTTTACCCTCCTTATATCGTCTCTTTTTTATTTTTTATCCTCCTGGCTCTATTCCTCTTATGAGTAATTTCTTCATATATTTTTCCAGTTCATAAATCCTCATTGTTTAAACTGCTCATTGAGTTTTAAATTGTGGTATTTTTCACTTCTAAATTGCAAAAGCATATTTTTCACTTATGTTAATAATTAGACATTGTTTTAAAAAGACAATTTAACAGAATTCTATCTATAGGAAATGATATACACTAATGCCAAAAGAAATCCCCTATGAGGGATTTTGAAGCAAATGTCAAACTAGCCCATTCATTTCTTTGGGCTTTCAAGCCTGTGCAGGGTCCTTGTACGGCCATGATGACCTGGAGGACTACTTTCCCATGCTGAAAGCTGCAACTTTGCAAATCATAAATGGAAGACACCCCTTGGGTTGTGAAGAGGTATTGGGTGGGAGGAAATGCAGAGCTCAATAGTTGAGGAGGGAGTGGAGGGCCTTACATTGGGGATATGATGATGGACACTTCTTTGTACCAGTGTGAGCTGAACTAGCCACCCATGGAGAGGAGAGAGTGCTTCTTGGGCCATTGTCTTTCAGTGAGGGTGCAGCAGGAGGCAGAACTGATGTCTGTGTGGTTACTTTTTCCTTGTCCTTAACTCATTTCCAAACATTTCTATAGGAGAAAAGAGAGAAAACTTAGGTGCGCATTGGTTGCGCAGTGGAGGTGTGCACCACTCACACAGCATGGACTCCAGGAGACCCATGGGGACAGGCCACAAATCCTCATGGGAACAGAACCTCTTGATGAGGCTCCACTTGGTGAGGCTGGGCTGAGACTTCTCTCCAGAGGGGTTTCCTGGCTCTCATTTGATCCTCTCCAGTGATTCTATCCCTTTGTCTCCCGTTTCTATAGCCTGATGCCTGTGATTCCTGTTTTAGACAAAAGCTTTCTTCATGTTTCCATTGTCTTCACTTCTGTTCTCATAGAAAATAGTTTATGTATTAGTTATCTGCTTCTACAATAGAAATGTAACTGCCCAAGGTCACAAGCTTGGTCTTCACTTACTGTTCTATCCCATTGCTTAGAATACTTAATATTTCTTGAATGTTGAGTTCTCATTACTTTACTGGAGATTGTAAAAATAGGACTAGGTAATTCTGGGGCTATTCCTAAGTGAAGCCTGCTGAACTTAGCATCTTTAGAAGTGCAGCCAGTCCTAACCTATTAAATGAATAGAATGTTTTGCATGTAGTTTTGAAGCAAGTTTTCCATGAATGGAGTTTAGCAACTTCATCCCTGCCTTGTAGAAAAGGTCTGGATTGCTCAGGCTGGGTCAGAAACCGCATGAAGACAGTGACATTTAGCACTTGATATCTGTGTTATTTAGAATATGGGTTGAGCTGTTTCAGTAGGATCCCTAATAGTAGTCTCTTAAAAGGATACAATTTTAAATGTCTCAATTACCTAGGAATAAATTTACCAAAGGATATGCAAAACCTCTACAGGAAAAATTATAAAATTTTATCAAGGGACATAAAAATAAGAAAATGGAAAGACATACAGATTATTCATGGATCGAAAAACTCAATATTGTAAATCAGTCAGTATTGTTCTAAATTATAGAATCAATGCAATCCCAACAGACTTTATTGTGGAACTGGACTAACCCACTGGAGTTGGCTATAAAATGTATATGACAATGCAAAAGGATCGGTAATGGCCAAGACTCTCTTGGAGGATAGAAGGAAGATGGGAGGATTGCCCTACCCTATACCACAGAGTTCTTGTAAATAGGAGAGTGTGGCAGTGGCCCAGGGACAGACTCAGAGCAGGGAGAAAAATAGAGAAGCCAGGATCAGACTCTGCATGGATGGACTCTGGATTTTTGAGAGACAGCAATTCTGAACAGTGAAGAAAGGACGATGATAAAGTCAACCAAGGTATCACAGGAGCAGGAGCTTTCAGACCTAAGGGAGGAGCAGGGAGGGGCACACGGCAGCTTTCTCTGGTCCTGGCACTTTTTCATTTCATAACCTGTGTCATAGTTATAGAGGTTTTAACTAGATTCTTATCCTTCAAGAATGTATGGCTATGGGGCCGGGTGCGGTGGCTCACGCCTGTAATCCTAGCACTCTGGGAGGCTGAGGCGGGTGGATCGCTCAAGGTCAGGAGTTCCAGACCAGCCTCAGCAAGAGCGAGACCCCGTCTCTACTAAAAATAGAAAGAAATGATCTGGACAACTAAAAATATATATATAGAAAAAATTAGCTGGGCATGGTGGCACATGCCTGTAGTCCCAGCTACTCGGGAGGCTGAGGCAGAAGGATTGCTTGAGCCCAGGAGTTTGAGGTTGCTGTGAGCTAGGCTGATGCCACGGCACTCAACTCTAGCCTGGGCAACAAAGCAAGACTTTGTCTCAAAAAAAAAAAAAAAAAAAAAAAGAATGTATGGCTACGTCTTTCATAATTATCTGTGTGTATGATGTATTTTACAATTAAAAATTATTTTTAAATTAAATACTAATGACAATGTGGTACACAGGATGAGCATTTGCTACATGCCCAGACCCAGGCTAATTGCTGTGCACGGTGATCTCACAGAATCACAACAGCCCCACGATCATTCTCACTTGATAGTGAGGCCGCTTGGGCCAGAGACATGGTCTCCTGCCCAGAGCCATACGCTAGGAATGGGCCAAGCAGCGCTTTCATCATCCCAGGTGTATCCAGTTCCAAAGCCCACACTCCTGCCCCTCACCATGCAGCACACTGTGTCAGTGGTGATGCTATGGCCAGAGTCCTCTCACAGGCCACCTGGTTATGTGAGGGTGTCCTTGGTGGCGGGCCATGGTGCAGACCAGACCCAGTCCCACCAACTTACCAGGAGATCACACCCAAACTGACCTCAGGGAAAGCAATGCATTCTCAGAACATCTTGTGAGCCTGCAGCTTTGACCTAGGAGGAACTCGATTAAACACCCAAGTAAGCAGGTGATGCAGCCATCGGTGAAGGGAGGTGCCCCTTAACATACAAGAAGGGGTCACTTCTAATCCTGGGAGCCTCAGGCTTGCCAAATGGAATTTACCTCTCCAACTCTAATTAAGTCTCTCAGATTTATTCTTAACCACTTTTTCTACTAAGAACTTAGTGGTATCCACCAAGCGTCAGCTTCTGTGATAGGCCAGTTTCAGTGGGGATATTCAGTTTTGCTCTGGTATTTGGGATGTATTAGAAAAATGTCTTTATTCCTGAGTCTTTTGAAGTGAGGAGTCCATAAGGTATTTACAAAGGGGTAAGACAGGGGCG
Source organism: Propithecus coquereli (assembly GCF_000956105.1). Lineage (NCBI taxonomy): Eukaryota > Metazoa > Chordata > Mammalia > Primates > Indriidae > Propithecus > Propithecus coquereli. The sequence continues at coordinate 3,369,637 of NW_012133857.1, read as the reverse complement.
GCCGGCCAGGTGAGGTGGCTCACTCCTGTAATCCTAGCATTCTCAAAAGCCGAGGCAGGAGGATCACTTGAGCTCAGGAGTTAGAGATCAGCCTGAGCAAGAGCGAGACCCTGTCTCTACTAATAGAAAAAATTAGCTGGGCATGGTGGTGCACATCTGTCCGCAGTCCCAGCTACTTGGGAGGCTGAGGCAGAAGGATCACTTGAGCCCAGGAGTTTGAGGTTGCTGTGAGCTAGGCTGATGCCATAGCACTCTAGCTCAGGCAACAGAGTGAGGAAAAATTAAAAAGAAAGGAACAAACTCTGTACAGAGTTCTGTGTAGGATTCAGAGTATGTATAAGCATGGAAGACAAACCCTTAAGGAACGAATCATCAAGAGTTAAGGAGTGCAATGCGCACCACCCGAAGGATGGACATATTTGAAACTCGGACTTGGGGGGAGGGGGGACCAAGGGCAACATACGGAACCTAAACATCTGTACCCCCATAATATGCTGAAATAAAAGAAAAAAAAATTGGCACAAAAAAAAGAAAAAGAGTTGGAAGCTGTCATGGGAACAAGTAGTCTTAAAGCACATAATATTCACAGCAATCTGAATTTCTAAGATGAGGCTAAAGAAGGCAATCTAATATTTCTGGGAAAACCTGTTCCTAAGTGGAAGGAAATGGAGAAGTCTGGCTCACAGGCCAGACCAAATGCAGTGCCAGGGAGTGAAGGGAAAGAGGGATTCCACTTCACCTTAGTAATGGCCTCATGCTAGGTCCAGGCCCACAGCAGTCCTTAAGATTCAAGGCTACCGACACCAATGGGGTAAAGTTGCCAGTGACAGGCTGAACACCCAGGGGCATAGAGATTATCACTTATCAGCTACCCTGCCCACAGCAGGTGGGCACCATTAGGCAAAAGAGAAAACTAAGTTGAATTGACTAGTTATTTCAGATTGTAAGTTTGAGGGGGCTGGCTCTGCAGCCACGGGGCATCTGCTGGGTCCCACAAGAGTGGGGTGACCGCAGATCTGGGCCAGACTCCATTAGCAACCAATGACACAGGGGACCAGATCTAATTCTCAGGGAAACTAGGTTGTGAAGAGGGAAGGCCCAATACAAGCTAAACCCAAGTAGGAAGTGGATCTGTTGAGAAATCCCATCTAGGGTATCATGGCTTCCACTATGCTAAACATGAATACTACCAGGGTTGACTATCTGTCCCTAATCTCAAAATTCTAGAAAAAAGATTCTGTTAGTCCAACTGTTGTGGCAACGCCACAAAGCATGAGCCAGAGCCAAGAGCCAAGAGGCACACAGTTAAGGCCTCTAGGTTGGAGATACCAGGCACTAGGACACAAGGCTAGAGAGGTAGGTAGGTTTGTGTGGGACCCAGGTAGAAGGGCAGTCCTGGAGGTCAGCAGTTGCCAGATGGAGTCACATCTGTGATTTAAGTTCTCCATAATGTATTTAAAAGTACAAGGAATGACAAGGTTTTCCTACCCTTTGTTCCCTAAACAGCCTCAGCCCCAGAAACCTCCGTATTACTGAAAAACAATTTACTCTAAAACTGGGCTCTGTAGAATTTACCAGTACGATGGTAATAAAATAGTCAAGATTATCAGGGATTTGGAAAAATACTCCTGGGGTTACCAATGTATGCACAAACACTTACATCTATTTTTAGGACACAGATGTTCTTTGCACAGAAAGGAATCTCAGGAAAACCCAAGTGAAAAACAATGTACCTCATCTACAGTGTGTTTTAGAAGTAAAGCTGATATCAAGACATGTAAAAGCAATCCCAAATACTTTGATCTGGAATAAAAAAATCAGATGAAGTAAGTGGACACAATTTTTAGAAACTGATGTTTATTTTCCATCGACCTTATTTCCATCTTGTTTAAGAGTTTGTGGAAGAACTTAAGACCACTCAGTGGTTGTTCCCACCCATTCAGTGGCCTGAGCAGTGGGAGCTGCAGACCAGTCTTCTGTGGCAGGCTGAGCACTCCAGTCTTCTGTTAAGAAAATACCAAAAACAGCCATCAGCTATGTTCCTGAAGTAGTATTTTCCTCACCCCACCCCCAACAGCAATCTATCAGATACATACTGCATTCCATCAAATATATATCAAAGACCAATGCCAGCACATTCTAAAGGTACCTGAATTCAACTTGTCAAGTTATCTGCAGCTATAGCACATTGGGATAAAAACCTCTTACTGCTAGTGTTAATAGCCAAGGAGATCATTAGTTAGAATATTATCTTAGAAGTTCCAAAACACCAGCTAGATGCACTGTATGGACACATACCAGTGGGGAACTGCTGAATAGGCACAGAGGGCACCTGCACGCCTTCAGACCAGTCTGCAACCTCAGGCTGAGCAGCAGTAAACTCAGGAGCTGGAGCCGTCCATTCACCCTGAAATTCCTCTTTGGTCACAGCTTTCTCGGCGGCAGCTTGCTCTTCCTTTTCAATCTGGTTATTTAATAAATTAATCGATCAAGCAAACTCCCTCACAGGGACAAGTTTTGCTTCCCAGAAACACAGCACGGTGTCCAATTTGCTCATGTGACAAGCCTTTGTCGAAGCTTACCTCTTCAGGATCTCTGTAGAAGTAGAGATCAGGCATGACCTCCCACGGGTGTTCACGAGAGATGGTGCCTCGCATGCGGAGAACTTCCCGGGCCAGCATCCACCACATCAGGCCCACTGAGTGAGCTCCCTGCAAGAATGCCAGGTTGTTAAAAAGTGAAACCTAGTCAATCCTAAACAGCAAGCACCTCCTTGTTTGCCTCACCTGCCCCCACATCTAGGTTCCTTTGTACCAAAAGTATAAACACATCTTAAAGTGCTATAACAAAAAACATTATTCTATAAATCAGGGGTTCTCAACTTTGCATATGAGAAATCATGGAGATTAAAAAACCCGTGGTTAATGTAAGATGGCACCTAAATGATCATGCTATGCAAACTAAACGATGCCTGGAAGCAGTGCCTGAACTTTGGCATTTAAAAAAATCTTTGGGCGATTCTTATGTGCAACCAGGGTTTTGAGGCCAGTTACAAATGGACCAATTTGAACTACACGCAACCCACCTTTTAAGAATCTTATAGCAGGATTCATCAAGTTGGTCTGAAAACAGAAAAGTCAAGTAATGCCTGAGAGGCCTAAGCAGAGCAAGAAATAGAGAAAAGCAGGAGAAAACACAGGCCATTTTCAAATGTTTCCATCTCTTCTCAATGCTGCTATGCATTAACATTACACTTGTAGCAAGGATTACTATCAAACTCCACTCATCGGGCCAGAAACCCTTGTGGTGTTAGCGAAAAACTTGCCCCTCGTGTAGCACACTACCTACACTTGTGAGTTCATCGGCCAGTCAGTGGCCTCAACTCCAAGCTCTAACAATGTGCACAGGAATACCCATTTTTTTCTAGAGCACTCATTTGCAAACTCTCGATCATAAAGTCATTACCTTGTTGTTGCATGGGATGGCGATGTCCACATAACGCAGAGGAGAATCTGTGTTACACAGAGCAATGGTGGGCAGGTTAACATAAGACGCCTCTGTAAGAGGCTGGTGGTCAGCCCTGGGGTCAGTAACCACCAAAAGACGTGGCTCCCGGAATGCTGCCTGGATCTGGTTAGTGAAGGTTCCAGGAGTGAAGCGGCCAGCAATAGGAGTGGCTCCAGTGGCAGCAGCAAACTTCAGCACAGCTCGCTTTGAAGAATTAAATTAAGAGTTAGCAGTACTCCAGAGTTCCTACGGTTTCACAGAACTCTCCACGTGCTGACACCCAGTCCTGTAATCACACAAAGCAGCCTATCGAGTCAGAACCCTCGAATACCCCTTCCGAAAAAATAAAAGCATCAAATTAAACACTTAAAGCAAGACCATTCCCTGCATCCCTTCAAAAAGGAAGATGGTGTTTTTCCTACTATATCCCAAGCACCTATCAACACTGACTGGCCCAATCTAGATGCTCTCTAAATTGCTGAATCAAGCATTAGAGTAGTCACTCGGTTCACTCTACAACAATAATTTAAACATCCTTCTACCATGTACAAAACTACAGAGTTCCAGTCACAACCCCCAACAAAAACACTCTCATGGGAACCTATCTTGTCAACACTGAAATAGAAAAGGACAGCCTTCCTATATAATTCTTAAATTTGTCAAAATTCAAGTCATGGGGTGAATGAAACCCTTGTTAGAACTCCTATAAATTGGTGGGAGAATGGGGGAAAAAAAAAGAACCCCTATAAATCAATTTAAGAGGCTGAGAGTCAAAGATTGCTTTAGCCCAGTAGTTTGAAGTT
>NW_012133857.1:3361698-3365277 GCF_000956105.1 Propithecus coquereli | reverse complement strand
GGACAGCCTTCCTATATAATTCTTAAATTTGTCAAAATTCAAGTCATGGGGTGAATGAAACCCTTGTTAGAACTCCTATAAATTGGTGGGAGAATAGGGGAAAAAAAAGAACCCCTGTAAATCAATTTAAGAGGCTGAGAGTCAAAGACTGCTTTAGCCCAGTAGTTTGAAGTTGCAGTAAGCTATGATGACACGACTGCACTCTAGCCCAGGAAACAGAGTGAGACCCTGTCTCAAAAAAAGAAAAAAATTAAGAACGTCTCTAGTTTTCTCAATAGAAAAATAAAACCTTTCTGAAAATTTTTGCAGCTGACTTCAAATTTTTGTCCCAGTATTTCAACATAAAACTTTTGACTACAAAAAAATGTGATGAGCCACTTTAATAGTCATCTCTAGATATTAAGCAGCACAATACAGAACAAAATGAAAATATAAAGTTCAACACTGTCAGATGGCAAGATGTATATCGAAAATGTTGAATATTGGCAATTCCTGAAGTTACGCTTTTTATACATATCCCAAAATGTCCGTAAGCTTTATTTCTATAAAAACTAAGTACTGTTCCACAAACCTGGCCGGTATTCCTGGAGGATATGACACTGACATCAGCAGGGTTTTCAATGGCAACAATGGCACGAGCTGCCAACAGAAGCTTCTCCCAGGTCCTCTTCAGATTTATGATGTAGATGCCTAGGAGAGGACAGAAGAATTTATTAAACACTTGACCTAGTGGTGCAAACGGACATTCTTCTGAAAAGTTGAGGGTATGTGGCAGAGAGTACTATCAAACTCCAGTCATAGAGGCAAGCTCTACTGGTGTTAGCGAATATCCTGCCTTTAATGTAGCACACTTCCGACACTCAGAAGTTCACTGGCCAAGGCTGGCCTCCACCCTGAGCTTTAATAGTGTGCAGCCTCCATTCAGTAGGCAAAGTCCATCTTTTCCTTTCTCTTGCCCTGTACTAACCCTCGATGAGACCCCCTGGGTTCCTACAAGTTCTTATCCACTTCCTGGCCTCTTGCCGCTCTTCCCTTTATCATCTGCAACAATGCTAGATTCATTCAAAAACTCCTCTACAGCATGCCACTCCAGGCTTAAATCCTCCAGTGCCTCAATCTCTAAGCTAAACAAGTGCCTTAGCCAACTTCATGCCTTCCACACTTCTCCCCTAATCCTTCCAAGCCAAACTGTTTATTCCCAACCCTTGCCCTACTTTCCTCAGAAGTCAGTTCAGTAAGCCTGTATCAGTAACTATGAAACAGAAAGCACTATGGGAAGTAAAGTTACTAGGAACTCAGGTAATGTAAGCGTCCTCATTCTCACATCTCACACCTTTGACACAATCCAAGCCCCGTAACTTGCCAATTGCCATACTCTTCCACTGGAGCCCAGAAATCTTTCCTCCTGGTAACAATCAGAAAACACACTTAGTCTTAAAGCATGTTTCCAATCTAGGGATCTCATTTCATTCACCATTTAACAGAGAGCCCTCTCAGGCAGAGATGTTAGATAGAAAGAAATTATCTCACTCACTACTACCCATCAGAATAGCAGGATCAAAATTCGTAATTACAGCTAGAATAACAAAAAATTAAAGCAATGACTGACCATCACTTTTCCTTTTGTAGATGTACTGTTCCATTTGGAAGTCAAGGTTGGTGCCACCTAAGTGGGTTCCTGCCGCAAGGAACTTGAGGACATCCTCCTCCTTCATTTGCAGGACGTCAAGGGCTCCGGACATTGTGAAAGTTTCCCTTTAAGTTATGACGGGAATCTGGAAAACAGTAGTTAACAATCTAGTTCTTTTCATTCCAGTAGTTAAGTGGGATATGGGTGCATTCTAACAAGCAAAGCCAACTTCGTATTTAAAAGCAACCGAGAACTCTACCTTCTATAGTGTCAGGCATTAAGCTCAGAGAATAGTAGTGAAGAGTGAGACACAACAGAACGTTAACAAAGGCCCCGTATTACAGAATTGCAGCAAATCTTGCTGAGGAAAGTGGTGTGGACGGTAGAACCCAGCTAATGCAACTAGACAAAAACAGTCAACTGAAATCCAACACCTCTCAAGGTACACAGAGTTGAGAAGTAGTTAATGGATGAGGAAGGGTAACAACTAGATGTGAAAGGAGCAGCCGGAGCAGCCATGTTTGAAGATACGCGAGCTGAGGAAAGGTAGGAAAAATGTGAACTGGTTTCAGGTATTTCCAAGCGCATTGTAGTAGGCGCTTCGGCATTACTTCGCCGATATGTCATAACTAGTTTGCCTCAAAACCCTGCCAAAAACCCTAACTCCTGGATCAGCAAGGCGCGAACGGGAAAACTTGACCAGCCCAAGTCACTGGTACGCCAGTCAGCTCCTAGGCCTTGACTCACCGCCGTGGCGGGGTCCGAAGAATGGTAGCAGAGCGTGCTAGCCCGCTTCCTGCACCCCCGCAGACGCAAACCCCAGCCCCGTGCCTCCGCTCGAGCGAGACCTTCGCCCACCCCCGGGCACTGTGGCAGCCTGCAGGCCCGAGCCTGGCCACGTGCGGGCCGCCGGCCTGAGGCGGAGCGCGCCGAGCCTGAGACACATCTGGCCCGACCGACTTTCATCCCCAATCCCGCAACCCTCACGTGCGCAGCATTCTGGTAGTCTTGCAGGATGCCAGGGAACCCCAAAGGGGACTCACCCAGAACAACGCCGTATGGGCCCTTCTCTGAGTAGCGCGGAAAGGACAGACAACCGGAAATGACGTCCTTATATACTCCGTCGTCCGCCAATGGCAAAGAAGGCCAAGCGGAAGAAGGGCGGAGCCGGAGGGCGCGTTGCCGGGAGAAGGCGGCTCCTTCCGGAAGGCGGGCTTGGGGCGCTGGCGCAGGCGCCTGGGGAGGATTGAGTGTGTCGGGGGAGGCCTCGTCTGAGCTGGAAAGGCTGAGCCTTCTGGGCTTCCAGAGCAGCAGTGGCGCCCCGCGCCGGCTCTCACTCACCCTAATTCCCGTCCGGAAGGCGGGCCTGAAGCTAGCCAGTCGGGGAGCCCTTAGTCAGCCGTTTGTGCCTGTGAATTCGAACGACTTGTCACCTAAGTTGCACTTTCCTTACCTGTATCCACGAAGGTGTGTTCAACGCAGCAAGCCTAAGTGTTCGGTAAACAAAAGCTGGAGAATTTATTTTCATATTCTGAAGAACAGTTTAGCAGGACGTAATTCAGATTTTAGATGTTCACTTGCGGGAAGTGTCCCTAAAAAAAAAATTAAAAGGACAAGACCGCCAGATCATATGTATAAGACTTATTTTTTTGGTAGAAGAAAAAATTTGTGATATCCATCAGTAGGAGATTAGTTGTTAAAAATTGATTCCAGGCCGGGCGCAGTGGCTCACGCCTGTAATCCTAGCACTCTGGGCGGCCGAGAGGGGGAGCAGTGTTTGAGCTAAGGAGTTCCAGACCGTGCTAATTAGCTGAGGCCCAGCTACTCTGGAGAGTGAGGCAGGAGCATCGCCTGAGGCCAGGAGTTTGAGGTTGCAGCGAGCCATGGTGATGCCACTGCACTCTAGCACGGCGACAGAACAAGACTCTGTCAAAAAAAAAAAAAAAAAA
>NW_012133857.1:3329046-3361104 GCF_000956105.1 Propithecus coquereli | reverse complement strand
TGTTGCCCAAACTGGTCTCAAACTCTGTCCTCAAGCAATTCTGCCTCTGTCTTCCAAAATGCTGGAGTTACAAGCATGAGTCACTGCACCTGGCCCCCACTGCATTTTTAATGGAGCTGACATAGAAGGAAAGGAGTAAACAGTCATCATGGCTTTAAGCTTTCCTAGACACTGCTGAAAATATCTGGAGACATTTCAGTTCTCAAAAAAAAGAGAGACTTAAAAATAGCTATCTTAAAACCTAATGGCTGGCTTTTATGGACAGTTTTTTGTTACTGCAGGACTTCTCCGGGGGGGCCTTCTGGGACACCCTCAAACCATCTTAGCAGCTCCCTCTTTTTGAGTACTTGCATTATAACCACCAGAACATGGTACAGTAATTACGTTTGTTTGCTTCTCCACAAAATCATAAGACTTTTCCCATAAAATAACTTAAGCTTTGAGAACTGATCTACATGACAAAAATTCTTGGCGAGGAAATAAGGAAATGTCCAAAGATGGAAAATGTACTTTAATGGTTGGTAACCACAAGGAGAAGGCCTTAGCCTGAGAGGCAGTTGTCAAAGAAGGACTATAGATCCCTAGCCACGTGTTTTCCTACCTCTCAGCCTCCTGGTACAAGTTTCCTCACCGTTTTTTATCCATGCCCACTTTTTTTTAATGGCTTCCTGAAGGCCGCCCTGTCCTTGTCCTTTTCCCCCATCCCCCTGCCCACTTTTGATAAACAAAAATCTCAGAGCCTTCCTTTTGCAAACTTTGGTTTCTGGGGTTTATGTTAAAAAAAAAAAAAAAGCTGGACTTAATTTTTTTTTTCAAATACAAAGTTGTGCTAGGCACTGTCAGTTTTGGATGGGCTACAGTTCACATGGCATTGGGTGGCAAGGAGAGCTGCTCTTCTGACTTGAAGCTGGGCATCTAGAGACTTGAAACTTGAGGCACCTAGCTGGCCGCAGGCATCAAGTTCATCTTGGGCACCTTCCCACCTACCTGTCTACACCAGACTTCCTTCTTGCTCCTCCTCACTTGTTTGTCTGGTGTCCAATGTCTTCTTACAGCCCTCTTCATGCACCATACCTATAATTACCTAAACAATGTTCCCAAACAACTTTTTCCTCCTTTGTCCCAAAGCTCTCATTCCTTCAGTTAAGTGGTATGGTCTGGTCACTTTTATCTGCCAGATGCATTTGGCTTACAACTTTTCTTTATCACTTGGCACATTCTATCTCTTAATTCATACACTGAAATTCCAGATTCACCACATGCTAACTGGCTCTGAACTTGGGAGGTTAAGTCACTTAACCTCTCCCAGGAAATAAGACCTATTGATATTTCAGCTTCCATCCAGCCCAGATGAGCCCTTGTGTCTGGAAACCCTATAGGGTGCAAATAAATAGGGAAGACTTACTTGGTGTTCATATTTTCTGAGCCAAAGAAACATTTTAATGCTCTAAAAAATTACATATCCAACAGCAGAATTCAAAGGTTTAAAAATTAAATCACATGTATATGCATTTAAGAAATCATACTGGCTGGGTGTGGTGGCTCACGCCTGAAATCCTGGTACTTTAGGAGGCTGAAGTGGGAGAATTGCTTGAGCCCAGGAATTTGAGAGCAGCCTGGACAACATAGCAAGACCCCATCTCTACAAAATATTAAAATAAAAAATAGCCAGGTATGGTGGTGTGCACCCATAGTCCCAGCTACACAGGAGCCTGAGGCGAGAGGATCGCTTGAGCTCAGAAGTTTGAGGTTACAATGAGCTAAGATCAAGCCAATGCACTCTAGCAGCCTGGGCAACAGAATAAGACCCTGTTTCTAAAAAAAATCACATTAATTAAAAAGGACACAATTATCCCCGAAATGAAGACAGGCCTGGAGATTCTGGATTGCTTCAGTCAGTTTGGACCACAATCTTCAGAGCATTCTCACCAAACACCTGCATCCTCACACAGGCCCAACACTTAAGCAACTGCCAGCTTGAGCTAGGTTCAGGAACAGCCATATCTGCAGGATGTTCATGAGCAAGTTCACTAAGAACTTAAAGTTTACCAAAGTCCAGTTGGATGAGTTCTCAGACTAACCTAAGCCAAATCTCCTTCTATATAGATGGGGAAACTGAGGCCCAAATAAAGTCCAAAGTTACACAGGAAGTTGAAACATAATTATAATTAAAACTCATGCTCGGTCCAATCTGTCACTCTAAAATCACTGGTCTTAGCCAGGCATGGTGGCACACACCTATAGTCCTAGCTACTTGGAAGACTAATGTGGGAAGATCACTTGAGCCCAGGAGGTTTGAGGTTACAGTGAGCTGTGATCATGCCACTGCACTTCAGCCTGGGCAACAGGGTGGGACCCTGTCTCTAAAAAATAAAAAATATAAAAATAAAAACCGTGGTCTGCACACAGATTTTCTTTATGGTGGGATGGCATCCAAGTTGCACTCTGAAAAATGCATTGTATAGAGAAAGTATACAGCAGGGGTTCCCAGCCTTTTTGGCACCAGGGACCAGTTTCATGGAAGACAATTTTCCCATGGCTGGGGCAGGTGGTGAGGACGGGTGGTTGGTGGAGCTCAGGCAGTGATGCGAGCGATGGGGAGTGGCTGCAGATACAGATGAAGTTTCGCTCACTCGCCTGCTGCTCACCCTTGATTGCTTCCTTGTTGCTAATCTCATGTCTAAATTTAAAGCATAATCTGTGGTCCCCAACCTTTTTGGTACCAGAAACCGGTTTCATGGAGGACAGTTTTTCCACAGACTGGGACTGGGCGGCAGGGTGGAGGGGTATCTCTGTGGCCCAGTTCCTAACAGTTGAGGGACCAGTACCAGTATGAGACCAGGGGTTTGGGGACCACAGGTTTATGGTGAGAAAGGGCATTTCAGGCAGAAAGAGTGAACTATGATAACATACCCAAGAGTGTTCATTCAGCAATCATTAATCCCAGCCAGATGTTGTGAGAGGGATTATTGAAGGAGGATAAATTATCTGGTATGGCCAAGACCCAGGACAAACAGTACACAGGTAATGTAGGTTAAAGCCTTACAGAGAACTCGGCATATTCTCCTAAGAGAGTTTGGGGTATATTCTGCAGGCAGTGGGAGTCAAAGGATTATCAACAATCAGATGGATTTTATGAAGAGATTTAGGGGAAACAGGATGCCTTCCAACTTGACTTCAAGTGGCAGTTAAGACAGACATCCAAGTAAGTGGGGATGACTAGCAGGTGGCACAGAGGTAATGAGGCAAGGTCTGAAAAATATATAACAGTTAAAAAACAGGCATCAGTGATTCACTAAATGTTCGTCACTTGGCTTCTCTGTGCCTTAAGTGATGAACAAGATACGTGGCTTCTGCCTCACGGAGCTTACAGTTGAAGTGGGGAGAGAGAATAACAGCCACTACACAATTGTTTAAGTACAGGAGCGCTAGATACTAAAAGAAGAAAAGCACAGGGTTTATGAGCACATAGAAAGAGCTGACCTAGCACAAGGGCTTGCAGCAGACTTCCCTGTGCAAGAGATACTCGAACAAAATTTTCAAGGACAAAAAAGATTTGCCTACACAGGGTGAAAAAAGAGTGTTCCGGGCAGAGAATGCATGAGTTCAAGGTACTAAGGCAGCAAGCAGGAGGTCGGGCAATGGGTGGAAAGTGAAAACATAACAGCATCAAGGGCACAAAGTACAAGAAAGACGCCCAGATAAGACTCGGGTATGGCTTACAGAGTAAAGAAAGAAGTGTCCGGCGCAGACGACAACGTGAGGGAAACAACCTGAAACATAGAGGAAAAGACCACATATTGGCAATTCCTATGACTAGGCCAAGGCAATGAGGCTTACCACCAGCCCCAAATCGAGAGTGGGGAGGGTGGCGTGTACTCAGCAAGAGAAGTACAAATAATAGAGCTGGACTTCCATGTTTTGATAACAGTTCAGAATTATTTTTTTTTTCAGAAAACACAGTGATCTTTTTTGAAAAGTCAAACTATTTACAATTAAACACTACTGAATCCTATAAAAATAACATATATACACAAAACAAATTGGAGAAATACAACTAGTGACAGAAATGATGCAAAATGCTCCATTTAATATGGCAGACTAAACTCCTTACTTTTCATCATGAATCGGTTCCTCCCATGCTCATCCCAAACCAGTAAGGGGAAATCTCTCTTCCTTTGGTTCAGGCCAAAAAACCTTTCAGTACTCCTTGACTCCTCTCTTAAGCCACCCTGTCTAACTAATCCCATTGACAAATCCCATCTACTCTTCAATCCTATCTTAAATCTGACCCTTTGAGCATCATCTGGTCTGTTCTACCAGAGGATTATTGCCTCTTGTGTCCTTGCGTCCACCCTTACTCCCCTTTTAGTGTAATTTCCATATTGCAGCCAGAATAATGCCACTCCTCCATTCCTCTGTTCAAATTTTCCAGTTTTCCCAAAGTAAAAGCCAGAGCCCTTAACCAAGGTCCTATATTATCTGTTCCTCCTCTGACCTACTCTATTTTTTTCCTTACATATTCTGCTAGACCACCCTAGCCCTCTTGTCAGTCCTCAAACATACGAAGAACAGACCTTCCTCAGGTCCTTTACAATCATATTCAGACAGCCAGGAACTCTTTTTCTCCCAGAAATCTTCAGGGCTGCCTCCTTTGTTTCCTTTAGGCCTCTGTTCACACATTATGACCAATGATAGAAACTCTGAGGGCAAGACTTTATCTGTTTTGCCAGGTGTGTTTGCTCATATGTGTAATCCTAGCACTCAGGGAGGCTGAGGCGGGAGGCTCGCTTGAGGTCAAGAGTTCAAGACCAGCCTGAGCAAGATTGAGACCCTGTCTCTATTAAAAATAGAAATTAGCCAGGCATGGTGGTGCATGTAGTCCCAGACACTGGGGAGGCTGAGGCAGGAGGATTGCTTGAGCCCAGGAGTTTGAGGCTGCTGTGAGCTAAGCTGATGCCACAGCACTCTAGCCCAGTGACAGAGCGAGACTCTAGTCTCAAAAAAACAAAAGACTTTATCTGTTTTGTAGTAGAAGCTCAATAAAGATTTATTGAATGATAAAAAAATGATGCAAAATGATAACCATCTGTACTATGTAACAAACCCTCACAGCTCTTTACAAAGCCTGTTATGTCTTCCTGATGGCAAAAGCACACAGATGTAAACTTGACTTCATTACAAGTGCTACTTTTACTGATTCCTCATGTAGAGGAAATTCAGTGTGCACCACTCTCATTACTCACCTATAAGACAAAAACACAAACTGTTCAAAAGACATGAAGCCCTGAGCAAAAGCCTTTCAGTGAACCCAACAGAATTCAATGACTGCACCAAGAAAATGATACCAACATAGTGGTAAGGAGTATGTTCCAATAAGTGCTTTGGAATTTAGCTGTTTCTTTAAAAGTTAGACATAGACATACTTTATGAACCAGCTATTCCACTACTTGTTATCTATCCAAGGAAAACAAAAACATATACCCAAAGAAATCACTAAAATGTTCAACAACAAGTGAATGGATAAACAAATTGTGTTATATCCATGCAATTGAATAGCACTCAAAAATAAAAAAGAATGATCCATTGATATACAAAGCAACATGAATGAATCACAAAACCATTATGCTGAGTGGAACATGACAGGCTAAAAAAATACCGCATAATTCTATTCACATAAAATTTTAGAAAATATAATTTAATCTATATAGTAACAGTGGATCTGTGGTTGCCTGGGGATGAGGATGGAGGCAGGGATGGATTATAACATGAGAAAATTTTTTGGGGTGATGGAAATATTTGCTTATCTTGATCATGGCAATGGTGTCATATGTGAATACTTACATCTGTTAAAACTGTGCACTTTAAATACGTGCAGCTTATACCTCAATTATAGTTCAATAAAGTTGTTTTAAAAGCCCACAGAACATATCTGTTAAGTGTAGGAACTATGGTCACCCCTCAGTATTCAAAAGAGGGATTGGTTCCAGGTCGCCCCATACCAAAATCTGTGGATGCTCAAGTCCCTTATGCGAAAGGACACAGTGTTTGCATATAACCTACCGACATCCACCCATATACTTCCAATCATCTCTACATTACTTATAATACCCAAGTCAATGTAAATGCTTTGTAAACGGTTTTTACACTGTACATTTTGTTTGTATTTTCTAATTGTTTTTGTTTTCAAATACTTTCAGTCTGTGGTTGGTTGACTTCTTGGATGTGGAACCTGCAGCTATGAAGGGCCGTCTATATAGGAGAGCTTCAGGGTTGCCCCAAAGTAAATCCGGGTTACAACAATCGCACCATAAAGCTTGGCAATCCGTCTAGTCCAGTGTTGTTCAAACTGTAGGTTGAGGCCAGATAATCAGTCAAGACGTCAATATTCCGAAACCAGCACTTTTTATGAGTATAAAATGGGATATAGTAGAAAATATTAAAGTACATCAAATGTAGTAAGCACAAGTATTGTTTAGGAACTAGTGTTTGTCACACATATTTTTAAAAATGTATGTAACAGATCATAACATATTATGTGTTTTATCAATTCTAAAATCTAAGTTTTTTTTCACATTAGTGTTTCTAAAATCTGGATGTGCTGTATAATCTCTGCTGTTTTACGGATTAATTGGTAGCTTTTTTTTTTTCGAGACAGAGTCTCACTCTGTTGCCCAGGCTAGAGTGCCGTGGTGTCAATCTAGCTCACAACAACCTCAAACTCCTGGGCTCAAGCGATCCTCCTCCCAAGTAGCTGGGACTACAGGCATGCGCCACCATGCCTGGCTAATTTTTTCTATTTTTAGTAGAGATGGGGGTCTTGCTCTTGCCCAGGCTGGTCTCAAACTTCTGAACTCAAGCAATCTTCCTGCCGTGGCCTCCCAAAGTGCTAGGATTACAGGCGTGACCCACTGCACCCGGCCCAGTAGTTTCTTTTTTTGATGACATAAAATAATGGTACATCTTATGTTCAGTGCATTAGATTTGGTGAAATACAACAGCTATTTCTTATTGTGGGTTAAGGCAAATAACAAAGAAATGTGCTTTCTAAGCTAACACAGTTTGTGACCTGATTGATTGATTGAAAGGGTCTCACTATGCCCAGACGGGAGGGCAATGGGTATTCACAGGTGTGATCGTAGCTCACTTCAGTCTTGAGCTCCCGAGCTCAAGTGATTCTCCTGCCTCAGCCTCCCAAGTACTTGGCACTAACAGTCACATGTTACTGCGCCCAGTTTACGACCTTTTTGAAGAACCATGGGCCAGTCAGCAAAACAAAATTCAAGAGTAACAGCCAAGTATCTTATCAAATGGATGATTACAAGTTTCTCATTGCTTTGAAAATTATCAGCAATGGCCATGGGTTCTGTCCTCAGAGCAGATTCTAGACCAGAAGAATGAATCTGATGATTGAAACTGAAGAACTTTAGACTCTGGCTGAAAGCTGGCAAGTTTCCACAGATTTACCAAACAAGGTCAAATAAAAGATGGCTATTCAGTAGACAGGAGGAGTAAGTTCAAGAGCTCTATTGTACAACATGGTGACTATAATTAATAACGATGTATTGAATTTTATTTTTTTAAGACTAATCAAGTGCAGTAGTGAGGGGGGAAAGTAGTAGAACAAGAAGTTCTATCTGTAACTGACTGTGAACAATCAAGTGAGATAACTCACTACCTTCGGACCAGCCTTGTATTCTTGAAAATTGCTAAGAGAGTAGATTTTAAATGTTCTTACCAGAAAATAATAAGTATGTGAAGTAATATGTATGTTAAATAGCTTGATTTAGCTATTCTACGATTTGTACATATTTAGGCCAGGCCTGGTGGCTCATGCCTATAATCCTAGCACTCTGGGAGGCCAAGGCGGGAAGATAGCTTGAGGCCAGGAGTTAGACCAGCTTGAGCAAGAGCTAGACCCCATCTGTCTCTACAAAAAAATAGAAAAATTAGCCTGGTGTGTTGGCACACACCTGTAGTTCTAGCTACTCAGGAGGCTGAGGCAGGAGGATCACTTGGGCTCAGGAGTTTGAGGTTGCAGTGAGCTATGATGACACTACTGTACTCTGGCCCGGGTGACAGAGCAAGACTCTGTCTCACAAAAAAAAAATTCCAAGGAGAATCATTTGAAGTCGATTTCTATCCATTAAGTCTCAAACGATTAACAGCAGTAATCATTTGCTGCTCCTGAAAAGAATTGTCTATATTCCCCATCTCTCCACTTCCCTATGAAAAAGGGTATGTAAGCCTCTGTATCCCGTTGGGTTATCGGGTAATCATTCTGCAATTTCACCATGCTATGCACATTAAAATAAAATTTCGTATGCCTTTTCTCCTGTTACTCTGCCTTTGTCAGTTGATTTCCAGTGAACTTTCAGAGAGTGAAGAAAATTTTTTCCTTGATCTCTACAAGGACAACATGGAACAAAAAAGTGGGGAGAGCAGATGCTGTCCTGGATTAAAGAGATTTAAAAAACCAAATGCCATGTGTGGATCTTATTTGGATTCTGATGCAAATAAACTAATTGTGAAAAAAAAATTATTCTCGAAATAAGGAAAATGTGAATATAGATGATATGTAAAAAATTTATTAAATTTTTCCAGGTAGGGTAATGACATTGTACTTATATCAGAAAATGTCTGTAAGTTTGAGAGAGCTATATTGGAGTAAGGAAGGGTGAAACGGTGTGAGGTGTGGCATCTGCCTTTAAAAGCTTCATAAAAGGAAACAGAGGTGGGGGTGGCAGAAAGTTAGGGGAGACAAGCAAGTGTGGTGAAATCTTGCCAACTGTTCCATCCAAGTGATATGAATGGTGGGCCAATATACCATTTGCTCCACTATTGTGATGGTTTGAAATATTTCATAATAATGTTTTAGAAAGTACATATAATGCAGCTTGAAACCTTTGCTTCTATGTCTTCTTTTGGCTCCTGCCCTACACTGCCTTATCTTTAGTTACCAGATGACTGTTTTCCTCCCACAAACCCCACCTCTAAATAATTTGTTAAGCCAAGAAAAAATTATATATTTTTTAAAAAATGCAAGCAAGCAGTGGGCAGTTTCCAAAGCCAGCTAGAGCTCACTAGCTACTTCCTTTCTGAGCTTTAATATAGAGTATTTCTCCTAAATTTATATGTCCCCCTTCTCCACCTGCCAAAAAACCAAATGAAGATCATGTAAGGGGACTCTGGTGGCCGAAATTCACCTGCCAAGTGTAAGGAGAGCAAATCTGCATTGGGAAGAAGCCCACACCTCCCAGTCTCATCTATGCCCGTCCTCTCCCAGAGGCCTTTCTGGTATTAGGCTCCCTGGGCTCCCAAATGAGGGTCAGTGGAGACTGAAGAGGCCCTAGACAGGGCATGGAACAGAAGTCCTTCAGAGGCAGCCACTCCATCCATCCTGCCTTCCCTCCTTTCCAGTCCTCAGTGCTCCCCTGCTTCCCCCAGCACAAGGTCTCACAACATGCAGGTCACAGCACAGGTGGCTCAGGTGCCACCACGAGATTAGGACCTGCTTCACCCACTCCCATTCCCCTAAATTATTTTGAATAGCGCAATTTATCCTAAAACCTAAAGTATTATATAAACTTTACTACAAATCATTAAGCAAACTTAATATGTATGTTATAGGCTGAATTGTATCCCCCCCAAAAGATACATTGGATTCCTAACCCCTAATACTTGGGAATGTGACCTTATTTGGAAATAGGCTCTTTGCCGATGAAAGCAAGTTAAAATGAGGTCATACTGAGTTAAGATGAGTCCTAATCCAATGACTGGTGTCCTTAAAACAGACACAGACACACTGGGGAAAAGGCATTGTGAAGACAGAGGCAGAAATTGAAGTGATGCATCCACAAACCAAGGAACACCAAGGATTGCCAGCAACCATTAGAAGGTAGAACAGGCAAAGAATGATTCTCCCTAGAGCCTTCCGAGAGAGCATGATCCAGACTGAGAGAATAAATTTCTGTTGTCATGAGGCAAATACAACATACGTTCCAGAAACATTTAGCCCTCACCACCACCCTAGGAGGTAGGAAATATTATTATCTCCATTTCATAGGCACAATTTCAGGATCATGTCTAAGTAAGTGGAGAGCAGACTTTTAACCTGGCCACCTGGATTAAAGCCCATGTTCTTAACCAAACATCCCCCCCTTCTGCTGCTTGGATAAAGTTATGGCTCTTTCCTAAATTTGAAAGAAAAAACTTGAGTACCCAACTAGAATGGCTATAAAAAATAAGACAGACAATAACAAGGATGTGCAGAAACTGGAACTCTCGTATCCTGTGGCTGGGAATGTAAAATGGTGCAACCACCTTGGAAAAGTTTGGCAGTTCCTCAAAGTGTTAAACACAGAGTTACCACATGATCCAGCAATTTCACTCCCAGGTATATTCTCAAGAGAAATAAAAACATCTGTCCACACAAACGCTTGTACATGAATATTTATAGCAGCATTATACGTAATAGTCCCAAAGTAGAAACAACCATAATATTCATCAACTGATGAATGGATAAATACAGTATAATACACACAATATTATTCAGCCATAACAAATAAGTATTGTACATGCCACATCATGGATGAACCTCAAAAACATTATGCGAAGTAGAAGAAGCTAGACACAAGAGACTGCATATTGTATGATTCCACTTATATGAAGTATCTAGAAAAGGGAAATTTATAAAGACAGAAAGTAGATCTGTGGTGAGCTGGCCTGGGAGTGAGGATTAATTATTGGAGAGATCTTACGGGGGGATGAAAATATTCTCAAACTGATTTATGGTGATAGCTGCACCATTCAGTAAAAATCACTGTATACTTGAAATAGGTAAATTGTTATAATATGTAAAATAAGGATGTTTAAAAAAAATTAGATTTTAGGGACCTATATAGGTCTAGAGCCAGCCACCCTAGAACTATTTTGTTATTTTAAAATAGAACAATAGCACTATTTAGGTTTTCCCAACAACTTTCAACAATAAAGTACTTCACTTTATTTGAACTTTAGGTGGAAAAAAAATGTCAGAACAACTTAGAGGTTAAACAGTACAGGGACCAAAATCAAAAAATTTTATTTGGATATTTAGAAACTAGGAAGCCACTATCCCCGTTCTCCAGAGCCTCTGAGAAGTTGACTAGGAACCCAGTAAGTAAGGATTTCTTTTCTTCCTCATCCTGCCACCACCTCAGAGTCTTCAGCCTGGTGACAATGACTCTTCCCCTCAGATCCAGTCTTCCCCAGCTGTAGCTTCTCAGGCTTTGTGATTCCTTGCCCAAGAACATCCCCAACGAGGCACCACGGTGTACGGTGGGGAAGCTGAATCAGAGCTACCTGATAGAGCTCTCCCCAGAAACGCCTTTGCAAGTAGCCTTGAGGGTATGCAAAGCTTTTTCCTAACTCCCCAGTGTGCTGTGTGTATTGATGACTCCTCTTCTGGGAGATTCTGAAGGCTTGAATCAGGTTCATCTATTCTCTCCCTGAATGGGGTTACTGAAGGCAAAGGCAATGCCATTTTCTGCCTGGTTTCCAGATAGAACTACCTCTTACTGCAGGATAGTGATGAGCAGCAGCCATTGGCAGAAACCAAGCAGGGCAATAGATTCCACCCTTTCCCAGTGGTCTCTTGGTCAGGACTTCAGGCCCATCTTGGCCATCATCTCTTCATATACTGTCCATGCCATTGCTGCCATCAGGGTTCTGCGGAGGGCCCGGGGGACACCGCCTTGGAAGAAGCCACGAAGTCCATAGTCCTATGATGAAAATAAATGTCAAAACTTCAGAAGCAAAGCAGTGATACAATTAATTAATCACTTGGCACCAGAGTGAAGGTCTGTTACCCTATGTTTGAGCCTTAGTCTCTAAACTATATGCCAAAACTATACATAATGGGTCCAACGAGATAATCAATGAACTTAAAATAAATTTTTTTGTGTATAGTTGCTAGGCTTTACCTTTTTAGGCCTGCCATCTTAGGGGAATTTCTTAGCTGAAAA
Organism: Propithecus coquereli; assembly: GCF_000956105.1. Taxonomy (NCBI): domain Eukaryota; kingdom Metazoa; phylum Chordata; class Mammalia; order Primates; family Indriidae; genus Propithecus; species Propithecus coquereli. Next base: position 3,349,099 of record NW_012133857.1, on the reverse strand, counting down.
ATCTTTATGCAGGGCTGTGTACAGTTGTACAGTTTGTACACTGCACAGAAGCTCTCAGCCCCAGTAGTAGATGACACGCAGACAGAGGTCTGCTTGCGAAAGCCTGGGTCCTGGATCCAGGCTGAAGGAAACGGTGCCTTCTTGCCCTTTGTCTATCAAGAATACCTTCTTGCAATTCACTGTATGCTCTTGGTGGCCCTAGCTTTGTAAGAATTAAAGACCAAAAACCTCTTTCCTCCTCCCTCATAATCTTGACTGATTTGTAATTCACATAAACCGAAGAATATATTATTTTGAAACTTTATGATTTTAGGTATAGAAAAAGAACCTAAATAGTGTGAGGAATACTGATTCACAAATTCATTATTTATCTCTAACAAGAATACCTGCTTTGTGTTCCAAAAGGACCAACCCAGTGGTTTATAAATAGTATTTTAGTGCCCTTTTTATCTTCAATAATACCATCTCTGTCCATTTGTATGAGCACAAACTACCAGAACAAAACAATGTGTTTGTGTTTTTTCCCCGAACACAGTATTTTGTCCTAGGTCTTTTATTAGAGTACTAGGTCCTACACAGTAGGTCTGAGGTAGAGTTCAGCAATCTGCATGTTTAACAAATATCACAAATATAGGAGCCTCCTCTCCTCAAAAAACAGGTTTTTTTTGCAACACATCAGAATCACTGGAGAGCATTAAAAAGGAATGTTGGGCTTCACCCCCTAGAAATTCTGATATAATTGGCCTAGATTTTGACCTGGGAATGGGTATTTTTAAAAGCTCTGCAGGTGATTCTAATGTGCACGAAGGATGAGAACTACTGCTCTAGAGAGAGAGAGAGAGATCCTAAGGCACAAGAACCAATACTTATTCTACAGTCTTACTTTGAAGATGAGTGTCACTGCTTGGCCAATCCACTGAAACTTCACTGGGGAGAGCTGCATATGAGTTTTGATAACATCTGCAGGTTGAGTTGCCAGTGAAGCCAGAATACCAGCAAATATCCCACAGCTGAAATTTACAACAGGAATAAGGGTTGCATCCAATTGGTCTGAAATAAAACAAAGGCAACATGCAGTTATAAATGTAAATGGAATGATGGAGTTAGAAAAGCACCTTTTTACAACCACCACCATAATAACTGACTTAGGCATGAATCATTAACCTATGCAAAAATACGTGAGTCAAAGAAACCTGATATTTATATAGACTCAAAATTATCTTCCTGCGAAGATACACTTAGTTGAGTTTTCAGGGGACACACTTGGCAGACAGTACCTTATATAAGTGATAAAATGTTATTAACACTCACAATGGGTGCCAGGGGTGAGGAAACTGCGGCCTCAAGGCCACGTGTGGCCCTCCAGATCCATAAGTGCGGCCCCTCAACTGAATTCAAACTTCAGAGAACCCCTTTATTAAGGGGAGTGTTCCCTGAAAACTCAACTAAGTATATCTTTGTGGGAAGATAATTTTGAATTTTTTTTTAAAAGGATTTGTTCTGTAGAATTTGGATTTGGTCAAAAGGCTGCACTCAAGGATCCAGAAGGCCACATGTGGCCCCAAAGCCATAGGTTTGCCTCCTGATATAAGGCAGTGAGGACACAACACCATGTCTGTGGTCCCCTTGCTAAAAATGTAGAACTGAATCCAATCATGAAGAAACATCAGATAAACTCATACTGAGGTACAACTGGCTTATACTCTTAAAATTAAAAGACAAAAATTGCTACAAAGTATATTATTGGGACAATTAGAGAAATCAGAATACAGACTATAGATTACAGAACTGTATCTATGTTAAGTTCCTGAATTTGACAATGTGGCTGCGACCTGCAGAGTTACACCTTCTGGTGCCTGGGGAAAAGCAGTAAAAGCACTCCAACTTTCCTAATCAACTTGGTAGCAATTCCTTGCTCAAATTATCCAGACACCTTACTAAATGCGGGTTCATTCTATGGGAAGTTTTTCTAGCAACACCTTGCTCTGCTTGGGTGGATGTTTACCACCCATTGATTTTGCCTGTGTCTAGCCCAACACAAGCTTACTGGCGCGGAGGGGTGGAGTGGGTCTGGGGTTTGGCACCATAATCTCTACCCAAATGGAGGGCTCAAAACCACATTAACTGGGAATACAGCAAGGGAGGTAAAAATAGTATTTTTCTTCAAACTCCTAACCCATCAGTGTTTCCCAAACTTGTCTGACAAGAATCACATCAAGTGCTTCCTGAAAAATACAGACTCCTAGACTGTACCCCAAAGTTGGTCATCTAGGAGGCCTTGGATGAGATCCAGCAATCTTAAGATCAAATTTGGAAAGTACTATTGCAAGACCTCTGTAAAACATGCTTTATTTCCCTCCCACCCACGCTATCCCCACCGCCAAATTATAGCAGTGTGGGTACTCTCTGCCTCAATAGGATGTCAACTCCAAAGGGCAGGGACCAAGTCAGTCACATCCACCTTTGCATCTCAGCACCCAGCCTAGGTCCTGACACAATCCTGGTATGGCTCAGTTCCTAAAACTCTGCTAAGAGTCTGGAACTGCTAAGAAAAACAAATATTCTCATATCCCAGATAAAACAGTGAGGATCTGACATCCCAGGGATATCTCTCTCCCACCACACCTTCCTTCATCCGTACCGTGAGGCACTATGTTTTTGGTCTGGTTGTAAAACATCAGGTAGATTCCTGAAAAAGGCGCATCACGAAGGAGAGTTGCTGTCAAGCCGCTGAAGAGGCCCCGGTGCCCCTCGCTGCGATAGATGCTCCTCAGGGCGGCGTAGATACTATCATAGCCATACTTCCCACTCTGCAAAGGGAGCACAGAACCAGTGACTGGCACGGAGACCTTCTACTCGAGCACTGAACCAAGCAGACTGCAGGTGATGTGGCATTACCAGAGCACTGTGGGCTCTAGTTCACATACGGCTTGGCCTGCTTACGCAAGTTGGTTCTCTGACCACACTGGACTCTATGTTAGATTCTAAATTCGAAGTTGACATCAGTGGTCACTACCCAAGACCCCAGTGGCTCCATTAAACCACCCTGAGGCCCTAAAGCAGTCAAACTCACCTCGTAACGTGTCTTGATCACAGTGATAGGCGACATGCAGACTCCTGCAACGAAGCGAGAGCCCACCCCCAGTATGACTGACTCCAGGGCAGTGGGAGGATGGCCTCGCAAGAAATATTGCTTCAAAGAGTAGAGGGTGCCAAAGTAGATTCCAACACCAGGGACACATCGCACAATGGACTGCAGAAAAAGTCAGCAGGGAAAAAAGAAATCAAAAGACCCAACAGTGTAAGATATTGTGTTAGCTGGGTTTTCCCAAAAGACCCCAAGATGACTTGCATGCAAGTACTTTATTTAAGATGTGGAGGGAATACCAATAGCAGAGTGAGGGAAGTGAGATGGGAGGGAATGCAGTCAATAAAGGGCATTTACTGATTACCTAAAAACCAGTTACTGTTGTGGGCAACTTAATCCCTTTGGGGAACTCTGGGAATCAGTGCAAAACACACCTCAGAGTTACCCCTCCCCCTGAAGGAGTAGGTTTTGAACATCAATCTCATCTTTCAGTGGTTGAGGACTGCTGTGGGTTTGGGGTGGACATTAATTTCTTGGTGCTTCCTTCCAGCAAAGTGAGTCCCTAAGACTAGAAAAAGCCTTTGGGCAAAGAAATTCAAGTGTGGCAGTCTCAGCCTGCTTTCACTGGAGTGGGAAGGGCAAGGATATCCTGATGGGTGGGGGTGCCAGCTGCACCCACTGTAGAGACTATGCTGTACTCCAAAATCTTATCTAAGGCATACAGATGCAACACTCCCTAAGCTCTCAGACAGAAGTTAGTGATAGTGTGAGAAATGGGCAGGAAGCCCACGTGGGTACTCCCATCCTTCTCTCTCAGATCCTTAAGAGCTGGTGAGGTGGATGACAAATGGCTGGTTATAAAAGGAGTAAGTGCAAGAGAACCCAGACCCAGAAAGCAGCTTACAGGGGACATCCCTTTCCAAAGGCCCAGAAGACTCTCTGTGCGAACCACCTTCAACAGTATAGCCAACATCCCAGCTCGTCTAGACCTGAAGGCAGAGAAGAAGGAAACAGGGAAGAAAAAAATCACTTAGATCACTTCCTCATAAAAGAATTCCCCACCCAAAGATTTTTTTTTTATTCCCCTGGGTAGAGTGCAGCGGCATCATCATAGCTCACTGCAACCTCAAACTCGTGGGCTCAAGTGATCTTCCTGCCTCATCCTCCCCAGTAGCTGGGACTACAGGTGCACACCACAATGCCCAGCTAATTTTTCTATTTTTAGTAGAGATGAGTCTCATTCTTGCTCAGGCTGAAACTCCTGAGCTCAAGCGATCCTCCCGCCTCGGCTTCCCAGAGTGCTAGGATTACAGGCATGAGCCACCGTGTGCAGCCTCAAAGATTCTTTGTATAGACTCTTTTTTAGAACACTTAAGAATCTCTACAACATATCTTGGAACTGCTCTGAATTCCTGCGTGTCCATGGTTTGGTACACACGTTTAATTGTCCATTTACACTACAAGCAATGGGATAACCACCCATTTTATATATATTTTGTATACTTCCCAAAGTGCACAGCTCAATACAGGAGTGGGGGACACAAAACAGACAATCATTACTGGTGTTATTTCCAGAAAACCACCCACTGACTCCTACCAGGCAATATTGTTATAACGTCACAAGCTAGCACAATAAAATGCAAATGCCACCAAGACAGATCCCAGGGGGCTGCTTAGGAAAGGACCCCATTTAATAAACAAAAAACAAATACGAGAAGTTGTTGAAAGCAGATCCTGAATGAAATGTGGGCAGCAAGCCCTACCCATGGTCTGAGGGCTGGAGAGTCTGCAGGCGTGTTTTAAGGAGATCCAGAGGTTGGAAAAGGAGTGTAGAGCAGGTCCCACTGATGGAGCCACACAGGAAAGCCTTGATCGCCGGATGTAACTGCAGGACGAGAGAACATCGTGTCAGCAGCTCTGCCTGAGCAAGCCTCACCTTTCTCCACAGCTGGACCAGTGAATTCCTTTATAAGTATCTCTCAGAAACTCACCCGGTCATGCCTCATGTTATCTTCATACATCAGAGAAGGAAAAAATGTAGCCAGAAATGAACAATACTGGAATCTAGAATGTTGCTGAGGTATCTCCCTGGTCTCAGTATTGCTAATAATTGTGCTCCCACTGAGCAACCTGTCTATTTCTGTACCACCAACCACACTTCCCCATTTGTCCTGACTCCAAAAGTTACTGGTCACCTCCTTATCGTTGCAAAAGCAAAATCAATTGAACGTAGTGTTTTAACTATTGGTTTCCAGGCTCCTTTGGCTGCAGGACCTGTAGGTATTTACTGGAGCAAGCCAAAGCAAATGAAACAGTAAGCTCAGCCACAAATAAGTACCACTTCCTGTATAATCTATACATTTCCTTTGTTTAAAATCTTCCCCTTCTCTTACACCTAAGACCTAAGCAAATCAGACAGCTCTAAAGACCGGTGTCCTGGGTTTGCTGCCTCTCCTTCAACCCACACACTGTCACTTGTGCTGCCTAATCTACAGGCACCACTCAGCAGGGTAGAACTTCAAAGACTAAATGCACCTCCCCCAAGCACATTCCAGGAACCTCGGCTCCTAGCACTGGTGTTGCCACTACAGAACAGGGTCCTCCTTCCTTGCCCCCAGAACCCAGTAGAATCACAAATGACTGTGAAAAGGCACTTTAAAAAATCCAACCAGGAAGAAAAGCCGTCTTCTCAAACTTTGGCAAATTCCAGCCAAAAAGACCTTCTCTTCCCTTATTAAGTGGCATTTGCACTGTTATTTTTTAGTAAATGACATACTATAGCCCTAAATCATTAAGATGAATATAAAGTTTCCCATTATACACATCACATAACTACTTACCCAGAACTGAAATGTTTGTAACCTGTGGTATTTGCCTCACAGAGAAGAGAAATCATTCCAAGTTTCAAGCAAGGAGCAAGTTATAACTGTAATTCCCTACAAGACTGTTGGGAGCAGACTAAGCTCAGATATTAAATACTGGAGCTTACAACCACATTCCAATAGCTTCTAAAGTATCACAGGGTGGTTTGATAAGACAACAGGTAAAACCAAACGAAGTGTGCATATTTTGACAGGTCTGTTTTGGCATCAACTCCCTCTTCCCCAGAGGTACCCCGCTCTCTGCTAACCAATATTCTCAGGAGTTCTGTGTTTCTTGGCCTCTTCCTAGACTTTGTGGCATCAGTGAGCCCTGCTTCCCCACACGCTGGGCCTATCTCCCATTGGCAACTCCTCTTCTGCTGGGAAACATGCTCCAGACCCTCTGTTTTTCCAGACCGATGCTACACCATCTCCATTCACTCTGGGTCAGTCACTCCTCAGGGCCCCCAGTCTGCCCTCGGCTAATCTCCATTAACGAGGGCTCACCAAGGACCTGCGCATCCCAAGACCCCTTCCCTGTCCCTGTCCTTGTCTTACTTTGCCTTTCTGGTGCATTGCGTGTGGCTGAGCTCCTCTGGGTCTCTGGTTTCTCTCTCTTCTCTCCTCTCCTGACTGCCCTTCAAGTCCCCTTTCCTCTGCCTGCCCCGCAGATAGGGCTGCTCCTCTTATCTCCTCTCAGGGCAGCCTCACCCACCTGTCTCACACACGTGCTGGTAACGCTCAAATCTCTCTGCAGTCCTGCCTCTCCCCAGACTCCAATATCCCAAGGCCTCCGTCTCCCCTGGAGTGGCCCACAGGTATCTCAAACTCAACACGTCCAAAGCAGAAACTTGGTCAATAGTTCTCCACACACCGCCTCTTCTCCAATCCACACTGGGATACTCCAAGTCCCCAGGCTAGAAACCTGGGAGACATGTAGAATTCGCCATGCCTGCTGCTTCATGACCCAGTCCCCCTGATTGAGGCCTCAGTCCTCTTAGTCTGCCCCTGCCCCATCCATCCCTACCACCTCTGTGGTGTCCAGGATCAACTGTGCCAACTTACCCTCCACTCTGCTCCCAGAGCAGCACTGGGCGAGGCATCTACACACACCAGCTCAAAATCTCACACCACCCTTTAAGCTAGGCGTTTTAAACCCATTTTACAGATTAAACCAAAGCTCGGAGGTTACAAATGTGTCCTGTCACAAGGGTTGAAGCCATCGGCCACGGCTGAAAGTTCATGTTCTTTTCACCATACCCCCCAGTCTAAAGTTAAATCCAGGACACTTCTCAGGCCACACAGGAACACTCTACCATTGACCACAGCTCAATCCTTGAAATGCTCTCTTCCTTTGGCTTCAGAGATTAATACCGTCCTGGTTTTCCTTCCATTTCTCTGGCCTCTCCTCCTTTAAATGGAAATGCTCCCCTGAACCATGCCCCCACAGCTTCCATTTCCATCCTTCTATCGACACTTGCAGCCTCTCTCTGGAGCTTCACACCACATAGCCACTTACTCAGATGTCCCACAGCCACCTCAGATGGTATTTCTAAACCTGAACTCTGCTCCGTCCCTTGCCTCCAACCTGCTCCTCCTTTAGGGTGCCCTATCCCAGTGAATGCTTGCCATTATCTATCCAGCTACCCAAGCCAGAAATCTGGGCACCATCCTTGATGGCCTGTCCACATTTGCTCATTCCACCTCCTAACCAGCTCTGAAATCAATGCTGGCTCAGAGTCCTGCCATCTCTTGCCTTGGTGACTGCTACCACCTCTTCATCGCATCTCTGTGACCCCTCTAAGCCACTCTCTACCCTGCAGCCAGAGCCATCTTATAAAACTGCAAATCCGACCACACTGCTTCCAGGTGCAAAACTTTTCAATGAGAGACAATGAAGGACTTTCATTATGGCCAAGAGCGTGTTAGTGGGAGGGTGAGAGCATAGGTCAGAAAGGTAAGGAGGAGCTCTGCATGATTTATGAAAGGCCTTGCAAACCAGCAGTTTGAACTTTATCCTGAGAGGAGTATGGAACGACTAAAAAGTATTGATTTGGTTGGGTTTTCTAAAATTAATTCAATGAATATTAATGAAAAATTTATGTGATACTTTGTAGTTCCTAATACATTTATCACTACTTGTATTTTCATTCCATTTTTTGTTTTCTTTTTTACATTGGTAACTTCATATCGTACAAAACATTGTCTCTCATTGAAATTCAGATATGGAGGCGAGAGCTGGATGGCTCAGAAAGAGGAAAAAGTAAGCAGCTTTTCAAAGATGTCAACTTAGAGCCGCTGCCTTCCCCTTTAAGGATATTTTAAAAAGAAAAAAATAGTCCTTATACCGCCACCACCCACCTACCCCGGGGCGCAAGGCAGACCTCAGAGAGAAAGCTGCGGCCGCAGCGGCCCAGGACCCTCCCCGTCCGAGGCCAGGCCGCACCCCTACCTGCACCCACCAACAGCAAAGACTGTGCCAGACCAACCTCCGGGATACGCGCCAACCAGCCCCGCCTCCGCCAATGGCCACCCGGCGGCCCGACCACAACAACCAATCCGGACGCCGGAGGGGCGCGGCATCGCTCGAGTTCCTCCCCAGGTCGCGGCCGGGCGGAAGCTAGGGACTAAGAAGGAGCCTTCCGCCCTGCCTGCGGGCCTCCCGGCGCTGCCACGGGGCGCTCAGCGGTTTGGGGCCAGCTCAGGCACCGACGATCCTCAGACTCCGCGCTATTACCCGACCTTGCGATAGCCCAAAGATCTGCCAGGTGCCTTCCCACCTCTCTCTCCAGGCAACCCACTGCACGCAATGTCCGGCAGCCATGCATCTCGCGGAGGCCGCGCACACTCCCCTGACACGCCCCCCTGTTACCGCTCCGGCCCCGGCAATTCCGCAGCTCTGTACCCAGACACCAATCCAGCTTGCCTGTCTCCAGGGTTCGGGTGCAGCCCCTCTCTTCTACCTCCTGCCTCCCCGTCCTTTTTCTAATCCCTTTAAACTCTATCTCTCCCGCCAAGTCCCCAACCCTGCCCGCATCTGGGGTGCGCTAAAGGTCCCCCGAGGGTTCCTGACCCTTAGCAACCTCCTAAATTTCCCTTCCCGAGCCGGAGGTCCCGGAACCCCTGCCTTCCCTTCCCCGCAGTTTACTCACCATAAGCGTTTCCACCGTGTCTCCGACATCTTGGGGCTGCAGCAGCGCGGGCCGTGACTTCTGAATCATCGGAGAGGATGCCCGCGAGTGCTCTGGGCCCAGGGTGCAGTCGATGGGCGCTCAGGCCTGGCCCTGGCGACCTTGAAAGGAGAAGGCCAGGGGACAGCGGCAGCCAGGCGCCGCGTTTTAGTCCGGGGGCTCGCTGACGTTTGCACCCGTAAACACCCAGCCGCCCGGGTCCAGACCTGCGCGTCTTGGGGCTGTGGGCCCACGGCCCGCGTGTGGCTGCGGACGCCGAACGGTCCTGCCCCAGGAACAGTTACTCGCCGTTCTTCACCCGCCCCGCGGACTCCACAGCTCTGCATTCCAGCCCATCCTGCCCCACCCCGGGCTTTAACACCAGAGGAGGTTAGGTTCTGTGCGCCGGCGGGTGGAGGAAGCCGGAGGGACCAGGTGGAAGGGGCGGGGGGGGGTTCGCTTCCGGGGTGGGACGCTATGCAGGCGCCTGGTGAGCGCTCCTAACGCCACCTGGTGAAAACGCCCGGAATTGCAGGGTCCGCGGTTCCCTACGCCCAGGGCTTAATTTATATGAAAAACTGAAGCAGTGTGCAATGTTTTCATGTTACACACGACTTTTTTGAGACAGGGTCTCCCTTTTGTCACCCAGACTGGAGTGCAGTGGCGCGTTCATAGCTCACTGCAGCCGGGAACTCACGGGCTCAAGCGATCTTCTTGGCTCAGCCTCCCCAAGTAGCTTGGACTGCAGGCGGGGCGCCACCACGCCTGGCATGACTATATTGTTTTGATGGGACCACATTTCCCTTTAAACTTGAAAATTTAGCGTAGGAATGTGTATGTACTTTATGTATAAACCACACAGCAGGTATCTAGGACTTACGAGGTAAACTATCTTAATAATTTTTGTATGTTGACATATTTTGGGTATATTTGGGTTAGATGAAATACATTATTAAAATTAATTTCACCTGTTTCTTTTTACTTTTGTAATGTGACTACTAGGACATTTAAAATTTCACATGTGGCCCACATATTTCTATTGGACAACGCTGGTCGATGGTTACAATTCTAGTTTATGGCTCATCTGGACTCTGTCGATAGCTTTTGTGGGTTCCCAACTTCTCATTTTGCATGTCTGGCTGGTCCACAGAAAAGTATTACCGCTACGATCCTGACACTCCTGTCGGAAACGCAGGCACACACTTTCAGTGGCCCTGGGAATCTGCAGAATAAAGTTTGAACTTTTCATAGCGTCAGTGAAAAAGAACCTAAACTCTGTAAAATAATTTAAATAATTTAAAGAGGTTTATTCAGAATATGTGTGACCACGGCCCAGAGAGCCATGCCCAAGAAGCCTTGAGCAAGTGGTCTCACCGTGGTTGGGTTACAGTTTGGTTTTATACATTTCAGGGAGACAGGACTTACACATAAAGTCATAAATTAATGCATGGAAGGCGAATACTGGTTTGGCCCAAAAAGGTAGGACATCTCCAACCGGGAATTACAGGTTATAGGTGGGTTTAAAGATTCTTTGATTTGTAATTGGTTAAAGAAAAGAAGCTTTGTCTAAAGGCTTGGAAAGATTTAAGTTGAGGAAGTTTGTTAATCAGAGATAAGCCACCCACACTTAAGGGATCTGTTAAGTAAATTGATGCCCACCAGGTGTGGTTTAAGCTTTGTCTTTAGGCCTGTTAATGAGTTACAAAGGATATCTCCAAAAAGGGTGGGGGGCATGATGAGGCATGTCTGACCTCCCTTCTCATGGCCAGCAACTCAGCTTTCTGGTATTACTGGGGTCCCCTTGGCCAAGAGGGGGTCCACTCAGTTGGCTGGGGGACTTAAGATTTTATTCCTTTACTACTTTTCACCATCCATTCTTTACACAGAAACTCTAGGTCAGAAAAGGACACTGATGATTTAGGGAGCAAGGTAATTTTTTTTTTAAGGTTTCATTTGTGTGCTGCTGAGGTACCAGAAGTTGGCCCCTTTATTTCCTGAGGAGATTAAGAAAACAGTTTTAAAAATACAAACCTACCTAGCGATTAAATACTTTGCTACCTATTGTTCTAAGATACAAGGCTCATTTTCTTTGTGCAATGTTGATGACTATGCTAAAACTTCTTTTAAAAGGAAGACCTAATTGCCCCAACCCCGCATAAGGCAAGAATTTCTACTTTTGAGAAATCATGGGTTGGCATATTTCAGAGGCTGCTCTTGGCCACCCTGGGGGTGAGAGCAGAGGTGGGACCTAGAGTGACAGTTGCTGTTCACTGCCTCACCCTCACAGGTGTACCTGCTTGGCTCTGGGCTCAGAAGAAATGGGCTGGCTTTTAATGGCAGCTGTAGGGTTTGCCTCATCCATATATGTTCCTGCCACACTCATTCACGACCCTGGAGCCCACAGTCCCTTCTCTTCCCCCTTCTCCCCCACCCCATGTTTGAGGGGATGCAGAGATACAATGATCCGGTGAAAGGAGCACTACCCATCAGTAAATGAGTGGGGCGTTTGGAGCAGTACTTAATGGCAGGGTTGGAGGAGTGAATTAAAAAAGAAAGGAAAAATTGATTGTGAAACCAGCATTCAGAAAAAAGAAAAGAAAAAATATCTGGTGAAAATATTGTGTGACTTTAATCCAAAACAAGGTCATTAATATCAGACAAGGCTTCTCTGTTTTATCTGCAGTCAGGGAAGGGTGACTTGGCTGCTATGACCTAACTTCACCCAATTACATGTTGAGTCCCTCAAGGACCCCAAGTGGCTCTTGTGTTCTGGGTTGGATGATGGGATTACATGATGCTTTCCCACCTCACGAATTGTAGACACATTCTATCCACGAAGAAATACACATATTTCAACTTGAGTGCATGACCTCCTCTTAAAACTTTATTCACAGAAAGCTTGGACATCTGGAGGAGTTTCCACCATGCAAGAAGGACAGGTAAAAGTACACATGGGAAGCTGGAGGTGAATGGGAGGGAGAGAATCTGCTCCAATGGGGGCTTTGGTTTCCTGTCTCTTGGCCACCAGAGCAGGAGATGAGCCTTGCAGTGCTTTGTGTCCGTGTCACTTCATTTGGAAGAAGATGGCTAGAATGGTGAAGAGCACACAGGTGACCCATTCCGCCCTTACCCATGCTTCCAGGAAAACCAGCTCAGTGAGATCTTTCTGCCTGCCTGGAGCCAGTGCTACTTCTGGAAATATCAAAATCCTTTCTTCTACTGATGCCAAAGCAATGAGCCCAACCTTTGCCTTTTGGAAGCCAGTAGGGGGTGAGAGGGTAGATACCATGCACACTCTGCTACCATAACCCCCTCACCCAGCCCTCTGCCTACCTTCATAAGCCTCTCTATGCCCAGTGGCCTCTCAGAGAGGTCTCATGGGTGTCTTGTGATGGTCTCCATCCTATAACTAATGGAGGCTCCTCTCTGTTTGAACATTCACTTCTACCCCAAACACACACAGTCTGAAAGAGAGGCTTTAAGAGTCTCCAAGAGCACAGTCTTTATCGTAAGGATGGGCACAAACAGCAGGAAAAAGAATTCTAATAGCTTTACCAGAAGCTTCAGCAAAGAGGGTGGTCCTGTCGCTGCTCTGGGCTTCACAAGAAAGAAACACCTTTCTTCCTTCTGTGCCAGTGACTCTTGCCTCTAGCCTCACCACTGAGCCAAGGATGACCGGGCTACGAGAGAGCAAGGAGTTAGAGTGGCTTACCGGCTGGTCTCCCAGGAAATGGTGAATGACTCTGTGGGTGGCCTGTGCCTCTGCCAGAGGGGGCTCCTCAGATTCCACTCCAAGGGCCAAGTTGTCAGGAGCAATGGAAGAAAGATGAGCAAGCCCAGGCAGTGTGGCATTTTGTGTTTTGTCATCTCATGGAAGCCACAAATCGCTCCATCAACATTTTGACAAGTCAGTTCCCCATCTTCTGGAAAAACCAAGCACCTCTTGTTTTCCTGCTATCTTCCCAGTGAGGAAACATATGCAACATTTTGGCTAAAAGTTTATAAACATAAGCACATATTTTCTGGTCACAGTTCCCCCAGGTTCTGACTGGTCTGAATTGCCCACAGAGGCGAACAGAACCCACTTGCTTCATATCAAGTAGCTCTATCCACACATGAAAGGTTTTCTTTATCTTTGGCAGAATTCTATCAATTCATAAGCAAGCATCCCTTGTGTGATGGTCAATTTTATGAGTCAACTTGGCTGGGCTATAGTACCCAACTTTTCAATTAAATACTAATTTAGGTGTTGCTGTGAAGGTATTTATAGATGTGGTTAATATCTGTAATAAGCTGACTTGAAGTAAAGGAGATTGTCTTTGATAATCTGGGTGGGCCTCATCCAAACAGTTGAAAGGCCTTAAGAACACAACTGAGGCTAACCCAAGGAAGAAGAAATTTTGCCTCAAGACTACAGCATCAGCTCCTACCTAAGAGTTCCCACCTCGACACCCTGCCTTAATATATATATATATATATGTATATATATATATCCCTGACAGATACACCTCGTTCCCCTCCTAGGAGGGTAGAGGGTAGAGGCTATATCCTGCTCTTTCCTGTGTGTCCTCAAGAGACCACTGAGAAGAGAAAAAAAAAAAAGAGACCACTGAGGCACAGTAGCGTTGTACATATAGCAAGTGGACTTTGGAATCAGGCAGCAATTCCTGCATTTGATCCTGGCTTTGTCACCCGCTAGCTATGTATTCCCCTCAGCTTTCTTATCCGTCAACTTGGAGATGATATTACTTACCTCCCAGGATTATTGTAAAGATCAAATGAAATAATGTATATGGAAGAGTTCTCATAAAGGGCTAATTACATGTAAGGAATTATCATTATAGTAGGGTAATGATTTTTGTGCAATTATTTGTGAACTGACTTAACTATTTACAGGTACCTTGGTCAGCTGTCTCTAAACCAGAGGTGGCCAAAAATAGTTTATCATCATCTTATGTAAAATATTTTTATGTTTGAACACATAAACCATCTTCAAGCTTGTTACCTTGTCCTTGGATGAGAAAGGAACATCTGAAAAGGTTGGACTGGTCCACGTGAAGATCAGAAGTGGAAACTCCTCTTTGCAATCAGGATGGATGCATGAACCCACATTTTCCATCATAACACATGGAATAACCCCCTACCAGCTTATTCCTAACTGGAACCCAGGCAAGGAAACAGACCTCTTGAAGATGATGGTCATTGTCCCTGTGAAGACTGCATTGGCACTGTTATACGCTGTCATGAAAAGCGTGGAGTCTATCATGGTCCCCAGCGCACCTCCGTGGAGAATCCTGAGGGCCAGATGAGGGAAGAAAGGGAAGTAAAGTCACTCCGCTCCACACAGCCAGGTGCTGGGGCAGTGAAATGCTGACGAATTCCCTGCAAACCAGGACCAGAGTCCGGCATCACTCAATGTGGGGCAGAGGAGAGAGAGCAAAACAAAAGCAAAGTTGTCTACTGCAACTTCTACCTGCTCAGGAGGGGGTGGGCTATTCAAAGTGGCAGAAGTGGCCCTCCACCCCACCACCAGCCTCAATCTCAAATGCTGATGAGTCTTATGTTCCCTCCGGGGTCCATCTGAGATGGAAACAGAATGGTCAGTGAAAGCAGCATGGGCTTTGCAGGCAGAGAGACCTAACTCTGAATCGCACATTTCTAACCATGTGACCTCACTCACATAACCACTTGGGGCATCTGTTTCTTCATCTATGAAATAGAAAAAAATATTATCTCCTTCTAAGAATTTTTGTGAGCGTTAAATGAATATAGCCAAAGCTCATGGTACAGGGTCTGGCAAATACCAGCCACCAAACAAGGATCGTTTTACCCCTTCTCATTTTTAATGCCTATTGCTTACTCCCCTGCAGCTTAGGCAGTTGAAGGTCAATGAAGAAGAATTCCCTAGTAGGGAGAGGCCAAGAGGCCACACTTTGAATGGGTGGCTGGAGGAGCCTCCTTGCCCAGGGGCCAGTGGAATGAGACTTATGCTCCTCTGCACCTCAGTAACCAAGAACCTGCTGGAGGTGGTGGCAGGGCTGCCACCTGGCCTCCCAGCCCCTCCCTGCTCTTTGACCAAATCAAAGCCCACTTGAGCTGTCTCTGGGATGGCCCTCCCTGTCTTACCCAGGCAGACCCTCCAGGAAGGACCCGGGCTGGAACAAGCAGACACACTTCTTCTCCGAGCCATTGTGGAAGACGACATACTCAAAGCCAAGTCCCTCCACCTCTGTGATCCTGAGAAAGAGGCGAGCGTCGTCTATCATTCGGACTAGAGAGAAGAGTCGAATCAGTGAGAGGGACCTCAGGCTGGAGTCTGACCCTCCAGCGGTGCAGCTCTCCAGGGCAGAAGGCACCTGGCCAGAGGAGGTCCTCAGGAAAACCCTCTGCACCTCTGGAATGGCCCTGCACTGCCCTCTGATGGAGAAGAGCATCTCCTGGGGAGGGGAAGAGATGCCCAGTGTGGGAGGGTTGCGGAGGAGGAGTGACCCACTCATGAAATCGGGATACAGCTAATTCTATCTACTGGATAAGAAATGCTAATCTGAAATGCACTGATTTTGGCACATCAAGGAATAAGCAGGAGACAGCCCTTTCTGTAAAATAAACAAATGTGTCCCCTCCTCTAACCCCCAACAGGTATGAGATCTGTTTAAGTGAGATTTTTCTATACAGTGCGCTTCCAAGGTGGATGGGGAAGGTTTATGGGCCTTAATTAGAGTGAAGCCTCTGGTATATACAATCCAAATACTTACCAAACACCTGCATTTTTACCAAGATCTCAAAGCAGGACTTCTAATGACAGATTGGGTATGTAAATTGGGAGTCTTTCTTCTGGCGCTCTTGTCTCGTACTGCTGTAGCCCCTCTCCTGCCATCCTTTCCCGTTCCCTCCCTGTCACCTGTTCAGACGCTCAGATCAAACTGACCACTAGAGGGAGCATGTGTCCCGTCCCCAGCAGGTTCTGGCTCCCGGCCTCAAGGGTCAGTGAGACACTGAGCTACCTGCCTGGGGCGCACCAAGGTGAAGGCAGTGGCCCTTAATCCCAAGCACTGCTCCTTTCCAGTTCTTCACTCACACTTCTGTCTGGTCTACACAGAAGACCCAGTGGGATGGGCGGGTATAAGGAGATGCCAGGAGTGACTTTGGACAGGAGTGGAGAGAGCACTGAACCAAGAGTCAGGAGTTCCTGATGCTAGTCCAGTCTCTGCCAAAAACTCACTGGGTCACCTCTCAAGGCCTCCACTTTCTCACTTGTACCATGAGGGTGTTGAACTAAGTGGACTCCAAGTTCCTTTTCTGGCCTAATATCTATCACATGGATCTGGGATCACGACGTCCAGACTGCCTTGGTCCTGGCTTTCGGGCTAGTGCAAGCCACGTGGGCGGCACAGGAGATGGGTGGGGGCACGGACTGCCTTGAGGAAAACGTGCACGCATAAGCAAAGTGTCGCCAAGAGTTCTGGATCATTTAGAGTCTCCCTCAAGCCCACGTTAAGCACTCCTGATGCCAAGGGTTTGAACATACCAGGGACAGCTTTAGCAATCTTAGCAAGGTCTGCTTTTTTAAGAAACTGCACAGAGCGCCAGCAACTTGGAAGTCTTGTCCATGACCCGTCCACCGTCTTCTCCATGAGCTCATTATACATCTCCACCATGACGGGGTTCCAGCTGGCATTGGGGAGGGAATAATCCTTTATATCAGACTGGAAGTGGCTGCTGCTTGAGACCTGAAAAGTCCAAAAGAGGCAGGGGACTGTCTTAGTACAATTCCAACCTGACAAACTCTTTCAAGCACTTATATAATAAATAGGCCTGTTTTCACCAGCAGAGCATATGCAAATGCCCAGAGGTAGGAGAGAGCATGTCAGATTCTCAGAATTGTACAAGTGGGAATGTCTAGTGGGAGGGAACGAATGGAAGGAGGCGGCCAGGGAGAAAGCCTGGGCCCAATCAGCCGGGTTAAAGAATGTCATCTATATCCTGAAGGGTTTTAAGCAAGAGAACAAAATGGTCAGCTTTGCGTGTTAGAAGGCTCCCTTTTTGCCCATGGGAACGTGCAAACTGGTCAATCGTCAGTGACACCAGGGAGTCTAGCTAATAAACAATTCAAGGACAGTTTTCCCCTGCCTCTTTTCTCAGCTTCCAACTCCACTGTGCCTCCTCTCCTGCTCCCCAAGTCCTCCAGGCTCTGTTTCCAAGACAGTTCACCTTGGTTGACTATTTAGTTTATTATATCTCCCTACTATCCCATTATAATTGGAAGGCTCAACCACAGACTAAGTCTCTGTTCTGCCACTAACTGCTGTGGCCTTGTGCAGGCCAACTTGCATCTCAAGGCCTCAGTTTCCTCATCCATCACAGGAGAGCAGCAGACTAGATGACATCTAAGGTCTCTTTCAACTTTCTCACTCTGAGAATCTATGACTGGCCTCTGCTGCCCCGCATCTGGCAAGCAATGAGGATACTCACGGTGATGGGCTGGGCTGGCATCCAGGCTGACCCGGGTGGCAGGTGCTGGCCAGCCAGCATTTGGAGAAGGGGTGTGGCCTGTCGGTGCCTCACAAGCCACCTGAGACCTCTCTGCAGCATGATGGCCAGCTGAGAACTGCCCGCTGAACCTTCTCACAAAGGCTAGCCTTCCTCCTGGTAGATGAGCACTGGCCCAAGGCTCTGCCTCAGCCAATCACAGCCTGTCTCTGTCCCCTTACAGGAAGGAGAGGACAGCAGCACAATCCACTTCCTCTTCCCTCACCAGGCAAAGCAGGGAGGAGCAGAACTAGAAGGGATTCAGGTATTAAGTAATTGTGAGTTAGTAGATTACAAATGCATTTGACTTTTAGAGCTACCAGAGGGATTTTTGGTTGTATTAACCAGGTGCCTGGAACAATTGGATCAATCTTAGAATGTTTTTCAGGCCAAGGGTCACCAGGGTAACCAACAATGACTAGGAACCAGAGTGAACACTGTCAGTCCCTGCGTGTGAAGACAGTTGGCCCTGGGTACCTCACCCTAGTTCTGAGCTCAGTCTTGTTGCAGGAGCCCAGCTTATTCATTCATTCATTCAACAAATATTAATTAAGCATGTATTATGTGTTCCAGGCTCTGGGGATACGGCAGTGAACAAAACAGATGGGGCTTACATCCTGTAGATAATCACAGGTAATATTAATTGTCGTGCTTTCTATATCCCAGGCACTGTTCTAAGGTGTTTCTCTGTTTTGTCTCTTTTAATACATATATGATCTCACATATACTCCAAATTCAAATTTCACCAGTTGTCCCCAAACTGTCCATCATAGCGTTTTCTCTGCAATCCAGAATCCAATTTAGGATCATGTATTTCAGTGAGTTGTCCTGCCTCTGGTTTGCCTTAATTTTAGAAAAAGGAGTCTAGAGGTAGGAGGTTTTAGGGTTGGCTTAACAACTAGGTGATATGAGAGCTATGGGGTGCTGTCTGTTACTGATATGGATGGGCTTAATTCTACCACCTTGCTATTTGTTTTCTCTTTGTCACACCTGTTTCCTGTTCCTTTCTTGGTTTCTTTTTCTAATTCCGTTTCTCTCCTTTAGCTTTTTAGTTATACATTCTTGTACTTTTTTTTACTGGTTGCCCTAGAAATTTTTGTACTCATCTCTAACCTACTATGGTTAATCTTAAATTAGGACTTTAAAGAGTTTTTGAGTAATGCAAGGACCGTACAAATGTTTAACTCCATCTACTTCTCCATTTATCCCCTCCTGCCTTTTGTGCTCTTGCTTTATATATATATATTTTTATTTTTTTTAATTTCATAATATTATGGGGGTACCTTTTGGTTACATATAATGCTTTGTCTCGCCCAAGCCAGAGCTACAAGTGTGCCCTTCCCCCATACAGTGTGCTCCACACCAATTAGTTGTGGATTTACCCACCCCCACTACCCCCCCTCCCACCTGACCGGCATCCAGTGAATATTATTTCCATGTGAGCACCTTAGTGTTGACTGGTTAGTACCAATTTGATGGCAAGTACATGTGGTGCTTGTTTTTCCATTCTTGTGATGCTTCACTTCAAAGGATGGGCTCCAGCTCTAGCCAGGATAATATAAGAGGTGCTAGATCACCATTGTTTTTTATAGTTGAGCAGTATTCCATTTGTATACATATATCACATTTTATTAATCCACTCATGTATTGATGGGCACTTGAGTTGTTTCCATGTCTTTGCTATTGTGAATTGTGCTGCCACAAACATTCAAGTGCGATGTCTTTATTATAGAATGTCTTTTTTTCCTTTGTGTAGATGCCTAGTAGTGGGATTGCTGGATCAAATGGTATTTCTATTTTTAGTTCTTTGAGATATCTCCAATTACTTTCCACAAGGGCTGTACTAATTTGCAGTCCCACCAGCAGTGTAAGAGTGTTCCTATCTCTCCACATCCACACCGGCATTTGTTGTTTTGGGACTTTTTGATAAAGGCCATTCTCACTGGAGTTAGGTGATATCTCATTGTGGTTTTGATTTGCATTTTTCTAATGATTAGACATGTTGAGCACTATTTTATATGTTTGTTGGCCATTATTCTGTCTTCTTTTGAAAAGTTTCAGTTCATGTCCTTTGCCCACTTTTTGATGGGTTTTTTTGATTTTTTTCTTGTTAATTTTCTTAAGTTCTATATAGATTCTTGTTATCAGCCCTTTATCAGATACGTAGCATGCAAATATTTTCTCCCATTCTGTAGGTTGTCTGTTTGCTCTAATGATAGTGTCCTTGGCTGTGCGGAAGCTTTTTAACTTGATCAGGTCCCATTTATTTATTTTTGTTGCTGCTGTGATTGCTTTGGGGATCTTCTTCATAAATTCGTTGCCTAGGCCAATGTCTATACGAGTTTTACCAACATTTTCTTCTAGTATTCTTAAGGTTTCATGCCTTAAGGTTTATCTCTGTTATC
>NW_012133857.1:3308912-3327591 GCF_000956105.1 Propithecus coquereli | reverse complement strand
ATATTGGTTTCATAGAATGAGTTGAAGAGGATACTATTCTTCTCAATGTTATGGAATAATTTCTGCCATATAGATATGAGTTCTTTGTAAATTTGGTAAAATCCAGGTGTGAACCCATCTGGTCCAGGATTTTCTTTTTGTCGGAAGATTTTTAATTGCTGCTTCAATTTCTGTGCTTGATATTGGTCTGTTCAGGAATTCTATTTCTTCCTGATTTATCCTAGGGAGGTTGTCTGTTTCTTAGAATTTGTCCATTTCCTCCACATTTTGTATTTTTTGGGCATATAGATTTTTATAGTATTCAAAGATAATATTTTGTATTTCTGTGATGTCTTTAGTGACTTCTCCTTTTTCATTTCTAATTGAGCTTATTAGAGTCTTCCTTTCTAGTTCTTGTCAATCTAGCAAGAGGGCTGTCAATTTTGTTTATCTTTTTGAAAAACCAACTTTTGGTTTTATTAATCTTCTGTATAGTTATTTTGTTCTCAATTGCATTTAGTTCTGCTCTGATCTTAGTTATTTCTTTTCTTCTACTAGGTTTAGGATTGATTTGCTCTTCCTTTTCCAGTTCCTTGAGACAGTTTATTAGTTTGTCAATTTGTGAACTTTCTGTCTTTTGGATGTGAGCATTTAATGCTATTAGTTTTTCTCTCAGGAATGCTTTTGTTGTTTCCCACAGATTTTGATATCTTGTGTCCCCAGTATCATTTAGTTAGAAGAATCTTTTGATTTGCATCTGGATCTCCTCCTTGACCCAAGAGTCATTCAGCAATAGATTGTTTAATTTCCATGAATTTGTGAAATGGTGAGTGTTTCTATTGGAATTGATCTCTAATTTTATTCCACTGTGGTCTAGAAGATACATGGTATAATTCCTATTTTTTTAAATTTGTTGAAGTCTGAACTGTGGCCTAGGATATGATCGATTTTAGAGAAAGTTACAAGAGCTGATGAGAAGAATGTATATTCAGTTTTATTTGGGTAGAATGTTCTGTGGATGTCTGTTAGACCCATTTGTTCCAGAGCTCTGTTTAAGTGCACTGTTTCTTTGCTTATTTTCTGCTTGGAGGATCTATCCAATCAGTGGGGTGTTGAAATCCCCAGCTACTATGGCATTACTGTTTATCATGTTATTTAGATCAAACAGGGTTTGTTTTAGGTATCTGAGTGTTCCTGTGTTGGGTGTATAAATATTAAGAATTGTTAAGTCTTCTTCTTGGATTTTTCCCTCCACCACTGTATAGTGACCATCTTTGTCTTTCTTTACTTTTGCTGTTTTAAAGTTTATGTTATCTAAGAATAGCTACCCCAGCTTTCTTTTGGTTTCCGTTTGCCTGGAAGATTGTTTTCCAATCCTTCACCTTGAGTCTAAAAGGATCTTTGTGGGCAAGATGCATTTCCTGGAGACAGCAGATACTTGGCGTGTATTTTTTTTTTTTTTTATCCACTCAGCCAGTCTGTGTCTCTTCAGTGGACAATTTAAGCCATTTACATTTATTGAGAGAATTGATATTTGGGGTAGATTTGTGTTCATATTGTTTGATAAATTCTTATTGTTTTGTTTTACCTCTTGAGCCATTGTGGAATCAGAGTTCTGGACGTTAACTCTTGAGTGTTTTTACATTGGTGAGTGTCTAATGTGCTGTTCAGCATATAATGCAGATCTAAGTACTTCCTGCAGCGCAGGTCTGGTCTTTGCAAATTCCATCAGTGATTGCTTGCCTGAGAAAGTCTTTATTTCTCCCTCATATAGGAAGCTTAATTTTGCCAAATAAAGAATTCTAGCTTGGCCATTATTCTGTTTTAGAAGATTGAGGATGGGTCCCCAGTTCCTTCTGGCTTGTAAGGTTTCAGTTGAGAAGTCTGCAGTTAGTCTGATAGATTTTCCTTTGTAAGTTACCTGCTGTTTTTGTCTCACTGCTCAAAGTATTGCCTCTTTCATGTTTACTTTGGCCAGCCTAATAACTACGTGATGTGATGATTGCCTTTTTACATTGAGTCTCCCAGGAGTTCTTTGTGCTTCTTGTGCCTGGATATCTAGATTTCTGGCCAGGCCAGGTAAGTTTTCCTCCATTATTCCAAGAAATAGATTTTCTAGCCCTGTGTATTTTCTTCTTCTCTCTCCAGGATGCCTATAATTCTTATGTTTGGTTTCTTTACATATTCCACATTTCTTGTATGTTTTGTTCATGTCTCTTGCTTTTGTGTTCTTTTTCTTCATCTGATTTGTTTAGCACATAGGCACTACCTTCAAGCTCTGAGATTCTCTCCTCTGTGTGATCCAACCTATTTTTAAGGGTTTCCACTGTGTTATGTAGTTCTTTAAATGCCTCTTTCATTTCCAATATTTCTGTTTGGTTCTTTCATAATACTTCAATTTGTTTAGAGAATTTTTCATTCATTTCCTGTATTGTTCTTGTGGCTTCTTTGTGTTGGGTTTCTATTTTCTCTTCAATTCCATTGAGTTTTCTTACAATCCATATTCAGAATTCTTCCTCTGTCATTTTAATCATTTCATTTATGTTTAGTATCCATTGTTGAGAAGCTAATTATTTCTTTTGGGGGTGACTTTTCTCTCTGATCTGTCATGTTTCCTGCAATCTTTTGCTGATTCTTTCTTATCAGGCTTCTTGGTCATGAACTGGGCATGCTAGGACAGGTTTATGGCCCTATTTCAGAGTCCCCAAGGGTTGTTCCTTGACAGAGCTGGGGAGAGGCCTCTGGTCCTGTATTACCTTAGGGGCATTTTAGCAATTTGGGTTATCTCTGACTTTTTATCTTCACCTCTTGCCAATGGAGACTAGTGAGTTTTGTCCCCAGCTTAAGCTCCAAGCTGGTGGACTGCCCTTATGGGTATGACTCCACTGCCCTCTAATAGCTTGAGATGGAAGGCATTGTGTTAAGCTATTGGGTTATACTCTGTGTTCTTGATTGTAGTTTGCATGGAGGAGCCAGTTATTGAGGTAATCTGATGTCTCTGTGCTAGGTTCTAGTCCCCTGGATGAGGTATACAAATGCCCCAATCTTTGGGAGGGGCCTTGCCACTCTAAGGATTTCTTGGACCCTGTTCCCCTTAAGGTGGGAGTAGGGGCAAGATAGATTGCAGCTGGTGCACACAAGCCTGGGTAAGTGTGCGTCTATGGTTGCTCGACCTGCCGCTAGGGGGAGCCACTAGTATGTTATTTAGGGCTCTTTTACCACACTTGAAGGCTGCTCCTGATGGGAGGGGTCAACTGGTGCAATTGCTGAGGTCTCTAGCCAGGTTTTTCCTTCCCTGTCCACAAAGCCTAATGCTAGGGGCTGCTGGAACCTGGAGAGCAAGCCCTGGAGTTATGTTCTTATTACATGACCTAAGTCAGTCAGGCGGGCAGAATCAACAGGCCACCGACTATTTTTCAACACCAAAGTCCCGCAGATTCATGCCAGTTGCACAGAGAAAACTGCTTTTCTTGCTTTTCCCCACCTCAAAAAGTGAAGTCTGCCATGCCTGGTACAAAAGTCCCTGGGCTGGGAGAGGGGTGTTGCCTGAAACTACTGTGTGCAGCCACATCTCCAGGCTGGGGACCCCAAAGATGGTGGCCAACTGCCCCTGGGGAGCTAGCATTAGGGGCAAGAACTCAAGAGTCGCCAGTTGACACTGGTCTGGCAAGCGGACTCAGCAGGTCACCAACTATTTTTCAGCACCAAAGTCCTGCAGATTCACGCCAGCTGCACAGAGAAAGTGGCTTTTCTTGCTTCTCACCACCTCCAAGGGCAGAGTCCTCCACACCTGGCATGAAAGTCCTCCGGCTGGGGGAGGGGTGTTTCCCAAAACCGCTTTGTGCGGTCATGTCTCCGGGCTGGGGACCCCAAAAATGGAGGCCTCCCACCCCTGGAGAGCTAGCATTGGGGGCGACCACTCAATAATTGGCAGAAGCCAGTCCAGCAGGTTGAATCAACAGGCTGCCAGCTGTCACCTCTGCATCATGGTCCTGCAGTCTCAGGTCTGCCTAGCAGAGGGCCCTGGTCGTTTTGCCCCACCCTGAGCTGACCAATCACCAGTGGTTTCCAGGGGCAGAGCCCCCTTTTCGGCGTTTACCTCCTGTGCTGTGGTCCTGCTGCCCACCAGAGGCAAAGTGCCTGTCCCCAAAGT
This sequence comes from Propithecus coquereli, assembly GCF_000956105.1. Lineage (NCBI taxonomy): Eukaryota > Metazoa > Chordata > Mammalia > Primates > Indriidae > Propithecus > Propithecus coquereli. The sequence continues at coordinate 3,323,459 of NW_012133857.1, read as the reverse complement.
CCCTTGTGCGGTGGCGGCGGGAAGTAACTGCTCAGACCAGTCCCTGCCTGGCCCAGTGTGGGCCTAGCACAGAGCACCGGGGAGTTGAAAATGTTTCCCACTATTGTCCCCTCTCCACAAAGCCTGTCGTACTGTGCCACGACTTTGCACCAACATCAGGTGTGTCCCTGTCTGAGTGGGTGTGGAGGGCTGTGGGTGAGCCGGGCATCCTCCTGTGGGGCAGATCGCACAGTGCTGGCCGGCTGGGCAGGCGCAGCCCTCCCATGCTGCACTCCATTCCCTGTTGTATTTCTTGCACTCTCCAGTCTTTGCCAACGTATCTCCCTTTCACCTTTTTCCTATGCTGCGTGTCCCACACTGTATCTCTGCAGATTCACAATGCTGTTCTCAGCAGGATGGCAGGGGAGTGATCCACTCATGGGTAGCCATTCGAGTTCTTTGCCTCCTTCTCTGGGAGCAGTGGTCCTGGAGGCCACTGCTAATCTGCCATTTTCCCCTAGATCTGCTTTATAAATTTTATTAAATGTAAATGGACTAAACGTTCCAAGTAACAGACAAAGATTATTAGACTGGATTTTAAAAATACAGATAGCGGTACTCTTTGGCTTCTGCTTGGAATAAACCAACTCTCTCCAAGTGTACAGACTGCTTAGAGACACCAGTGATGATGTGTGCAGGGACATAAATGACTCTGGAATATTATGTGAATGTGGGGGTCTATGTGCTGGGACGTGGAGTTCCATGTCACCTTCCGCATCAGGAGATGACCTATGCTAGGAGTACACCCTGGCTTGATGAGCTGGGGGAGATGTGTGTGGCAGTCAGGAAGTGACGGGAGGGAAATGACTGGTGAGGCAGAGAGGCCAGGTGCCTGTCAGCACCACTGGCTGGACTCCAGTGGGCCAAGGATTTGCCTTGGAAGCCTGGATTACAAACCTGAGGCCTGCTTGCGAGGAGCCATACTATGTCTCCTCATGGTGATAAAAACCTCCTCTCTCTCTGTGGGGGAAAAAGCCCAACTAAAGTCTGCTTACAAAAGAGACATTTTAAATATAGGAGAACATTTTGGTGTAAAGTATTTAACAAAAGAATATAGAAATACACAACACATACACTAATCCAAAAAAAGCTGGTGTGGCTCTATTAATGATGAGCATAGTAGACCTTAAGACAAGAAGTATTACTGGAGAAAAGGCGGCATTTCTTCATGATAAAAGAGTCAATTCGATAAAAAGGCACAACAATCTTATTTTTTCTGCACCTAATAACATTGCTTCAAGATATATACTGCAAAAAATAACAGAATTAAAATGAAAAATAGACAAACCCACGATCACAGAGATTTTAATATACATGTTGAATATCCCTTATTTGAAATGCTTGGGACCAGAAGTGTTTCAGATTTGGGATTTTTTCAGATTTGGGAGTATTTGCATGTGAGATATCTTGGGATGGGACCCAAGTCTAAACATGAAATCCATTTGTGTTTCATATACACCTTTATGCATGGGCTAAAGGTAATGGTACACATCATTTTTAATAATTTTGTGCAAGAAACAAAGTTTGTGTACACTGAGCCATCAGAAAGCAACGGTGCCATTATCTCAGATAATGTGGATTACCTGTGGTTGTTTGACCTCGCCATCATGTCTGACTCTGAATTTCTATGCTTCTGATAAACAATCATTTCTTACATTTATTCACACGAAAGTACTTAGAACTGAAAAAATGACAGTACCATTAATACAGTGAAAAAATAAAAAATCATGTGCTCGGGGTAACTAACCAGCACAATAGCCTCAGCAGAATACCTGGATCCGCGGTTAAGCAGCAACGACAAACAATGGCAAGTTTCCAGTCTCCACCTACAAAGCTGTGTACACTGTATTTTATTTTTCAGGCGAGAAATAAACATCAGACACAGTTGAGGGACCAGGAAGTGGGTCTTCTAGGGATAAGGAGCCATTCTGCTGTATGGCTCTTAAAACATTTCCCCCAGAGTTATCTGCCTCATCAACAGTTTTTGTCTTAAAAGTCTCTCTTTGATTTTATAAACTGACATGGTTTCTTGTTCTGTTATGAATGTACACTGCTCTAGTCCTTCAATAAGCCCATCACATATTTTCACCATATTGTCTACAGGCACGTTTTCTGCAGTGTAAATAATGTCATCCGCATTGTCACTATTATTATAATCATCTCAATTAAGAACCATTTTGGCTGTTTCACCATCAGTCAATGAACACACAACTGGGGGCTCATTTTGATGTTAACAACTTTTCGATATCCACTTCTTCCAGCATGCTAATGGACTCTGAAGGTATATTTTTTGTATATATAAGGAGGTCAGACATCATTTTTTCTCACCTGACATACAGAATACTTTAAAGTCACCACCTTGTCCATCATCATCACTAAACATAGTCACAGACCAGGCCAGGCAGGCACCACTGTGTCTTTAGTCTCCGTTCCAAATGTTGGCAACAGCATATACAGCATCCTTCCCGCTAAACTCTTTTGGAAAACCTTCCACATTCACACCTCTGTTCACTGCTGCTAGCGTGCTGCTCAAGAAAGTGTTTTTATATTTCCTCTTCACCGATCCTCACAAAATGTAGTCTGTGCTGGAGGAATGGGAGGAGTGCTGATGGAAGGACGGCGGCCTTTCCCAGGCCTCCCTGGGCATTTGTCTTCCTATGTAGAGGAAGATGTGGCTACGACTCTTCTGAAATATTTCTGAGAGGTGTTTCTTGAACTTCTCACCCATGAAAGCATAGATAATAGGGTTCACACAGCAGTGAGTGAAGGAAATGGTTTCTGTGACATGGGTGGCATAAATCAGCTGCTGGCTCAGGACACACCCATCCAAGACGTGCATATTGTGCAGGGACGTGAGGAAGAGGACCATGTTGAATGGGACCCAGAAGAGTAAAGATGCAATGACCACAATGAGCACCAACTTGATGGCCTTGGTCTTGTTGTGGTTCTGGCACCTCCTCAGCTGGTACAGGATGCTAATGTAGCAGAACAGAAGAATGGTGAATGGGATCAACAGGCCTAAGATGTTCATTTCGAAGTGGGTGAAGATCTTCCACTTCAAAGTCTGCTGATTGTAAGACAAATAACACTGTAGAACACCGTCTTCAGAGGCCACTTGGTAAAATACTAGCAGTGGGCTGGTGGCCATAATGGCAGTCAGCCATACTACCAGGCTCAGGGCTGTGCCCATTCTGGCTGTCCTCACTTTTATGGCATACACGGCGTGGACAATAGCCAGGTACCTGTCCACGCTCATGAGGGTGATGAAGAACATGCTGCTGAAGAAGCCAATGTAATAAAAGCCAGAGACCACTTTGCACATCACAGTCCCAAACACCCACTGGTCCAGCTGATAGTGAGTCTGAAAGGGGAAGGAGAAGACAAAGAGCAGGTCGGACAGGGCCAGGTTCAAGAGGTACACATCCGTGATGCTCCTCAGCTTCTTGCAGACCACAAGGACCAGGATGACCAGGCTGTTTCCCAGAAGACCAAATACAAACAGAAGGCAATAAAAGATGGCAAGAAGCAACTTGCTGTCCCTCTGGATAAGTTCCCCATCGCAGGGGCTTGAGAAGATACCAGGATAGTAGTCGTCAGTAATTGCTGTCACATTGGGCTCAAGTGTATAATCCATCAGGGCAGGTGGACCTGGTCACAGAGGCACGTAAAAGAGATTCATTCCTTAAAAATATTTTATTTTTAAAAAGTCATGGGGATGTTATGAACTGAATTGTGTCCCCTCCAAATTCATATGTTGAAGCCCTCCCCCACAGTGTGACCGTTTGGAGACAAGTCCTTTAAGGAGGTAATTGAGGTTAAATGTGGTTAGAAAAGTGGGGCCCCAATCTGATAGGACTAAAGTCCTTACAAGAAGAGAAAGAGACACTAGAAATTTCTTTCTCTTTCCTTATGCACAGAGAAAAGACCATATGAGGACACAATGAGGAGGTGGTGATCTGCAAGCCAGGAAGAGAGGCCTCACCAGAAACGAACCTTGTTGGCGCTTTGGTCTTGGACTTTCAGCCTTCAGAACTATGAGAAAATACATTTCTGTTTTTTAAGCCACCCAGTCTATGATATTTTGCTAGTGGCACCCCAAGCTAGTGCAGGGGAATTAGGTGGATGACAAAAGCCAAAATTTACAAAGAAAACATAAATACCTATGGGTCTATTATATAGAATTAGCAACTCCTAACATATTGTCGTATTTGCTTTGGGTTCTTCTCCCTTCCTTCCTACCTCCCTCCCTCCTTCTCTCCCTCCCTCTCTCTCTCTCTTCTTTCTTTCTTTCTTTTTCTTTCTTCCTCTCTCTCTCTCTTTCCCTTCCCTTGTCTTCTCTTCCCTTCCCTTCCCTTCCCTTCCCAGTAGAGATGAAGCTAAAGTTTCCTTTAACTACACAAACTAATTCCCATATGCTAGAGGCAATCATTAAAGCCAATTTGGGGCTGGGCACAGTGGCTCATGCCTATTATCCTAGCACTGAGGGAGGCCAAGGTGGGAGGATCACTTGAGCTCAGGATGTTGGAGACCAGCCTGAGAGAGGGAGACCCTGTCTCTACTAAAAATAGAAAATATTAGTCAGGCGTGGTAGCACATGCCTGCAGTCCCAGCTACTCGGGAGGCTGAGGCAGGAGGATCGCTTGAGCCCAGGAGTTTGAGGTTTCTGTGAGCTCGGCTGATGCCACGGCACTCTAGCCCAGGCAACAGAGTGACACTCTGTCTCAAAAAAAATACAAAAAACAAAACACCAATTTGGTATGTATCATTCTAAACAGTTTTCCCCAGTACTTCTACATATTTATATGTATCCATAAACAATATATATATATTTATGTGTATGTGTTTACTTTTAACTTATATAAATGATATAATACCATGTTTCTCACTTTGCATTTTGCTTATTGTTTTAGAGATATATCTGCATGATACTTATAAGTTTAATTCATTCTTTTAATTGCTTTCTTAAACTCCAGAAATAACTAATTTTAAAAATTCAATAGAAGAATGATCCCAAACATACTAGCCACAAAAATTACTAGCATTACTAGGAATAAACCTAATAAAAATTGCAATTCAGTTCTGTAAAAACTTATAAAACTTTGTTGAAGGACATAAAAGAAGACACAATTAAAAGGAAATATATACTATATTCCTGGAAGGGGAGACTCAACATGTAAAACATGATGATTCTTCTCAAATTGCTATATACATTCAATGCAATTTCAGTCCAGACATATTATTTTTCCAAGGCATTTGTTTGCTTTACATTCAGACTTCCCTATCCACTATGCCACTTTTCTATAATTTGAAATGTTAAACAAGCAAGCAATGTTTTTTTTTTTGAGAGAAGGTCTCACTGTGTTGCCAAGGCTGGAGTACAGTGGCTATTCACAGGCTTGATCACAGAGCACTGCAGCCTCCAACTCCTGGGCTCAAGCGATCCTCCTGTCTGAGCCTCCTGAGTAGCTGGGACTACAGGCATGAGGCACTGCACCCAGCTAATTTTTAAAGATATTAATTTTATTTAAGTATGGTCCCAAAATAAACTTAAATAACATAGTTTCTTAAGTATGGAGTTGGTTCTTTTTTTTTTTTTTTTTGCCTGTTATATCCAGAAACAATAGTTTCCCTTACATCTGCCTTCCTATTTGTCTTTTACTTTATTTTTATTTTTATTTATTTATTTATTTGAACAGGGTCTTGCTCTGTTGCCTGGGCTGGAGTGCAGTGGTGCCATCCTAGCTCACTGCAGCCTTCACCTCTTGGGCTCAAGCACTCCTCCTGCTTCAGCCTCCCAAGTAGCTAAGACTATAAGCATGTGCCACCATGCCCGGCTGATTTTTTTATTTTTTTGTAGAGATGGGGGTCTCGCTATGTTTCCCAGGCTGGTCTTGAACTCCTCTTACCTCGGCTTCCCCAGGTGCTGAGATTATAGGAGTGAGCCACCATGCCTGACCTTCAGTTATCTTTTTTAAAACAATTTTTAGTTCACTTTCTGTTTTGCTCTGTTTTTCTCTCCTAACATGCTAGAATAACAATAGATCCTCAACCCAGCTCCTTCCTACTGATACCCAATCCACACTTCTCCATTCTCTTTCATTATTAAAATCCATGGAAAGCATTAATAATATTCCTACCATTTATTAAGGGGGACCAGAAATTTTAGATGCATCACTTATTTCTCATAAATCCCTGTGAAGCAGGCACTAATATCTCCTTTCTGTTTCCGGAGTTGTGATTATATCTGAATCTCACAGAGTTCAGTTCAGTGCCTACAGTCACACAGAGGGGGAAGCAATAGAGCCAGGACTCGAAATCACATCTGTCTGCCCCAAAACCCTTTTCTTTCTCATATTCTATATCTTGTGGGTAGAGTGAACTGTTTGGTTTGCCAGCTTCCTTCCTTGAAAACAATCCCCAGGTGTCCTTCAGTTGTCTCATAGAAGTACTGTGCCCAGTTCCAGGACAGAGCCCCGCAGATGCCTGGTGACACAAGGGATCTTTCCTTATCAACCATCCTACTCTTACAGGAGCTTTGACTCCCTCCTGACATCCTGCAGAGAAAATGGCATGACTTTCTCCCCTCAGCCAGAGGCATGGGCAGCCACTAAGACACACACAGAGTTTGTGGGTTCTGAGAAAACTCAAAAATCAAAAAAAAGTTCACCTCTTGTGCCCAGACCTCTGAAATATTGGTCTTCCCTTTGTCTACCCTCAAGAACATAAAAGTGTCCCTGACTACTCATTCCCCAAACATGCATATAACACATACCTTAATCAGAGCCTTTGTTCTGGAGATGTCAGCGTTGGTAATTCCTTCTTCTCAGAGCCTGCAACTTCATGTGTATGTGCAGTTCGGTGACTAGTAGCTCCTCTGGAGGTGTCCTCACATGAGTGACAGTGAGCAGAGAGAGAGGCAGCAAGCTCTCTGGAGGGCTCCACCCTCATGACCTAGTCACCCAGCCACCTCCCAAAGGCTGTAGGAGATAATTACGGCTAAGTGAGGTCATAAGGGTAAGGCCTAATCCAATAGGACTGGTGTCCTTCTAAGCAGAGGAAGACACACCAGAGCTCTTTCTTCTTTGCAAGTGCACAGAGAAAAGCCACGTGAGGACATAGCAAGAAGGTGGCCACCTACAAGTCAGGAAAACGGGCCTCACTAGAAACCAAATTGTTCTTGGACTTTCAGCCTCCAGAACTGTGAGAAAATAAATTTCTGCTGTTTGAGCCATGCGGCCTGTAGTATTTTGTTATGGCAGCCACAGCAGACTAATACAGGGGATATGTGGGGACTCTGCACTGTCTACCTCGATTTTCTGTAAACTTAGGATTTCTCTAAAAAATAGTCTATTAGAATTTTTAAAAATTAAAAACTGTATTAAGATGAAATAATAATTTGATTATTATATTGAAGTTGTATAATTTATACCTGGACTGGCTTTCCACGCATACACAAATGCGTATGTATGCGTGTGTGCATATACACTTCTATGTGAATTGTACTGGTAGCAGCAATACCTTCTATCAGAGTGATTCCATTAGTCACATATTTTTCATTGAAAATGCCATACTCATTATTAAAAATTACATCTATTCCTCCTATGGTGACAAGAATAATAATGTAATGGCCATGTTGCCTATGTCTGTTAAGATGTTTTCTTTAAATGAATATTTGGATGAGAAAACATCCATCTCCCCTCCATTCCATGCATTACTGGTTGTGCTGCAAATCACACTGCTACACACCATTAAAAAGGAGGCTCATGACTCGGGTTTGGTCAATGAGAATTTTTCATCCCCCTATCATGATTGATTCAGAGAATCACACATCTTGACCTCCACATGGAAGAAACCTATTTGAAGGATGAAGCCAAGCAATGAAAATTACAGCCAAGAAATAAAGAGAATATAAAATTCTGATGAAATTATTTGTGCCCCTGGATCCAGCTATGCCTGAAGCTGGTGCATACCTAGAAATAATAGCTGCATGATTCATTATGTCCCCCCGTTTAAGATTCAGCTAGTTTAAATTAGGCTTCTGACACAATTAAAAGAGTTGAAACCAATGCTATGGTTTCTATTTACTGGGTACCTTTTATATACCAGTTCCATTATATACCTCATTCTAATTAGGTTTTACACAAATTCTGCATGGTAGTTATTATTGTTTCTGTTTGAGGAAACTGAAGCTCAGAGAAGTTAGTTGAGTTGCCAGTGGTCATGCAACTATTAAACTGAAGCCTAGACTTCAAGTCCAGGTCCAGGGGATTACAAAGCCCAAACTCTTAATTTCGTCATTTTAAAATTGGGAAGTGTCAGAGTCTTTGGGTCATAGTTTGTGTTCAGTAAAAATTGAGCATAAGATCCTCTGTTAACAGGAAAGCCCTTTGGAAATCATTTTAGATCAATTTCCCCTAGCCCAGGGGAGGGAACATGAGTCCCAGAATTGTTGGAAAGGCGCTATGGAAATTCCAGAATCTCCCCATCTCCAACGCACTCATTCCTGGAGGGATGCAGTAGATCTGTTCAAGTCCCTGATGTTTCATCCCTCCTGTGTCTATGCATTTTGCTGTATAACTTTGTAGTGCCTCTTCTCTCTGACTCTGGCCTCAGCCATGTGACTTTCTTTAACCAATTGGAAGTTGGCAAACGCGATGCAAGTAGAGGCTTGAAAGGCACTTGCTTGATTGAACGTGCTCATTCTTGCAGCTTTTCCATTGCCTTGACAATATGCCCATGCTAGTCAACTGGAGGAGCAGCCACCTTACCTCAGTCATCCTCGCCACAGCCGACCTAGACCAGCCAGAAGGCTCTAGGCATGTGAGTGAGCCCATCCAAGAGCAACAGGGCTGCCTAGCTGACCACCCCAGATGGATGTGCAATAAACACTTGTTGTTATTAAATATATAACTGAAGTTCGTGCCTGTTTGTTAAGCAGCATTGTTATGGCAAAAACGAGATGATTCAAGTGGTCTTGCCAGACTAGAGGGCAGGGAAGCCTGTGGTGACTGAACACATTCTTTGGGTGTCTGAAGAGAACCTCTTAGAGGAGTCAGTGAGAAAAAATGTATGGAAAATATAGGAGCAATGAGGAGTGCCAACATTACTGCTATTGAATTTTGGGATGCACCTGGGCTCCGAGCTCATGAGTCTCCCAGTCTTAGCTTCTTAGTATGGAAAATAAGGATTATAGCTTCCTTATAGAGTGCTTGGGAGGAAAAAATAGGCTATCAGCACGAAGGGTGGAGCACAGGAGAGACTTTTCATCCTCCCGTTAGAACTACCCCACCTGCCTTTTCACACCAAATCTGGAGTAAAGGCGAGCAGGAGTTGTCACCATTCCTTGGGATATAATAATGAAAATTTGCCCCAAAAGGGTGTGTTAAGATAGAACCCATGGAAGTCAAAGAACATGCTGAAAACAGGAGATAGCAGGAAAACTGCCCAGACACTTAGAAAGCCTTTGTGTGTGGCTTCCACTCTGCAGCACACATCTGTGCACAGGACACAGGAACTCAGCTACAGGTGAACTTTGGGAGTCTGGGAAGAACATATAAAGTGTCGCGGAGGACCGTGGGGCTGACTTTCAGAGATCTAACCTAAGGTAATAATCCAAAATGCAGGAGAGAAAGAAATGTTGTTAGCAGAGCTAAAGCACAATAGCATCATAGAAACAATTTGGAAAGCACTTAAAAACAAAAAAAACAAAAAAACAAAAAGTAGATGGCTAATTCTACCATCGTACCTGCACAAATATTCAGTCATTGGAAGGGTATAATGTTAGGTGGAAAAAGCAAAAATAGCACATTTTATCTGTATTTTGGCTGGAGCTGTTGCCTCGTCTAACTTAATCCTTTGTGCTTTCTTCCCTACAGTGACAGCAGTGGGCATTTCAGGGGCAGAATTGTGAACTGATGAGCACACTCTTTATTTCTGCTGTCTGAGACCAGGCCAGTGGCGTAAGGGATGGCCACCTGTGTGGAGGATGGCATCTTGCCTGGATATCGAGCGCAAGGACATAACTAGGCCTGGCAGAAACAGACCCACTTGGGCCACTTACCACAGAGGTCTGCAGGCATGAGCACTTTTACTGTGCGATTCCAGCTATCCCAAGAAGGCCACAGAGAGGTAAGACCCATCCCTCTGGCTAACGTGGTCTAAGGGATGACATGATAAACTGTCTCCAACCTGCCAATTGTAGAATCTTATCCTCCTCCAATGAGGAGCAGCAAGTGGGAGGTACAGAGGAATTGGAATCGTTCCTTCTATTCCTGCCCACCTCCTGGGGTGTGTGGAAATTCTTTATGGAAATGCGAGTGAGGAAGACAGAATGTTCCCAAGTCTAGATGACACCCATTTTCTGGTTCCGCTTTAGATGTAATTGCAGAATGGCTCTAAATTCCTCTCAGTTCTTGCTTTGTGACCCCTGAAACCAATCCCTTTTGCCTAGTAATTTCATTTCTTAGAAATATCTGCTGGTGATTGAATTAACACCTGGGTAACTCCCCTCAGCAGTATCATTCACTTTCTGATGCAGTTTGGGGAAAACTCCAGCTCCTCTGTGAGAGTTTTCTATGTGATAAACAAAGAGCCCTGAGCTAAGGGCTCTCAGGTGTTGCTGATCCACGTCGTCATGGTGGAAACTATGAACCGGCCTCATCGGCGGTGCGGTGAGGGTGGGGGAAGCCACCGTCCCCTCCCCAGCCCAGCTAAGCAAGGCCCAAAAGACCAAGGTGGAATTTCCCGAAGCCCAATTTCCAGGTTGGGCTGATTTAAACCCATTTGTTGTGAGTACCTAAGATTCTTTTATCTGCCGTTCCTCCATACTAGGCACAATGCCTGGTGCACAGCAACTTTCTAATAAATGGTTGAGTGGAGAACAAGGCAAGATGAAGATGTGGGAGTCAGGTGAGGAGTTGGGGATGAGGCCCGCACAGCCAGGACTGAAGGATGACCCTCCTCCTGTGGTTCCTGGGCCAGATCAGAGGACTGGCACGGCCCCTGCAGACTGGGAACCCACCCGCCCTTGCCGTGTGGATTTATTTCCTGTGGCTGGTATAAGAAATCATCACAAACCAGCAGTTTAAAACATCAGAAATTTATTCTCTCACAGTCCTGGAGCCCAGATGGCTGTAACCCTGCAGGGCTGCCCCTCCTCTGGACGCTCTAAGGGAGAACCCCCCTCTGTGCCTCCTCCAGCTCTCTCCAGCAGTCCTGGGCTTGGGGCCACCTCAGTCAAGCTCTGCCTCCATCTTCATACCGCCTTCTCCTCTCTCTGTGTCAAACCTCCCTCTGCCTCTCATTTACAAGGACACTTGTGATTGCATTTAGGGCCCACTGGATAATTCACGATAATCTCCCCATCCCAAGATCTTTGACTTAATCACATCTGCAAAGGCTTTTCTCCCAAATAAAGTCATATTTACATGTTCCAAGGATTAGGACTTGATATCTTTGGGTGGCCATTATTTAATCTACCACATCCTGGCTCTGAAGACAGGCAGACTCTGACATCATTAAAAAAGAAAAGCCTTGGTTCCTCACTTTTGGGCCCACATCAGAAATCCAGGCACTCTGTGAAGGCAGCAGAAAGCAAACTGCAAAACCAGAGTCTGGAGGCCTCCAGAACCCATGGCCTCTCCAAGTCCATCTTTGCTGCACAGATATTCATTCAGGGGGTTCTGGAATGCTGGACCAGATCTACTGGGAGCATCCCACCTAAATTCAACTCCACTGGGTCCCTCCAAGGGTTCAGAAGACCATCTTTCACTTCAGAAAGAAAAATAGATTAGCAGTACATCCTACTTCCTTTCCTCTAAAATGAAGAGAAAGAAAAGGCTCTATTTAAATAAATCCAAAGTGTAAGTGTGTAAATTACTACTATCACAGATACTTGTCATAGATTGTCATCTAGCTGCATGCTCTCTCTCTCTCTCTCCTTCCAAGTGAGAATGTTTAAGTCCAGAGAAGTGAAGAGACTCACCAAAAATCACACAGTAATTTGGTGGTATAGCAGGGGCCAGAACTCAGGTCTTCTGAAGCACAGCCCAGGGTCCTTTTCTCATTGCACTGCATTAAAAATTCTCATTTAATAACATTAAGAAGAGTTGTGGGTAAGCCTAGGGGAAATTTTTCTGGTTTTGCTACAGTTTCCAACCATTAGGTCATTAAATATGAAATGTCTGATTTTGAATCAAAAGTGTAGTTTATTATATCTCAAACGAGAAGCAGTACCATTAATCAAAGTATGCGCCTAAACTATTGGCACAGTTTTGCCATCTTGACAGTAGCTTGTTTATACCAGCAGTGAAGAAGCCTGGAGAGTGAGTGGTGATGAAATCACGAAAGATGTTCTCTACAGCTTGTTGAGAATTGAGTATTTTTCCTTGCAAGAAGTAGTCCAAAGCCTGGAAGAAGTGGTAGTCAGTTGGTGCAAGGTCTGGTGAATACAGTGGATGACAGAGAATCTCCAAGTCCAGATTCTATAGTTTGAGCAGCTTTGTTTGTGCGACATGTGTTCAAACACTGCCTTGCAAGAGGATGGGCCTGTCTCTATTGACCAATCTTAGCTGCTTCATTGCAAGCATTCTCATCATTTCGTCCAGCTGGTTGCAGTAGACATCTGTTGTAATCCATTGACTAGGTTTCATGAAGCCATAGCAGATAATACCAGTGCTGGACCACCAAACAGATAGCATTAGCTTTTTTGTATGAATATTTGGTTTTGGACTGTGTTTCAGCACTTCATCTTTACCCAACCATTGAACCAAATGCTTGTGATTGTCAAAAAGAATCCATTTTTCATCACATATAACAAATATGGTGTGGAAATGTTTCGCCTTTATGTCCTGACAGCAAAGAAAGGCAAGTTTCCACGCGATTTCTCTCCTGATGCTCATTTAATTCACCTGGAACCCATCTATCCAGCTTCTTTACCTTGCTGATTTGTTTCAAATGGTCCAGTATTGTTGGAATAGTAACATCAAACCTTGCTGCTAATTCATGCGTAGGTTGAGATGGATTGGCTTCCACTGTAGCTTTCAGCTCATTATCCACCTTGGTCTCAGGTCACCCACGTGGCTCACTTTCAAGATTAAAATCACCAGAACGGAACTTCTCAAACCATCCACATACTATATATTCATTAGCTACATCCTTCCCAAACACTTCGTTGATATTTCGTGCTGTCTGCGCTGCACTGGTTCCACAACAGAACTCATATTCGAAAATAACACAAATTTTTGACTTACCCATGGTTTCACAAAAATTGCTGTTAAAAAAAAAATTTGAAAGATAATCACAAGCCAAAACATGTATTTGAAAGACTGAGGATGTGCCTTCACAATAAACATAAAACAAGAATGTCAAAATGAAATGTCAGAGATGTCAACTGTCAAACTTAGCACTTAAGGAAATCGGACATTTCATACTTAATAACCTAATAGCCATCCCACAGTGATTTGTAGGGTAAACTTGCTTAATAAAAAGTGTTAGAAGTCTGAGTTTCATAAAAGCTTAATTATTGTTAATAGTAAAACCAGCTTATCAGAAAAGTTATTTCCATCTCTAAAATTTAGTTCCCCATGTGGATTACCAAAAAAAGCTACAAGAAGCAGATTTTTTCTTACTACTAAATATTTATTTCCTCCATAAGAGTAGTCAAGAATGTTGTGTGCATGCAATCAAAGGTATAACCACATCGCTTTGAAGGGTTGAACATGGAGAAAGGTGTGATTAATAGCATACTGTATTTTTAGTTGCATTTCCAGGAAACATCACACATTGTATGCAGGAACTGATTAGATCTTTTAGCCTTTTGAGGGTCCTTTATTCCAAGAATTTATCTTCTGCAAACACTCCCTTACCACTTAACATGTATTAAGTGTCATATTCCCAGCACTGCTTTTATCACAGAAGGGATAACAAGATGAAAATATATGATTCCACCCTAAGGAGTTTAATCATGGCACTTTTCATCACAGGAGTCTCAGGAGGTGCTGGCTCTCTTGAAGAATGATGAATAATGAAAGGAAAAAATCATAATGAAACTATGTAGAAACCCAGAGAAATCTTTATGATCAAAAAAGCAGATTAAGGTGGCATGTATGCTATGACTATCTCTATGCCAAACATGGATGTGGGTGAGCACATCTCAGAATAAAATGGGCAGAAACAAAACCTGTCCTATGTTAGATTATTCCTCTTTAAAGTTTTCTTTAGTAAAGACATATTCTTATTTCAATAAATATTTAGGGAACAGAAAATTGCTATCAACAACTAATTCAAAGCAGAGACATTTTCATTTTGTGAATGATTTACTGATTAAATTGTAGATTAATTTACTAATCCACACTAGGAATTCCCTCCCCACCCCAATCACTTGCAGAGCAAAAAGCATCTACATTGCAAACATGGTATACAGGGGAAGCCCGAGTTTATTATTATGAAGTGTATATTGGGGGGCAGGGCCTGGTGGCTCACACCTGTAATCCTAGCACTTTGGGAAGC
>NW_012133857.1:3303087-3308552 GCF_000956105.1 Propithecus coquereli | reverse complement strand
TCTTGCTCAGGCTGGTCTTGAACTCCTGAGCTCAAACAATCCACCCGCCTCGGCCTCCCAGAGTGCTAGGATTACAGGCGTGAGCCACCGTGCCCGGCCCCCATATGAAGAACTCTTAAGAGGAGTCCACCCCTGCCCCCAGGAAAACACTCCCAAGTTAAGGATAAAAGTAGAGTGTCAAGATGCTTCTCTTCTTCTTTCCTGATAATATCCATCCTGTTCCCTGTAGAGAAGAGGGGTTTGTGAAATACCGTTTTATTCCTCCTTTTTTGTCTATATTAATTATTTAAGCTTGGTTCAGAATGTTGTAGGGGAGGGAAAATTTTCCTCTACCTTCTTAGGTTCAGTAGCTGTGCCTGCAAAATAACCTGGAAAAAAAAAAGATCAACAGAAGAAAAACATACACGTTTTATTTGATGTTAAAAGTTTTATGTATCTTGATTGATGTGGCTAAAAGCAAAAAGTTTTTTAAAAGTTTTTTGTGGCATGTGGGGGTGGGGGTTCATAAAAGAAGAAAAAAATCCCCAAAGAAGCAGCTAGGCTTGGAGGCTTTTATACCATTCGGACAAAAGATGATAAATTTGTAAAGAAGTGATAAGACAAAGGGAAGGGGTTTCTGGGCTTTTTAGGGGTGGTAGATTGTGGGAGGGTAAATATATGGGGGGCATTAATGGTAGATAAGGATTATTAAGAAAGGTTTGTTTACTTAGACTCCTCTGGATCCCATCTAGTCTCTGGTGATAAGGTTGTTCCACCCTTCCTGACACGGGAAAGTGGGGGCACCTTCACAAGGGAATTTACGTTTTGCTTCCAGGTAGGTAGGAAGAGGGCAGAGACCTCATTCAGTGTCTGATTTTTCTCAATTGACTTTAGCTCAAAATAATCCTTATGTCAGAGTGGCACATTTGGGTGGCATATTCTGATGCCCTATAATGTCCATTTTGGAGCCAGGCTGGGGCCACCCCTGTCCTGATTTCCTTGTTGACCAGAGGACACAGTAACATCAATATGATTGCTATCAACTTCTGTGTTCTTTTTACCTACCCACAGGGCTCCCAAGGGCCACAGCTTCTGAAAGAGATCCCGGACCGGCCATACCGCATTTCACCTACATGAACTCCAGTCCTTCAAATGACGCTGCATGTATTTTAGATAACTTTCCCCAAATTTGCATGGCTCCTAAGGGGCAGAACTGGCACCAGTCTGGGTTGAAACAACATCCACTCGGACACCAATGCCCTTTCTCTTACTGCTATCTCTCCTCACCAGAAACAGAGTGAGCTACTTGAAGCCACCCAAAGCCACTAGGGCAGTCAGAAGGAACTTCCTTCCCATTTGGGCTGCCAGAAATTCTTGTTTCTCACTATAGATCTTGTCCATGTCCACCCTTGCATTCTTTGGGCAATCTTCCCCACCAGACTGTATGCCCAATGTAGCACCTGGCAAGAGATAGGTCTCAGAAAATGCATTTAACCCAATTTTGTGTGACTCTAAAGCCCTCAGGTGCCACAAATTCCCTGGGGATGTGGCCCTGATTAGAAGAGAAGGTGGCATTTATGTCCTCTTTGTTGAGCTGTTGGGTGACTTATTTCGCCTCACTAAACCTCATCATTCTCATCTGTACAAGGGGGTGATGATCTCTACCTCAAGGGGTTGCTAAGAAGATAAGCAATCTCCCATCAAGAGATTTAGAACCAAGCATGTATTAATAACTACACTTCATATTCCTAACCACCAAGGTGACCTTTATTATTTTACCTCTGTAGTTTCCCATTTGCTAGAAGTGCAAATCATTTTTTTACTTATTATTTTGAAATAATATCCAGAATAGAAAAATTGCAAAACTATCCAAAGAACTCTGCTATATTCTTCTCCCAAGTTCACCAAGTGTTAACATTTTGACATACAGTCATAAGTCACTTAACGATGGTGAATTTTGAGAAATTCACTGTTAAATGATTTCATTGTTGCGTGAACATCATAGAATGCACTTACACACACCTAGATGTATAGCCTACCACACACTTATGTGTGTATAGCCTACCACACACCTAGACTGTAGGGCAGAGGCCATTGCTCCTGAGCTACAAACCTGTACAGCATGTTGCTATACTGAATACTGTAGACAACTGTAGCACAATGGTAAGTATTTGTCTATATAAACATATCTAAACATAGAAAAGGCACAGAGAAAATACAGTATAAAAGAAAAAAAATGGTATACCTGTATAGGGCACTTATCATAAATGGAACTCGTGGACTGGAAGTTGCTCTGGGTCAGTGAGTGAGTGGTGGGTGAATGTGAGTGACCTAGGACACTACTGTACACTACTGTAGACTTTATAAACACCGTACACTCAGGCTACACTAAATTTATAAAAAAATTTTCTTCAGTGACAAATTAACCTTAGCTTACTGTAACTTTTTGCTTTATAAATTTTTTAATTTTTTAAGCTTTTTGATTCTTTTATAATAACACTTAGCTTAAAACAAACACATTGTACACCTGTGCAAACTACTTTCTTTCTGTATATCTTTATTCTATAAGCTTTTTACTATTTAAAAAAAATTTTGTTTTACTTTTTAAACTTTTTCATTAAAAATGAAGGCACAAACAAACACACTAGCCTAGGCCTATGCAGGGCCAGGATCATCACCATCACTGTCTTCCACCTCTGCATCTTGTCCCACTGGAAGGTCGTCAGGGCAGTAACACACACGGAGCCATCATCTCCTGTGATAACAGTGACTTATTTTGGATGTCCTGAAGGACCAGCCTGAGGCTGTTTTACAGTTAATGTTTTTTAATATACATAGAAGTACACTTTAAAATAACTATAAAAAGGATAGTGTAGTAAATACATAAACCAGTAACATAGTCATTTATTATGATTATCGAGTATTATGTATAGTACATAACTGTATGTGCTACACTTTTATGTGACTGGCAGCACAGTTGTCTAAAAGCACCAGCCTCACCACAAAAACGTGAGTAATGTGTTCTGCTATGACACTATGACAGCTGTGACATCACTGGGTGTTTTTAGCTGCATTGTAATCTTACGAGACTACTGTCACATATGCGTGTGTTAACTGAAATGTCATTATGTGGCACATAACTGTACTTACTTCATCATTTTCTCTCTCTATATATGATGTATATGTAGATTATTTTCTGAATCATTTGAGAAAAATTACAGGCATCATGTTCCTTCATCTGTAAGAACTTTGGTATGAATATTCTAAAAAACAAAGGATATTCTCTTATGTAACCATGGTAATATTATCAAAATCAAGAAATTTAACATTGACACAATCATACTACCTTAAAAAGTTCATTTTACAATGATGCCAATTATCTCAGTAACGTCCTTTATAGAACTTCTTTTCCTTGGTCCAAGATCCAATCCAGAGCTATTCATCACATTTAATTAAGCCCCTTTACTTGCCTTTGATCTCAAACTTTGGCCCTGCCTCTCTGTTTTCAATACATTAACAAATTTTGAAGAATCCAGGCCAGCTATTTTGTAGAATGTCCCTCAATTTGGGTTTGTCTGATGTTTCATTGTGATTAGGTCTAGGTTTAACATTTTTGGTAAAATCACCAAAGAACTTGTATGTCCTTCTCAGGGATTCATGACGTCAATTATAGTCCCAATATTGGTCATATTAATCTTGTTCACTTGGTTAAGATGTCCAACAATAGTAAATTTACTATTTTTCCCTTTATAATTAATAAACCATTTGTGGGAGAGTCTTTGAGACCCTGTAAATATCCCATTCCCCATTAAACCCTCAGGGGTACTGTTTGGAAAGCTTTTGCAGAAGTTTTCTCCAAGACGAAAAATTGAAAATGTCTGTACTGGCTTGGTTGAGGAGGCATGAATGCTTATTTTCACCTATTTCCAGTGTAGGCCATTGTGTTTAGTATCTGGGGCAACTAGGGAGAGAAGAGGGAGGAGTTCAGGACTTGTGATCCAGCAGCTCACCATCCTACACCAGCACAGAGAGCAGGTGGGGGCAGGGCAACAGGTGAGTTGCTCCCAGCAGCAAACTGCAGGCATTTTAGACCAAGACTAGGCCTCAGGCTCATGAATACGATGTCTTTTTATGTTCCTACAACCTTGCTTTCAACCATTCCTTATGATTGTGTGAGATCTCATCTAATTCGGGGGCTTTAGCAGACATGCACACATAACCAAGGATCCCTTGGAGGGTTAATGGAGGAGGTGTGTTTGATTCTTCTGACTGGGGAATGCCTGGGCTAAGCATTTGTCACATTTACAGGGAGGAAATCAAATCTGTAGTTTTCTGAATTGTATGGGAGAATCTGGGAGTCAAATATTGCTAGAGATGGAGGGTTTATCTTAGCATTCATAACCTTTTAGAAGGCCAGGATTATTATGAACAATGAAAATACCATCCAGGCTAAACCCACTGATGAAGTTAGAGGTACAGACCTTAAACAAAATAGCAACACCCTAAATCAAGCAATGCACAAAAATGTACATCTTGACCAACTTGAATGTATCCCTGGAATAAAAGATTGATTTTCATTGGAAAAATCTACAAGTTTAATTCACCACATTAAAAGATTTCTGGAAAAAAATCAGATGATCCAAATGATCATCTCAACAGATTCAGGAAAACTCTTTGGTAAAATCCATATGGAGCAAGTAAAACTCTCCAATTCTGATGGGAGTGTAAATTGGTCCAGCTACTTTGGAAATGATGTGTCGTTATCTACTAAAGTGGAACATTACCATATTATATGCCTTATCAATTCTACTCCAAAGTAAATATCTAATACAAACGGATACATTTCACAAACGCCATGTACTACAATATTCATAGCAGCATTATTCATAATAGACTCTTGGAAACCATCCAAATGCCATCAATAGTGGGATGGATAAACATATTCTGGTATATTCTCACAATGGAATGCACTACAGCAAGGAGAATGGATTACCTCCACTCATACAAAACAGCATAGATGACTCCTACAAAGCTAATGTTGCACAAAAGAAGCCAGGCACAAAGACAAGCATACTACATGAGTTCACTCATATAAGGAACCAAAAAACAGGTAAAACAGGTGTTTTTTTTTTTTTTTTTTTTTTTTAGAGGTGTGGTATTCGTTACTTCTGTAACCACAATTTGTTCCCTCTGTGGGCTGAGTGATGAGATGGAAAGTGGGTTTCTCAGGGACTGATAATATTCTATCCCTTTATCTGGGTGTTGGTCATACAGATGGATTCAGTTTGTGGGAATTCATTCACTTATGATAGAGGCATTTTCTACATGCATATTGTATTTCGTTAAAAATTTTAAGAGAAAAAATTCAGCATTTCTGTATGAAAAAAATTTTTAAAGATGGAACTTCTTTGAAAATATAGTATAAAAACCTATAGCAAATATCATTATCAACAAGGAAATGTTGAAAGTAATTTCTTTGCAATCAG
>NW_012133857.1:3300253-3302396 GCF_000956105.1 Propithecus coquereli | reverse complement strand
TTTAAAGACATTAAAGAACTCCTAAATAGGTGTCGAGATATGTCATGTTCATGTTTTAGAAGACCAAATATCAAAAGATGTCAGTTTTCCACCCTCTGCCAACAATATTAAGTCTCTGATGTCCTTCCCTTCTTCCCTCCCTCCCTCCCTTCCTTCCTACAGGAATCATTTTGGGGGCACTGGGCTAAGTCCTGGAGATTCCAAGAACTAGCTACAACTTGATCCAAATACCAGTCCCAGGGCCTGCTGGATTTTCACCTCTATGGCACAAGTCAGTCCCCTGCTTCAGTGTGTCACTGAAAACCTCCACTTTGTGCAAAACACAGTCTATTCAACAGTTTCTACCAAAGAGCAAAACAAAGCAAAAAGCAACCTACTTCCAGCAAGAGTTTAGAACCTACTGCACTACTTCTCACAATGTTCTGATACTTTCCTCTCCTCTTTTCTCTCCACCTTTGTGGAGAGAGAAATTCTCAGGTTCAATATAATTTCCTTCTTTTGCACAGCAATTTGTTCCCTTGGGGGAAAAATATAGGTTCCCCACCACATTAACAGAAACTCTGTGCTTCCTGGAGTGCCCAGCAACATTGTTACAAAGTAGTCTAGGCAGGTATCAAGATAACTACTGGGCCTGGGAAAAGTGCCCAGCACTTTCTTGGGCGCCTCAGCCCTTTTTTGCCTTGAAATGGTTAGCTCAAACTGGCCCTGACTGCTTTAGAGCTGCATTGGTTGTCCTGTAGGTCCCTTTAGCTAACTTTAATACTAAAATTCCTGCCTGGTGGAAAACTAATATCATCGACATAACATGGGTTTCCTGACAGTGTATGGTAGTGGTAGGGCGCCTGTGTGTTTCACTGTAAACAAGCAAAGACACAATGTAAAAACTCTGTTACTCACTGGGAGGAGATTTAAGGCAACAGCACAGGGCAGGCAGCTGTGGATTTTGCATTCAAGAAAGCCGCTGTGGAAGAAGTTCCTGTACTGTCCGGGAGCAAATGCCCTTGTAAGTAACCTCTAATAAACTCATCTAACTTGTCAAGCTGGTCTTGTCTGAGTCATTCTTTGGTCTCGGCACCCTCTCAACTTGGGGGGTGGTTTTTCTATGTGTCAAGGGATTTTCCCGAAACATCCCCCCTGCCATCACTCAGGTATACCCACCCCAAGCAATGTAGTTCTTCCAGAAGAAGCCAATGACCACTCCAAGAAGACACTTGGCGATTTGATTTTCTCCATCTTGTTACAGGCCAAATGCATTCATTACTGTGACAGAGGAACACACCAAAGACTATCTATGGAGCAAAAGAAGGGACACCTGATTCTGCCTGGGTCTTCAAGGTAGAGTGTGGAGCTGACCTCACAGGGTAGGTGTGCCTTGGAGCAAGGAGTGAAGCATTGTTGTCAGAAAAGCATTTCTCTGGGAGTCTCAGAGCCTTGTCCCAGCTGAACCAGCATGTTGCTCTGGAACACCAGGAAAATCCTTAAACCCTTCTGAGATTTAGCCCAGTGCTTCTCAAACTTTAATGTGCACACAGATCAACTGGGAATCATGCTAAGCTGCAGGTTATGATTCAGCAGGTCTGGGCCTGCCGTTCTGCACGTCTAACAAGCTTTCGGGTGATATTGGTGTGGTTGGTCTGTAGGTCACATTTTGACAAGGGATTAGGATCTTCATGTATAATACGGGAATAAAGCCTCCATGAGGATGTTGGAACTTAATGAGATATGTGTAAACATGCTTGGGAAAATCTGTCGCTCCTTAAAAACTTAATGGCTTGTTATTGTGGAAATGGTATGTTCCAGGGCTTGTCCAGTAAACCACAATGGAATCCCCTGTGTCTCCTCTGCCTGACACCTAACGACAATGGCCACACCTAGCAAGTTTGGCAGCTGAGCCCATGAGAAGTGTCCACCGTGCCAGGAGGACACACCAGCCTCGATGGAGAGCACCCTGGTGAAGAAATAGAAGAGAGCAAAACAAGGATGCTCTGTGGTAGCTGACAGATTTGCACCAGTGCCCAGTGACTTCCAGAGCTAATGAGGTGAGGGGAAAATCTGCAGAAACAGGAAGTCCTGCAAGAGAGCAAGGAAATACACACACGCAGAGTTCAAACCCAGAGGGGGTCTCTTCTATTAGCTTTCTTTA
>NW_012133857.1:3286471-3287580 GCF_000956105.1 Propithecus coquereli | reverse complement strand
GGCTGAGACACACATAACCCTCCTGACGAGGTGCATGTTGAGTTCCTGACAACAAACCTCAAGCAGGCTGTCCACACTGCCTGGTGATCCTACTCGGCCCTGGTCACTCGGCCTCAGCCTCCAACATGGCCATTTCATACCTGATCCTCTGTCCTTATTCTCAGATGCTGTCCTTGCTTCTGGTTTCACTGAGAAAACAGAATCAATCAAAGAAGTAGTTTCCCACGCTGCTATCCCTTATCTAATTTCAGTCTCTATCAGGAGAGCCTGGGCTCAGCCCTTGAACCTTGTCTCCCCTGCGTTGACCCCACTAGGTACAGTTGTCCATTCCCACAGCTGTGATGTCACCAACAGGGTGGGGATGCCCACACTCATACCTCTGGTCTACACGATTGGCACATGTAGCTGCCTACACGACAGTTCCCTCTGAGGCGTCTAAAGTATAATGTTTCCCAAAGAAAACCCTTGATTCATGTCCCACAAACCTGGTCCTCCCCTTGGGACTCCCCATAAATGACATCTACATCTCTCAGTTGCTCAGGCCAAGATCACAATTCATCCTTCACACCTCTCTGTCCCTCACACCACACATCCAATCCATTAGTACATTCTGTTGCTTCTACCCTCAAAATATATCCAGAATCCGCCAGCAACTCTCACTTGAACTGTTGTGACAGCTTCCCCACGCTGCCCAGTCACTCATTCCGTGGTAATCCTCCCCGCTGGTGACATCGTCTGCTCTCAGGTCCATCTTCTGCAGACTGTTGCGCAGAGAGGAGGTGGAAGGCAGAGACTAGGGGATGCACACTGAGTCCAGACTGCCTATTAATATACACATTATTAAAACTTCTATTTGCTTTTCTATTGTTAATCTGTCTTTTGTTAAAGGAGCCCATCTAATTAGAACATACTAAGGGTAGAGAGAAAATTATTGTTCCTTCCCTACAGGAAATTAAACACACACACACACACTGAATTGAATGAAAATGAAAGTACTAACTATCAAAATTTGTGGGATGCAACTAAAGCGGTGCTGAAAGGAAAATTTAAAGTGCTAAATGTTTATATTAGAAAAGAGCAAAAGTCTCAGATCAATAATCTGGGTTCCC
>NW_012133857.1:3283085-3286421 GCF_000956105.1 Propithecus coquereli | reverse complement strand
GCTTCTAAGCCTGGCTGTTCACGACTCCCCTTCAGCCTCTAGCTTCTGACAGTGCATCTTCCAGACTCCCCTGCTGGGATCACCTAGCCCCCCGAGGTGTCTCCTTGAGTAGGATGATTTCAGCACATCTGAATCCAGCTCCCCTCCTTGGGGCTCACTTCGGCCCACGATAAGCTCACGCCCACCGTACCCAGACTGCTTTCCAAGCGTAGACCTTCCCCAGGTAACCCCACCTCTTTGCTCTGCCACAGAAGCACCTGACCTTGACAATTTCTCAGGCAAGAATAGGCTGCTAGCCCCAGCATCTCCCAGATTCCAGGAAACATAAGCCAGTTTCTCTAAGTGATTCCTCAACTAGCTTCAAATGTCCAGGCAGGAGGAGGTGGGAGGAGCAGAGGAGTAGGGGAAATACTACCGTCCTCACTGAACTCTGTTTCTAAGTCAGTGCTCACTCTCTAGTGCAGATGCTGTTGACGCCCAGACCCCTATGGCCTCAGCCAACCTCTTGAGTTCCCCTGCATCCGTGGTGGACAGTTCCTATAAGGACAACAGCTTCCCTCCTCTGATTCTTTGCCAGTGGGCTGGAAATGCCAGGGTTAATAACCCAGGGGCAATGCCCAATCAACGGGGGCAGGGATCAGTAACTAGATACCCCAGCTTGCTTGTTGCTTGGCGGGACGGTGTGTGGTGAGTTCTAGAGTCTTTCAGAACAGGAGGGTGCCAAATACAAGGCACTTACCATCGGGGTCGTGTGAGAGCAGTATTGGTGTCTGAGAGCAAGCCCTTTCTTAAATTTGGCACCCTGAGTGCCTTACTTGCCTCACCTGAGTACTGGCCCCATCTCAGAGAGTCCCCAGAGGGATCAGTCCCCAAGTGTTCACAGCAGAACCTACTCAGTAACATGCTGACCGGCCTCCTTCCTTTCTCTGTCTCATTTCCTCAGTTGCTCATTCCTGCTGCCTGGGACCACCTCCCAAATAAACCACCTGCCCCCGGGTTCCTGTCTTAGGCTCTGCTTCTTGAGAACCCAAACTAAGACCCTTTCCCATGTCTCCTTATGAATCACCAGCCTCGCCTCGTTGACCATTGAGGTGGGTGAGTGCCAGCATTCATGGGACGGGGTGTTTTAGCAAATCTGTTCTCAGGTGGCAGGGCCATGGCCACTGAGGCTGCTGGGCCCTCATCCTGCCAGCACAGGAGCAAAGCCAACAGACGGGGAGTCCCTGCTGCTGGCTGCCCAGCTCCACCCATACTCTTCCTGCCGTTTTTAACAACAGCTGTATTGAGATATAATTCACACACAGCTACCCCTTTAAAGTGTAAAATTCAATGGTTTTCCATATATTCACAGATAGGTGCAACCATCACCATAATCAAGTTTAGAACATTTTATCATGTCAAAAAGAAACCCTGCACCTTTTAGCTATAAACCCCATCTTCCTCCACTCCCCCGCCCCGACCCAGCCCTAAGTGACCACTAATAAACTTGGTATCCCTGTAGATTTCCCTACTCTGGACCTTCATATGAACAGAATCACACAATATGTGGTCTTCTGTCGGTTTTAAGAAATACCCTCATGTTGAAGGGTAGGTCAAGAGTGTGAGGGACGTTTCATTCAGAGTTCAGTGTGCTCCCTCCAGTTCCTGACATTGCTGCCCCACCATGGTTGTCTGGCAGAGGAGAGAGCCTGGCCCAGGTAGAAAGGACTGCAGTGGACATTGGGATGCAACTCCCACAACCCCCTTAAGGCTAAAGGACCTATTTTCCCAGCTCCTGGAAGTGCTGCTGGCCACCTGCTGCTGTCCACATTGCTTCTGACATTGCTGCCCCTCAATTTCCAGCTGCTCTGCAGCCCTGAATTCTGTCCTCTATCTCCCAGCCCCAAATACCAGACCCCAGCATGACATAAGTAGGCGCAGTCCCTAGTATCCTCATACTTACCCAAGAAACAGGGGCTTGGTATAAAGACTGGGGCCACAGAGGAGAAAGTGTAGGTGCAACTTACATTTGATGAAGGATTTGGGCTTGAGAACCGCAAGGTGACACATGCAGGGATGGTCTTGTGGAAAATGAAGAACCCAGTGAAGGAACTAATTTAGAGTACTAATGTGGGTTCAGTGCTATGCCAAGAAAACAAATTTCTGAAGGGTATGAAATCGCCTCTTAGCTTCTGCTTTCTTGATTGGCTCCTGGTATCGACTGTTGCAAGCTGAGTTCCCCAGGAGGCAGACTCTGAGATGGAGATTAGAGTGCAGAGAGTTTATTAAGGCCAACACCTGGGAAGGGAGGGGACGGAAGCAGGGACTGGGGAAGGACAGAAGTTGAGCTGTGTTGCCCAGTGGAGGCCTCAGCTCGCCCCACAGTGAGCTCTGAGGCTGGGGTGACCCTTCTGAGATGTTGTCAGCTGGGGGAGGAAGCCAGGCCTTTACGATTGGGTGGTGACCAGTCGTGGGATGCAGGCTGCCTCAGGAAGTGACTTGACCTTTGACTACGTGGCTGTTTTTAGCCACAGCAATTTCCGAGAGGGCTGACGGCAGTGTTCCCCGGGCTGGGAGAGTAAGTCCTTCAGCCCTAAGGGGGCGGTGGGGAGGGCATCCCAACGTCCACCACAGTCCTTTTCACCTGGGCCAGTCTGCCAGTCTCCCTCCTCTGCCAGACAGCAAAGCTCCTTTCAAAAGAACACGGTGGAACAAGTGGTTCAGAGACTGCCTTCTCCTTTCACGGTGGGCCTAACACACGGGGGGCCTGCAGCCCGTTTGTTGAGGGGTGGACTCCGCTGCACACAGCTCTGTCTGGGCTCAGTGGGCCTGCATTCTAAGAAAGTCAGCTCGGTCCTTGGCATGCAGGTAGGAGTCTTTGTCAAACAGAGAAATTCACTATGACTGTGCCTTTGAAGTGCTGGTGCCAGTTTTCTGGCTGAAATGGCTTGTGGGCAGGATGGGAAACTAAAGGAGGAGGAGGCAGGAGGGGAAGAGGAGGAGGAAGGCTAAGGCCCCCAGTGATGAACGAGGTGGCAGGGCAGAGAGATGGAAAAGGGGCAGAGGGACAGGGGAGGTACCAGTGAAAACTCAGCCATCATTGTAAACAGGACCGATGTCTGCAGGGAGCAGAGAGGAGACTGATTCAGGGAAGCCTCGAACTTCCCGCCATCTCCCTCCACGCCATGTGCACCCACCCAAATCTCAACTCCGCTAAACCCACCTCTGCCTGCTCCACATCTGTACCCACACAGCAGCTCCCGGCTGAGACACACATAACCCTCCTGACGAGGTGCATGTTGAGTTCCTGACAACAAACCTCAAGCAGGCTGTCCACACTGCCTGGTGATCCTACTC
>NW_012133857.1:3280179-3282535 GCF_000956105.1 Propithecus coquereli | reverse complement strand
TGTCCTTACAAGAAGAAGAGACACAGAGATGCAGACACACAGGTACAATGTCATGTGATAATGGAGGCAAAGATTGGAGTAATGCATCTATGTGCCAAGGAATGCCAAGGTCTGCCAACAACACCCAAGGCTGAGAGAGGCACAGGACAGATTCTCCCCCAGAGCGGCTGAGAGAGCATGCCCAGCCAAGGCCTTCATTTTGGACTTTTGGCTCCCAGAACTCTGAGAGATTAAACTTCTGTTGTTTTGAGCCACTCGATTTGTAATAATTTGTTAGAGGAGCCCTAGGAAACTAATATAAAAAGCACTTAAGAGCTTTTCAGAGTGAGTGGTCTCAAGGTATTGCCATCATTGACTTGTGTCAAATGAAAAAATTTAAACTGGGAGACTTCAGCGAAGGCTTTGTCAGAGTACCTACGGACATTTCTGTAGATGCGTTCACACCAAACTTCATCACAGATGGGCAGCTATCTCTCGTGCATCTTCCCTTCCTTCTGCAGACAGTTCAGAGCAACCACAATCCATCCAGGGGAACCAGTTCTAGCCTTGATGGTGTAGTGGTATCTGCAGCTGGATGGTGGTTAGGGTGGAAGGGCGCCTTTATCAGTGGGCATCTCCTGTGTTGGTGTAATGTACAGGGGTGCAGACGGGGAGTGGTGCAAACCAGGCCCTTGGCTTTTTTCAACCTCACGTGTAGAGAATTAATTTGATCATAATAGTTTTTTTGTCCAGTCAGGTATACACTCCTCTATTTACTCCTCAGCCACATTTATCTTCCATAAATAAATAATAACATTCTTATATATTCTAAATCAGTGTTTCTCAACCTTATCGGTTTATAGAATCATGGGGAGTTTAAAAAAATATCAGTGCCAGGACCCCACTCGAGCTCAATGAAGTCCGAATCTCTGAGTTTGCTGCAGATACCCACACGTGATTCTAATGCACAGCTAAGACCGAGAACTACTGTTCTAAATCTTTGTAAATATGGTCCATGGACCAAAGTGTTGGTATCAGCTGGGAGCCTGTTAGAAATGCATAATCCTGGCCCCACCCCAGACCTGATGAAGCAGACTCTGCATTTTGACCAGAGCCAAGGTGACTGATGTGTGTGCATAGAATTTTCAAGGCCCTGGGCTATGGCTGCGGGTTAGAAGGAGAATCCCTTGCCACCCATCACCGAGCCATCGATGAGCTTGTGGAGTCCAGCTTCTCTCAGAGATGATGTTCAAGCTATTTAATAACAGATGCCGGCACAGTGCCCTGCCTGCATGCCAATTCCAGCCTTACCGGTAATATTCTGGTTCTTAGAGCTTCCTGTCTGGGCTGCCTCCATCATATCTCAACACGTGGCGCCTCTCTGAGGGGAAGAGGCTAGAGCAGGCACAGCTGGGCGGCTGCTCAGCTCCAGCAAGCCCCTGTGCTTTGGAGATAGCATCAGCACACAGGGCACGGGCCCTGCCTTGTTGCTGCGGATTTGAGGGTGCCAGTTAATCACATTCCTCCTCTGCTCTAGGTTCTGAACAAATTTTAGAAACACATAGGGAATTTTAAAATAGTGCCACTGTGGCATATTTGGGTAAAGCTAGAACAGAGACCATAGGTTTATTGATTGCATGAATCTGGCAGGGTTCCAGCAGACAATGACTACTTTTTCTCACCACTGCCGCTGCAGACCTGCGCTACGGCTCTGTTGACTCATCCTCCTCCACACGCGTGACTCCTCAGGCAGATCCCTGACCTTTCCGAGTCACACTCGGGTATTAATGCTCTTTTTATTAATAGTCCTTTTTTTTTAGATATTAAATAAGTCCAGTCCTGTCTAATATGAAAACTTTGATCTCTTACCTACCTTAGCATTTCCCCCTCCTCCAGCTTGGACCTTCTGTAGGCTGAGAAAACTGCACTGGAGCCAGGGGAGGGGGTGGCTTCTTCCCTCTCTCCTTTCTTTGTTCTTCCATTTCTTCTTCCGATTCACTCTGTTGCCTTTCCCTCCTCCAGGCTTGGGGCAGGAGAGGGAGGAAAGGTAGGGAGCAGAGAGGCTGCAAGGGGACTGCTCCCAACATAGCTGGGCATCGATGCCCTCCAGGTGCTATGCCCAAGACTGACTCTCTCCCTTGGAGCACTTCTGTGGGTTTCTCAGAAACCCCTGTCACTGACTTGGGTGATAGCTTCTAAGCCTGGCTGTTCACGACTCCCCTTCAGCCTCTAGCTTCTGACAGTGCATCTTCCAGACTCCCCTGCTGGGATCACCTAGCCCCCCGAGGTGTCTCCTTGAGTAGGATGATTTCAGCACATCTGAATCCAGCTCCCCTCCTTGGGGCTCACTTCGGCCCACGATAAGCTCACGCCCACC
>NW_012133857.1:3267799-3269529 GCF_000956105.1 Propithecus coquereli | reverse complement strand
TCCAATCCATTAGTACATTCTGTTGCTTCTACCCTCAAAATATATCCAGAATCCGCCAGCAGCTCTCACTTGAACTGTTGTGACAGCTTCCCCACGCTGCCCAGTCACTCATTCCGTGGCAATCCCCCCCGAGCCAATCCCAAAAGGTTACATATTTCACTTACATAACATTCTTGCATGTGGCAATAAAAAGACAACATGAGTGATCCTAATGGTGATTGAATTGTTCTGTATCTTGACTGTATCAATGTCAATATCCTGGTTGTGATATTGTACTGCAGTTTTGCAGGATATTTCTATTGGCAAAAACTAGGTAAAGGGATCTCCTTCTTGTATTATTACCTATAACTCAATGTGAATGTATGATTATCTCAAAATAAAATAAAAATAAATACACTGATATCAATTTGGTTTCTGTCTTGTGAAAGGGCCATATATGCAAAGCGAGCTCCAAACACAGAAGGAGCTGAGAAACCAAAGAACCAGGCAGACAAATCCAGTGTGTCAGTAGAGGATGATTTATTGGGAAACTTACAAACATAAGCGTGGTCTTGGGAGGCTGCAAGACAGATAGATCTCTGCACCACTACCCCCCAGACCCAAGGCTTATATACCATAGGGGAAGGATATACATACTCCAGAAGGAATGTGCAGGACAATGTAAGCTGAACCTTTAGGGAAAAGCAAGAATGCTATGTGCCTCACAGTCTATAATTTGCCTAAGGGCAGGATTTATGTTTATGATAACATCAAGGTCCATTTGGCTTACAGGGGAACAGTAAATAAAGTAGAAATCTTGTAGGCACTCCTGGTACTGGGGTTAATCAGAAGCCAAGATGGTGGATTACCACCCAAGATGGAGTGACTTTAGCCTCCACAGCTCCTATATACCAGAAACAACCAGTTACATCATTGTTTTATTTTATTTGTTTTGTTTGAATATTACATATCAGGAATCTTTTCATATGGGTATTATTCTGTTCTACTTATTCTGACATATCCTTTGTCCATTTTTCTATTTAGTTACCTTTTTCTTATTAATGTGTAAGAACTGTTTATATATTATGAACATCACTGCACTGTATATGTTGTTTATATGGCGCTAAAATGACAGCTGATTTTCAAATTCTATTCATCAAAATGTCAAAAGTCTTAGCAAGTGTATCTGGTCTGGTCATCCTAGACACAGCTGTGTGAAGCCCTCACTGACATGAGCCCCAGAGTGATGCACTGACCACTTCACCTTTGTCTGATTGCTTCACCTGAGTCATATAGAAGGTAAGTAACTGAGCTCAAATATGAACTCCAATCTATCTGATACCAACCTTATGATTCTTTTTTACCGTACTACATTATTTTCAGTACTACTTATGCTAACTGTATACATATGATTTGCATAGGGTCAACATTGTTCTTAAAAATAATACTGATCATAGCTAATTTATTGACCATCCCAGATAAGTGCACTACATACCTTATCACACACATTGTCCCATTTAGTCCTCATCACAATTCTAAGAAGAGGTTATTATTGTCCCCATTTTTTTTAATGAGGAAGCAGAATCTTAGATCAATTAAATAACTTGTTCGAGGTCAAAGAAGCTAACAAATGGCAGGATCAGCTCAAATTCAGCCACCGAGGCACCAAAGCTCTACGGAAATGTTTGGTTTCAGGGTATATTAGTGGACCTGCTGCAGATCAGAACCCTAACGCTAATCAACCCTTTTAT
>NW_012133857.1:3265895-3267209 GCF_000956105.1 Propithecus coquereli | reverse complement strand
AGATCCTCAGTAACACTTTTAGCTGTTTTGTTTTTCCCTTTGGAATTTACCATCGAAATTTCTAAATAGTATTCTTATCTTATAATTTCCCAGTTCAGAACTTTTATTTTCTATTGACTTTCTGTTGAGATGGTTGAGAATTTAGTTCTCTTGTCCTTCCTACTTCCTCAATCTCTCAAAATAATTACAACATAAAAAGTATTGCTGTTTCCTTTCTTATTTTTGTTTTTCCTTTATCTTCCTTTCAAGTATTTGCTAAATCTTCTTTGTTCCTATAATTAATTTTTTCCAAATGTTCCTGTAGTTCTGCCTAATCAGTGACTTTAGTAATTTCTCCAAATGCCTAATTTTTTTTTGGTTCTTCCCCCCTCCTCCCCTACCCCACACCACTCCCTACCCCCAGCCCTCATTCTTCCTCCCGTACTCTGCTCTTTAAGCAACAGTTACTATCCTTGGATTTCTCTTCTCTATCCTCCTTGGATAGAGCTCCTGTTTCTTAGACTCCAAATCTCCTGCTTGCTTGGTTTCCTCTCTGTTGTGCTGAAGCACACCCTGCAGTAACTTCCTACAAAAGGACATCTAGGAGGTAGTTTTATTTAGTTGTTGCATGTCTGAAAAATCTTTATCCTGCTCTTACACTTGGTTGATCATTCTCTGGGTAAAGAATTCAAGGATGAATATTATTTCCTTTAGAATTTTAAAGGCATTGCTTCACTGCCTTCAAGCATTCACTTTTGCTGTTGAGAAGTCTTATGGCATTAGGATTCTTCATCTTTTTTAAGTGGCCTCTTTCTCTCTGCCTCTCTCTGTCTCTCTCTACCTCTCTCGACCCCATTCCCCTCCTCCAGGATCTTTCCTTTATCTTGAGTGTTCTTAAATTTCCTAATATCATGCCTTGGTGTGACTCTTTTGTTCTTGCTATTTCATTCATTTGGCATTTTCAAGCTGAACACCCTTGCTTTTCAGTTCTGAGAGATCTTTCCTGTAATTTAGTAGGTTGAAGCATATGAAAGTACTGTTAGTTAAGCTTTTGTGAACCTATAAGAAGAGCAATTTCATATTTTTCAAGCGAACATCTTTGATAATTTTCTTCTTCTGTTTTCTCTTTTTCCCTTCTGGAACTCCTATAGTCAGATGTTGAACCTCCTGGGTCAACACTGAGTACTGGCAGGGTCTTAGATCTTTCAGTGGGAGAAAAACTGTTGCAACCTTTCTGAAAGCAATTTGACAGGGACTATCAAAAATCTTAGAAACACATATATACTTTGATTCATTAATTTTACATCTAAGAATCTCAAGAAATGTTGAAACATT
>NW_012133857.1:3263246-3265845 GCF_000956105.1 Propithecus coquereli | reverse complement strand
GGATATCACTACAGACCCTGAAGACATTAAAAGGGTAATAAATTAATACTACACACAGTTCTAAACACATGAATTTGACAACTTAGATTAAATAGACTAATTCTTCAGAAAGTATACACCATCATAACTCACCTGATATGAAATAGCCCTATAATTATGAAGCAAATTAAATTCATAATTTTAAAACTTCCAATTAAGAAATCTCCAGACCCTGTTGGTTTTACTGGAGAATTCTACCGAATGTTTAAAGAAGAATTAACATCAATTCTAAATAATCTCTTCCAAAATATAGGAGGGAACATTCCCCAATTCATTTTATGAAGCTTGTATAACTTTGATGCTCTAAACTTTATAAGGATAAGCAAAGGAACTAGAATAGTGAAAACAATTTGTAAAAAGAATACAATAACAAAAATAACTATTTGATTTGAAGACTTATTATAGAACTACAGAAATCAAAATTGTGTGGTATTAGTGGAGGAACAGGCATATAGATCAATGGGACAGACTAGGTAGCTAAGAAAGAGAGTACCATAAATATGCCCAGTGAATTTTTTACAAAGATGTAAAGGAAATTTAATGGTGGAAGGAAAACTTTTTCAACAAATGGTGCTGGAGCCACTGGACATCATAGCAAAAAAATAAACCCACCTAAACCTTATGCTTTATGCAAAATTAACTCAATTATCATAGACCTAAATGAAAAACTCAAAATTATAAAACTTAGAAAAAAAAACTTCACATGTAAGGTTTAGGCAAGGAATTTTTAGACTTGATACCAAAAGCATAATTCAAAAAAAGAAAATTGATAAATTGGACTTTATTAAAACAGAAAACTTTTGCTCTGTGAAAAATACTGATAAGAGAAGGAAAAAAACAAGCTACCAAATGAGACAAAAGATTTGCAAACCACATATCCAACAAAGGGCTAGTATCTAGAATACATAAAGGACTTTCAAAACTTAACAGTAAAAACACAAGCAATCCAATTAGAAAGTAGGCAAAAAGACATGAAGATATACTTCACCAAAGAGAATAAATAGATAGCAAATAAGCACAAGGAAATATGGTCACCATTACTAGTCATTAGGAAAATGCAACTAAAATCACAATGAAATACTGCTACATGCCTATTAAAATGGCTAAAATTTAAAAATACTGGCAAAGATGCAGAGAAACTGGATCATTTATACATTGCTGATAGAAATATAAAATGACATAGCCACTCTGAAAAATTGGTTGGTAGTTTTTTTAAAAAAACTAAACGTGCAACTACCATACAACCCAGCAATTGCTCCTCTGGGTGTTTATTCCAGAGAAATAAAAACTTAAGTTCACACAGAAATATGAACATAAAAGTTCATACTAGCTTTATTTGTAATAGCCAAAAACTGTAAACAACCTAATTGTCCTTTAATGGGTGCATGGTATGGCACATCCATACCGTCCAATGCTACTCAGTAATAAAAAGGAACAAACTATTGAGACACATCACAACTGGGATGAATTTCCAGAGAATTAGACTGAGTGAATAAATCCCAAAAGGTTACGTATTTGTAACCATCTGAAGCATCTAAAGTATAATGTTTCCCAAAGAAAACTCTTGATTCATATCCCACAGACTTGGTCCTCCCCTTGGGACTCCCCATAAGTGACATCTACATCTCTCAGTTGCTCAGGCCAAGATCATAATTCATCCTTCACACCTCTCTTTCCCTCACACCACACATCCAATCCATTAGTACATTCTGTTGCTTCTACCCTCAAAATATATCCAGAATCCGCCAGCAGCTCTCACTTGAACTGTTGTGACAGCTTCCCCACGCTGCCCAGTCACTCATTCCGTGGCAATCCCCCCCGAGCCAATCCCAAAAGGTTACATATTTCACTTACATAACATTCTTGCATGTGGCAATAAAAAGACAACATGAGTGATCCTAATGGTGATTGAATTGTTCTGTATCTTGACTGTATCAATGTCAATATCCTGGTTGTGATATTGTACTGCAGTTTTGCAGGATATTTCTATTGGCAAAAACTAGGTAAAGGGATCTCCTTCTTGTATTATTACCTATAACTCAATGTGAATGTATGATTATCTCAAAATAAAATAAAAATAAATACACTGATATCAATTTGGTTTCTGTCTTGTGAAAGGGCCATATATGCAAAGCGAGCTCCAAACACAGAAGGAGCTGAGAAACCAAAGAACCAGGCAGACAAATCCAGTGTGTCAGTAGAGGATGATTTATTGGGAAACTTACAAACATAAGCGTGGTCTTGGGAGGCTGCAAGACAGATAGATCTCTGCACCACTACCCCCCAGACCCAAGGCTTATATACCATAGGGGAAGGATATACATACTCCAGAAGGAATGTGCAGGACAATGTAAGCTGAACCTTTAGGGAAAAGCAAGAATGCTATGTGCCTCACAGTCTATAATTTGCCTAAGGGCAGGATTTATGTTTATGATAACATCAAGGTCCATTTGGCTTACAGGGGAACAGTAAATAAAGTAGAAATCTTGTAGGCACTCCTGGTACTGGGGTTAATCAGAAGCCAAGATGGTGGATTACCACCCAAGATGGAGTGACTTTA
>NW_012133857.1:3246883-3252401 GCF_000956105.1 Propithecus coquereli | reverse complement strand
GTCTCTACAAGAAGAGGCAGTCCAACAGAGTCAATAAGAAAACTAATTGTGAGCAACATGTAAAATAAGAGGTTTTCTTATTAACATAAAAGAAGAAATAATACCTTTCATAAAGCAAGCCCTTCAGCACTGGGGTGATGTGTACTATTGTGCTGCACAATATTGCATCCCCGTGGAGACTTGGTCCTGACCTGTCACAGGAAGCAAGGAACTTTCTGGTTAAGTCAGACAGTGGAGAAGTTACAAAGTTCCAGGCCATAATGGTATACTAATAGAGCAACCTGGTAGAAGAGGTTCAAAAAATCCTCAGGCTTGGGAAAAAGCTCCCAAATCTTCATGATGATGGATCTAAATCTTTGTAATCACTAAATAAGCCTTCAACAGTCTCATAGCTCAGGAATGATTCCTCTAGGACCTGGAAGCCACCTTCTTGAAATGCAAACATCAGGGGAGAGAGCGCCTCTGTCTCTCAGTTCCTGTGAGAGGGAAAAGACTAACTTTGGTGGCCAAGGGGGCACTTTGTTCCAATTGCAAAAAGGTTTGTTTCATCTCCAGATAAAACCAACACAGAGGGCCTCTCCAATTTTCATAATAAAATTAGGACAACTGTGTGTGACAAAAGATGCTGTGAAGCCCTCTTACTTGAGGACTACTTATTGTTTACCCTGAGAACATGCATGTAATGGGTGGCATCTCCTTTCTGTCTTTGCAATCTAAGCACATGGTGTGTGACATGTTTAATGCTTATTCAGTAATAAAATTGTTTTCCCTCCTTTAACCACATTTTTGGAGAGGTTTTTCTGGGTTGGGAGAAGAGTTTAGTTTTTTAAATTATATTTCTCCATCAATGGCATCCTGCCAAAGTGACATTAGCGGTTGCCTCCGGACCGAGGAATGGAGCCCCACCTGTTAAGATGTCAGCTCATTGCTATGATTAGTCTTTCACACCAGGGAGCAAAAGTTTGTGAGTGCACTTGGCCTTGGAAATCTCTTGGCTTAACGCCTCATCCTGTTTCTCTTCAGATTCTCTTTCAAATATGACCTCTTCATCCTTTTCAATCTTTTGTTTGTTCCATGGCTCTGAAACATTAGAGATGCCATGGATATCTTATCCATTTCTTGCCCTATCCTCTCCCCACCAGGAAACAACTCCTTCTCACTTCTTCAGGTTAAGACTCAAGGCAGTTTTCACCTTTTCCTGTTCCCGTACACTTTTTTCAAGCACCGAGTGTGAGTTTCCAAGATGCACCAGCTGCCATTCTTGATCACAACTTGTGGGGAGAGAGTCTTGTGAGAGAGTCTGCCAGTAAGACGGAAGTTACAACCTTACGTGACATAATCAACAGAAATGGGATCCCATCGCCTTTTCTATACTCTGTTGATTGGAAGGAAGAGATGAGTCCTGCCCATACTCAAGGAGAGGTAATCCCACAGGGGCGTGAACACCAGGAAGCAGGAATCTTTGGGGCCATCTTAGCCTGCCCACCCTCATCTTCTGAGACTGTGATTAGACAAGTGCTGAGACCTCCTCATTCTGCATTCCGCAGGACTTGCCAACAATTATGGCCAAGTTCACCCAGAGGTCCACATCTGGTTGGGGGGGGGGTATCCATCACCTCAAGCATTTATCATTTCTTTGTGTTAGAAACATTTCAATTCCACTTTTTTAGTTATTTTTAAATTTACAATAAATTATTGTCAACTATAGTAACTGTTGTGCTATCAAATACTAGATCAAATACTAGGCCTCTTCCAGGCCTCCTGGCCTGGGTCCTCACATACCACCGGAAAGGTGCTGTGGTACAGGTGGGCCTGGCAAGCTGTCTGGTGATTCTGTGTGACAGCAATGATGGGGGAACGTGGGCACTACCTGGGCACCTCCTGAGCAGACCTGCCAGACCTACTGAGGACAATTGTAGACACACTACAGCACTTGAAGGAAGCCTCCACGTGCCAATGGCAGCAACTTCTGTGGGGTTGCTGGTAATAGGTGCCAGGCAATGGAGCTTCTTAAATAATTGCAGGTGGTGGATGGCAGCCTCTGCCTCACCAGCAGTCAGGTGCTACATGAGAACAGCCTCCAGAGTATAGTACCCTTTGGCTGTTTCTCTAGACAGCATGATGCAATCAGCTCCATCCAGGACCACATTGGCCCTATCACTGCCCTCAGCCTGGGTGGGGTGGGACTTCTTGATCATGCCCTCTAGCATCCACATAGCACAAGTGACAGACTTCCAGGCTTGATTGCACCACCTAATAATCATCTTCTGATGATGGTTCCTGCAGGAAGACCTTCTCTACAGGAATGTCAATGCCTACATCACCATGAGCTGCCATAAGCACATTGTAGACTTCCAGGATCTTGTCAAACCCCCAAACTCCCTCATGATTCTTGATTTTGCTGATTATCATGATGCTCTTTCCTTTCTCTGCTGGCAGGGTCTTAGATCTTTCAGTGGGAGAAAAACTGTTGCAACCTTTCTGAAAGCAATTTGACAGGGACTATCAAAAATCTTAGAAACACGTATATACTTTGAGTCATTAATTTTACATCTAAGAATCTCAAGAAATGTTGAAATATTTAAAAATATATGTTACAATGTATTTTTACAACATTATTTATAATAGAAAAAAATTACAGTCAACCCAAATTCCAAAATAAGGAAGCAATTAAATAAACATAGACACTTCTGTATGAGGAGGTAATATGTATTAAAATGGCATTTATGAGAAAATTTTCAATGACGTAAAAATATTCATAATGTAAAGTTAGGTTTAAAAATATTCTTAGGACTTAGAAGTCTAGACACAGTATGTTGTCAACTTTTATTAAAAAAATATGGAGAGATTGGCCAGATGTGGTGGCTCACGCCTATAATTCTAGCACTCTGGGAGGCTGAGGTGGGAGGATTGCTTGAGGTCAGGAGATCGAGACCAGCCTAAGCAAGAGTGAGACCCCATCTCTACTAAAATAGAAAAATTAGCCAGGTGTGGTGGTGCACGTCTGTAGTCCCAGCTACTCAGGAGGCTGAGGCTGGAATATTGCTTGAGCCCAGGAGTTTGAACCTCTACCAGGTTCTCTCCCAGGACCTTCCTAACTTCATGGACATCAAATGCCTTGCAGATGAAAGACGCGAACACCATATCTACATCCTGCTCTACCCCAAACCTCAGATCCCGAATGTCCTTTTCTGACACAGCAGCCGGGTTCACAGTTGTACCAGGAAGGTTCACGCCCTTCTTTCCACCCAAGGTGTCATCATTTTCTACCTCTGTTACCAGAAAGCCAGCACTTTTCTGCTTCAATTTCTGATAGAAATAAGTCTATCATCCACATAGATCTTGCTGCCCACTTCCGCCACCTTGAAGATGTTCGGCCATGGGACGTTCTCATCACAGTTTTCCATGTAGGGATTATCCAGTGTGATCCTTTTTTTTGGAGGGGGGGGTATCCATCACCTCAAGCATTTATCATTTCTTTGTGTTGGAAACATTTCAATTCCACTTTTTTAGTTATTTTAAAATTTACAATAAATTATTGTTGACTATAGTAACTGTTGTGCTATCAAATACTAGATCTTATTCATTCTATATAACTGTATTTTTGTACTCATTAACCATCCCCACGCTATCCCCACCCCCCTGCTTCCCTTTCCAGCCTCTGGTAACCATCGTTCTACTCTTTATCTCCATGTGTTCAATTGCTTTAATTTTTAGCCCCCACATTTGAGTGAGAACATGTAAAATTTGTGTGTCTGTGCCCAGCTTATTTTGCTTAACATAATGTCCTTCAGTTCCATCCACATTGTTGCAAATGACAGGACTTTGGCTCTGTCAGACCCTAGCTCATCCAAAGTGGATGAAGGGAAGAAAGCCATCATCACCAGAGAAAAAACCAACCAGGCAGTTGCTGAGACCTTTCTATTTTATCTGAAAGAAGTTGAGGCAGTCGACTTCCTGACATCCAGCAGACCCTGAAGGATGAGTGTGCACAGGCCTGACTGCCCCACTGCTCTCACCAGCCATGGGCCAGGAATGGCCACGAGACAACCCCAGCCATGGGATGGGGGGAGCTGTCTGCCGAGGAGCCTTCCAAGAAAGATGTCTTTAGTCCTTGGAAGGACACAGGGAGAGCCTGTCTCTCTGCAACTCTTCTTCTTCTGGATGTTGCCATGTCTGGATGTGGTGTGATGCCGGATCCTGGCAGCCCTCTTATATTCCTGAGGGAGCTTCCTTAGGGTAATGCTGATATTGAGTGTTAACCACGTGCCAAGCAGGTGTGTGTTGAGTATTTGACATTGGTGAACACTTTCTAGGTCTTCCTGGGTGTAGGGTCCTGGGGACATAGTAGAATCAGATCTGTTCCCACCTTCAAGGTGGTCCAAGCCAGGAAGGGTAATAGAGTCAGATGACAGCAGCACTGTATGGGGAATGCTGTGACGATAGGGGTCTGTGGGCTGGGGGAGCACCCTCCCTCCTGCTGTCTCTCCACCTCATCACTCTACAAATCTCTCTCCATCTAGGCTCCTTGTGGGCCCAGTGCCGTGTTGTTCAATAGCAGTGACAATGGTGTGTGGGCACAGCACCTTGCATCTACTAGGTCACTTAGCCCTCACGGATCCTTGTGGGGTAAATGCTCCCCATTTTCCAGTCAGGGAAACCAGGAGCAGCGCTCTGACAGTGCCTGCAGGGGCTCTTGGGCCACTCACGTAGCTGCTCAATGCAGGCAGGCCACACCAAGGGCTTACAGGTCCTCATGCTGTCACTCATCCCCCAAGCACTTCTGCAGCGTGACCTCCTCTTCCCCATTCTCCAGGACCCGAGCTGTTGGTACTTCCACCCTGCCCAGTGGAACTCAGGCTTCCTCCTCACCCTCTCCTTCCCCGTCTTCCCCTTTAAGAGTTACATCAGCCTCTCCCTTCAGGAGGGGAGGACATCCCCAGGCTACACACACAGTATCTTATCTAATTTTACAGTAACTTTGCAGGCACTGCTGTGCCCATTTCACAGAAAAGAAAACTGAAGCCCAGATTGAAGAGGCCAGAGCAGCACACAGGTGGGAGTTGGATCAAGACTGACCCCAGCTCTGTCTGATCTCAAAGCCTGGGTGGGGACGGGGGGAGGCGGACAGAGCAGGGTGAAGGAAGTGCAAGAAGAGCAGAGCCTGTCAGAAACCGCAGTTTGCTGGGCGTGCACCAAGGGTCTGGAAGGGAGGGCAGTGAGACTGGGACGTTGTCTGGGAGGGGGCTTCCTGGGCCAAAAAGGGGTCATAGAAACAAGGAGAGGATGGATTCATGGGACCTGGAGACTGGCTGGATGGGGAATGGGGTGAGAATGGCACCGTCCTCCCTTTAGGACACCCTTCCTGAGCTGCATGGGGCACTTCTGCTCAGCTCCTGTGTCCAAAACATTGTCACACTTTGGCTTCTAGCAGCAAATGAACCTGGGGAATGTAGTACCTATTCTGGCTGCTTTTTGCCCAGCCCAAAGTCAGGGCTCAGGTCCTTAGGAAAAAGGG
>NW_012133857.1:3245331-3246833 GCF_000956105.1 Propithecus coquereli | reverse complement strand
GTGCTGCCGAAGTGAGCACTAAATTGTAATAAATTTTAATTTTTTTTCTAAAAATGTATGCAGAAAATTAAACAACACTAAAAGTTTATAACAAAATATAGCTGTCCCTTATCCCCAACTCCCACACTAGTCTTATACTCCAGAAAAGATCCTCAGTAACACTTTTAGCTGTTTTGTTTTTCCCTTTGGAATTTACCATCGAAATTTCTAAGTAGTATTCTTATCTTATAGTTTCCCAGTTCAGAACTTTTATTTTCTATTGACTTCCTGTTGAGATGGTTGAGAATTTAGTTCTCTTGTCCTTCCTGCTTCTTCAATCTCTCAAAATCATTACAACATAAAAAGTATTGCTGTTTCCTTTATTATTTTTGTTTTTCCTTTCTTTCTTTCAAGTATTTGCTAAGTCTTCTTTGCGCCTATAATTAATTTTTGCAAATGTTCCTGTAGTTCTGCCTAATCAGTGACTTTAGTAATTTCTCCAAATGCCTAATTTTTTTTGGTTCTTCCCCCCTCCTCCCGTAGCCCACACCACTCCCTACCCCTAGCCCTCATTCTTCCTCCTGTACTCTGCTCTTTAAGCAACAGTTACTATCCTTGGATTTCTCTTCTCTATCCTCCTGGGATGGAGCTCCTGTTTCTTAGACTCCAAATCTCCTGCTTCCTTGGTTTCCTCTCTGTTGTGCTGAAGCACACCCTGCAGTAACTTCCTACAAAAGGACACCTGGGAGGTAGTTTTATTTAGTTGTTTCATGTCTGAAAAATCTTTATCCTGCTCTTACACTTACTTGATTGATCATTCTCTGGGTAAAGAATTCTAGGATGAATATTATTTCCTTTAGAATTTTAAAGGCATTGCTTCATTGCCTTCAAGCATTCACTTTTGCTGTTGAGAAGTCTTATGGCATTAGGATTCTTCATCTTTTTTAAGTGACCTCTTTCTCTCTGCCTCTCTCTGTTTCTCTCTGTCTCTCTCGACCCCATTCCCCTCCTCCAGGATCTTTCCTTTATCTTGAGTGTTCTTAAATTTCCTGAGATCATGCCTTGGTGTGACTCTTTTGTTCTTACATTTCATTCATTTAGCATTTTCAAGGTGAACACTCTTGCTTTTCAGTTCTGAGAAATCTTTCCTGTAATTTAGTAGGTTGAAGCATATGAAAGTACTGTTAGTTAAGCTTTTTTGAACCTATAAGAAGAGCAATTTCATATTTTTCAAGCCAACATCTTTGATAATTTTCTTCTTCTGTTTTCTCTTTTTCCTTTCTGGAATTCCTGTAGTCAGATGTTGCACCTCCTGGGTCAATACTCGGTACTGGCAGGATCTTAGATCTTTCAGTGGGAGAAAATCTGTTGCAACCTCTCTGAAAGCAATTTGACAGGGACTATCAAAAATCTTAGAAACACGTATATACTTTGAGTCATTAATTTTACATATAAGAATCTCAAGAAATGTTGAAATATTTAAAAATATATGTTACAATGTTTTTTTACAACATTATTTATAA
>NW_012133857.1:3237171-3241626 GCF_000956105.1 Propithecus coquereli | reverse complement strand
CAGTGATCACATCCCCTCTTAAGAAATTATACAGAGCTTTATTAAATAAACCAAGTAGAAATGCTCCTATTTACATCCAGGTTGTCAGTTTGAGCTCAAGTAACATGCAAGGCACAATTCTTCCTTTCTCCAGCTTCAGAAAAATCAATTGCATGGCCGGCCCCAGAGGAATGAGGTGGATTCGCATGTGATCCTCAGAGTCAGGCGGGACTTTCCACAGTGTCCACGCGTGGACAGCTCTGGGGCCTGAGTCTCTGGATCTCCCTGAGGATGGCACAGCGCCTCAGCCTAGAGCAGAGGGGGCTGCATTCTGAGAGTCTCAGATCTGGAGCAAGGAACTGAAAGAGGAGTTCTCTGAGTGGTCTTCTCCTTCCCCAGCCCTCAGGGAGCCCCTTCCTGGTGGGCAGGCCCTAAACTGCCAGCGCCCTCCTTGCTGGCCCACGCTGGGCTCTGGGGCCTGCTGGGCAGCTGCCTGGGGACCTGGGCCTGGTGGGCTGACCGCTGGAGAGGCTGTCGCTCATGCAGCTGGCAGTGGCTCAGATCTGCTGAGGTGCTGGAGCAGCCTGCACAAAGGAGGAACAAATAGCACTGGGTCTCTGTGCTGAGGCAGAATATAGTGGCTTCTCAAAACAAACACACAGAAAAGAAGATCCCTGCCACCATCTCAAGGATGTTCTCCTAAGGATGATTCTGCATGTCCCAGTGCTGATGGAGAGGACAGGACAGGGAGAGAGAGACACCTCACTCAGGACATCCCCATGGGGACGAAGCCAAGTCCACCAGATGTTTCAACAGCTTATGCAACAACGAAACACAGAGGACTGAAGTCTATTCACAGTGGCCCAAAGAGGGGAAAGCAGCCCTGTGTAAGCTCACACAGGTTCCCGGCATCTCGCCTGCCACGGGGCTCAGCTGTCAAGGGCTCCAGGGCGCTGGTTCCAGAGGCTTCCCTTGCAGTGGTGGGGCAGGCACAGGACACTCATGTCCATTTGCTCCCCAAATTTCCTAGCAGCCTCCAGACTAGAGGAAAATTAAGTTTTCACACGGGGAAAAAACCACCAACCCTCCCGCCAAATTAATTAAACAATCCTTTCCCCGAGACCACTACGGTAACATCATCTACGGACAACTAAAGAGAGCTCCTAACTGCTCAAAGTCTGGAGAAGGGGATTTTAGTAATGATAGAAAGTAAAAATAGAACAGCACCTTGTCCAGAAATCCTAGACAACCATGCAGAAAGGAATGAGCCAGAAAGACTTAGCTTTGCAAGACTTGGAAGGAAAAAAAACATACAAACTTAAAATGCCTCCATTTAAGAATATGCTAATGAGCACAACCTCAACTGTAGCTCTATCAAAACAGAGGGGCAGGGACGTTGGCCTGGGGACAGGGGCTCAGGCCTGGAGGGACCCATCCCTGCATGAACATGAATGTAGCAGGGGTGTCTCTGTCCTGGAGGAAAAAGGAAAAGGGTGAAAGTATTTCATTTTATTAAAAATTTCTAATTGGCAGTCTTAATTTTAAAGAGAGGTGGCCCAGGATGTCCACGTCATTTTCCCCCTTCCTGCTGCCCCTGACACATGCCTGATGGGAGGCACGTGGATGCCACTCTCCTCCAAGTTCTCCAGAACCTCCAGGGCACCAAAGACTTTGACCTTGGAGCTGGTGTAGTTGCTCAAAACGATTTCAGTCGGGTCGGTGTAAAGACCTGGGCTAAAGGGCACCCTGGCCCCGATCTGTTCTGCAGAGAAGTGGCTGGTGGGAGAGAGGCAGTGACCACCAGAGCTGTCTTCTTAATGCTTAGGTGCTTCAGCTGCACGTCTGTCAGCCTGTGCATGGTGACTGAGCAGAGGTACTGGCCTACGGAGACAAGGGTGTCCCTCCTTGTCACCTCTCCCACTCACACACTGATGTTATTATTCCCTTTCTCATTGGGGAACTCCTATGCATCCTCCAGAGCCCAGGTGAAAGGTCACCTCCTCCAGGGCCCCCCAGCCCAGCTAGGACACCCTCTCTGTGACCAGCAGTCCCCCTCAGTGTCTCGGAATCCTCTAATCACAAGATCCTCCTTTGAGTGTCACTTCTGTGAGAGGAAGTGTGTCAGGGCGAGCTCTGCATCTCAGGACCCAGCCAGCCTGGCCCAGAATGAGGGAGAATAAATGGCAGATACCACAACCAGACACTGGGCTGCAGGTCGAGCAGGGCTGACTCCCTGTCTCTCCAGCTCCATCTGGTGCCTGGTAACCTTCCAAACACACCCCTCATTTATATCACACTTTGCTTAAAAATAAAATACAGGAAGTCTAGCTTAGTAAGTTTCAACCTCTTTACTCTGGAATAGCAACAGTAGCAGATATCTACTGACCATTTGCTATGTGTGAGGTACCATTCTAAGTGCTCCACAGATTAACTCATTTAATCTTCACAC
Organism: Propithecus coquereli; assembly: GCF_000956105.1. NCBI lineage: Eukaryota > Metazoa > Chordata > Mammalia > Primates > Indriidae > Propithecus > Propithecus coquereli. The sequence continues at coordinate 3,239,198 of NW_012133857.1, read as the reverse complement.
TATTATCTCCATTTTACAGGCAAGGAAACAGAGGCAGAGAAAGGTTCCCTAACTTTCCCAAGGTCACACAGCCTCCCGGTGGCGGAGCTGGGATTTGACCCAGGCAGCCTGGCTCCAAAGTCCACACTCTTAACCTGCACTGAACTGCCCAGAATCCAATGCATTTCGTGATCTGATCACAAAGCCAGACCCCACTTCCCCCACACCGTCTGCTGTAGCTCCCCAGGCTCTTCCTTTGAACCCCACATACCTTAGCCCATGCCGTCCTCTCCCTGACCATTCTCACAGGCTCTTTCGAGGACAGCACAGATTTATTACAGTCACAGTGTGCATCTTCTGCAGCTGGCTGGCCCAACCCGCAGAGCCCCAGCACTAACCATGCAAACTATTAGGTTCGACTGCTGGATTCCAGCGGTGACGGGCACTGAGCACCTGCCCAGGGCCCTGCAATTGCAAATGCCGATCACTCCACAGGTCTCCCTGGGTCAGGATCTTCCCTCCCTTCCAGGCTGACCAGAACAGTGGCCATTTGGTGGAGGACATCCCCCACCAATAAGGCTCCAGACAGCCCTGGGGAGATGGCCTGCAGGACTGGCAGTGGGACGAAGTTGGAGAGGCCCAGGTGTTCCATGTCCCACACACGGAGCAGCGTCACGCACATGCCGACTGTGCAGGCAACCCAGGTGTTGTCAGTGGGACCTTTCCCAGTGAGCACAAAGTCGTGTCTAGGCACAGGAGAAGAGGAGGGCTCTCAGCCTCCAGAAAGAAACCCCCAACTCCAGAGAGAGACACGCAGTCTAGGTCCTCTGCTGAGCGAAGATTTCTGCTGAGGTCCCAGATGTGGTTCCAACTAGAGTTTACCAAGTGGCTGCCCCAGAGGACAGACCCCCCCCCTCCAGGGCAGGGAGAGCAAGCCGGACCTCCTCAGTCGTCTGTCCTGACAGAGGCCACAGCGCTCGGCCAGGAACTGCCAGCATCATCATCCCCACACTCTGGCAGGGAAAGCCGAGGCCCGGGGGCAACATGGTCCACAGAAAGCTTCTCGATCCTCTTCCCAGCAGAGAATAGGACATGCCAGGAAGACACAAGTCACATCTAGCAGTGGAACCAGAACAAGGAACACAGCCTCTGCCCATTTCCTGCACTGTGCTGCATGCCTGGCGTGAGGCTGAGTGAAGTCAGCAGGACTGAAGCACCTGGCGCAGCGCCTGGCACATGGCACGTGCTCAGTCAACGTCAGTTTCGGCCACTTTGGTGCAGGAGCTCGGCCTGGGTGGGTGAGGGCTGGGGTCTCTCTCTGGCTGCTGCCCTCACCTCCACTCTCTTCTGACCCTGAGCCCTGACTGGGTTTCTAGGAGGGCCTCCTGCCACAAGAGAGCACAGGGACTGCTACAGTGTACTGAGGGGCCCCACGGTGACAAAGGGCCACCACTGCCAGGACAGAGCTCTGCAGATGCCAAAGGGCCTCACGACCACCCCCTCAGTTGAAGGCCCTGGGGACTGGGCCACGTTCCTTACATGACAGGTACGGAAACAGGCTTGGGAGTTGACCTGCCTTGCCCAAGCTCACAGGCCCCACAAAGTGCAGAGCTGGGGCTAGCAGCAAACCTGACTCCAAACCCCAGTTCTTCCCATAAGGCAATGCCCTGAACCTGTCCCTGGAACACATCTGTCACAGGGCCTGTGGAAAGCCCAGGTTGGAAGGGTCACCGACACCTGTACACAATCTTCTGGCCCTCGGGAGCACTCCCTGGAGCCCCAGCCCACATCCTACTCCTTCCTCCTGGGACCGACGCTGATGTGTCTTCTCTGAGCTGGGCTGCAGCCCCCTAGGGCAGTGGTGCTCCCCCTCTGTGGCCTGCGGGGCATGGTGTGGTGTGGCAGGCCATCTTCCTTGGATGGCACCAGCCTCTCTGTGCCACCTCCTGTTGCCTCTATCGATCAGATCCGGGTACTGCTCAGGTAGGCCTTTGCAGGATAAATGAGCATCGCCCACACACAACCTGTTAGTGGCAAAGTTGAGGACC
>NW_012133857.1:3236180-3237121 GCF_000956105.1 Propithecus coquereli | reverse complement strand
GCTTCTAGCAGCAAATGAACCTGGGGAATGTAGTACCTATTCTGGCTGCTTTTTGCCCAGCCCAAAGTCAGGGCTCAGGTCCTTAGGAAAAAGGGGGAGTGGATGTCGGGGATGACTGGAAGCAGAGGCTCCTGCCAGCTGACCGACCTGGGAAGGTTGAATTCCCTAAGCATCCACAGCCACACCTGTAACTCAGGACACCAGCAGAGCCACCCTCTCAGGGACCATGCCCTGCGGGCACTCAGCAGAGACCAGCTAGGCACTCAAGTGGGGGTCTGAGAGCAGATGAGTGGGGAGGTGAGCCAGGGAGGGTGGCACAGGACAACCCAAAGAGCTACCAGCAAGGTGAGAGGGCTAAGATGCAGGTGTCCAGGCTTCAGATTACTTACGGAGAGGGCAGTGGCCAAGCGGAGAGCTGGTGGCCCTGGGAGAAGAGCTTTGGGAGGATGGGGCGGGAGCCAGTGCTGCAGCAGGGAGTGGCAGCCACAGCTGCCAGGTGGGAAGGGAGCCGGGAAGAGAGGGGGATTTAGGGGAAAGAGTCAGACATGTTTGGGTGATGCCAAGGAAGAAACTGGCAGGAAGGAGAGGTGCCTGAGAGAGAGAGGACCAAGGCGGCGCCAGGTGACATGTAGGTGGGGCTGCCTTGTCCTCCTACAGGGAAGGCACCTGCTCCTGCCTGGGCTGGTTTCTATGAGGTGGGAGGGGTAGCCTGGCTGCTGGAAAAAGAGGGGAGTCCCAGGGAAGTCTCCAGGGCAGCAGAAGAGATCTGCCCCCCCAAACCCGTGAACAGCACGAGCCCCGTCACAAAGGCTTTGGTCACTCCCAGGCAGGATGTATGAGACCCCAGCAGTGATCACATCCCCTCTTAAGAAATTATACAGAGCTTTATTAAATAAACCAAGTAGAAATGCTCCTATTTACATCCAGGTTGTCAGTTTGAG
>NW_012133857.1:3230346-3234574 GCF_000956105.1 Propithecus coquereli | reverse complement strand
TTAACCTGCACTGAACTGCCAAAATCCAATGCATTTCGTGATCTGATCACAAAGCCAGACCCCACTTCCCCCACACTGTCTGCTGTAGCTCCCCAGGCTCTTCCTTTGAACCCCACATACCTTAGCCCATGCCGTCCTCTCCCTGACCATTCTCACAGGCTCTTTCGAGGACAGCACAGATTTATTACAGTCACAGTGTGCATCTTCTGCAGCTGGCTGGCCCAACCCGCAGAGCCCCAGCACTAACCATGCAAACTATTAGGTTCGACTGCTGGATTCCAGCGGTGACGGGCACTGAGCACCTGCCCAGGGCCCTGCAATTGCAAACGCCGATCACTCCACAGGTCTCCCTGGGTCAGGATCTCCCCTCCCTTCCAGGCTGACCAGAACAGTGGCCATTTGGTGGAGGACATCCCCCACCAATAAGGCTCCAGACAGCCCTGGGGAGATGGCCTGCAGGACTGGCAGTGGGACGAAGTTGGAGAGGCCCAGGTGTTCCATGTCCCACACACGGAGCAGCGTCACGCACATGCCGACTGTGCAGGCAACCCAGGTGTTGTCAGTGGGACCTTTCCCAGTGAGCACAAAGTCGTGTCTAGGCACAGGAGAAGAGGGGGGCTCTCAGCCTCCAGAAAGAAACCCCCAACTCCAGAGAGAGACACGCAGTCTAGGTCCTCTGCTGAGCGAAGATTTCTGCTGAGGTCCCAGATGTGGTTCCAGCTAGAGTTTACCAAGTGGCTGCCCCAGAGGACAGACCCCCCCCCTCCAGGGCAGGGAGAGCAAGCCGGACCTCCTCAGTCGTCTGTCCTGACAGAGGCCACAGCGCTCGGCCAGGAACTGCCAGCATCATCATCCCCACACTCTGGCAGGGAAAGCCGAGGCCCGGGGGCAACATGGTCCACAGAAAGCTTCTCGATCCTCTTCCCAGCAGAGAATAGGACATGCCAGGAAGACACAAGTCACATCTAGCAGTGGAACCAGAACAAGGAACACAGCCTCTGCCCATTTCCTGCACTGTGCTGCATGCCTGGCGTGAGGCTGAGTGAAGTCAGCAGGACTGAAGCACCTGGCGCAGCGCCTGGCACATGGCACGTGCTCAGTCAACGTCAGTTTCGGCCACTTTGGTGCAGGAGCTCGGCCTGGGTGGGTGAGGGCTGGGGTCTCTCTCTGGCTGCTGCCCTCACCTCCACTCTCTTCTGACCCTGAGCCCTGACTGGGTTTCTAGGAGGGCCTCCTGCCACAAGAGAGCACAGGGACTGCTACAGTGTACTGAGGGGCCCCACGGTGACAAAGGGCCACCACTGCCAGGACAGAGCTCTGCAGATGCCAAAGGGCCTCACGACCACCCCCTCAGTTGAAGGCCCTGGGGACTGGGCCACGTTCCTTACATGACAGGTACGGAAACAGGCTTGGGAGTTGACCTGCCTTGCCCAAGCTCACAGGCCCCACAAAGTGCAGAGCTGGGGCTAGCAGCAAACCTGACTCCAAACCCCAGTTCTTCCCATAAGGCAATGCCCTGAACCTGTCCCTGGAACACATCTGTCACAGGGCCTGTGGAAAGCCCAGGTTGGAAGGGTCACCGACACCTGTACACAATCTTCTGGCCCTCGGGAGCACTCCCTGGAGCCCCAGCCCACATCCTACTCCTTCCTCCTGGGACCGATGCTGATGTGTCTTCTCTGAGCTGGGCTGCAGCCCCCTAGGGCAGTGGTGCTCCCCCTCTGTGGCCTGCGGGGCATGGTGTGGTGTGGCAGGCCATCTTCCTTGGATGGCACCAGCCTCTCTGTGCCACCTCCTGTCGCCTCTATCGATCAGATCCGGGTACTGCTCAGGTAGGCCTTTGCAGGATAAATGAGCATCGCCCACACACAACCTGTTAGTGGCAAAGTTGAGGACCGAATTGTGAGATTGGAAGATGTCTCCAGAGTTGTCATGGAAGTGGACAGTGAAAGTCACAGTCATCACCAAAGGCAGGGTCTCCACAGCCTCCTTGTTCTGGGTGTACAGGACAGGGCTCGTGGAAACCCACAAGGAAGACACAGGAGACACCTGGGGGACAAGGAACAGGTGTTAACGATGACTCAGCACTGGGGACTGGCTCCCAGGAAACCCACCTCCCTAGGAGGAGACCCCTGTCCCTGGAGGGTCCCCATCTCAGGAGCAGCTGGGGGCTGGACTGACCTAGGGGTCACGAGAAGAGGAAAGGCTCATTCCCCAGAGTGGCCCAACCTAACAACAAGTTTCCCACCTTGCAACACAGTGGGCCGGCCTCACTGCAGGAAAACCCACCCAGCAGAGTCAAAATCCGCCACCTGGGAAAATGAGACTGTTATTCAAATCACAAAAAAAGGGCCTCTGGGCTGCAAATGTCCAGTTTCTACAGAGGACCTGCCTTTCAGGGCATTTAAAGAAGAATCGATGCCCTCTTGGACTGCAAAGGCAGCATTAACAGGGCTGGCACATGCACCCAGTGACCAGGGGATGGAGGCAAATGTGGTTTCTGGAGCCCAAAGGACCCGAGCTCCATAAACAGCAGCCTTGGTTCTCTGATTTCAGGTAAAAAACTATTCTGGCCAAAAAGTTACTGCCCCAAAAGTACACATTTCTTTAACAAAGTTAAATGGTCCAGTGTCTGGTATACAGCAAGCACTCAATGCATATTTGTTGAAACAGCATGACTCATCAGTCACTTTCAGTCACTCAAAACTAGGGTTGGGGGAGGTCCCTGTTGAGCACAGACCTTGAAACAAAAAGACATTGATCAATGAAACAGGCCTGTGCCTAGGCAAAGTCTAAAAATTTCAGCGGGCATGTACTTTCTGTCATCTAGGGCTCAGAAAGTGGTGTCAGTGAGACATGGAAAGAAGATTCCACTCAGCACCCTGCCAAGCCTGCCAAGCACTGTCTAGTGTGATCACATAGATGTCAGCAACCACTGTCCCCCCTGGGGGAGGCTCTGCTTCTTCTACATCAATTCATGCTTTCAGCCAGAAAATCACAGGGAGACGGAGTTATGCCAAAAGCTATTCTGAACAATTGGATTTTCATACAGATTTGTTACAGCAAGTGAGTAATTCACATCAGGATAGGAGGGGGCAGGGTGGGTGGTGAAGGGCAGGGCCCCTGGCTCACCTTGAGGGGCAGGTAGGCAGCGATGGTGATCCTGGCACGCAGGTGGCCGTGGCTGTGTTTGTAGCTCACCAGGAGCGTGGTGGAGCCCTGGGCCTCGGCTCCCACCCTGATGCGGGTGTACTGCTTAGAGCAGTGGCAGCCTCTCCACACAAAGAGGACCACATGGTCACCATGAACTTGCTTTTGCTGAGGAAAGGATGACAGTCTGAGGGTCCCTCTTTCATCCTGGGCTTGATATGCAATCTGATGTTTTTAAATTAAAAAGTTTTAATTTCAGTATACTTCACACAGATGTACAATTTACAATATTTTTTTCCACATATTGAACACATACTATATCCTGTACCAGATCAAGAAACAGATGATCGGCACCACAAACTCTCCTGGAGACCCATCTGATGTCTACCCCTGCCCCAAGGAAACCACTACCCTGACTGCTCCCAGCACAGCTCAATTTTGCTTGATGCTGTAGTTTCTATAAAGGAAATCGCTGAGCATAAACTCTTCTGTATTGGCTTCTTCCGCTCAATATTGTTCACGAGATTCCTCATCTGTTGCACATTGTACATCCTTTATCCACGTTTCTATATATTATGCCATTGTGTGAATACAGAGCAATGGATTCACCCACGCTACTGTGCACACTTCGGCTCCTTCCAGTTTGGGGCGTTCATCCACAGGGCTGCTAAGAACATCTGGGTCCCTTCCTTTTTGGGGACACACTTAGGCACATCTCTTGGGTGTGTCCCTAGGTGAGATTCCTAGGCCATGGGGGTGCACTGTTATTGCCAAATATCTTTCTCAAAGTGGTTACATCAATTGAAACTGCTACTAACAGTTGCCCTACATCCCTGCCTTTATTTTCCACCAATGTTTTCATTAAATTTTTAAAACCTTATTTATTTGGATTATGATAAAATACACATAACAAAAAACCTCCTAGCCTTGCACTTTTACATGCACAGTTCAGTGGCATGAAGTCCACTCACACTAGTGTGCAAGCATCCCCACCATTTATCAAACAACTCATCCCGTAAACTGAAACTCTGTACCCAATAAGCAGTAAGTCCCTAATTCCAATGACCCCACCCCACCC
>NW_012133857.1:3215507-3228643 GCF_000956105.1 Propithecus coquereli | reverse complement strand
ATGAGCCACTGTGCCCAGCCACTGCTCTGATTTTTGTTATTTCGTTTCTTCTGCTGGGTTTGGGCTTGGTTTGCTCCTCCTTTTCCAGTTCTTTGAGATAATTCATTCCATTGTTGATTTGTGATCTTTCTGTCTTTTGCATGTAGACATTTGTGGATATAAATTTTCCTCTCAGGACTGCTTTAGCTGTGTCCCACAGATTTTGATAACTTGTATCCCCTTTGTCATTTAGTTCAAAGTCTCTTTTGCTTTCCATCTTAATTTCTTCCTTAACCCAATAAACATCCAGCAGAAAGTTGTTTAGTTTCCATCACTTTGTGTAAAGATGAGAGTTTCTGTTGGAGTTCATTTCTAATTTTACTCCACTGTGGTCTGAGAAGATGCATGGTATAATTTCTATTATTTAAATGTGTTGAGACATGCTTTCTGGCCTAATATGATCAATCTTACAGAATGTCCCATGAGCTGATGAGAAAAACATATATTCAGTGGTTTTTGGGTAGACTGTTCTGTAACTGTCAGTCAGTCCCATTTGTTCAGAGTTCTGTTTAAGTCCATTGTTTCTTTGCTTATTTTATGTTTGGAGGACCTGTCCTGTGCTGTCAGAGGGGTGTTGAAGTCCCTGGCTATTATGGTGCTGCTGTTTATCATTTTGTTTAGATCAAGTAGGATATATGAATTTTGGTGCACCTGAGTTCTGTGCATCAATCTTTAGAATTGTTATGTCTTCTTGGTGAATTGTACCCTTCACCATTATGTAGCGACCATCTTTGTGTTTCATTACTTTTGTTGATTTGAAGACTAAGTTATCCGAAATGAGAACTGCTATGCCAGCTTTCTTTTGGCTTCCATTTGTGTGGAATATTGTTTTCCATCTCTTCAGCTTGAGTCTGAATGCATCCTTGTGGGTTAGACGTGTTTCCTGAAGACAGCAGATACTTGACTTGTGTATATTTATGGCCAGACTATGTGTCTTCAGTGGGAAGTTCAAGCCATTCACATTTATTTAAAGAATTGATAAGTGGGGCAAATACTGTTTATCCTGTTGAGTTGAACTTTGTTGCTCTCTTTTCTCTCTTGAGCAATTGTGGTATCTGGCCTTTGACCTCTAGATTTGGACAATTTTACACTGGTATTTATCATGCTGATCCATATGTAACACTGTTCTGTGTACTTCCTGGAGGGCAGGTCTTGTCTTGATGAATTCCCTCACACTTTGCTTGTCCAAGAAGGTCTTTATTTCTCCTTCATATAAGGAACTTTGTTTTCAGAATACAAGATTCTAGGCTGGGCATTATTGTGTTTGAGAAGAGTGAAAATGGAGCCCCAGTCTCTTCTGGTTTGTAAGGTCTCAGTTGAGAAGTCTGCAGTTAATCTGATGGGTTTTCCTTTGTAGATAACCTGTTGCTTTTGCCTTACAGCTCCTAGGAGGGCCTCTTTCATAGTTATTTTGGCCAGTGTATGATGACTGTGTGTCATGGTGTCTTCCTGTATGCAATGAATCTCCCAGGAGTCCTTTGAGCTTCTTGTACATGGATATCTAGATTTCTATCAAGGAAAGGAAAATTTCTTCCATTATATCCTCAAATAGTTTGTCCTACCCTTGCTTATTTTCTGCTTCAACCTCAGTGATGCCTATAATTCTCATGTTAGGCCTCTTCACATAATCCCACATTTCTCATAGGTTTTGCTCTTTTCTCTTATTTTTCTGCTCTATCTCTGCGACTGACTTGTTTCATTGAAAGGTGTTATCTTCAATCCCTGAAATTATTTCTTCTGTTTGATCTACCCTATTTTTGAGGCTTCCCACTGTGTCTTGTAATTCCTTGAATAAATTTATTCATTTCCAGAAGTTCTGTTTTATTTTTCTTTAGTATTTCAATTTATTTAGTGAATTTTTCTTCCAAGTCCTGGATTTTTTTTTTCCTTTTTTTTTTTTTTTTTGTGGTTTCTTTGTGTTGGGTATCCATTTTCTCTTGTATATCATTGAGTTTTCTTACAATCCATGTTTGCAATTCTTCTGTCACTTTAGTGTTCTGAATTTTGTTGATATCCATAGCTAGAGAGCTGGTGTTCCCCTTTTGGGGTGTCCTTTCAGTTTGAGTCTTCATACTTCCAGGGTTCTTTTGCTGATTCCTTCACGTCTTGGAGTGGCTGTTGCTTCTTACCTTTGGATTTTTGTTTAGATAATGACATAACCAGTTTAGTCTCCTAGATTCAACCACACCCTGTGTGATGAGTCAGTAAATGCAGTAAAAGGGCATGCAAATTGACCTCCCTGTCAGTAGGTGGCACTTCCTGGCAGGAGGAGGCTGCAATGCTTTTGGGTCCCATAACCATCTCCCCTTCCTCTGGAGAGGCACTTGAGTTCCTCAGTTGGTGAGTGGAGTCCTAGGATTTTCAGGTGTGTCCTTATCCTCCACCTCAGCAGAGGGAGCTGTGGGAGTGAGGCTGTGCAGAGCTGGGTTGGGTGAGCCTGCCCTCAAGCTCCACAAATGCTGTTAGCAGGGATCAAAGTTCTGTTCTCTGCTTCTGGGAAAAGCTGCCAGGGAGGAGGTGAAATGGCTCCACTAAGCCAAAAAGTCTGCATGTCAGGGTAGGGCTATCTGAGATCCGCAGTCTGGAGCGGGCCTTGCTCTTTTTCAGCCTCCCCTATTCCTCAGTTTCTGCTGGGCCTCTGCCAGCAGGCAGGACCTCAAGCCAGTGGAGCTCCCCTGACTATGATGCGAGCCAGGAGGTTCCCTTCCAAAGATCATGGCCTGAGCTGGGACCATGGCCCTTTTGTGGCAGGAGGGTTGCCTCTTGAGCATGCTGCAGCTAGGACCCACTCCAATCTGCCCCTGAAGGCACATGTACCTCAGTAGGCTTGTTCACAAATATCCCTTCTGTGCCCCTGGGCAATTCAATCTAGACCTGGGTGCACAGGATCTGGCCTGCAGGCCTGTCCCCTGGGCCCTGGAGATCAATCACTGACCCTGCCCAAATGAAGAATGCTGGTCTGAAGCCACTCATGGGGTGCCCGAGATGCATCAATGTCTCTCTGTCTCAGGGTTTGCCCAATTCTACTGGAGTCACCAGGCAAGCAGTACCAGGGTGAGCCGGTGACTACGGAGCTCACAGTCCGAGTACCGCTCAGTCTGTTGCAGAGCCCCAAAGGGAAAGGTTCCATTCCCTGTGGATGCCTCCAGGTGGTGGCTAAATTGTCTCTCTGTGGCAGCCACAGGTAGGAGAGGAAAAGGGGAGAATGAAGCAATATGCCGCGTGCCGATCAGCTCAGGTGTGTGGAGTAGGACGCTGGGAGCCTGTTACCATGTCCTGAAGAGGTTCATTGCTCACTGGCAGCAGTTGTCTTTGCGCTGGTGTCACCAGGTGTCTCTAGCAGGTCAGGACCCCACCAGCAGTCCGAGATGCAAGGGAAGGGAAATTTAACCACTCCACCTACCCTTGCCGCTGGTCTCCAAGCATCTCGGGATTTAGACCCTGCCAATGAATTTCTCCTTCCAGTTCTGCTCTGCAACATCTTCCCGTGGAGTCTCCTGTAGCTTCAGTCTCCTGTAGGTTCTGACCCTCATCCAATCTATGATTGTCTGCCTGTTTGTTTTTTTCACATTCATCTAAAATCTTTACTTCTTGCAGAGACACTTTGGCTGCAGGTGTTTCTCATCTGCCATCTTGCCTCCTCCCTGGCCTCTGAGGTTTTTGATGACAAATCTGATGATGATCATGTGGGGAAATTGTGATGACAGTTATTGTCCTGGCAGCTCTGTAAATGTTAAGAATGGAGCTTATTGTGTATCACACGCCACAGATCACATTTTGATAGTATCGTGATGTCCGCTATGTTTTAGCATCACTCTGACACCAATCAAAATTTAAAATAAAGAAATGGAATATTTCAATTATAAACATTATGAGGCCTTTAAAAGCCCAAAGTTATTACAGATTTTCAAACTGTAAAGAAAGCCTTGCTGAAATAAGACCTCTCTCTGCTGGCAGGCAGAGCTGTTTTCACAAACATCAAAAAAGAGCCAAAAGAAAGGAAATGTACATCTTTCTCTTCATATTCACCAGCTCACAGCCTTTAGAATTTGTTTCTATAGCCTAAAGGTGTTCCTGAGACGCTCCCAGACCAGAGGGCAAGGGGGTAAACTCCAGGCCTTCACTTCCTGCTCAAAACAAATCTCAGGGGCAAAAATCACATACCCTATGATAAGCCCGAATACATTTCAGAGATAACCAAGTCTCCAGGAACAGAAGAAACAAGACAGACAACTTGATGTCTTTCCACTGGCTGCTAAGTACTCCGCAACAATTAATATTTTTCCTCTTGTCCCCATAAAACAGAAAACCACTTGGCCTTGCTGCTGGCATCTCCCTTCTCTTTCTTTGGGATGCCACTTCACCTCCCTTCTCTCCCCCCCACCTTCACTCTCTCTCTCATTCTCTCTGTCCCTCCAAAGGGTAAAATAAACTTTTTTTACAGTTATATCTTAATTTCTACGTGAGAAATCTTTCTCCACCTGCACGTGAGCTTCTACTATAAATTGAAAGGTCCCTGAAGCATTGTATATGTTCAAATTTCTAATAAACTAAATATCAATCTCCCATCCAAGTACTAAGCAGACCTAATGCTGCTCAGCTTCTGAGATCAGACTAGATTGGGCTCATTCAGTGTGGTATGGCTGCAGACTTTAATATCAATCTCTAGAACCATGTGAACAAAAAACACTTCTTTAAAGAGGAAAATGTTCTTTCGACCAAAAAAGGAAAAAACCACTCTGGGTTATCCCCAGCCCTGATTAGCTCATTTCTTGCTCTGACCTCAGAAAGAGCCATTGTTATGGAATTACTAAAACCTAGGCTAAACCTAGGTTTTAGTAATTCCATAACCAGTCCATATTGCCCAGGAAGCTGCTGGTGACTTGTAGATTTTGACCATAGAGAGAGTTTATACATAGCATTGTTGTGTAGTTACTACAGTTAGTATTGTCTGCCAGTAATGTTAGCACAGTATACTTAGTATTGTGAGCATAATTAGTATCAATGGTATTTTTAGCCTGGTTCATATAGCTTGTATTGTTAGTATTCCTAGCCTAAATAGTGTAGTTGCTATTGTTCATTAGTTATTTAGCATAACTAGTGTAGAGTTAGCATAGTTAGAGGTGACCAAGCAGCAGGGCTTGGCCTCCAATTTGTCCACTGAGGTGCTTAATAATTATAAGCTCCTGAAGAAAATTGGCTGGTGCAGCTTCACCAGGGTGATGCTGGCCCAGCACCTTCCTACTAGGACCCAGGTAGCCATCAATATCATGTCCAATCAGAGGCTCCATGTCCTGGAAAGTGTTGATATTGAGGTCAAAGCCATGAGGAACCTGAATCATCCAAACATCCTTAAGCTGTTGGATGTCATTGAGACTGAAGACACCCTCTATTTAATAACAGAATATGCCAGTGGTTCAGACCTTTTCCAGCATATACTGAGACACGGCCACTGGGAGGAGAAGGAGGCTATGACCAAATTCCAACAGATGCTGGCTGCCATGCAGTAGTGCCAGTGAGAACCAGATTATCCACAGGGACCTGAAGCCCCACATCCTACTTGATGACAATGACAGTATCAAACTAGTTCACTTTGGCTTTGCCATGACATTTAGTAAAGGAATCAAGCTGGAAAGCTTTTGTGGAACTGCCTGTTTTTGTGTCCCAGAATTCCTGAATGAGGACTATATGGGACTAGAGGTGGACGTGTAGAGCTTGGGGGTTGTCCTCTATGCCATGACAGCCAAGACTCTTCCATTTGATGGAGAGAACTGGAGGGACCTTAAAAGCAACATCTCACATACAAGGTGGAGACATCTGCTTTCTTCTAGGAGGAATTGAAAGCATTTATGAAACAGTTTCTGACCCTTGACCCCAGAGAGTGGCCTACCTTCCCTCAAATTATGAAGGGCATTTGGATCCATGGGCAGGAGATGCCAGAGGAGACCGGAAAGCCATAGTGACTGCCAGTCCTCTACCCAACCTGCAGACAAGACCTGATTCAAGGCCAGCCCCACAGCCTGGCCCCATGGCCTCCTCTCCACCCACAGCACCAGCTGCCATGGGGAAGAACAAGGAGGACACACCTCTCCCCAGGAAACATCCGAGGAAGCCACCTGTCTCCAGACTGGGCAGCCAGATGGGAAAACCTCGAGCTCTCCCTCTGAAGAGGGCCAGAGCTAGAGGGGACTCGCTAGAAAATTTGCCAAGTTTATGTTAAGAAACTGCTGTATCCTGCCAGCCCAAAACATCTGCCACGGAAGGCTAAACAAGGTGGTACCAGGCAATGTGGACAGCTGAAGCAGCAAGAGCAAGTATGTGGGGCAGTCCAGCCATGCTTCCTGCATCTATTTTATTTGTTATGGTTTTACTGATATTAGTTTTGATAGACAAGTCATAGTTGCATACATGTATGGGGTACAATGTGAAGTTTATATACATGTGCACTATGTGGAATGTGACATAAAGCTAACTAACATACCCATTACCTCAGAAAGGCAAATGCAGCATGATGTCACGTGTTCAATCTGCAAAGCTGATCTCGTAGAAGTAGAGTAGCTTGATGGTGAAGAGAGGCTGGGGGATGGCAGAGGGAAGGCGTGGGTAGTTGGTCAGAGGGCACAGAGTTTCAGACAGACAGGAGGAAGAAGCCCTGACATCTGTTGCACAGCAGGGCGCAAGCGTCAAAGAGAATGTACTGCACATTTCAAAATACCTGAGAGTCCCTTTCAAATGTGTCCTTGCCTTTGGAGTGGAGAGCAAGAAGCCCCTGAGCTCCCCGGATCCTGACAACACGGAGTGGGAGGTCGGCCAGGTGAGGATTCACAGCTCTGGGCAGGAGCCGGCAAGCAGCAGCCCGCGGCCTTCAGAGGCATCCGAGCCACAGTAGAGTGAGTTAAAGCAGGGCCTGGAGCCCTGGAGGGCCCCTCCGCCCACACCAGGTCCCCTTTCTTCCCCAGTGTGGATTTTCTTTATGCTTAACAGCCCAGTGAGCGGTCACCCAGTGCTGCTGTCCCTAAAATCCATCCTGGCTCCCACCCCTTCAGCAATGCCTTTTTTTTTTTTTATGTCATCACACATTAAAATCCAAATATGGGAGATTCAAATACATTTGAATTATTTTCTGAAGTAACTTAGTTCCTAGGGACCATAGTTCCAATTCTCTGGAAGCTTTTATCCTTCTGAGCTCTTCTGGACTTGAAAGCTCCTCATTAGGTTGGCTGACCTACGTTCCTGGCTCATTTTTACCCAAAGGTCTCAATAGATCATTTTGTTAAGGAGACAGAATATTATAGATTGGTACTCTATTGCCTTTCAGTTTGTTCTTGAGACTAGATGGATGTTGAAGGGTCGTTCAAAACTGTCTTGTCTTCTTAGTTGATTTTCTGCAGTTTCCAGAGCAGAAGACACAAGGTGGAAACTGAATTGCACTGTCCTAGATTCTGAAGTTTCTAGTTATGAATCCTTGTTGTGTCAAACAGGAGAAAAGGGTGAGTGGAGAACTGGCTATATTTTAGTCTATTGCTTTATATTGCTTTAATACACTGAACAATTTTGAATGGCAGATTGTATTTGATTTAGTGAGAAGTACTGTGAGCATTCCCTTTTGTCGAGGGTAATAACAAGTTTGTTCAGAAGGGAATCCTTGTGAAACCTTGTATCATTGCTATAGATTTTTCTGATCACAAAAGAGGCAAACAGAAGATTTGGAGGAGGAGAATCTTAAATTTTGAAAATGATAACTTTTTCTGTTGTTTTGCCTTTGGTTTTATTTTATTTTATTTTTTTATGAGACAGAGTCTCACTCTGTTTTCCAGGCTAGAAGGCCGTGGCATCAGCCTAGCTCACAGCAACCTCAAACTCCTGGGCTCAAGCAATCCTCCCGAATAGCTGGGACTACAGGTATGCATCAACATGCCTGGCTAATTTTTTTTTCTATGTGTATTTTTAGTTGTCCAGCTAATTTCTTTCTAATTTCTATAGATGGGGTCTCGCTCTTTTTCAGGCTGGTCTGAAACTCCTGAGCTCAAACGATCTGCCTGCCTCACCTCCCAGAGGGCTAGGATTACAGGAGTGAGGCACCGTGCCCGGCCTTTCCTTTGGTTTTAATTTAGTGTTTGTATATGTGAAGATAAGCGTGTGCAAAATAATGACATAGAAGTTGACAACAGGGTTTCTTGGGTAAAATAAGAAGCAACTACAATGGATAATGGGATTTACTTATGTTTCCTGTTGATAAATTTATTGTGAGAGCAAATTGTAACATTTTTCAAGACTAATAGTGTTGTACTTAAAATCAGGAAACCTACAGAATGGGATTATCAAGAAGAAAAAATGAGAATTTCCTCAAGCCTTAGTCTGATTGATCATGCCAGTTGATTTTGATGCCAGCACGCACTGATTTATGCTGTACATATTTTTTAAAAGAGCAACTGAAACCAATAAAATGTGACTTTCTACACTTTGGATATCAGGGTCTATAGATTCTTAGTTTCAGCAGGTCTAAGTCTTTAAAACCATGAAAATGCATGAAAACAAAACAGGAACCATGATATCCAAATGTTTTTCTAGCTCGTTTTTTCTACAGATGCATGATTGATTTGGAGTAGGAGAGTTCTGGCTGTATCCATCATTCATCACATTCATCACAGTACATATCCAATATAGTGAGAACAGTTATAATAGCAAAAAATTAGTAGCCATCTAAATTTGTCTGTGAAGTCAGAATTGAAATATTCTCCTGGTTCCCAACCTCTGCTCTTATCCATGTGTTTATAGAAAAATTGGCAATATTTTACTTCTAACTAACTTGATTTTCACCCTAGGAGGTTATCTTTTGTATTTTAAATTTTCCCATGGCAATTTTATTCTGTATGGAAAATAGCTCCCTGAAGAACAGACCTTTTACTGCCTTGAAATCAAATTGGGTCTCAGTTGTACTACCTGTGAACATGAGCAGGTTGCTTCATGTCCCATTTGTGAAACAGGGGAAGTAATAGCTGCCCTACCTAAGTAAGATACTGCTTGGAAAATTTACAAATTTACAGTCGTATGAATTCTTTTTCAGGGTAGCATTTTAAAATAAGGGGAGAGGGAAGAAATTACATTGGACTACCTACTAAATGCCATAGTTTTTGTCAGGCACTGTACATATGTATATTAGCTTCTTTAATCCTCTGACATAGGCATTGTGGTCTTCATTCTAGTGTGTGACCTGAGTGAGTTATATATGTGACCTATGTAAAACTTAGTTGTTCACCTGCAAAACAAGAGAAATAACTATATCCACTTTATAAGGCTGCTGTGAGGATTAAAGTAACACATGAGTGACTTAGCCCGGTGCCTGGGCTCTTTTAAATGCTCAAAAAATGTGAGCTAACAATACAACCTTATAGATGTTGGGTTAATTCATGGGACCTGTTACATAATAATGGCAAATTAGGAAGATGTCATTGGTGAGAAATCTTGTGGCTTATTGTACCTATCATCTACCCTTCTGTCTGGCTATCAACTATCATCTATATCCATGTATTTTTTACTAAGCAGATGGAAGAGAGAAAGGGGAAAGTTTCATTTGGCATGTAGACACTTAAAACATGTCATTTTAGTGTCCCTTTACCAAGTACACCCTGGCTGTTAATTTAGATAACAAAAGTAAAAGGCAAAAAAGCAAGTTATCCTGGCTCAGATTACTTTGTGTTGCTGTAGCCTTGGGAAGATTCTCATAACAGAACAATACGGACTAAGTTCTCTTTACCCTGAAAAGTATAAACACATGTTTTCCTAGAAGGCATATCTGACGGGGGGGGGGGTTCAAGTGTTTTGTGCGTGCGTGCGTGTGTGTGTGTGTGTGTGTGTGTGTGTGTGTGTGTGTGTGTTGAGGGATTGGGGCAAGGGCGACAAAATGAGAAAGCTAATGATAATACTTGATAGATTATGTTAAATTTTTATTGAAAGGGAAAATGAACTGTGCTACCAGAAAATGAACTGTGCTACTTGTGAAGTAAAGCAGTGAAATAAATTCTCAAGGTAATTGGAAATATATTCATGTCAGGTTTGTGTTGAGTGTGGAATTATAGTTAATAATGTATGTTTGAAATTAATTATAAAATTTGAAACACTCATAATTTCCAACTCTTGAAGGACCACTGATGATTTCTGCCAGCTTCTTTTTTTTCCTCTGCTTTAGGTCAACTGATTGGCAGGTGATTGTTTTTGGCAAGAAACAGGAAACTGACCAAGTAAAACTGTGCAAATTTTTTGTGTTTTGAATTAATAGAATGCTTATGTATTCTTTTTTATGTTTAGACTTGCTTTTGGCTGCCAATATAGGGTACAAGTGCTTTGCAAAGTGAAAAGCAATATATGAATATTAATTTTTGTACCTTGAGTTGTGAAATGGAAATAAAATCTTCAGCATTTGAAAACATTAATTACCTAAAATACCAATTTATATAATTATGGAATGTGGTGATAATTTTTTTATTATGACAGAAATAAAAGCAAAATAGCTTTTTAAAAAGCATTTTCATGCATTTCAGATGAGATCTCTCTGGGGGAGTCTTTTAAGGCAAGGGGTTGCATAGATAGCTCTTTACATCATGTATTGAAAAAATAATGGAGAAGAATAATCTACTCAAAAATGCAGAAGGAGATGAGCCTCAGAGGAACAGAGGTTGTTAAAATAATCTAGATACCTCATCTTCAAACCAGAATGTTCTTATTTGAAACGTGTCCTGTAGTGCAATACTTACAAATAATGTCAGGTAGGAAACTATAATGACTTCCTTTCTCACGTTGCAGAAAGCAGAAGCCACTGGAGAACAATGGCCAAGAGGCAGACCTAAATGGGTAAATAATAAGATATCAGTGATTTCTGTTCTTTTTTGTAAAGAAAAATTTCTTGTTTTTTACAGAGAAAATTTGTATTCATTCATTACCTGAATTTCTATGTTCTGGTTTGATGAATCTTTGAAAGGGTTAAGGCAAGTGACAAAGTATCACCACTTCTTACCATTAGGCTCCAGGTGTTTACTCAGAACATTTTCTTCTCCTGAGGTGACTCCTTTTCTTTCTCTTATCATCAAAAGAGACTCCACTCTTCCTTCAAATGGGGCAACAATGAGGTGACTTGTTTAATAGGTTGAATAACTAAATTTAAAGGGTACAATGAAGCCTTGGAAATTGATTACAAATGGTGATAAAATTCAGATGAAATGCGTATGAGACAACTTTATGATGTTTTCTTTTTTCCCACCCCACCCCCATGGCTTTCTTTTGGACACATCTCATTTTCTAGGTGGCTTCTCTTTTCTTTTTCACATTGGCTTTGTTAGGAAGCAAGGGTTTAATTTGCACTTTTTCTTGCTTCACTTAGTAATCACTCTCTATGTCCTGACATCGGAGACAGTTATATCCAGGAAAGTGCATTTGGTCACAGAGGCACACAGATCCTGTATCTTTTGAGGCCAAAAATTCAGCGATCACTGCAAAACTGCTGTGAACTAAATAAAATCTTAAGGCTCTCTCCCCCAGCTGACTGAATAGACCTCCTCTTGGCCAAGGGGGTACCTTAAAACAAAATTGTCTGTCACAAGGAGGGAGGTCACACATGCCTCATCATGCTCCCTTCCTGGAGACATCCTTTCTGACCCATTAACAGGCCTAAGGGTATGCAAGACACACATGTAAGTCCACAATTTACACAAAAAATGTATGTCCAGTGGTTTGTTTCTGATTAACAGCCTTCCTTATCTTAAAACATTCCAAGTCTTTACACAAAGCTTCATGTCTTTAACAAATTACAAGTCAAAGTATCTTTAAACCCACCTATATCCGGGAAGCTCCACCAGTTCGAGATGGTTCACCTTTTGGGGCCAAACCAACATATATCATCCATGTATTGATGTGTGACTTTACCTATAAACCCCTGTCTCCCTGAATTGTATGAAACCACACTGTAACCCAACCACAGCAAGTCCACTTGCTCAAGATTTCTTGGGCATGGCTCTGGGTCATGTTCCTCAAATATGGCAGAAATAAATCTCTTCAAAATTATTTTACAGAGTTTGGCTTCTTTTCCATTGACAAGATGGTGTCCAGACATGGGGCTCAGAGAAGACTAAGGATGGCCGAAGGAGTAGCCTGAACTCTGTGCCAGGTACCGGTGTGGTCCTTTTGGGCTCTCCGGCTCCGAGCTTCTCCTTTGGTGGAACTGGTAAGTCGTCCTGAGCTCTGGACCTCTAGTTTTTCGTTAGTCTTATCTGGTTCTTTTCTAAAGAATTGTTGTTTGGGGTCCTAACTTAAAATTTGGAGGTCCATTCTAAAGGGTCTTCCCCATTGTCTTTTCCTCCTAATATTAATCTGAATTGGCTTTTCTGTGTATCTGTGAACGAGGAAACTTAGCTGTCGTGTTTGTAGATCAATGATAGACTGAGTTTCCCAGCTCTGATGACAAGAGGCATCTTAATCACCTCCAAGCCAAAAGGCAGACCTGGGTGACCAGGGTGCTCAGTGGGAGTTGCCTGGGGCAATTCCCTGAGGCGTGAGTTACCCTATAGGGAACCCCCAACAAATTAATTAAAAGAAGGCTCCTCCTAGAAATGGATATAAGAGCTCATCACTCTGCATTTTGAGCCCTCTCTTTGGTACTAGACTCCCAAAGAGAGAAATTGAGACATGTAAGAGGGTGGGACCAACTCAGTGGTGAAACATTTATTAGCCCCACCCACAATCAGCACACTCTGATCCATGTCACCTAACCATAGACTACAGTTGGGTCGCACCTTTTAAAGAAAAATGAAAAAATCTTTTAAAAATGAGGAAAGACATGGAGAATGACCCCCTTCAGGCACGCCAGTTAGTTTGTGGCACCTCTACTTGCAAGTATTTTCATAAATGGAAAGGTTCAAAGGGATGCCAGGTGTTCTATGGCTCCAGTTGGTTATAGCCAATTCTTGTGCACAAGTTCTTGCCGAAGGGCAAATTACATCAAGGAAAATTCACAGCTCAAAAGGTCGACCTATCACTATAGAATTAAAATGTCTCTCATGCTATTTCTCTTTTTTTTCTGCCTACTCTAAAACCTGCTAACTTTT
>NW_012133857.1:3206517-3214262 GCF_000956105.1 Propithecus coquereli | reverse complement strand
ATTTTCATTTTGTTTATTGCCTTTCAGGTCACATACAGAAATACTTTTGGTTAAAAGGTGAAAATCATGGATTTTGTGTTTAAACTCAACAGCTAAGCACTAATTTCAGGGAACACAACAGAAGCTGCGACTGAGTCCTTTAATTCAGTTCAAGGAATATGTCGAGACAGGACTTAGTTGTACTGAGTTCTGCATTTTAGGTGTGATTATTTTCATTCTTTAGAGTCATTTATTTTTTTAATTTGTAAGGTAAGTGAGAATATTCAGTTGGTAAAAAATGTTTATGTTATTAAGGAGAACTTATGGATTATCTTTTGGAAAATTCAGATGTTGCCCTTAAATTATAAATATTGTTTTTATATTCTTGAAAAAAGATTAAGTATTAAAAGCAAGCCTTAAGCACAGTTCTGGTGCCATCTTGTGTCTAATGCTGAGTTCAGCGCTCTAAATAAGAAAATACAGCAGAGGTATATACAGGGAGAGGTAAGGAGCCAGGTATTCTTGAAACTTTGGGGAGGTGCAACTGGAGAGGCAGGCTAGGGCCAGCTCCTGAAGAAGGGCTTTATCTCATAGGCACTGAAAGGTTTTTGGCAGCTAAGTGACATGAGCAGGTGTGTGTTTTAGAATAATTCAGCAGTAGACACATAGGGATGGACAGTGACACGGATCAGATGCCTAAGAGGTCTGTGTTTCATGCCTATGTTTACTGCCTGGATTCTTGGGCCAGACCACTGGAACAACAGCCTCCTACGAGACTGTCAGCAGGAATTACTGGCTGGTTTGTTCACGTCTATATCACCACTGCCTAAAACAGTATCTGGTACATAATACTTTTTATTTAAAATAAAAGGAGGGGACGAGTGTGGTGGCTCATGCCACTTTGGGAGGCCAAGGCGGGAGGATTGCTTGAAGCCAGGAGTTCGAGACCAGCCTGAGCAACAGCGAGACCCCATCTCTACAAAAAATAGAAAAATTAGCCAGGTGTGGTATAGCCCCAGCTACGCAGGAGGCTGAGGCAGGAGGATCTCTTGAGCCCAGGAGTTTGAGGTTGCTGTGAGCTATGACTCTAGCAGGGGCAACAGAGCAAGACCTTGTTTAAGAAACAGTAAAAAAATAAATAAAAGGAGAGTATTTTTCCATATATAAGATTACGTGATAATACTGTTAAGATACAGATTTTCTCGCCCACCCATCCCCAAATCCTCTTTTCTTTTTTTGCAGTTTTGCCTTCACACTAGCCGGAAAGGCAGGCATCGCTTTCCTCATCTCACAGATGAAAACGCTGAAGTTCAGTGAAGCTGCCCCTGGCAAAGGCCAAGGCCTAGCGCCCCCATCTGATTCCTCCACTGCCGGGCCCCAGGCCCTGCCTGTCGTGTGGAAATCTGTGGGACTTCGGCTTCCTCACCAGGCTTCCCCTGCCTGTGCGGGCTGCCTCTAAGCCTCCAAGTGATAGTGTCTACCAGGAACATGCTCTGCGAATAAACATGAGGAACAACTATCCTTCCGAAAGCACAATCTTTACACGGACGTTCCCCAGAACGCTCTCTCCTCCCCGCCGTTACCGGAGCTCGGCGGACCCCAACGGAAGACGCAGCATCCGATCCCACCGGAATATATGGAGCGTCTACCCACGAGCGGGAGGGCTTAAGAAAGGCTGCGCAAACCGCATCTTCTGCCTCCTGCCACTGCCCTGACTTTACAGCTCTTCCAGCACTGCCGCACCTCGACCAACTCCCACCGCCTCAGGTGCGCTGGACCGCTCCGCCTCTTCCTCACGCGCTGGGCTCCCGCAGGCGGTCCGCACCGCCCCTCCCGGCTGCGCCGGATTCGCCCCGCCCACCCGGCCCTCTCGGCTCCGCCCACCCTCGCCTCCTTTCTGTTCGGCTCCACTCGGCCCCTTTCGGCTGCACCCCACTCCCTCTACCCATCCACTCGGCTCCGCTCGGCTCCCTCCCTCGCCCGGCGCGCTCGGCCCCTTAGCTCTTTCGGCAACTGGAACAAGGCGGAGTCACCTGTTCGCGCTGCGGGCCGGGATGCATTCGTTTGCTCTGTCTGGCTGGGCCCACTTCAGCCCTCATCGGGTTCCCTCCACCACAGCTCGGCTCCACCCTGCCTGCCTTCTTGCTAGGAGGCCCCCTCGTTCGCGTGTCTCCCCTCACTCTCCCAGCTGCTCTAGGGGAGCTCTTTTAGAGAAGACCCGGGACGGGTCTCACGAAGTGCCTGTCATCTTGGACACCACAGGATCTGAGGGACAATCTGCTGCAGTTCTGGAGTATAACGGGGATGGGGGGGCGCGGCACCAGGAGACACAACAGCTCTGGTTTCTAGGTCCGATCTGCCTGGCCCCAGGAAGGCTCTGGCTGTCCCAGGGGCTAACCAGAGAGCCCAGGTAACATAACCACGAAGTTCAAGGAAGTTAATGCCCCGTGGGGGAAACGTTGACCAAAGAGATAGAAGAGAAAGGGCTGGGGAATAAATTGTTGCCTTTTGTTTCCACAGCTGACTGTTCTAAGAGGCAGTGTTTCCACCGGCCTTTTGCAGAGAGCCTGCGTGACAGCTGCGTTGTCGCCTGTGGCTGTGGCCAGCTCAAGAACACACCACTGTTTCCTTCTTTCCCTTCCTCACTTCCTTCTTCCTTCCCTTTGTCCCCTTGAATTGAGCATTCCACTGTTGCATTAGCACATGGGCTTTGCCTGAGCCAGTTTGCTGGGGAAGGAGCTTTGCTGGCCTTGATGGAAAAGGGGCCCTTCCCTGAGGCCTAGTTTTAAAGTGCATTTCTCCAGAAGGGACTTGTCTTTACTTCAGCCAGGTTCTGGGGAACTTCCAAGCTGGGACAAGTTCAAACTTCATGTGTTTGCCTGTGTCTTCGATTGAGTTTTTTGGCCACACAGGCTGTGTGAATTCCAGCCCCAATACTCATGAACACAGGCTTGTGGTTGGGAGTTCTTGGGGAGACTTTTCTGTTTTTGTTCTCACGGGAGCGCAGGCCAGTTCAGGCATCGTCACACAATTTCCCGTCTGTGTCGGGTTGGGAGTGAGGGTGAGGTGGAGTTCTTAGCTTACCCATTAGGGGAACTGCCCTTTGGGGTACTGACTTTGTGTGGACTTCAGACAGAGCTCCCACCCTTCCCAGCGCAGCCCTGGTCTCCAGACCATGTAGGCACGTGACCCATGCAGGCCAGGCTCCGGCCTGAGGGACCACAGAGGGCCCAGGGCCAGCGTGGGCTCCAGCCTCCCCTTGCCTGTCTGGATTTGCGTTCTGGCCCCTGAGGGTCTCCCCTCCCTTTCTCCCAGATCAACCACTTATTTAAAAAGGTATTTTTTGAGTCAAAGTTATGAGTGTGAAAAGAAGAAAGATATTTTTAAAAAATAAAATTAAACATAGAAAGGTATTTTAAAATAACTGTTCAAAATGATAAGTTTTCTGTACTAGGAGGGCCTCTAGACACTTGTTGCCTATGTTATGTAGAAATTGCTGCCTTTCTCCCTTATTTTTTCTCTCTCCCTCTTTCTTTCTTTTCCACAGGCCAGTCTTGCATCCCTCCTAGAATGGGACCACAGGTGTGTCTCTCCGAGGCTTCCAGACTGCATCTCTGGAATTCAGAGTTCTGTTCCTCCCCCAGCCCCACCTCAGTGCTTCTCATGGCACATCCACGGAGAATGTCATAGACCTACTGCAACTGGGTGCTCAGCAAACAGCGGGCAAACGCACCAGCGGTGCAGAGCTGGAGAGGCTCTAGGTGAGGACAAAGTCACATCCTGCCGTTGTGCAGAGTGGGGAACCGAGACACACACGTTAGGGCTCACACTCCAGCCAGACAGAGAACCTTCTTTTCACACAGTGTGGGGACAGTGAAAGAATGGCTATAAAGCAGGTTTAAAAATAGTTGTCAATGCCCACTCTCAGTCAAGCCATGCACAGCTCTTATTCACTACAAAGAGAAAACACACACAATGTGCCATTCACTCAAAGTGAAACTCCAAATGAAGTCATCCATTTCAACCCAGCGTCAACTATTGTTCAGAGTCAATGGCTTTGAACAAATGGAGATTCAGGGAAAAAGCAGGTGCTAAAAAACACGGAGAGGAATTAGCAGTTTCATGAAGCCTGTGTGTGCCAGCTGTCCACAGGAGGGGTTTTCTGAAGGTCTTTCTGTCTGTTCCTCCAGCACGGTGTCACCTGAGTGGGCGGGTATGCCTTTGTGGCCTGGTCACTCACAGTGTGGGATCTCCAAAGCCTACTTTTGGGACACGGGGCCCACAAACAAAGCTGAATTCAAGGAACTTTCAAGGTGATTCAAAGATGGCAGTTTTTCCCTCTGGGCCTCTAGTAATAAATCCAGACAGCACAGGGTCAAGTCTTAGCCCCCTGTCCAGCTAGCTGCCTTACCCTTTGCCCAGAACATGAGTGGGCCCCGAGACCATTCCCTAGGACACTGGGGCACCTGCCATGTGAACCTCGAGCTTCATGCTTCCCACTGCCAGGCCCTCTGACCTCTCCACCCCGAGTCCCCTCCCCTGGTATCCTGCAGATTCCTTGTTTACTCTTGCACTTTATAACTTCCGCTGTCTTTGGCCAACTGGAGTCAACGTTACCATCCTCTCTGCGTGTTTCTGTGTCGGCACGTAAATAGTCAGGTCTAGGAAAGCAGGACTCTAAGGGCCTGCTCACTGGGTTGTAAGAGGTGCGTGAATTCAGTGTGGGCCTGTGTAGGGCTCCCACGGAGACGTGGCCAGGGGGCGCTTGTGGATTGGTTAGTTGTTCTTGTCACTAGGTCCTCAGAGCATCCCTTTCAGTCTTCTCTCAAAGAAGCCCTTTCAAGCCAGGCACCTGTTCCTCTGAGATTGGGGTGCTTGTCTCTTTCCACTCTTGCTCACACTCCGGCCTGTCAAGCTTGTCTTTGCCAGCCTGGTCTGCCTATGCACCGCACACTCTCCTCACAGACTCGCTCCCCCAAGGAAGGGGGAAGGGGAGGGTGGGCGCTCAGCATACTGTGTGGGGACACCAGAGCTCTGCCCCTCGGAGAAGGGAGGCGGTGTCTCCTGGGCTACTGCTTCACGGAGCTTGCCAGCCCTGCCAGCCCCTAGGCCCTGGTGGGTGGAACTGCTCCCTGCTCCTGCTCTCCCATCTGGCTGGAACCAACCCTGAGCTTAGGGTTCGGGGCCCCTGCCCATGCACTCAGCGCCAGCACCTGCCACCCATCTGGCCTCATGTTCTTCTCCCTTTGGCCCAGCTGGGGATCACCAAGACAAGCACAAACCTTGTGAGATTCCAGGGTTCAGAGACTGAGCACCTGGAGAAGCATGGGGTCTCCAAAGAGCAGAGCAGAGCAGAGGCTGCCCAGTCTCTCTGAGAGGGAAGCCGACAGCAGGGGTCATCTCCTGGAGAGGAGGAGGGTACACGGGCATGGGAACCAGCCAAGCCTGCCTTCTAGTCCCCCTCGGGCTCTCAGTGCAGGGGTGACTTCTGGCAAGTGGCTTTTCTTCCCAAGCTGGTGTTCTGCTCCACAGCAGCAGTGGGACAGTGGCTTCCTCTGGGGGCTGTGAAGGGGAGTGACGAGAAGCATACAAAGTGCCCAACTTGGAGTGGATGACAGAAAGGGCAACTTCTCTCCTGGTTGTGCAGGCAGTCAATGACCGATCCTTGCTAGATTTTACCCTGTGGGCACAGGGACACAGCTGTGAAGAGACAGGCACAGTCCCTGCCCAGTGGTACTCCAGTGTAGTGAGGAAGACAGACATTGATCACACGCCCATACACAAGAGGAAAGAAATAATGGACCGAGAACTGACAAGGAGGGAGACCTAATGTCGCTTAGAGGGTCATGGGAGGAGCTGGCCTCATAGAGAGGGAGAAAGGGAAGGGGCCACAGCTGGAAAGAGCTTGGAGAGTCTGAGGAATGAGAGAGTCTGGTCCGTAGTGGCTGGAATGTAGTGTAATTTGAGTTTAAATCAAAGGATATTGTCAAAATTTTATAAATCCCAAGAGTTTTAAAAGAAAAGTTATTCATATATAAAATGTGCTGCTCCTCTGCTTCCTGTCAACAGGACACAGGGACTTCTCAGTTTTCCCATTTTGCAGAGAGGCAAGGCCTTAAATGTCACCTCCCCCCAGCCCCCACCTTGCAACTGGTCACCTCCAGACACCTCAGCATGGAGAGGGACAAGCAGGCCTGCTTTGTGGGACATCTCCCAGGGGGTTCATCTTCCGAAATGTGCCGTAGGCAAAATCGCCAGGACCACAAGCTCTAGGTCGGTGCTGCGCAGTAGCAATGGCATGTGAACCATGGACATAATTTTAAATTTCCTAGTAGTGATTTAAAAAGTAAAGAGAAATGGGTAAAATTAATTTTAGTAAAATATTTTATTAAGCTCAATACATTCAAAAGCAAGTAATGAACATAAAAGTTATTAATGAGACATTTTACATTCTTTTTTTCATACTAAGTCTTTGAGACTCTGGCAAATATTTTACACTTACAAATCACATTTTGACGGAGAGGAGACATATTTCAAGTGCTCAATAGCCACATGTGGCCAGTGACTACCATATGGGACAGTGCAGCTCTAGACATCATAATATTGCAAACCCTACTCCCAGGAGACAAGTCCACCGGCACAGGCTTCAGGCACCTGCCAGAGGTGATTCAGGACGATAGGCAGGGAGGCAGCTAGCACTAGCAGCAACTTTGTGTGGAATTGTGGGCTTCGCCAGGAGGGTCACAGGCTTGGCCCGGATCTTGGCCCGGACTTTAGCTCACTCTCACAGTACAGCCCAGCTCCAGCACTCTTCTCGTGGGTAAACTCTGACTTCATCTGTTTTCTCATCTCTAGCTCAGGCTGAGAGCACCCAGCTCGCAGGCTGATGGGTTGAGGGTCAAATGGGTCCCCGACCTTCGCGGGGACCTGTTGATGCTTGCCCTAGGGCCCAAGCCTACGGCAGCAGTTCATGTGACGACCACAAGGTGGAGTCCCAAGGCTTCCATTTAGGAATGGTTATGGGCCCAACCACTGGGCAGCTTCTGGGCTCCACACCCCTCTGGGAGGAAGCCCTGTGGGAAGGAGCGGTGGCCATCCACTCTGAGTCCAGGGACTCTGAAGACATCTGCTCTAGGTTCAGTTCCAAGGCCAGACGATGCCTGTAGGGAAATTTCTGACCTGGGCTGCCCTCCAGACAACCTACCAGCTGAGTGGCCTCAAGTTACTCCTTTAACTTCTTGGGCCTATTTCCCCACCTGAAAGGGAGAGTTGAAAATAATTCCCAGTGCCATGGGAGCGCTTTGTCAACCATGGTGTGAGCTGCACGTGCACATCGTAACTGTCCTTTCCATGTTCCTATTTGGTGGATTATACCACACAGGGTTCCCTAATATGAGAAAAGGAAGAGAAAACTTGCCTGTTGGTGCCAGACTATGATGTTCCAACCTGAACATCAGCGATGCTCAAACTGGACACCCTGTGACCATGTTTGGAAAAGGCTCAAACAAGACCACTCCAATCCACAAAATGACCAAACACGCCCACCTCTGATTAACATGAGCGAGTGCTGCTTCTTCACCAAGTGACGACTCGAGCCCACTTCAATCCTCCATCTCCCGGATAAAACCCATCAAGACGCCCCGTCACTGAACTGGTCCTGCTTCCTGATGGCATCTGACCCAGGACCAGCCCTGCTTCCTGAATCCTTCCTTTGTCACGTGCCCAAATCCTACCAGGAGCTCCTCCCAACCCCTCTGTGGAGGTGC
>NW_012133857.1:3158593-3200977 GCF_000956105.1 Propithecus coquereli | reverse complement strand
TTTTTTTTTTGCTTTGAAAGAGCAGTCTATAAAGGTACCTAAGAAAAACGATTCTTGCTGTATGACAGGTTAACTGTCATGCAACACTTCCTAATCTGGCTTCACCTGTGTTCACTTGAACCCACACACTACCCAAGTTTTCACTGACAACAGCAGCCAAATAACTGCTAATTTCATATATTCTGAGTGCTCAGTAATTAGATGGTCACATGTTTCTTTCACTGTCTTTACTATCTTTGCACCTTGTAGTGTACTTTTAAAACAATGTCAATCTGCTCAGGTGCATTATTGGCTCTGAAGGATTAAAAAGTATACCTAAGATCGCTCAAATTCTTGGTTCAAGTTTGTCCAACTGAGGAAGTTTATCAGGAGCTAATTTGGCTTGCACTGGACCCAGAATCCCCCTCATTTTGTGGTCCAGTTATATTCTTAGACTGAACAGTATCCACTACAGCCCCAAAGCACAATTTGACTCCATAATATCACCTGTTGTTAGTTTCTTAGGGTCAGTGGACCTGCTGCATTTGTGCCAACTAATACAAGGCTCCCTCTGGATTCATCCCTCCACCTTTGTGTTACATCATAAGCTCCTGGATTTGTGTTGTTGCTGGAATGACAGTTTAAAATAAATAAAATCCTCTTGAAGCCAATACTTTGGGAAACTTCGCTGTCACTTCTATAGTCACTGATGCCACCTATATAAGGCTATCCTGTAGGTGCATTATACCCTAGGCAGCTAGCTGAACTGATAGCCTATTTTTCAATGTCTGACCAATTGGTAGGGACCAGAAGTTTTGATGTTTTATTCCCCAGGTATTATATTATCTGTACAACGACAACAGAAAAAGCTGCTTTCAGGACATTATGAGAGCCAGCCATTATTTTCTTTATTTTTTAAAACAGACCCTCCAGAATATCAGCAAGCAATGTAAAGATATTTTAGCAATTAATTTGAAATTCCCTATGTAATTCAAAGGGCTAAAATGGAAATATTTTTATAGTTCAATTTGTAGTTCATTCATTTTCCATTATTCTCCATTGCTAAGTTCTACTTTATTGGGAACACATACCATATTTGGGGAGGGGGCAGTTTCTTTTAATATTGCAAAGCGAATAGTTGAGTGATGCCTAAGAATATTTTATCCCCAATACTCCTAGAGTTCCTTGCCAGATCCTGTTACCTATTGTTCCAAAAGGGAAGTGCTTTTTATCACTGTTGAGCAGAATCTTGCAACAGATGATGTGAAAACGTAAACATTAGGACAGAAGGAGGCAGTAAGTGGCACTTTCCTCCTTTCCAACTCTCCAATTTTCTGTCTGATTTTTTTCTCTTGTCAGGGGGAGAAGAGGAAAAAGAAACTTTTTTCTGCTTCTGAGATCTCCCAGTGTGTGGCTTTAGACTTGTCAATCAGTTTTGGATTCTCACTTGGCCCTCGGCATGTCCAGGTCTTTTACAATTCTCTGCATTCTCCTTTAGCAAATTCCCTCCTCTCTCTTCTGCCACCCTCTCCTGCGGCTGCCTTCTCATTGTTCCCTGCCTGTGTTTGGAATCAGGAAGTTCCAATCCTGACTTGAGACCCTTTTTCAGCTGTGTGGCCTAGGACTCACTCTTTTCACCACTTCATCATCTGAAATGGAAATAATAATACGTAACTGGAAGATGAAGACGAAAAAGAGCTATTATGGACAATGCACCTGGCACAGGGCCGGGCACGGAGAAGTGCTTGGCATATATCACTTCCTTCCCCTTTACCCGGCAGCTTCCCTCACATCCGCCCATTGATTCGTTTCTCTGACGCTATCACTTTTGTCATGTTACTTTCTAAGCTCCAGGCTTTAGACATGAGAGGTCTGATTAAGAGCTTAGACAAGGGTTTCTCCACTGTTTCTTCATTATCACCCCCCAACGAGTCTCTTTAGACATTATATTCCTAATCTCCTCCCCCCACCATGGAGTTTTAATTCCATAGATATGCCATCTGCCTATGTACTGTGTGTATATCTGTGTTTGATGCATAAAGCACAAGAACCCGCCAAGAACCAATTTTCACCACCTCGGAAACAATGTCACCCTCGCTGAGAATGCATGGTATGCACCATGAAACCTCAGTGCTGAAGTAAAATCCTGGCCCTGCCACATAGCCACGTATGAGCTGTGCGGCCTTGAGCAAGTTCCATAAATTCTCCTTGCCTCAGTTTCCTCATGTATAAAATGAGCACCATAATAGTACCTGCTCTGTGGGGTCATTGGAAGGGACCACATGAATTCATGTGTGTAGAGGACTTAGCACGTGGCCTAGGACAGGGCCAGTGCTGCACAACTGTCTGCTGTGATTGTTCCTGAGCTCCCAGAGGCCATAGTACAATGTGGAAGTACCTTGGCCAGGTGTTCCAGGTGGATCACACCTTCACTTCCCTGTCCTGTGTCTCCCTCACTCCCACAAAGATTTACTCAAACCAGCTCCCAGTCCTTGCCTGTCTTGTGCGAGCCCATCACTAGCCAGGCTGTCCCGCCATCCTCACAGCTCCTCTGCCTGGGCTCTTGCCTTTACACCGGCTCACTGCACCCTCATTTCTCTGCCCAACAGAAGCCAAGCTGTCATCTGCATTTAGTGTCTCGGCTGGAAAGAAAACTAAAGATGCCAAGAACTTGTGAACAAGGGACAGCTCCAAGAGAGAGTTAAGCCAAAGGGGCTGGGCACAAAGAGGAATGAAGACAGGATCTGAGGAACGAGGCTGCACGGGGTGAGAGTACTGGGCAGGGGTGAGCAGAGGTCCAGGGAGGAGAGAGCCCCCAGCAGAGCTAGAGATTCCTTGACAGAGGCCCATGGAGGGAGCAAGAAGGCTGCCGAGGCTCTTCTCATCTCTGTGAGTATGTCAAGAATGCAAAGCCCCAACGCTCTTTGCTTGGTCCATTTCTCAGAGTTGAGTTTGCAGTGAGCAACCTTGAGAGATGAGGTGACATCTCCCTCAGAGCCAAAGCACAGGCTTGTTTACTGCTTGGTATAAAATGGCACATTTCCCAAGCTCAGAGTTCCTCTCCTGTAACTCACCCTGCCTTACAGGTGTCCTTCTGGGCCCATAGCATCACCCTGCAAGGATTGGAGGGCAAGGGAGGCAGTACACTGTGCTCACGCTTGCAGTGCATAAACCCCTGTCTGCTGCCAGCGGCTGTGGGACAATAAAGGCTTATTTATTTGTTAGCTTCAAAGGGGAGTAAAATCACGTCCCAGGCCCGACAGCCAGGTGAGGTGGGAAGGGAAGAGCACTGCCACGTGCACAGGCCAGGAGATGGTGTGCCGGGGGGAGTGGAAGCGGTTAGAGCATAGTAGGAAGTGAGAAGGCGGATCCTGCTAAGGCCATGCTTGCAGGGCCACGGACTTAAATTAGGAATGAGGAGCACCCTTGGAGGCTTTTAATTTGGCAAATTTCGGCTCCAGAAAGAGCTCTCTGGCTTCTGGGTGGAGAGTGGCCAACAGGCTAAGTAGCGAGAGGAAAGACAAGAGAGGTGGAAGGTTGGAAAGACGTGGGAGTTGCCGGGCTCAGGCTGGAGGTGGAGACGTGGGGTCATGACCACAGAGGGGCTTACTGACATGGAGTGGGTGAGATTGTCCTGGAAGAGCCGGAAGAGGGGGAGTCTTGGCTGGATTCCAGAAAGGAGCCCTCGGAGGAGCAGGGGAGTCAGAGGCAGGGAAAGGGGCTGAAGCGCTGGCCCTGCTGAGTGGACCCTGAGAGAAGTGTCATGGAGGGGGTGAGAAAGGCCAGTGTCAGAAGGGGCCCGACTCTGCACGCATCTGGCAGCCTTCTGGCCAAAGGGAAGAGAAAGGTGTCCAAATACGAAGGCCAGAAGAAGACAAAGAAAGGAAACCGGCAGTGGACTTCCTCAACTGTGGCCAGGCCACCAAGCCTGAGCCTGCGGCCCCAGCCCCCTGCTCTGTCCTGGTCAGTGCTGCACCTGGGGCAGAGGAGGCAAGGAGGGGCACGGTGGGGGTGCACGGATCACCCCGCCCTCAGGAGACCACAGCGACTGGAGCTAAGGGAGTGGTGGGCGCGGGCTGGGATGTGGGCAGCAAGGAGCCAGGAGAGGCTGCCAAGGAGTCACCCATCATCTAAAGAAGGTGTACGGAAGGCACACCTTGGGCCAGGCCCTGGCAAGGGACGGATCAGAATTAGTATTTGCAGTGAGGACGGGTCAGGCAGGTGATGAGTGATGGGAAGGCCAGATGGCCTAACTGGCCAGGCCAGGGAGCGGGCGAGGGCCTGAGAGTCAGGGTGGGGCAGGGGAGAGGAGCCTGGGCCAGGTCCTGGGGGAAAGCTGAGACCTCAGGCGAGTGACTTGGGCTTGTCTGACTGGTATAGGGAGCCACTAAATGCTTAGGGGCAGGGAGGTGAGGAACAATATTTATTAAGCGTCTACCAAGTGCAAGGCACTCACTAAATGTTTGGATACCGGTGCTGCTCAAACTCAGTGTGCCTACCAGTCCCCTCAGAATTACACTAGAATGCCGTTTCTAGTTGAGTAGGTGGAGGGTGGGCTGTGAAGTGCTGCATTTTGCATAAGCTCCCAGCTCCTGGACCACACTTGGAGGAAAGGCTGTGCTCATTTAATCTGCACCCTGATGCTGTCCAGGGAGTACTATGCGCTCCCTTTTACGGGGGCCTCACCCCGTGAGCTTTCACAGCCTGCCTGAGGCTCCCCGCTGATGACAGGCTGGCTGTGCTGAGCTGACCACAGGGCCTGCCCCCTGCCCTCCACCCAGGTGAGGGCACAGCCCCCGGGCACAGCACCTCGCTCCCTAGCGCCCCGGTCTGCCCCTGGGCTTGGGTCTTCCTCCTGCGGTGTTGGCCTTCAGCCTCTGAGCTTGTCTGCGGCAGCATCTAAAGATAGTCTATCTCACAGGAAACCAGATACTATTGGCTAACTTTGCAAATAAAATGCCCTCAGAGGGAGGAAAAGGGAAATACTCGCCTCTGGCGGAGTCTGCGTGGGACAGGGTGACTGATTGGCACGTGTGGAGGTCCCCTTCCCAGGTCCACCCCAGGTAGGCACAGAGGACTCATTGGTCACCTGTTGCAGGGTGGGACGGGGCACAGTGGTCAAAGCAGGTTATGATGATGGTTTGCTTGAGTGGACAATGGAGACCATTTTCCTGAGGATGTTGCAGCCTGCAAGTGTCCAAGGCGGTGGAGGAATGGCAGGCGGTGAGTGATTAGATGGTTTATAACACACCCAACGTGATGGAATGGGACTACAAGCACTTGTAATTACATGTTAGGAGAAAACTAGTAATGACATGGAGAAGAGCTCATGATTTGACATTAACTGACAAAAAAGCATGATCCATGATATAAAATTGCATCTGAATGAAATTGAGGAATTATTGCTAATTTTTAAAGATGAGAAATAGTACTGAAGTTATTATTGTTTTTTAAAGAGTCCTTATCTTTTAGAGGCCCACACTTAGATGTTTTAAGTTAAATAATCCAGTAGGGACATAAGGTGGGAAGTAGATGAAATATTGACCACGAGTTGACAACTATAAGCCAGCAGATGGGGACAAGGAGGTTCTCGCTGCTTTTATACATGTTTGAATATGTAATAATAAAGAGTTTTGAAAATGTCATCTGCATTTTAATGTAAACGTAAATGTACTTAATATAAATATAAAATATGTATAAGATTAGATGGAGAGAAGCTAAGATTGCTGTGATTGATTCTAGAAAGTTGGATTGTGGACAGTTTTGTGAGATTTTTTTTTCCTTTTTCTTCCATGCTTTTTTGTGCCATCTACAATTTTCATAATGAGCATATATTGTATTTATAATAAAAACTATTTTAATTAATAAATCGCTGGCACAAATTCAATGTTCAATTTTGATACATGCTGTTAAGACCATCGTGAGGACCCTCAGGCCCAGAAAGCTTTGTGTCATTGGCAAACATGGTCCTTGGGAAGAAATTGTGAGTGCCAGACAGGACACGCATCAGAGCCCCAGCCAGGGGTGGCTGCGTCTTGTCCCTCAGTGCCTGCCTAGTGTCCGGCAATCGCAGCCTCACAGAGTCCGCAGTCCCTGCTTTGTGAGTTTATAGCCAAGTCCAGAGAAAGGCTAGAGAATTTTAGTATTCTCTTACACATCATACCCCACCAAAGTTTTTGTTAATTTTTCAAATACTTGAAATAGAGAACTTGGGGTAGAAAAAATTGAGCCAAAAGGAAAGAAGATCGAACGGTGTGAAAGCAGGCAAAAAAGTTCCCGGCTCCAGGGGAGTCAACCCACGCCCCAAGGGCACTTTGGAAGGACCTGGGCTTCCTGAGAGGAGGCGGGGTGGGAGGGGCGCCTGGGCTGCTGAGCCTTGGGGACCACTGTGGGTCGGGGGCGCAGTGACTGGGGATTGGGAACCCTGAAAAGAAAAATGGGCTCAGGAAGGCCAGGGTGGATTCCATCTTTCACCTTGCTCTCTGCTTGGCTCTATTTTCACAAGGCAATGTGGGGTAGGAAGTGATCTTGACCTCAGTTTTGGTTTGATTCCCCCTTGGCCCTCAGGCTGACCTCAAACTAACGTGGCACGTACCACACCCCAGGAAGAGAGCAGCTGCCACCGTCAGCCACATGCCAGGCTTCATAAATCCACCTCCCAGCCCTGCTCCGCAACTGTCCCCACTTCGCAGGTGGGCGGCGGAGGCAGTTTGGCTTTGGAACGAAGTCCTGGCTCTGCACTGAGTAACTGTGCGCATCACTTCCTAAGTCCCTTTCCTGCTTTCAAAATGGAGATTGGCCATGAGCCCTTGAAGCCAGGTAAAGGATACGTGTTGACATTCTGTGAGGATTAGGGCATGATATTAATGTATGAAGTCCCAAGCATGCTGCCTGGACTATCTTTGGTGCTCAAGAAACAACGTATATTGTTATCATGTGGAAACCAAGGATCAGAAAGTTTGAAGAACGCTGACTGCTATTGAATGCGATTGTGAGGCATCCAGAGGTGTGGAGCAGGAGAGAGCTGACCCAGTTCAGGACCAGCTTCTATCCCCTTCCCTACCCAAGCCCGGAGGCACCCCTCCCCCACCCTGAGCAGCTGCCGCAGAGCAGCAATGTCAGGTATGGTCCTCCCAAACCAGAGACTTCCTGTCCAAGGTCCAGGCTTCCAGCTGTTCCTCCAACCACTGACCCAGAGTCCTGAGCTCAAAGATGTTCAGAACCAGCACCTGTCACAGATGAGCTGAACAGGGAAGGGAACTCCTGCTGCTCCAAACCAGGTCACAGGCACAGGAGGCAGTGGAGCCAGGAGGACAGAGTCCAGACTGTGGCTGACTTTTCTGAGGACTGTTCTGATTCCTAGCAGCACAGTCCAAGAATTCCAAGAGGCTGCACTCACTCACTGTGCCCAGGAGAGCCAAGGGAAGGTTGAGCCTTCCAGCTGAATCTTGATCCTGCCTTCCCTCGCTGGGTGCTCAGAATCCGCTAGCTGCCGCACAGGTGGAATTCCCATGGCACTCTGGCCACCGTTGGCACTTCAAGCAACTCATCTTCTTGTTTGGCCAAACTGAAGCTGTTTTATATTGTGAAGCTTGGCAGGGAAGAAAACCTGTATTCCATCTCTTTACTTTTTTTCTTTTAAATTATTATGAGTATGTGATAATTGTGTATCTTTATAGGGTACATTTGATGTTTTGAAATAGGCATACGATGTGGCTTAATCAAATCAGGGTTAGTGGGGTATCCACCACTTTAGGCATTATCATTTCTTTGTGTTGGAAACATTCCAATTCCACTCTTTGAGTTATTTTAAAGTATACCCTAACTTATTGTTGATTATAGTCACTTTGTTGTGCTATCAAATATTGTTCATTCTATCTAACTAGCTAGCTATATTTTTGCACCCATTAACCATCCCCTCTTTAGCACCCCCCTCCATTGCTACCCTTCCTGGCCTCTGATAATCATCATTCTACTCTCTGTCTCCATGACATCAATTGTTTTTAATACATAGTTCCCACATGATGAGTGAGAACATGCGAGATTTGTCTTTCTGTGCCTGGCTTATTTCACTTAACATAATGTTCTACAGTTCCATCCATGTTGTTTCAAATGGCAGGATTTCATTCTTTTCTATGGCTGTATAACATTCCATTGTGTATATGTACCACAATTTCTTTCCGTTCATCCACTGATGGACACTTAGGTTGATTCCATATTGTGGCTATTGTGAATAGTGCTGCAATGAACACGAGAGTGTAGGTATCTGTTTGATACATTGAATTCTCCTCCTTTAGATATATACCCAGCAGTGGGATTGCTGGGTCACATGGTAGTTCTAGTTTTAGTTTTTTGAGGAACCTCCACACTGTTCTCCATAGTGGTTGCACTAATCTACATTCCCACCAACAGTGTATGGGGGTTCCCCTTTCTCCACATTCTCACCAGCCTTCATTATTGCTTATCTTTTTGATAAAATCTGTTTTAACTGGGGTGAGATGACATCTCATTGTAGTTTTGATTTGCGTTTCTCTGATGACTAATGATGTTGAGCATTTTTTCATATACCTGTTGACCATTTGTACGTCTTGAGAAATATTTATTGAGATTCTTTGCCCATTTTTAACCAGATTATTTGATTTTTTTTTTTCCTATTGAGTTGTTGGAGCTCCTTATATATTCTAGTTGTTAGTCCCTTGTCAGGTGGGTAGTTTGCAAATATTTCCTCCTATTCTGTGGGTTGTCTCTTTGTTGATTGTTTCCTTTGCTGGGCAGAAGCTTTTTACTTTGATGTAATCCCATTTGTCCAATTTTGCTTTGGTTGCCTGTGCTTTGGGGGGTATTAATCAAGAAATCATTGCACAGACCTATGTCCCCAATATTTTCTACATCTCCTTAAATATCTTTCCAGACCACCTTTGTTCTTTTCCTTAAACCTATGTTTATTGTGAAATACAGCACACTGAAAAAACAGTGTCTGGGTTAACAACATATTAGAATGGATCTCCCTCATTACCACCATCTGGGGCAGAGGAGAGAACCTTGCCTGCACCCCAGGAGCCTCCCTCTTCCTGACTACAGCCTCTTCCTTTCCCACAAGTAATCACAAGCCTGACTTCCATGGTGATTGCTTCCTTGCTTTTCCTTATAGTTTGACCCAATCTAAATATGCACCCCTAAACAGTATTGTTTAACTTTGCCTATTTCTGATCTTCATATGCCTGGATTCATATAGTAGGTCAACTTTTCTTTTTCATTTTTTTTTTTTTCGTTTTGAGATGGGGTCTTGCTGTGTTGCTCAGGCTTGTCTTGAACTCCTGGGACAAGGGATTCTCCTGCCTCAGCCTCCCAAGCAGCTAGGACTACAGGTGTGCACCACCATGCCTGGGTAATTTTTTTTTGTAGAGATAGAGTCTTGTTGTGTTGCCCAGGCTTGTCTTGAACTCCTGAGTTCAAGCAATCCTCCTGCTTCGGTCTCCCGAAGTGCTGGGATTACAGGTGTGAGCCACCATGCCTGGCCTCGGTTCATTTTTTGGTCTGACTTCTTTGGCTCAGTATTGAACTTTTAAAATGCATCCACACTGTAGATGTACTGCACAAAAATTTTCATGGCAACATAGATCGAACTAGCCCCAAACTGAAAGTACTCACACGTGCATCAGCAGTAGAAATGACAATAAATTGTGAAATATTCACACAGTGGAATTCCATACAGCAATAAGAATGAACAGAGTATAGCCACAGCAATAGCATGGGTGAGCTGCTTCCAGAAATGCTGAGATGAATTTACAAATAAACACAAATTTACAAATAAACACAAATTGGTCCATATCCATGAGGTACTTAATCCAGTGCATCTCCACCAGACACAATTTGTATTTCCATGAACAATTATTAATATTTGCACTGCTATCAGTTTTCTACAATTTAAAAATTAATAATGTAACTTGTCTCAGACAATGAAAGGGGCAGATAGCCCCAAAGGGTGTGCTAAGAAGTACTCTCAGTAATTTTTTGCGTGTGCCTATTTCAAAAGTCTTTAGTAATTTTTCCTTATAGTTCCTTAGTGTGGAGTTTGAGGCCCCTGTATTTACCCCTCTCTTGCCTTCTCAGCCTTGGTGCTCTCTGCAACCTGACCTGAACCCTCCACTCAAACTAAACTGGTATTTCCTAGATGCTGAGCCCTGGCCTTGAAGTTGACATTTCAAAGGGATGGCACTCAGGTCCTTGAGACTTTCCTAGGTCAGAAAGCCAATGAAAGGCCTGTCAAGGTTCAAAAGGGTTTATACATATTCCAAGAGAGGAGAAAGTACTTATAATTACAAGTTGTTTAAAGTAAATTATCTAAGAAAAAAGGAGTGAGGAGAATCTCTTCCCTTATTTTCAACAAGGAGAATTAGGCCTCTTATTTTTAATTTTTATTTGTCCTCACACTAGCATATGGTAAAGATGCTCAAAATATATTGACTTAATAATTGAACAATTAACAAGTCTCTTTCTCAATTATTAAAAGGAGTTATAAAGTGTTTCCTTTCAAAATTTCACAGTTTACTTTCACATAAATACTGTAAAGTACTTTGAAGAGGAAAGGGAAGGGAGGGGTGTCAAACCCAGAATAATGGTAGGTTTTGTAAAGGGACAACCCACTAACCCAACAGATTTCCCTGTTGCTATTTTTCATCTTGGGTGTGCATTTGGGCCATAAAAAACCTGGTGGGTGGCCATGCCATGCTGTTTTAAGTGGGCTCATTTCTATAGGAATACACAGTGACTCAATTTACTTACACAGGGGAAGGGGTACAAGTTGTAAAATGTTTCCTTATAGATCCTTAGCATGGAATTTAAGGTCCCTCCATCTGTCTTCAGCCTTAGCTCTCTCTGCATCCTCAGGGGTGTGTGTTATAAAAATAGCTATCATCATAAATGGGAAATACGTCAGAACCTGGTAAAACCTGGCTTTCCAAACAGCCAGAAGTGTGGGCATGGCAGCTGACTGACAACCTTCCTATCTAGCACAAGGTAAACAAGACTTGCCAGGACTCAAAGTCAACCGATGCAGCTCTCTGTCTTCCAACGGAACACTCACAGGCTCTGACCCAGAAGCATCATGTTCCCTGGGCAGTGTGCTGGGCCGACATTCTGTTGGCATTAGATCACACTTTCGCTGACCTAGGACTTGTGCTGCTCTTTGAGACTGCTTCCTTGTGTTTGATTCTTATTGAAAAATTGAGCATGCCAGAGCCAGCAAGGCCCTTAGAGGTGGTCTGGTCCAGTGCTTTCATTTCACACATCAGAAAACTGAGGCAGAGCTGGAGTGACCTGCCCAGGTCTCCCAGCCATTGGCGCATGGAATGTGTGGGCCCCTGTGAAGTATGTGGCCCTTAAAGGCACCGTGATATATTTGAAAGCAAGTAATAGGCTAACCCTTCAGCCTTTGGCCTTTTCTTCTCCAGAGAAACCAATCCCAGTGTCTTCACTACCATTGATGAGAGCTAGATTCTCGGGGTCCAGCAGTGGGGACCACCTATTATATCTGGAGGGAATGGCAAATAGTATCCCACCTTCCATTTTCCACTTGCCGTTCCCTGAGGGTCTGCCCGCTGCGGTTTGAGTCCAGAAGGGAGAAACACAAGCAATTTAGGGCTGCATCATGGACCAGCTTCTTTTCAGGCCGCCTGTGTCTACTATTTTCAGTTCCAGTTTTAGAGAAGTGGCCTGCGGTAGCCTGCAGATTCCCCTTCCCTTGCGCAGAGCAGGAGCATGGGCTTTGTGGAGAGAGTTGTCTGGGGTTGAGATCCTGGCTCTATTGCTTCTTTGGACAAGTTAACCAAATCTCTCTGAGCCTCTCTTGGGTAATTTGTACGGTGGGGATATGCATTTCTCATGTGGGGTTTTAAGTGGGATCTTGTGTATGGAGCATAACACTTAGCAGGCACCCCGACTGGCTGCCTCCTCTCCTTCTAAACTGGGGCTTTCTAGACATAACATCAGATTCTGGAATGCAAACAGCACAATGGCATGCCCACGGGGAAAGTGTGGATGGGGCTCAAGCAATTCTTTACTTTCGTTTTGTACAAAGCAAAAAATTAGGCCTCACAATTTTCTCGGCATTAGACTGAACTTCAAACCCAGTCTTCACTCAAGGGTTTACTAAAAAGCCATAAACAGAGACCAAGGAGGGTTAAAAAACTAAAAGAAGAAGTCCAGCCGTGGTGGCTCATGCCTGTAATCCTAGCACTTTGGGAGGCCGAGGTGGGAGGATCGCTTGAGCTCAAGGGTTGGAGACCAGCCTGAGCCCTGAGCAAGAGTCAGACCCCATCTCTACTAAAAACAGAAGAAATTAGCCTGGCGTAGTGGTGCGTGCCTGTAGTCCCAGCTTCTCAGGAGGCTGAGGCAGGAGGATTGCTTGAGCCCAGGAGATTGAGATTGCTGTGAGCTAGGCAGACACCATGCCACTTTACTTAGGGCAACAGAGTGAGACTTTGTTTCAAAAAAAAAAGAAGATATCACTGGATTTAGAACACAGCAAGTTGGATGTGAAGCCAAAAGAGAGGGGAAAGCAACATAAAAAGGATGTTGGATAGAAGAAATGGATTGGGGCCGCCTACAAGAGAAGGGAAGTATAGAAAAGGGAAGCTGATTGGAAACAATGGGTAACAATGACTCCCCTCGACCAAAAAAAGAGTTAAAAAATAAATAAGCAGGCATGAGAAAAGGAAGTGGGCCAGAGGAAGTAGACCAGGATGGGCAGTGGAGGAGAGAGGGCAATTTTACAAAGCAGAGCATACAAAATGCATTTCTACTTGGGTACGAAACATACGCGCATCCAAAGCTCTACTTCTAGGTTCAGCTCAAACTCCCAGCTAGATGACATTTACTATAACCTTGACATAACTAAAGAGAGGGTGAGGAGCCTGAGCAGGCCTAGACAAGGTTACATTCTTGCGGGCCACTGCCCTAGGTTGTAAAGTGCAGCCTCAGCTGACAGCGCCTTCATGCTGCTACAGCCCGGCATGCCTGCTTCTTCTTGCCACCCTTGTCCATAGGAGACCTCGCTGAGTAGATGCTGCAAAGGTTTATCTCGTTGGATTCTTACACTTGGTTTCTGGTGTTCTTAGTGGCAAAGGAAAGCGATTGTCCAGCCCAAGGTGAAAGCTACTTAAACCCGAGGGCTGGTCACATTCCCATCTGCTGCCAGGAGACCCTATCTTTAGGCTCAAACCTTGAAAATCTCAGAGGATCCAGAAATAAAAGATCTACTCAGCTCAGGCCCAACATTCCTAAAAAGGTACCTTGCTAAAGCTATCAAGGTGAATGGAATAACTCCCTGACGGAGATGTTGTTCGCTGGCATCAGATATCTGTTATCAATGGTGCCCTCACATGCTCTGGGGCTCTGACACCCAAGGGCAGATGTGAACTGGCTTGAGCATACCATCTACAAGTCCCTTTCCAACCAGATAAAGCCGAGTGTCACCCATGACGCACACTGTTTCTTGACATTTTCATAGAAGATGGAGCTGCAGTTACGCTGGTATCTGTTTCATGATCAGATATGCTCAACAGCCACATGCGAAAGGAGTGTATTGAGATGACAGGTTTTAGTTTCAGGGTTTTTTTTTTTTTTTTTTTTTTTTTGAGACAGGGTCTCACTCTGTTTTCCGGGCTAGAGTGCAGTGGCGTCAGCCTAGCTCACAGCAACCTCAAACTCCTGGGCTCAAGCGATCCTCCTGCCTCAGCCTCCAGAGTAGCTGGAACTACAGGCATGCGCCATCATGCCCAGCTGACTTTTCTATTTTTAGTAAGATGGGGCCTCGCTCTTACTCAGGCTGGTCTCGAACTCTTGAGACCAAGCAATCCTCCCACCTCGGCCTCCCGGAGTGCTAGGATTACAGGTGTGAGCCACCGCGCCCAGCTGAGATGAGAGGTTTTATCTTCCAAGTCATTGTCTGACTGTGAAGAGCTGTTGGGCCCCTGCCCATCTCTGGGGCTCCACTTTGCAAGGCTGATTATCTCTTTTCTTCCTCCTCCAGGCCTCCTATCACTCATTCACTCAACACACCGGGCACCTACTAAGTTCTCAGAGTTCAAGGGCCCCTGGCCCATGATCAAAATGTACCCCTGTGTGCCCTGTGAGCACCCATGGGAGCAGGGCAATCAATAGGGTGCTGTTAGCACTACTCCCATTGAACTCTCTGGAATAAAAGAGTAGGATACAATATTTATCCTTCTACAAATGTTCACATGGCATTCACTCTGTGCCAGGCCTGTCCTATTGAACATTGGCTTGCAGAGCTAAAGAGGACATGGTTCTTTTCTTAGGAACTCCTAGTTCTTGGGAAAGGGGAACAGGCGGAGGGCTATAATGCCAAGTTAAAAAAAATGCTGAGGCTGGACACCTCTGGGCCCAAACTGTAGCCCTACCATACACCTGTGTGGCCTTGAGCAAGTTACTCACCCTCTCTGAGCACATCTACATGCCCATAAAGTACAGATAATCCTTTTATGTGTCAGCTACCACTTATTGAGCAGGTATAGTGTGCTTGTTATTGTCCTAGGTTATTTATTTCAGTTTTCCATATAACTCATATTTTTGTCTATTTTTATTTTTAAAAGCCCAAATAAATTAATTAACATCTTTTTCAAAATAGGTAATACAGGCATATGATAAAACATTCCACATGAAAACTAAGTCTCCTCTCCCACATCCTCTAGTCTCCACAGCCTCTGTCCTGGGATAGTTGCTGTCACCACCTCTAGTATGTCCCTTCAGAGATATTTAAACCTTATACGAAATATACACACATCACTCTTTTCTACAAATGACAGTATACTGTATATATGGTACCTCACCTAGCTTTTTGCACTTGCCAGTATATCTTAGAAATAGTTCCATAACAGAATATATAGATCTGCCTGTGTTTGTTTTTAAGTGGTTGCTTGGTATTCCATTAATTGGATTTGCTGTACTTTAGTCTGATCTGTCCGTACTGACAGACAATGAGGTTGTTTCCCTTCATTTATATTTCAGGCTTGCTGCAGTGGGTACACACTTCCTGGAGCATGTGTATGTGCCTGTCTCTAGTATCCTGTACTAGACACTATATTAGATTTAATAATATTAAATTGCTTATTGGGATAAGCAATACAACAATAAGCAATTATCCTGATAAACAATTTAATGTCATTTCATTCTTATGCTCTCAACAGACCTATGAAGTTGTTTTCTAAAGGAAGAAGCTGAGACCATTGCTCTGATGGTTTTTTACCACTGAGTTTTGGACTCTGTTTGATAGTCATCGTGTCCTTGTGTCTTCTCCCCTGCCAGGGTTTGGCCCTTGAGGCCAGGGCCTGGGTCTCCTTCCTCTTTGCAGGAGGAGGAGGGAGAGTGGGAAGAGCACGGGCCTTGGCGTCAGTCCTGCTTTCCCCACTTGCTGCTATGGGATGGGCCAGGTGCTTGCCCTTGCTGTGCTCCTGTGAGGCACAATGTGTGCAGAATGGAAGTGTGACATGAAGAGCAATAATGTCTCTGGGTGATTAGTGCAGATCCTCAGAATCATGTAGGGACTCCTTCAAAGTGACATCCCTCCTGTAACGTGGTACAGAATGGCTCTCGGCAGGGTCCAAACATGAGCACCTCCCACATGCATAGCACTGTGCCCAAGCTCAGAAGACTCCTGCGGGAGCTGGGGCAGCTCTGGGGCCTTTGCTGCAGATGCCAAGCCAAGCAGAAAGCCAGGATGAGGGCTGCTGAGTGTTGCTGTCCCTTCACTGAGTGGACCCTCTGCATGGCAGGGAGTGATGCCAAGACAGGCTGATGCCTGTGACCAGCCACTTGGCTCTCAGTCTGTGGTATCACCACCAGCCAGGCAAAGTCATCCCTCCCACAGTGTGATCTGAAATTGCATCCCATCTACAGAGGATAAACTGACCCACTTCCTCCATCTGTTTTTATCAAAGTCTTAATCTGCATGAACTTCCCCGTTCAGACGACAAGCTCCTTCATGGCTAAGACTGCCTGACTCGTCTTTCTGTGAGC
The DNA here is from genome assembly GCF_000956105.1 of Propithecus coquereli. Taxonomy (NCBI): domain Eukaryota; kingdom Metazoa; phylum Chordata; class Mammalia; order Primates; family Indriidae; genus Propithecus; species Propithecus coquereli. The sequence continues at coordinate 3,184,960 of NW_012133857.1, read as the reverse complement.
CCCGTGCCATGCTGAGCCTCTGCCGTGGGTACTTTACACATGTTTGCTGAATGACCGCTGAGTCCCTCCAACCAGGACCACCTCTGGCTTGTTTGTAGTCTTGGTGTACATTAGAGAAGGTGTCTCTGTGTGTGTGGCAGCCTTGAGCCTGGGCACACCGCAGGGCACGGGGCTGGATTTGGGACGCCCCTGCCACTCGGTTGGGCAACCCGTTACTTATTTCTATCTCTGCCTTCTCCCCCTCTTGGCCCAGTTTTCCTCTTCCTCTTGTCACGAATATCCCCTGAGCCATTCAGCAGGGCAGTGAATTAAAACAGGAATTTGCTTTCGGAATCACAGAGAGGATTACATAGATAATGACACATGTAGAGCAAGGGGCCTGGCAGTTTAGTAAAAGCTCGATAAAGAGTGGCTTATTCCCCTTCCTCCCAAATAGTTTGAAAAGAAAGCATGTTTGGTTTCAGGGGGAAAAAATCAACCTTTAACGACCAAATTCCCATGACACCCAGGACAGAGGTGAAACAGGAGAGTCCACAGGCAGCCTCGAGGAGTCTAAAAATGCAGAGGACCTCTGCTTCCTCATGCAATGCAGGAAACAAGCTAATGCTTATTAAGTGCCTGGTGTATGCGACAAACTGTGCCAGGTGCTCCTCTTAGAACAGCTCATGAGAATGAAGCCCAATCTTGCAGATGACAAATGTCAGGCTCAGAACTTCCATGCTCACCTGTCACTCAGCCAGAGAGGGCAAACGCAGGATTCAATCTTGGGAGTGCCCAAGTCCACAGACGTTCCTGGCCTGAAGGACTGACCACAGGCATAGAGAGATGCACAACGATTTTCACTGGCTTTGGCCTCCTCCTGCGGTGAGCTTTGCCAGCTGTTTTTACTGGAGGAGAAGAGGAGGAGGAGGGTGGCTAGCCCAGTGTCCCTAACATAGAATCACTAAGGACTTGACTATTTCTGCTCTTCTACAGCAGCACGTCTGGGAAGATTATGTTCTGGGACAAACTATACACACTAAGTAACAATTCCTGTTTCCCCATGTATCCGCTTGAGTCATACAAAACTGACATTTGTGCAGCTCAAAAATAGCTGCATGTCAGCAATTTTATACTGTTCAATTTAAATATGATTGATTAAGGTCACAGCCAGAGGTTCCCTGAAGCAGAGAAAGCATACACGTTCCCCAGGGCTAAGAACCCCATCACAGCCTGAGCCGGCCCAGGTGGGAAAGCCAGGCCCCTTCAGCCGGGGAGAGTGTGTGAGATGCAGGACGCAGAACAGAGGCTGGGAAGAGAGGGGCCACGCCCTGGCCGGGGAGGGTGCCTTCCCTTGGCGAGACACCGCCTGGGTAAAACCATCATGGAAAGGGTGCAGTGAGGTGTGGAAACTCCCTTGGTTAAAGCGTGGGAGCTTTGCTTTAAGTTGTGGTGAGCAGGGAGGCAGTGTCAACCAGGAGGCACGCTCTGAGCACACCCAGTGTCTGAGTGGCCTGTCTGTGGCGTCGTGAGGAAGAGGAGGAGGTGCTCAGACGAGCAGTGCAAAAGGGCTACCTCTCACTTGGCTCTGGAGTAAATGGCCAGCAAGTCCCAGCTGGGAAAAGCAGGGAGTGGGACAAGCTTTATTTCCCAACCTGTGTGGAAATGTCTTCTTCTTCAATTCCTGCCCAGAAGGAAACAGGAGATATAATAGTAGGGAAGGCCGGGCCAAAGCGAAGCACAGGGCTGATGACCATCGGGTGAATTAGGCACTGGGGGCCAAGCCCAGCAGGCCACTTGAGCCCCGGCCTTCACGTGGGATCAAGCATCCCTTCTGACTACAGAGCCCTGGATGATGGCAGCACCTCCTCTTCACTCAGGGCTGTAGGATGACCAGCCGTCCCAGTTTGCTCGGAACTGAGGGGTTTCTGATGCGGGACTCTCAGGGCTAAAACTGGGAAAGTCCTGGATAAGCCAAAACAAGTGAGTCACTCTATGTATGGCTCTGTCTGATCCCTGCTAAGGAAAAGAAGGACTTGTTGGTTCCAAGAGGAAGAGGAAGAGAAATGGCTCTCAAAAGACAAAGGCAATGCTTGCCTAGCAGGGAAGATACCATGGTCACAAAGGTGGGTTTCCCAGGGAGTGGCTCATCCATCGCACCCCAGATGTGCTGACCCCTGTGTTTTCCCCAAATGCAGGAAACTCGTTTGCATAATTTGTGGTTAGTAGTGTTTTCCCCTATTTAAAAAAAAAAAAAACAAAAAGATAAGGGCTTTTGGGTGTTGGTCTGCTCTGGGCTCTGGGACTGAGAACTGCTCTCCAGGGCTAGTTTCATGGAGGAGAAACGAGGGGCCAGCAGGTGGAGAAGGTGGAAATAAAGGGAGAAGGTGGACAGTCGCCTCGGGGCAGTTGGGACTGGAGGTATGAATTACAGCCGCACCCCACCATCCCGCTACGCCTCTTGCCATGGTCCTCTCTCCCCCATCCACACCTTGGTCAAGCTAGCAACCTTTTGGAGGGACTTTTGAAAGTCAAAGAAAAAAAGATCTGTCTCAAGCTTCGAACGGCCTAGAACCAAATGCTCGCTGAGCCGTTACTGTGTGGCTTTGGGTGTGTCATTAAACTTCTTGGGTACCTGGCTGCCTCTCCTGTCAAAGGAGTCTGTTGCAGCCTCCATCACAAGACTGTTAGGGGATTAGACAAGACAGCATGTGTGAACTTGGGAAATAGCCAACACACATTCGTTTCTTCCTGCCTGCCTATGTGTGGGGCCAGACAGAATTCCACCTGTGTTCCTTGGAGAACTAACACTGTTACTTGTTTTACCTTCTGATCCAGGCCCTCGCCATGCCCACCCTCTCTCCTGAATATCTGGAAAACTTTGAGTATGATGAGTCCTCTGAAGCCTGTGACATTGGGGAAGTTGTGGCCTTTGGGACTGTCTTCATGTCCATATTCTACTCCCTTGTCTTTGCCTTCGGCCTGGTGGGAAATTTGCTGGTGGTGTTTGCCCTCACCAACAGCAAGAAGCGCAAGAGTATTACTGACATTTACCTGCTGAACCTGGCCTTGTCTGATCTGCTCTTCGTAGCCACCTTGCCCTTCTGGACTCACTATGTGCTAAGCGAACAAGGCTTCCACAATGCTGTGTGCAAACTCACTACCGCCTTCTTCTTCATTGGCTTTTTTGGAGGCATATTCTTCATCACTGTCATCAGCATCGATAGGTACCTAGCCATTGTCCTGGCCGCCAACTCCATGAACAACCGGACTGTGCAGCATGGCGTCACCATCAGCCTTGGCGTCTGGGCGGCAGCCATTTTGGTGGCGGCACCCCAGTTCATGTTCACAAAGCAAAAAGAAAACGAATGCCTTGGTGACTACCCCGAGGTCCTCCAGGAAATCTGGCCCGTGCTGCGCAACGTAGAAGCAAATTTTCTTGGCTTCCTGCTCCCTCTGCTCATTATGAGTTACTGCTACTTCAGAATCATCCAGACGCTGTTTTCCTGCAAGAACCACAAGAAAGCTAAAGCCATCAAACTGATCCTTCTGGTGGTCATCGTGTTTTTCCTTTTCTGGACACCCTACAATGTTATGATTTTCCTGGAGACACTCAAGCTCTATGACTTCTTTCCCAGTTGTGACATGAAAAGGGATCTGAGGTTGGCCCTCGGTGTGACTGAGACAGTTGCATTTAGCCATTGTTGCCTCAATCCCCTCATCTATGCATTTGCTGGGGAGAAGTTTAGAAGATACCTTTATCACCTGTATGGGAAATGCCTGGCTGTCTTCTGCGGGCGTTCGGTCCATGTTGGTTTCTCCTCATCTGAATCACAAAGGAGCAGGCAGGGAAGTATTCTGAGCAGCAATTTTACTTACTACACGAGTGATGGAGATGCGTCCTTCCTCTGAATGGATCCTCAATGCTTTGTCTCTACAGAGAACCCAGAGTTCCTGAATCTGACACTGAATAATGAGGACATATTTTTTTCTTTGTTGTTTCTTACATGCAAGAAATGATGGGCCCAAAGCCCACAAAACAACCCTAGTGTGTTTTTGAGAATTATGCTCAAAATTCGAATGATAAAGAGTAGATATATCTCTTAGAGCGAATGTCAGGATTTTGTTGTTTACAAACAACAAAAATTCAGGCCAGACTAGTTTAGTTAAAAAGGGGGTGGTGAATATTGTTCACATTGTGACATGAGCAAAGCAGTGGCTGAACACTCACGGTGAGTGGAAACCAGGGCTTGAAACTACCTAGAATTACCTCTCTCTGACCTCAAATCTTGAGTAGTGACAGATCTCCCAGACTCACATAACACAGCTTTATCACCAAAGAGAGACTGACACCCATGCCTCTCTGGTCCCAAGGTCAAAATTCCCAGGGAAGGGTTCTGATTGGCCAAGTTTGTATGAGGTGCCCATCCCTGGCCCAGATGGTGGTATCCATGGGAAAGGAATATACAAGAAGGCAGATTCAGTCCAATCTCATGGTTAGAAGTGCAGGAAGACATATTTCCAAGAAGTCAGAGGGATAGGTATTGTTCTGATCAGGCAGGACAAGAGCTGCACACCATCCTTACCATGTTTCTGATCCAGCCTCTGCACTGATCACACCAGCCAGCATCTTCTCTCAGCATCCTCTTCATTAAGCCCTCTTCTAACATGTCCCCAAACCTACAAGGCCTCCCCACTGCCCACTGCATCAAGTCCAAACTCAAATTCCTGGCCTCTGAGACCCTCCATCATGTGGTTCCTCCAACAGATTCCTCATTGTCTCCCCCTTCCCAAAGGACTCCACCCATCCTGTCAGCCAGGTATCTTCCATATGACCTCATGTATCTCCACCTGCTCCCAGGTCAGGGGGAGAAATAGAAAGAACCCTGCCCCAAAGTGAGGAGGGTTGGATTTCAACCCTAACTCTGTCACTTACCCACTAGGTAGCTTGGGGCCAACCAAGCTTCAGTTTCTACATCCACAGAAGGGGGATAATGGTACCTTTTGCATAGGGAGCTTCCTTTCTAGCATGAGAAACCAGCCATCAGCTCTTGCAGGTCCAAACAGTCTTGCCTTGTTCCCAGACTTCAGCTTTCCCCTCACCTGGCACCATTGCATTGTGCCTAAGTGGAGGCGCTGATGGAACCTGGAGGGGCTTACAGACTTTGCTGCATGATGTAGTCCAGACACTGAGGTCTTGTGATGGCACCCAATGAGCACTGCTAAGTCTACAGAGTGATAATCTTCCCTAACCCAGCTCTCCCGGATTCCTGGAATATTTCCTCCCAATAACCTCATGGCAAGCCCCTACTCATCTGGGAAAAAAAACCCATCATTCATGCTACTGCCAACTGGAGGAGCCACGGCCACTGGATAAGCTTTCTTTTTTCAGAAACACTTGGGGAAAAAAAAAAAAAAACATTTGGGATAATCTAAAACTTTAGAAAAAAATTATAATAATGCTAAAGAAAATGTCATCCATAATCTAACCACACCAATATTGTCATTCCTGCATACACCCATACAGACCGTGTTCACAGTTTCACGTGTTTAGAGTTACAATTATAATGTACAGTTTTGTAATCTGCCTTTTTCTCTCTTAACATTAGACCCCAAATAGCTTTCTGTTTCTATGTAGTTTTGTTATTATCGTTTTAGAAGACTCTACCAGATTGTGTATTCATTGAAGGCAGATGTGATATCTGATTCACTGCTGTATATCTGATACATTCCTGGCAGTCTATATGTTTGTTTAATGAATAAGAGAATGAATCATGTTTCTTTAAGATCAGGAACCATAATTTACTCATCATTAATCTTTCGATAAACACTTAACATGTTTCCAATATTTAGCAAATACATATTTTACAGCACTCTCATCTGTGTGATTTCCTTTCTCCTATTCAATTATTCCTTTGGATAAATTTCTTGCCATGGGGATAACAGGGTCAAAGGGCATGGAAACTTTGTACCTTTTTATACATACATATGAAATCAGTATATTGCAAAATCTTGATTGAGCACATATTATATGCAACCCGAGAACTCAGATACAGAGCTATTCCAAAGATGATCAGACCAGAGCTTTGCCCTCAATGATTTAACATTTAAATGCAGAACAGAGGAGTGAATGAATGAGCATGTTCTCTTTGCCTTAAGTGGTAGCACAGGGACAGTGACTTCTGATCTGAGTCTTTAGGGGAAAGGCGTTCTCCAGGAAAATGAGAAGAAGGGCTTTCCAGGCCGAGGGGACGACATGTGGAAAGGAGGTGTGCAAGAGCATGAGGCGCTTAAGATGTGAGAAAACTATGTGTGAATACTGAAAGGCACCAGAAGCAGAGTGGTAAGAACTTTCTGGGGCTGGGGCTGTCAGCTGTGGGTGTGGGCTCACATGGAGTGGATAATTCTCCGTAGGATGTTCATGAGGTTGCTCCATCTTTACCTGATCTTCATTCCAGCTGTTGAACCTCAAGACTTTTAAAAGTTTAACCTATTTCTGGACTTCCAAGGAGGAAATGATTCTTTCGACTTGAGAAATAAAAGTAGGGGAACAAACACTTTCATTTCTAGAAGAAAATTAAATTTGTGTCATAATAAACCTATATTCATTCATTCATTTTGCTGAATAGGACAGAATAGGGAAAAAAAAATAAGGACATTCATTGAAAAACTCAAAATACAAGGATGCTGATGTCTAAATAAAGGAAGGCACATTTAGAAAAGACAGTTGGCCCTCAGAGCACAACTGGATCAGACCCACTCTGCTTCTGAGCTCTGGACTTCCCAAAGCAGAGGGAGAAGGTGGACTCCAGAAGCAGAGAGATCTGGGATGAGTCCCAGCATAGTAACTCTGTGACCTTGGGCAAGTTACGTCACATCTTCAGGCTAAGTCTCCTCATCAGAAAAATAAGGATAAAAGTAGTTTCTACCTACTACAGTTCTAGTAGAGGATTTAGTAAGATTTCTACCAAAAATCTCACAATGCAGACCTGGCAAAGCAAGCTCAAAAGAATGTTGGTGATTATTTTTATTCTTCTTCTCACTATTATTAGATCAAGCTTTTCCCAGCGAGAAAACTCATACTAGCTTATCCTTGCCTTTTTGCTTTTCTTAGTCCCAGAACCACAGCCTTTGGGGTGGTCAGAGATGACCATGTCCAATCTCACACTTTACAGGTAAGGAAAAGGAGGCCCAAGGTCCCACAGCGAATTATTGCAAGAGGTAGATCCTTGACTCAAGGTCCACCACTTCCTTCCTCATCCTGATGAGAATACAGACCAAACCAGCCTCTAAGAACAACAGAGAACACAGGTGGAGAAACGAGAGAAAGCACAGAAAGAAAGTCTGCAGGCTTATGACTAGGCAAGGAGGAGCTGCCTGCCCAGCGGCTGCAGAGTTAAACAGAATCAATCTGCACATGGACAAGTACATGCTCTATGGCATAGAGTTTGGTAAAAGCTGTTTGGAGACATCCGTATCTCTAATGACAGATGGTGTCAACAGACAGAGACTCATCAGCAAAGGCTACCCCAGAGGCAGATGCCATCAGCAGCCTCCAGCAGGATATGGGTGGGCCAACCCCTAGACAGATGGCTCATGTCAAAGGACGGCCATAGCCAGGGGCTGTCCAGTGCTTGGGTGAAATGCCAAATCCCTTCCAAATAATTCTACTCACGTCAGGTTATTCTATGCTCATTAAATGACGTTCTAAGGAGCATATCCTTTCCCAGGACCTTGCCACCAAGAAAGATGCAGAATATATGCTTTCAGTTACTAGGAAGAGCTATCGGCCCTTATAATCCCCCTGCACCTCGCAAGTGTGCAGGATCTAGTGGTTTTTCCATTCATCTCCCTCTGAGATGCTGTCCCTGGATGTCTAGGGAGACAGGTCACCTCTGGCCACCAATTCCGTCTGAGAACATGGCAACCTGACTATGAGAGGTCCACTTGGGTAGCACCTGTCTCATTAGTGCCTTCAAAATTGGGGCAGCCTGTCTTACCCCAAAACCAATTTTCTTCTCCACCTGCACCCCATTCACTGGCCCATGGGGACCACTTCAGTTTCAACATGACTTGTAATATTGTTTGCTTATCTAGCTGAGTTGGCAACCCCATTTTGGGCTACCTAAGAGTAGTACAATCTGAGAGCAAGTAAAAGAAGTAGGTCTTAGCAAACTTTAGAAATATCCGGCCTCTCTTCAAGACACTCTCTATCCACAAAGGGCTAAGTTGTTTTTGAAGGATATGTGGCATCGTGTTTCTATTTCTGTTGCATGAGGGCATGTTGTTAGGCAACAGCAGGAGTTCCTGCAGACACGCCCGAGACAGCGCTAGCAACCGCAAAACGTCCTCAGCAGGAAAATTATTCTTTTACACTATATTTCCTCATTTATTTTGGTAGAAACAAAAAATAGAATTTTAATTTGTATTTCTTTAAATACTAGGTAATATTGTTCAGCTTTCAAGGTGTTTCTTGTAAATTCTTTCTATCTTTTTCTGATTCTAAAGGAAACACACAGTCATAGAAAATATGAAAAAAATAAGGAATTTTAAATTTAAAAACTTTAAATTATACAATATTCCACCTCCCAGAGATAACCATTGTTTAACACTGAGGTGATTTTCTACCGTGACTTTCTCTGCAGATATAATTAAAAAAAAAAAAAGATTTCAGAATAGACATTTCTTAAAAGAAGTCATACAAATGGCCAACAGGTATACGAAAAATGCTCAACATTGCTAATTATTAGGGAACTACAAATTAAAACCACAATGAGCTACTTAAACGCCTGTCAGAATGACTTTTATCAAAATGACAAAAGATAACAAATGTTGGCAAGAATGTGGAGAAAAGGCTACCCTTGTACGCTATTGGTGGGAATGTAAATTAGTACAATCACTAAGGAAAAGAGTTTGGAGTTTCCTCAAAAACTAAAAACATAATGACTATATGATGTAGCAACCCCACCTCTGAGTATTTGCCCCAAATATTTGAAATCAGTTTGTCAAATAGATACCTGTGCTCCCATGTCAATTGCAGCACTAGTCACGGTGGCCAATTTATGGAATCAACCTAAGTATCCACCAACAGAGGAGTGGATAAAAAAAATGTGGTGCATATACACAGTGGAATACTATGTAGCCTTTAAAAAGAAGGAAATTTTGTCATTTGTGACAACATGGATGGAATGGGAGCACATTATGCAGAGTGAAGTAAGTCAAGCACAGGAAGACAAATACTACGTGCTCTCGCTTACGTGTGGAATCTAAAGCAATCAGACTCAGAGAAGCAGACAGTAGAATGGTGGTTACAGAGGCTGGGGGAGAGGAGAGGGGTGATGATGGTCAAAGGGTACAAAATCTCCGACAGAAGGAATATGTCGTTTTTTTCCTTTTTTGAGTTCTATTGCACAGAGTGGTAAGTATAGCTAATAACAGAGTATTGTACATTTCAAAATTGTACATTGCAAAATTTGAGAGGATATTTCAAATGTTCTCACCACAAAAAAATGTTAAGTATTTGAGGTGATGGATATGTTAACTAGTTTGATTTAATTATCCCACATTGTATTCACAAAATTATAACATCACTTTTCACCCCATATTTCTATATAATTATAAATTATCCATTTACGGTTAAAAAAAAAACTGAACACAACCAAAAAAGCACTTGAATTTCATCAATAGAGAAATGGTTCCATAAATTTTTATTCTTCCATACCATACAGTATTATATGTAATACATATAATTTTAAAAATTAGTCAATTCTATAATACGAACCTGATAGGATGTCATATATCATTATGTCAAAAAGACAAATTACAGAGCTATGTATATAAAATAAATACACTCTTATTAAAAAAGATATGAGATCAGAACATATATACAGTTTTATATCTTCTTTTTTCAGTTAGCATTACAGCATGAACATTTTCTCATATATTAAGCTCAAACATTATTTTTTGAGACTTTATCTAACCAAGCCCTACTGACAGGCATGGATGCTGCTCCCAGTTTTTCACTATTAGGAACAACACCGTGGTGAACATAAATCTTTGCACATGTCTTTGATTGTACAAGAGGAATTACTGGATCAATGAATTTAAGCATTTGTAAGTCTCTTGCCAGCTACTGCAAATTTACCCACAATCAGAAAGATGACACTGTGTTGCTGGCACACTGAGAATCCCAATCCCTGACCTCAGTGCCCCCACCTTCCCAGTCTTTTTGGTCAGGACATTGTGGGATTTGTTATTTGACAACATACCAGCTACTGACTTCAAGAGGCAGAAAGAAAGAAGACTTCCATTCTTGAAAGGAGGTGGTAAGGCTGCTTGTTAGCAGAGAAAAGAAAAGAGGGATGAGGGGATTTTTAAAAAGTGACCAATAACATCGCAAAAGAGTTATTTTAAGGGAACAGAGACTACTTAGCTCCCGAGTTAGGGGGACACAGGATAGGCCATCAGAGCCAATAAATACAGAGTCAGGCAAGAGGAGGAGGCAGTGGTGCTTGCTCTGGGGAAAGAGAGGTTTTCTAGAGGGAGAAGAAACAGAGGTGAGCAGAGCAACCTTGTGCAGTTTGAGTGTTTAAAAAATCCACTTCTATGAAAAACATAAATAACCTGCAAAAGACAACAAAGAGGGAATTTATTCAAGACTTAGCACAGTTATTGCAGGAATGTCAACTTTCAATGCACCCAGTATCCACCGTCATTCTGGATACACTGGGATATAGCCATCTCAGTATAATGTAGAGCTCATTACCTGGAAAAGAAAAGAAAGAAAGAAATCAAGCATTAACAACTTTATTTAAATATCTAATAAATTCTCCCTGGGTTGAATTTCACCAGTTATTTATACTTTATACAGAAGTGGATTTGTTAAAAGTCCCAATTACAACGACTTTCTGGATACCCTGTATCTTGGGCTTTGCTGGCAGAGATGATGCTCCAATCACCAGAGAAGCCTGTGGGTTCCCACCCTAAGAATTCCTTGGCATATCCAGGTAGTCCTGCTTTGGGACAGGAGGATGCCCAGGTGCCAATCTTGAAAGCCTGATATCAAAAGGGTCATTTACAGATCCATTGCTAATGTACACAGTCCCTTTCAAAGCAATTATTTCACTGAGAAACTAGAAAGAACCAGAAAAGAACTTTCCCCCACCACACCTTCCTATCTACCTGCAGCTGTGTCCGTGCACTCTTCCGTCTGTCCTCACCATGGAAAAATTGTCTGTGCCCTTATCTAAAGCCAAAGCTGCCACTTGAACACTGCGCCCCATCCACTCCTATCTTCCCAAGACTGGTATTCCCACATTTGTCCCCTCTCTTCTGCATTATCAATCTCCCCCTCTGCTGGCTAATTCTCACTTAGTGTGCAAGCAGGCCAGAGTCCTTCCCATTTTTAGGAACCTCCTCTTGACTCCACATTTCCCCCAGCTCTTGTCCTGTGTCTCTACTCCATTTAAAGGTATGCAGAAAAGTTATCCGCACTTCCTCATCTCCCTTCTCACCAGTCCCCCAGACACGCTCTCATTACAGTCACCAGTGTTCTCCATGTTGCTAAATCCGATGGTCCATAATCAGGCCTCCCCTTACTCAACCTACCAGCAGAATTTGACAAAGTTGACAGCTCCCTTCTTCTTGAAGCACCTTTTCCACCCAGCGCCGGGAAGATCCCTCTCTCTCTCAGTTCTCCACACCTGGCCGCTCTTCCGCAGTCTCCTTGGCTAATTCCTTCCAGCCTCCCTGACCGCTAGGCATCGAGGACCCCGGGCTCAGTCCCCAGGCTTAGTCCCCAGATCTCTTCCCTTCTCTTTTCTACTGTCACTCTCCTGGAGGTCTCAGCCCGTGGCAAAGCTCTAGCTGCCATCTCTCTACACTGACAACATCCCAACATTTATCTCCATCCCAGACTTCTCTAAAGTCCAGGTGTGTATATTCAATTTCCTAACAACTTCCCTTGGATATATAATTAGTATTAACGGGCACTCATTGAAAAACCTGCCCCCCTGCGGTCTTCCCTGTCTCAGTAAATGACAATTTTGTTCTTCCAATTGTTCAAAAAACTTGGAGTCATCCTGGATGGCCTTCTTTCCCTGGCACCCCATTTGGACACACCAAGTCCCAGCCAGCACTTTTTTGCAAACAGATCATTTTTCACCACTTCCACCACAGTCCCCATCCCATCCATCACCGTCTCTCCCTCAGACAACTCCACCCTGTGTCCCTGCTCCCACCGTGCTGGCCATTCACTGCACCGCCCAGGGGTCCTCTTACACTCCAGCCAAATCATGTCACTTCTCCACTCAACCTCCCAGCAGCTCCCACTCACCCTTACAATGAGCTCACACTCTCCACCAGGGCCTGCAAGGCCCCGCATCATCCAGTTCTTGCCTACCTCCCAGCCGCATATCCCAGACTTCCCTCCCACGCACCACCTAGCCACACTGGCTCACAGGCTGAGCTCTTTCCCACCACGGGCCATTTGCACTTGCTCTTTCCTCTGCCTGGGAGCCTCTTATATCACATTTGCACACTCAGTTTCTGTTTCAATGTCACCCCTGCATATAAGTCTTCATAAATCACCCCATCCAAAATATAGGACACAAGCACCACCCTCAGCCCCTGTCTCTTTTCTTAGAATTATTGCTTTTCTCACCCCTTATCTCTACCTGATATTATATTACTTATTTGTCTGTTTCTTATTTATTTCCCAAATAAGAATGTCAGGGCCAGACCCATAGTGCCTCAAAATGGTGCCTGACATGTAGTAGGAACTCAACAAACATTTATTAAATAATTATTTTTTGTGTGTGTGTGAATTTCCTCTCAGTGTCTTTTGCACCAAGAGGTGTGTCTGTTATTGGTGTGTTTGACACTTTAAAATTGATTTTTAAGAGCTGATTATAGAGGAAATATCATAATCTTTTTCGGTCACATATGTTATAAATTTTTTTTCTGCTCTGTCATTTACTATTTTTCTATTTCATAAGGCAAAACTCACAGTGGTTTCTCTTTTAAAATAGCTCTACTATGTAGTAAATACAGATTCCTCCTTGATTCCAATAGGCTGTTTTCTTTCTTTCTTTTTTTTTTTTTTTTTCTGAGGCAGAGTCTTGCTCTGTCACTTGGGCTAGAGTGCCATGGCGTCAGCCTAGCTCACAGCAACCTCAAACTCCTGGGTTCAAGCGATCCTCCTGCCTCAGCCTCCCGAGTAGCTGAAACTACAGATGTGCGCCACCACACCCGGCTCAGGTTTTCTATTTTTAGTAGAGACGGGGTCTTGCTCTTGCTCAGACTGGTCTCAAACTCCTGATCTCAAGAGATTCTCCCGCCTCAGCCTCCAAGAGTGCTAGGATTACAGGTGTTGAGCCACTGCACCTGCCCCGACGGGTTGTTTTCATCCTTAGTCTGTGGCATTATTGAATATTTTCATCTTTTCCTATGTATCCATTAGCATTTTAATGAAATATTGGAAGGGGCTGCCCAGAGGCTGCTAGCCAGATGCTATTTAACCCTGAAAGTCAAGAAAATGCCTCTTAGCTACAATACATTTATCACAGTCATTAACGGACATCGCTCAGAGGCAGCAGAGATGACACTGCATTAATTCATCATTACTCTAAGCACGGGCAGATACATGTAGGCTGGAGAAAATTATAAGCAATTGGTGCCAATGCCGATTCTTTGGAATATTTATTGCGCTCAATTTGGCTACTCCTTAAAGGTAACTGAGTATTTTACCTGAAGAGGCATGACCCCGTAACACAGAACCAAAACCTTATAAGGGGAGGGATTTTTTAAAAGTGCTTAGTCTAGGGATGGTGCAGTTGCAGCAATTGAGAGTTGAAAGTATCTCTGAAATCTCCTGTGCCTTTACTGACAAATGAGGAGAACTGAAAACACTGCGTGCAGACTCAAAATACAATGTCAGAGGAACTTGAAGAGAAATAAGGGGCCCAAGTTATCAACCTTAGTGTTTTGAGAAGTTCTATTCCATTAGCTCCGATCACTTTTGGCCACTCTCAGGCTAAGGGAACACCTGCCCCACAGACCGCTCTCCTCCAAGTATTACAGATGTGCCATCCGTTGGGTCCAGCCTGTCTGACTTCACAGTGAGGCCAGCGGGACCCCAAGGCCATCTTGCTACTCTCTTGTCCTTGAGGATCTGCCCTGCCCCTGCCCCCCAGACCCGTGTCCCAGTGCTGGCAAGTTTGGACTTGGGAATTAGACATGCCTACTCTGAGAGTGTTGATCTTTGCAGTACTTAGCTGCCTCCAGCCTCAGTTTACTCATCAGAAAAATGGGGTGGTGAAGCCTACACTCAGAGTTGAGGAGAAAATTAGAAGTTGCGGGGAGAGCAGCCAGCACAGTGTCTGGACCACAGCAGGGCTCAACTTCCCTTTTTCTCTGTCTGTTGCCCCAGAGAGGACAGCCAGCTTCCCCAAAGTTAAGGGGCCCTCCCCACAAGCCCTACTGCTCCCTCTGCCAGAGGTGATGGGACCAATTTGTGTACATTTTTCCAGATACCCACAATGTCAGCTTTGTTCTTGGTGATTTCCCAGGAAGCTTTTCCCACCCCATTTGCAACCCTCCTACAGCCCCCTAACCCTATGACCCTGGGCTCTCTCCCACCTCCAGGTGATCTCATGCTCCTCCAGTGTCTTTATCTCCTCTCACGTGTGCACAAAACAAGCATGGTGGCCTTAATTCCAGTGTCTAAGAACCTGCCCATGGGCTCCTGCCTTTGCTTGCCTCTTCAAAAGTAGAATGGGGTGAGGCCAGAGGTGTTATTCTGCTCTGTGATTAACCCGAGTGGTCCCTGGGGATATATGACTTTCAAGTTTAGTGACATGTGCAGGGTAAATTCAGCCACTGCTATTAAGACATCACGAAATATTAATAAAGTGCTAAAGGTTTATTGGGGTAAAATTAGTGCAGCAAGAAAAATAGTGATTAAATTTCCACTGATAAAATCTTGACATTTGGCTGAATAGGAGGCAGCTTGAAGTTGTAGGAGCAGCTATAGATAGTGGCACATTGATTTCTGAGAGCTGTATTTAAACGTGTCTAAAGAAGAATGCACTTCTTTGGTATTTATGACTCATACTTAGAGGATGGATCATTTGCATGAATTGTATTTATTTCTTAAATCAAAAACCACAATTCGCCATTTTTCTCCTAATGAAAGAATGATGTCTTAGTCCATGGGTGCTGCTATGACAGAATACCACAGACAGGGTAACGTATAAAGAGCAGAAATTGATTGCTCACAGTTCTGAAGGCTGGTAAGTCCACAATCTAGGTACCAGCATTTGGTCTGGTGAGGGTTTCCTTACTGGGTCCTCACGAGGCAGAAGGCCGAAAGACAAGCTAGCAGCCTAGCCAAACACTGTAGGAAGCCTCTTTTATAAGGACCTTAATCGCATTGACATGGGAAGAGTTCTTATAGCCTGGTCACCTCTTATGGCCCCACCTCTTAATACCATCACATTGGCAACACCTGAATTTTGGAGGAGACACATTCAAACCGTAGCAAAAGGAAGGCAAAAGAGGCCTGAGGCTCGGGTGACAGTGTTACAGTGCTGCAACCACTTTGGGCTGCCCACCCGGGACTTCCTAGCACAAGACTCACACAGCCTCCTGTTTGTTCATGCCACCACCCATTGGGTTTTCTGCTTGCAGCTCCATGCAGTCAGCTGGTAACTGCCCTTCCCTGCAGCCCCCGCCCTCCATGCAAGTGCCCACCAGACAGCCCCTTCCCATCTACACCTTGGCCATCAAGCCCTGTAGGTGGCCTGGGCCCTGGCCCTGTCTGTCCTGGCCCTCAGGAGCAGCTCTCTGTCCACATCCCTATGCCACACCTCAGGCCTCTCTATAACACTGGTCATGGCCATCTGCCTAGATTCATTTGCTCTCTGGGGTCTGCTCCTTCCCAGGTCTCTGCCCAGGGAGCAGAGCACTGATTCCCGTTGCCACTGGACCTCCCAGATGATCATGGCACTGCGCTATCTGCAGAGCTCTGCCCAGGAGGCAGGAGGGCCTCGCTCTCTGATGCCCCCTACCCCCAGGCACTACACGTTGATGGCAGCCCTGCCCACCTCCTGCCTCCTCCTGCCCAAGGAATCTTTTTAGCGTCTAGAAGGAAAGGAAAGGGGTACCACTGCCCAAGGAATTTAGAGTTTGAAAAGTAGAATCAGAAAAATAATTAGGTTAAAATTCCCCATGATTTTTCCTTCCCCACAGGGCCTGGTACAGATGGGTGTGGATGGGTTTGGAAAGAGGGAACAGAAGACGAAAGAGCCGGCATGCCCTGGGGTATGGCAGAGCCTCTGGGCCATCAGAGGTCAGGGAGGAGAAGGTTTTAGGTGGAAAAGTTAAGCGATGCCAGTGCTACAGCTGGAGGCTTAGAGACCAGGCAAGGCCAGGAGAGTCCCACAGGTGTGCTGCGTCTGCTGGGGACAGGCGAGGAGGAGCAGTCACAGAGGCACAGGTGACAGTGGGCAAAGGTAGCCCCTCAAGTCCTCTCTGCCCCCACAGTCAGCCCTCAGAGTCACCCCGTTCTGTCGTCCTGCACCCGACCCTCTGACCAGTAGTCCCTCCCTGCCCTCACCCCACTTGGCTCCATCCACCGCCACCACTAAGTCCACTGCCGCCGCTGGCACCCAGACGCCCTCCCAACACTGCCTGCTGACCGCCTGCAAACCTGAATCTCCTGCCCTGGCTTCTTTGGACCTGGACTTTGCAGCCTCGCCCTCACGGCCACCCTCCCCAGGCCTTCCTGTCCAAGGCCACAGCCTGAGAGGGGATGGGAGTCCTCACCAGAGATCCCTTCCCTCTTTGCCACCTCCTCAAAAGGCTGCCAGAGCTGGCTGGTGGTCTTCACCCCACCATCATCAGTGCTCCCTGTCACTCCTCCCGTTCTGGGGGCTGTTCCACCTGGAGTCCATGGGGCAGAGAAAGAGTCCCCAGGTCCGTGCATATGCATACACGCATGCACACGTACCAGACATGCATCTTCCTAGGAGCAGGAGGAGGGCCAAGCTCTGTGGAGGGCAGTGGTAGTCGGGCTTAACAACCTGGAAGTGTGGGTTTTCTGTCTGCAGAAGAATGAGAAGGGAGCCCTGTGAGAACCCCAGGAGCTGTTGGGAGAAGCCACAGGTTACTGGGTGGGTAAGATCAGGCTGAGAAGTTTGGTGACCAGTGATCCTGGGGGCTCAGATGGTCCTGGCAAAGCCCTCCAGCTCTCAGGCACATCCTTCCCCAAGCAGCCCCCACAGCCAGACAGGCCAAGCAAATGCCCTTCTGGCCCACTGGCACCTGCAGGACCTCCCTTGGAGATGCACCCTCTCTCCTGTCTCCTTATCTCTCCTTGTCCCAGAGCATCACTGTCCCCATTTTCATTCACCATTTTGTATCCTGGTCTGCAATTTCTCTCCCTTCCAGTTTTTTTCCTCCTCTGGTACAGGGAAGAGCAGGGACAAGGAAGAGCAGGGGTTTTGTACACCGAGGCAGACCCAGGGTTGAATCTCTTCCCTGCTGAGCTCCCGGAACCCAGACATTGGTGTTCCACGGTCAGCAGGACATAGTCTTCTTGGGGGTGATAGGCATGTAGCCAAGGGAGCCACTTCTGTTCAAAGATATCTGGGCCCAGGGGGTTGTGAAAGGTGTGGAGAAACTGCAGGAGGAGGTATCTGGCCCCAGCCTTGCCCTGGATCTTGTCAGACCCTTGAAGAACTTCTCCTTATATTTGGCAAGGCTGAGGCAGTTTCGGAGTCTTGAGGACTCGGAGCTCCCCGAGTGTACCACAGACAATTCTGCTGGGGAGGCAGGAGCAGCCGCAGACACCAGACAGGAGACGGCTGGTGTCTGGCAGATGTGTAGGATGCCATTGGTGTGCATGAACTTGTCCCTGAACACCGTGAGCTGCCCTATTCTCCAGAAAGGTGTAGGGAGATGTTGCTCTCACCCAGTGGAGACCAGAGGCCCAACATAACTGAGGCTTGATGTTCACTGGGCCTCATCCTACCCTGGGGCGTCTAGCCCACAATAGCCAAGTGATGGTTCCTTCATGTCTGAACTTATCTTAGATTCGATTTCCCCACGTGCAAAATGGTAACAATCGCAACATGGTGCTTAAGCATGTGTATTCAAATCTCAGCTGCACCATGTATGTACCAACTACAAAACTTGAAGCAATTCATTTAATTTCTCTGGACCTTGATTTTCTCATTTGTAAAATAAATGTAACAATGGAACCTAGTGTTATGGTTTCCGCTATTAATATTTTGGATCCTCCAAGAAGCAGATGCCAAGATGGGAAGGAACTAGACATGTGAGAGGTGTGTTAGAGACACCTGTGAAGGAAATGAGGGAGACTGGGGACAGGCTGGGGAGACAGGTCTGTCCCCTGTGTCTGAGAGAGGGAAGGAAAGTTTTGGCAAGGCCACTGGCATGTCGTGGAACCAAAGTGACATCCCCCAGGGATGGACCTGCTGCGTTCGATCCCTGGAGGGGCAGCAACTTCAAAGCACAGCGATCAATTTGTCTCCCCACAGTCATCAATTTTTCTCCCCACAGTCAGAGCTCAGAGGGCACCTTCTCGTGTCTGCCATGGGCTGTCATAAGAATTTAAAAAATTGCTTAATTCTGGCAGGAGTGCTTAGAATAGAGCTGGACTTATATATAGCCTCCATAATGTTTCTCCCAACTTCCAGCCCTCTGGGGCCATCTGCCTTTTCCCTGCTCTCCAGCATGCCTCTCTACTTCAATAGTATTCCTATTTTTATTCTTTTCCCCTCTTCTTCTTCCTTTTACCTTTCTTTTTAAAGTCCATTTTCAGATCTGCCCTCCAGCCACAATCCCCCGCCCAGGAAGGGGACAGGCTGCAGAGCAGCAGCTGGGGGAGGGATGGGGAGGCTCATGAGCCTACATGTGAGTGAGGGAAGGCCTTCACCATCAGCCATTCCACCGAGAAGGGAGAGACTTGGGGAGCCTTCAACACTCTCATCCCTCCCCCTAGCATGACAAACATCTATTTTAATTCCCACTGCTTGCTAGTCACCAGTGTTGTGGAATGATGTTTAATCTCCATTGTCAGGGGGAAGCTGAGGAAACCAATACTTCTCCTTTGGGGTTTGAGTTGCAAATCTCTTCCTCAATCCCCAGCATTATAAATCCTGTTTTTACTTTCACAGCTATTTGCAAAATCCAAATAGCACCTTTCTATAAATGGACAAAAGAAGCCACGACTTATCCTGAAATGAGTTTCCAAGGCCCTAGGAGGAGAAGACTGAGAGGGGCTCTTCCAGTGGGGACACCACTGTGCTTGATGAGACGGGTGGGGCCATACACCCTGCAGAATGAGCTGACTCCCGCCCTTATGCTCCTAATTCAAGGAACCTGGTCCGTGATGGGACAGCCTAGGAAATTATGCATGCCCAGGTGGCATTGCCCAGGGAAATGTCAGCATCCCAGTGCAAACCGACTCAAAGAAAGGAACTACCATTTATGCACCTGCTGCATAGAGGCACCGTGCTAAGACATCTGTAGCAAGGTTGTCTGCAGCCTGCTACAGCCCTTGGTTTGATCCATACCCAACTACAGGGCAGTCCTGAGGGTCTGAGAAATTATTCATAGCATCCTGTAAGTTAGGGTCGCACCGCTACAGTGGCTGTTACCTGCAAGAGGTTAATAACGAGGTTTTGGGGTATAAATGACTTCAGGTTGACAAAGTCAAGTGCATGATCCTTCCCCGAGCTCATTCCTGGTGTGACTGGTTCCCACCCCGGCGCTCCAGGCAGGAGGCCTGTCTGGCTGAGCTGCCACAGTGTGCACTCTGCGTGCTCACTCCCCACTCTCGATGGAGGAGGGTGGCAGGGCACAGCAAGCAGGCGAATGAGCATCATATTTTCATGAGGAAGAATTTCAGGCACATACCCTCAAAGAAAAGGGCTGGTCTTCTGGAACTGGCTGGCCAACCCACCTGCCACCCAGAACTGAATTTGATAAAATTTTGTTTCATGTTTCATTCCTTATAAAATATCTCTCGTTTTGTGGATTGGGGTTGGTTCCCCCAAAAGTTGTTGTTGCAGATGCCTCATCTGGAATAGCCCAATCATTAGGGTGACCACTACGGTTAGACTATGTGCATGCTCTGCTTGGGGGTGTCAAAGGTCAACATGGCCATGGACCAGCCCCTCCTCAAAATCCAACCACCAGCCAGTTGTCTATTTTTTCCTTTTTAACTGCTACTATGAGTATAACAAAAAGAGCTCTTTTCTTTTTCTTTCTTTTTGTTGTTGTTTTTTTTATCAGACAGAGTCTCACTGTGTTGCCCAGTCTGGAGTGCAGTGGCACAATCATCGCTCACTGCAGCCTTGAACTCCTGAGCTCAAGTGATCCTCCTGCCTCTGCCTTCCTGGTAGCTGGGACTATAGTATGCAGAACCACATGCAGCTAATTTTTTTTATTTTTTTATTTTTTGTAGAGACAGAGGTCTCACTATGTTACCCAGGCTGGTCTTGAACTCCTGGCTTGAAGCAATCCTCTCGCCTCAGCTTCCCAAAGTGCTAGGATTACAGGTGTGAGCCACCATGACTGGCATCCAGTTACCTTTTACCATGAGTCTTCTCCTTGAAAGCCCTATCTGACGGCATGGCTGTGAGGACTAACTGGGTGCATGCCAGGTCCAGGCAGAAGTCTGACAGTAGACCCAAGTTACCAGACTCTAATTCTGGAGGTAAACCTATGTCCATCTGAAAAAGTATACAGCGTAGTGGTGACAAGTGGAAACTCTAGAGGACACTGCCTGGTGCAAATCACAGCTACTGCACCTATCAATTGTGAGACTTTGGACAAGCTCTTAATACATTTGGATTCAGTTTCTTCCTTTGTAGAAGGAGAGTGATAATAGCAGCTGACCTCACAGTGCTGTAAGAATTAAATAAATTAGTATTTGTGAAGTTCTTAGAACTGGACCTAGCATGTAGCACACATTCCGTGAACATTGTGGTGGTGGCAGTGGTCATTATTACACATGTCCTACCAGTAGGAAGTGGCCCTGGCTGGGATTTGAATGTAGTTCCATGTTGCTACTCAGCCACACTCTTTCTGTGAAGCTGTTTTAATTTGAAAATTTTCATCCCTTAAGGTTTAAAACTAAAGATTAGGAACTGAAAAGTGGAGAAGTCAACTTTACTGGGTGTTACTGGGTGTTTTTAAGTCATGGCTGCCTTCCCTTTCAGCTCACTGGATGTTACCTGTGGCTCACACAGGCTGAAAGCACCCAGTTCTCTTCCTCTCAGAGAAGAATTATTGTTCTATATACAATAGAATAAGAATAGAAAGAGACTGACAAAATCTCTGGAAAAATTGTCCTCAATTTTTTTATCTTTAGATTTTGAAAAACTTAAACAAACCACTTTAAGTAGCCTGAAAATTGACTGCTGGAATATTTAACTATATGAAGCATTAAGATTAAGAAAGTTTCTTTTACTTTTTCCCCCAACATTTCATTTTAAAAAATTCAAAATGAAGACGTTAAATGAGTACTACAACAGATATAATCTTTATCTGGATTCTTCAATTTTAACGTTCTGCCATATTTATTTGATCTCTTTTTATGTGGGAAGAGAAAGAGAGATTTTTTCTTTGACTGAACCATTACAGAGTAAGTGGCAGACTTCATGATGTTACTCCTAATTACATTAGCTTTTATATGCTAAGAACAAGTTCTCCTCCTACATTAACCACAATATGATCACACCCAAGAGATTTACCATCGATTCAATAATATCACTTAATATATAGTCCAATTGTCCCCAAATTTTCCTCTATAGCTTTTTTTAATCCAGGATCCAATCAAGTTTCAGCATTGGATTTGCCGTTGATTGCTGTATGGCGTTAGTCATCTTTAATTTAAGGCAGGAGTCAGGGAAACCTTTTGTATGAAGGACCAGATAGACCTGTGTTTCTACTGCTCAATTCTGCCACTGTAATGTGAAAGCAGCCATTGTTGCTCTTTTCTCATGCTCAAATTCTCCTAGATTTGGCCAATGGGATCCCATTCAAGTGACTCATGGGTCCTCTTCACATGTCCCCATTAATATTTGAGCACTTTCTTGCTTTCTAACACAAA
This sequence comes from Propithecus coquereli, assembly GCF_000956105.1. Lineage (NCBI taxonomy): Eukaryota > Metazoa > Chordata > Mammalia > Primates > Indriidae > Propithecus > Propithecus coquereli. The sequence goes on along the minus strand of NW_012133857.1, from coordinate 3,162,840 downwards.
TAGGGCTTCAAATATCCTTTCCCTGCCTCAGATATGGAATTAGTCATTTTTTTCAAGGAACCCTGGTTCTTTTACTAAGGAATGAAATTTAGAAACCAACATCTGGGTACTAGGTGTCCTAACTGGATGTCATTGTTTCTAGTATCTTTCAATGGATAGAGTTAGGATACACACACACATACACACACACATACATCTTTTTGTAAAAAATCATGAATCCATATCGATACTGATTTCAACCTAACGACAGAATGGAAATACCTCATTCTGTGTTTGTTCCCTCTTCTCTCATGATGAAAACAACTTAAAATGCTGAATAAAATATGAAATACAAAACCCACCTTCCTGAAAGCACATAGAATCTGAAAAAGGAAGACTGTTCAGACAGGGACTAATTTAATATATATAAGTAGAGCTCTGAAGCCAGCTTTAACCTTAACAGCATTTATAAAACTTTAGTGAAATTGAGTATGACATTTATTACTTCAGGGAGTCAAAAAGATGAAGAGAAAGCTCATGGCTTGCCCAAAGCAGAAAGTGTAAGAGGATAATGCCCCCAAAGCTGGATCCCCAAAGGACTGCATCACAGTGTAACAGTAAATTAGTAGGAACCTGCCTATACCGCCAACCTGGGAAGTGAGAGTCTGGGTCCTCAGTGCTGACCAGAGGCAGAAAACACCTCCCCTGACAACTACAACCACGAGCCATTCCCTTATATGAATTTGAAGCCTCAATTTGCTCTTTCTCAGTGGTCAGAAAAACCTCAGCTAATAACGTAAAGCGGTCCCAGTACAGATAGTAACCTCAGTACTCAGTAACCCAAATCTCTGGGGGAAACTTCCCCATCCCAATTCTGAAAGAATGTCCACAAATGTCCAAGGAAATGAAAATTTAAAATAAATAAATAAAACATACAAGGAAAAAAGGCATCACAAGTAAAGGTTAGCAGAAGAAAAAAAAACTAACAGAAGTATCAGTCCTAGAGAAATTCAGGTATTGGAAATAATGGAAAAAGATAATATGTATTTAATATGTTTCAAGAAACAACAGAGCAGCTTGAAAATGTGAGTTAGAGGAAAATAACTTTAGAAAAAACAAATAGAACTAGAAAATAATTATAATAAAACTAAAAACTCAAGACAGATTTAGCAGTAAAATAAACACAGTTAAATAGAGAATTATAAAATTGGAAGATTAGAGCATAAGAAAAGCCAAAAGACACAGACATCCAAGGTCAGAGCCAGGACCAATGGGGGAGGTTACCATGAATCAATCTCCAATCAATATTAGGAAAAACTTGCCTTGTACATTGTGTTTGTTATATAAGTAATAAAGTCTGGTTGAAGAAAATTTGGTACATTATGAAAAGCTATAAAATATTAGCCTTGATTCCACTTCCCAGAGATAAATATTTTATATAGGTTTTAATTTATTTATTTATTTATTTTTTTAAGACAGAGTCTCACTCTGTTGCCCTGGGTAGAGTACAGCGGTGTCATCATAGCTCACAGCAACCTCAAACTCCTGGGCTCAGGCAATCCTCTTGCCTCAGCTTCCCAAGTAGCTGGGACTACTGGAAAACCATGACACCCAGCTAATTTTTCTGTTTTTAGTAGAGAGGGAGTCTTGCTCTTGCTCAGGCTGATCTTGAACTCCTTAGCTCAAGCAATCCTCCTGCCTCAGCCTCCTGGAGTGCTAAGATTACAGGCATGAGACACCTTGCAGTGTTGTTATTTCATTCATTTATTCAATCAATATTTACTGGACACACTCCATGTGTTAAGGAGCAGTGGAAGACACCAGAGATACAGTATTGAACAAAAACTTATTTCTGTCATTATAGAGCTGACAAGGTAAGGGGCAGAGAAGAGACATCTATGAGCACAGAGACCCTAAACACAGCCTTGGAAGGGAGAAAGGTCAATATAGTCTTCCTGGGGGAAGGGGCACTTAACCTGAAAATTAAGAAGTCAGAAAAAACTAGCTCAGGTGAAGATGTTGGGGAAGAGGGTCCCGGGCAAAGTAAACAGCATATGTAAAGTTCTAGAGGGAAAAGAAAAAAGAAAAGAATATTTGTGTGCCTGAAAAAGCAGAAGACAAGGTGGGAGACTGGGAAGGTAAGAGGCAAGGGGTGACCTAGACAGACTTGGAAGAAAAATCTTGGGACCCTATGCCAGTTTTTGGAGGACTTTGTAAGTCATGGTGAAGGATTTGGACCTTATCGCACATGTACCATTAGAAGATTATAAGCAAGGTGATTATTCAAGATTTAGAATGATAACTTTGGCTACTATGCAAAGATGGGGAACATGAGAGGAGAGGCATGTCTGGGGACAATGGTGATATTGTGGACTTTGTGGTGATTTCTCCAGCAATCATTCTTTCCCCATCTCATCTTACAGCAGCCATGAAGTTTGACCCCACCAGCTCCTCAGGTGTGTTCTGATGGACTGAATGAAGCAGGATAATCTCTTTTTCCAATCAGTCTGTGCTATTTCCCTGTCTGTGGATGGCTTCAAGGCTGACCCAATCAGTGTGGAGATCAAGTGTTTTGTTTGGAATTCTGGGACACACTTTCTGGGCAGTGTGGTGTGAATCTATGAAATCTGAAGCTACTGCAGCCTCATTGTCACCAAGAGGACAGCCAGACTACTAAGGAGGAAGTTGGACATGGGGAGAGAGGAAGAAAGAGGAAATTTCAGAGAAATTGAACTACGGCGCTGATCAAACCATATCTGAAGCCAACATCCCTCTGGTCTTTATATTTATAGTTTAAGTTGATAGTCACAGTCAGATTTTCTGTTACTTCTGAAAACATTCTACCCAATGTAAATGAGGGGCTCCATTTTGCAAGGTGATTTTGAGGTACCCATGGGATATCTGAGAGTGCTGCTAATTGCCCATTTTTCTAAGTCATAGGGTCAGTGTTCTTCTTATCAACCCATGTGTCCTTTATATATAAAGAGAGCTGGCAAATATTTTTTGTACAATTTTCTGTTTTCCCTTTTGTTTACAATGGATGTTGACAGCCAAATGCTTTTAATTTTCAGTTAGGTAAATCTACTAATTGCTTCTTTTGTGAATTATTTTATGCCAGAAAGTCTGGAAGGACTTTGATATACTTACTGTAAGTAGTCCAGGGCTTGGATAGACCCCAGTGGGGAAGACATCATATTCCACACCTCTGACCGCAGAGGTCGATCATGGATAAGCACGTGTTCCAAGATGGCTCAGTGACCATCCATCTCAGGACCTTTGTGGGAACTGTTGGGAAACAGGTACATCCTCTCTCTCTCTGCACCCCCTGCCCCAGGGTTCCTCAGCTGGTGGGAGGAAAATCTAGACATGTTCATCACTATCTTGCCACCATCAGAGAAGAATCTGCTGGAGAGTAAGACCAACCCAGGAGAAAGCAGAACCAAAGATGGTGAAAGAGAGGCCCTCCTGATGACCTACACTGAGGACATGGGTCCCATCACACCCAGCATTTTGGCCTTTTCATTACATAAGCCAGTAAACTCCCTTTTCTATTTATTCCAGTTTGATTTAGGTTTTCATGACTTGCAACCTAAAGAATTGGGCAATGAAGGGCATGGAACTTAATCTCACCCTGAGATAGCTCTTTCAGAGACTAGGACTTTCCCAAACATCTCTTCCTCAAAATGCCTTTTTCTAAATTGCACATGCACCCCACAGTGGGGCTCTGCCTGCCTGGTGTGCTCTCATTTCTAGTTCAGCTTGGTGCCCCGATGGTCTCCGGTGACTGTTACTTGGAGGGAGATCAAGGAGGACAGCATGCCAGAGGAGGACAGGATGGAAGGATCCTGAGGCATTAGGAGGCCCATTTCTCTTACTCACACCTCGGTCCTGTTTCGGCTTCTGACTCAATGTGCTGGCTCTGCATCCAGACACACCTCCCTTTAAGCACCTATTTTTCCTAACCTCGGCAAATTTCCTAATGTCTCTCTGTCCCTTTAGCATTCTCAAAAGCAAATGCACTGTGGAGTCAACAATACCTACTTCTGAGAGAATGTTGTGAACATTAAATGAAATAAATTATATTATGTGAAACATCTTTAGCTTGGAACCTGTATTAGTCAGAATTCTCTAGAGAACCAATAGGACATATATACTATGGTGATATATATATATATATACACACACACACACACACATACACGCACACACATATATATACACACACACACACGCAAATGCACTGTGGAGTCAACAATACCTACTTCTGA
>NW_012133857.1:3046737-3158180 GCF_000956105.1 Propithecus coquereli | reverse complement strand
ATATATATGTATGTATGAGAATATATGTGAGAGAGACATTTTAAGAAATTAGCTCATGACATCATGGGGACTGCAAGTTCAGAATCTGCATAGCAGGCTGGCAGGCTGAAGACCTGGGAAAGAGTTGATGATGCAGTCTTGAGTCCAAAGGCATTTGGAAACAGAATTCTTTCTTCCTCAGGGGACCTCTGTCTTTTAAGGCCTTCAACTGATTGGATGAGGTCCAACCACATTATAAAGCATGATCTGCTTTACTCAAAGTCTACTGATTTAAATGTTAATCACATCTTTAGAAAAACCTTGGCACCAACATCTACACTAGTGTTTGACCAAACAATTGGATACAAAATTGAGGTGTTACTTTGAAGAAATCTGGGAGAGCAGGGTATAGCAGGAGGACTTATTAGCCTCATTTTGCAGGTGAAAACATGAGGTTTAATTAGAGGCAAACCTGTGACAATTTCTCCAGGCTCCTGTGGCAAGTGGTCTGGCAGGTGGGCAGAGGGGAGTACAGAAGCCCCCTTGTTCTTGCTTCACTTGCTTTGGTGCTAGTAAAGAAGGTTGGGTGCTCGATGTGCATTTAATTCTTTTTATTCTTTTTGACTTCTGGGCTTTTTAGTAATTACCCCACATCTAATGAAACCTCCTTGCTTACTGTTAGTTTTCCTGCTGGATGTGGAGTATCTTCAGTCCTTTGCTCTGGGGGCCTTCTCCTGGCCCAGGTGGTTCCTAACGCCCGGAAACCTAGACTCCCTCCCACCCTAAGGTCCCTTAGCTATCCAGGTAGTCACCAGAGCAGGGGTCACAGACCTGAATGCTGACAAGGACAGGTATGTAACCCATCAGACTGAGGAGGCTGGCAGTGTCCTCCACAAACTGGAGCAGACACATCCTAAGATGGCAGCCGCAACTCACCCCCAGGACACTGTGGCTTTGAGGGGCTCAGGATCTGTGTTTCCAAATCTCCCAACATCTGGAAATGGGGTTGAATTCTGTCCCCCACAAAAGATATATTCTAAGTTCTAATCCCCAGTACACATGAATGTGACCTTATTTGAAAGTAGGATCTTTGCAGATGCAATTAGCTTAAGATAAGGCCATGTTGGATTAGGGTGGGCGCTAAATCCAGTAACTGGTTGTGGTGAGCTGAGAGTTTTACAATAAGGGGTTAATAAATGAAATAAGCAATACGCCAGGTGCTGGCTAAATCATAGCTACATAGTTAAAGTGTTACTAGACTGAAAGAATGGTCTTTTGTCTAATGACTGCCATCTGCTTCTGTAACCCAGCTTGCAGCTTGCTTTGAAAATTGTAATCTGCCTTCAGGCGCCAGAGATCTGTGGGGGCAACTATGTCCCAAGGCCTTGTGTCACTGCAACCCTGACTTCACTTCCCGCCTTTGTTCCCTGAACACCTGCCCTATGTCACGTAGCCTCCCTCAAAATAGTACAAAACCCTCGTAGAAACTTGAGACGCTGCCATCCTCTCGTACTGCTTTTACACGGGCAGAGGTGGTCGCTGGCCAGCTAATAAAGACTCTCAATTTGGCTCCATTGAATTCTCTCGTGGTCTGTTCGCGCCCTCCATACTACAACATAGTGTCCTTATGAGAAGAGGACAGAGACACAGAGAGAAGGCTATGTGACGATGGAGGTAGGGATGGAGCGATGCAGCTATGAGCCAAGAAATGCCAATGATTGTCAGCAGCCACCACAAACTAGGAAGAGGAAAGGAAGGATTCTTGCCTAGAGCTCTCAGAGGGAGCATGGCCCTGCGGAGACCGTGGTTTCAGACCTCTAGCCTTCTCAGAGTTCCTGATGACATCCGGGTTTGGGAACCCCTGTTATGAGGCTGTTTCTGAGCTCACTAAGTTTTTCTGAGTCAAGCTGAGTACTCATGGTACAGGGATCCCCAGGATCTGTTCCTGCCCTCCGGGAGCACAGGGCCTCACGGGAACAACAGGCAGGTAAACAAATGACAACAATACAGGACAACAGTTGTTTTGGTAGATATATGTATGAGATACAATGGAAATACAGGAAAGGCTGTGATTAAATCTATTTTAGAGTGGGCTTCAAGAAGAAGGGGGACCTTCAGGACGGGTTTTGACAGGTGAAGCTAAGTGAACAAGCAGGGTCGATGGCATTCCAGCGGAAGGGTTGGTGAAGGCAAAGGCACAAAGGTGTTATATCAATTTCCTAAGACCGTTGTAACAAAGCACCACAAACTGGGTGGGTTAAAACAGCAGAAACTGATTCTCTCAGTTCTAGCTCTGTCCCCAGCACCTAAAGCAGTGCCGGAGGCAAAGCTGATACTCTACTAATATTTGTTGAACAAATATATGAATGGGGAGGCAAGAGGGAAGAAGGGGGTTGAGAGAGGAGAGGCTTTGGGAGCCTTGGAAAAGGAGCCCAAGAAGGCTGCCCTACAGGGCAAGCAGGTGGGTAAACCTGGCAAAAGGCCACCAGTGATGTTATTGGGGTGTCTGGGTACTCGGTCACCTTCCGCAAAGCATCAGAGCTCCACTGGGCAAGGTTCTACTATCATCCACACCCAGGAACTTCCAGGTGTTCCCTCCACCAGCCTCCACAAGGACTTTGCTTCATCAGTGTCACCCTTACAAATCACCCAGCAGCACTGATACCCAGCAGAGCCCAGGGCTTCACTCAGTGCTGATGCAAGTTTACACCATGTGGACATCCCCGCCACAGCAACTTAGGACAGCCATGAGCCCAAGCACAGAGGAGTGGAGCCCTGCAAAGTATCTTATCAGGCCCCCTAGAAGCAGGGTCTGAGATGAGGGTTCAGGTGCAGGTGATCTGGGGTGGGGGATGCTCTTAAATGAACCTCAGGTGGGAGGAGGGGAGCAGGCTGGGGCCAGGGAAGCGGCTGAGCTCAAATGGGGGTCAGCTGATGTCCAGGCTCGGCTGACAGCTCAGAGGGCTCTGGGGTATAAAGGGCACCCAGTCTATCTGCCTCCAAGCAGGGGGGCGGGACTGTCATTGGCTATGAGTCACTCGGGGGGAGGGGACATAACTCCCAGGCACTGCTAGAGCAGTGGCTCCATCCTCCAGAGAGCTAGCCTCCAGAGAAGGCCACAGTCGGACTGCTAAAAGGGAGGGCAGGGTTCTGGCTAGGGCACCCACAGCTCCTGCTGCAGGAAGAAAACCTCTCTGGCCTGCTCAAGATCCCTGTGTTAGTTTCCTACAGCTGCCACAATAAAGTACTGCCAGCTGTAGGCTTAAAACAACAGAAATTTATTCTCTCACAGTCCTGGAGGCTAGAAGTCTGAAATCGATGTGTTGGCAGAGTTTGTTCCCTCTGAGGGCTCTGAGGAGAGAGAATCTATTCCATGCATCTCTCCTAGCTTCTGGCGGTTGCTGGCAATCCTTGGTGTTCCTTGGCTTGTAGACATATCACTCCAGTCTCTGCCTTCATTGTCAGATGATGGTCTCCCCGAGTGTCTCTGTCTATGTGCCTGTGTCTTCACATGGTCTCTTTATAAGGACATCAGTCATCAGATGTAGGTCCCACCCTAATCCAGCGTGCCCTCTTTTAACTTAATTGTGTCTGCAAAAACCCTATTTCCAAATAAAGTCACATTCACAGGTACCATGGGTTAGGACTTCAACATATCTTGTGAGGGGACACAATTCAACCCACGACACCCCTGAGCTGGGAGACCCCTGATCTGGGACAGTGGGCAGTGATGGGAAGTGTGGGGGAGGCTGCCTATGGCTGTTGGGGCTTCATACTTCCATGTCACTTGGCAGGGTCTCTCTGGGCTTCCTAATATCATTTCCAACAGCCTCTCTGTAACAGGGGGAAAAATGGCCTAAAAAGGGGCAAAAATGTTCTCTGTCTCTCGAAAACGTCTCCCACTCCTTTTGAGAATTAAAACCTGTATCCCTGCCCTAGGCCAGTGGTCGGGAGTTGGCAGGGGAGTGTCCTTTGTACACAGGAGATGGCTCAAGGGAATTGTTCAGGTGAAGGTTATGAGACTGTCTTAGCAGAAGATGAGATGAATCATAATCATCAACTACAGTGGAACAGCAATAGTCTGAAGCTGAAAACTCCCCCTTTAAAAGCTCTGTATTCCTGCTTATAAATAGGATGCTGGTACTTTAAGGCAGGAGTCTGACAACCTCCTCATTTGCTAGCAAATTAATAAAATTCCCTTTCCTTCTCCTCAAATCACTTGTCCTTGTTCTTCTGACATGGCCTTCGGGACAAGTGTCAAGCTTTGGGTACCATCTCCAAGGCTGAAACCGTCCATGTTGCTGCAGAAGGAAGGCATTAAACTTACGTCAGGATTTCAGTTCAGGCTATGCCCAGCCACCTCAGAGGGAAGTAGTGGAGACAAAAAAGGCTCTTTTTCTGGATGAAGGAGACAAACAATGAAAAGGTGATGCACTTACTGAGTACCAACTACCTGCTCAAATGTTCACACACACAGATCTGTGACAGGATGACCAAGAAACTAGTTTTAGACGGTGCCTCTGGTGAGAGAACAGGGGGGCTGGGGACAGGGAAGAAAAGAAGACTTATTTTTAGCCCAGATTTTATGCAAAAGAATTTTTTTATTAAGAATATATTTTCCTTTTGTTTTGGAGACAAGGTCTCACTCTGTCACCCAGGCAGTGGCATGATCATAGCTCACTGATAGCTCACTGCAGCCTCAAACTCCTGGCCTCAAGTGATCCTCCCACTTCAGCCTCCCAAAGTTCTGGGATTACAGGTGTGAGCCCCCACACCTGGCTCCTTTTCAATAAAGACACAAATTAAACAAATCATCTATTTATTTGAAATGTGTTTTTAAAAATTTCCTATAACCATAAGACTTTAAATGTTAGTTTTTTTCTAGATTGAATATTATTCCAATGATTTATTAGTAAACATTGAATCAAAATAACATATTTACATATTTTGATAAATAATTAGTAAACAAAATATAACTGTTGAACACTAGGGTGCTCACATGTCAGTAATATTCTCCAGGGATTAGGGGGATGGGGGTGGTAAACCTGCAACTAAAGGACACGGGGAGCATTGTAGTGGGGAATGGCATGCCTCTAACCCTCACTTGGGTGAGGCAAAGACATAAAATGTAACCATAATGTTTGTACCCTCATAATACCCTGAAATAAAAACAAAAAACAAAAAACAAAACAGGAAAAAAAGACACAATTAGTAAACAAAATAATAAAACTTAATGGGAATGTACCTCATTGAGATGGAAGTTGTGGTTTTTTTTCTTAATTAGTTCATGTTTCCGTGGGTGAAAATAACTTATTGCCAGAATAAGACAGAATTTGGCATCAATTCTATTCCTGTTTTTAAAATTATTTATATAAATAAATAGATGAAAATGGGAGAGTTTTTTAAAATAGCAATGACACTCCATTTTTGAATACTTTCCAAGTGAAATACTAAAAATCGTATGATAATTTATCATCATCAAAGTGTATTTTAATTTGTCAGCTGCTAATTCTATTTGCTTCTTCTTCACTTTTGCTAAAAACCCGGAAAAGACACTTCTTAGCTGGTTCTCCTCTAGAGACAGGGAACAATTGCATAAGATCTCTTCATGCTCTTCTTTAACGCCTGAGGATAGTTATGGATTTTCCATACGGTCCCTTACCTTTCCTCCCAGGATCTGTGAACATTTCAGCAACTTCCCAAAGCCTGCCGCACTTTTGCCACTAACTGCCGCATTCCTAATATCAGATGTATTAATTCCATCGCAATTTGGTGTCTGTTATAATCCCAGCTCTCTCTTCTTGCCAATTCTTTTTTTATTTTTTTTAAATAAAATTTATTTAAACACAAGGTAAACTCTAGACATCCGTCACCTTTCAGCCTGAAAATTAGCAAAAACTGTTGAAACAAGACACAGTTTTTTTCCCCCATTCTTGTTGTTGCCAGTTCTTAATTTCTTCTCTGGGGTAAGTTTTAATGCCCTGAAGTCGTCTATCAAGATCATCTTTAAATGTCAACTTTCTCTAATTTATCAGTCACTATTGATGCCTTTTTTCCCATGGAACCTCACCCTGGAATCCACATCTGTAATCACTACCTGAGCAGCAGCTCAGAGACTTTGCATCCAGAGCAAGGACACCTCACCCAGCTCCCCACACTGACTCAAGAGGGGAGAGATGAGCATGGGCTCCCTGGAGCACCATGGGTGTGTTCTCACCTCTCAGCTGAAGAAAACACCCACTTGTTGCCGGGGTCTCAGTAGGTCTGTAGCCCTTGGCAGGAAATAGAACCACTCCCTCCCCCAGCTCCTTTTCAAAGAAATGCAAACCCAGACACTTCAGGACAGAGGGCATTGCCCTGCAGTGTCACTGAGTCATCTCTCAGTACCCTCTAAAGGTTGACAGTTTTTCCATTATTTTTGCTCATTTTCTCCAGCATGAGTTCTGTGGTCCTCACACTCCCCACTCCCTGACCCCCAATCAGTCCCCTGCTGTGGATTGCAGTCCCTGTCTAGAGAGAGGGGAAAACTCTGAGAACACAGGTGTCCCACCTTCCTCCCCTCAGCAACCCCCTCCTTGCAGAAAGTGCTGAGCTCCTTCTCCAAATCCTAGGCCAGAGTTCCCTGCTCAACCTGAGATCCCTTCTGCCTTAGATCTGTGGGATGGGGTGGAATAAGCATTTGTTTTACATAATTGTCCACTTAGATCCCACGCAGTTTGACTGAAGCCAGGAGGAAGAGCTAGTGAAAGACTACCTTTAGGGAGTTCACCATCATTGAGGGAAACGGACATGAAAAATGAGCCTTAGATCTGTTGTTGCATGTGTTCCGTCAGAGTAAGCGTCACACATGGGAGGAGGCCTCTAGCCCCAGCCAGAGGAAGGCCTTGGTGTAGGAGGAGAAGGAGTGTCTGTGTTTAGAAGCTGATCCAAGAGCTAAATTGCAAAGGCTAAGTAGAAGTTGGAAAGGAAATTAAAAGGGGAATTCTTATCCTTTCCAGTTGGTGGGTTAGGGGGAACTCCAGAATTGGGATGTGGTTCCTGCATGCAGCAGGAAATTCACCAAGGGAAATTAACAGGGATTTGTAAGGTAAATCAAGACAAAATGTTTTAGTATAAGGTCTAAAAATTATACTAGTACTAGCCAGGGGGATTAGCAACCATGTATGAATCTTGTCGAGGAGTAGTGGCAGAAGACCAAATCCAAGTAGTGAGAGAGTCCAAATGTTAAAGGGGCAGATTGCAGAAAAAGAAAACCTTCCTTCCCTCCTCCACACTCTCTAAATCCTCTCCCCACTCCACGTGGCCTAGAGAGAGGGAGGAGGAAGGAGCCTAGGCGAAGCCTGTGCCAATTTTCAAAGCTGGAAGAGGAGGCCGAATGCGGGGAACGTGGCCAGTGTTCCCTGCAAAAAACCGGGTCCCTTTGGTAGAGTTGCAAGGGATAAGAAAATAATAGAGAGAAATGGAAAATGGAAAAAATAAAAGAATACACTGAGACAAAGATATAGCTTTATAAGTTTATAAAGATTATAGGCAAAGCGGGAGCTCAGGGGGCTCGGACCTCTCCGTTGGTCTCAAAAAGCCCCGAATGAGGTCTTACATGGTAACTTATAGAAAATAGTGAACAATTGTCAGGGGTAACAGATTTACATAACAACAGGTAGTATCTCTCAGGTTAACAGATTTTCAAAAGGCTTTTACAGAAGGCTTCTACAGATTCTTTAACTATTTCTATTTATGTGAGCAAATGGTTACAAAGTCTTTCAAAGGTTAATTTCTAAATTCTAAGGTAAGTTTATCATTTAAACAGAGGGGTTAAACAGAGATATGCAAGCTCCATGTTTATTAGGTTATTGTGAATGGAGACAGGTAGTCTAGAGTAGTTTAAACAAAGGCTCTGCTTTTGGCCCTTTGTGAAGCTGGCCTTTCCGGGAAGCTGTTTGTTCCGGAGGGCACTCCATCGTCAGAGGGCACTCCATCGTCAGCTCTCAGCCTATAGTTTTTAACAGATTCGCTTGTGCTTTACAAAGCAAATCCAATTCTTTAGGTCTGAGAAATGCGGCGCCTCGTGGGATACAGCCGCTACTGCCTTTCAGAGACGCCCTTCCAGTGTAACAGCATTCGAAATGCAAACTAGCACATTCACCTATGCCTTCAGGGCAAAGCTCTGTAAAAACTCCTAAGACAAATCCTGTCCCAAAACACGTTTAATACTAATTCATGGAGCAACAGCCGAAGGCTTTGCAATTTCTGGGAAAAGAGTCCTGACCCAGGAAAGGAGGGAATCTGAGTAGTTCAGGGAGAGGATTTAAAAGAACAAAGCCATGAAAGATGGTGAGGAAGTGGTCAAGTGAAGAAAGGAGGGGTGGTCTGTGCCATCCGCACCCGTGAAGGGACCATCCACATTGTCATGCATGAGTATCTGAGGAGTGAGGATCAGGAGAAATTAAAGCGGAGCACAGTTCCCACTCTGTGTGGTTTCCATTCTATCTCCGGAAATACGAAATAAAAAATGGATGGAAGCCCTTGATGCTGTGCATGTTCTCTTGGCAGAGGCAGGAAAGCAGCCCATCCACACACCCCTCGCCATCCCTTGGCTCAAGCCCACGGCCCACGGTCCCACTCCGAGTCCGTGTCTTTGCCCTCAAAGTCCATGCTCTTTCCGTTGTATCAGCCTCACCACCTTGGAGAGGTGAGCGACTTTTTCAGGAGTCATCCATGAAAAGGCAGTTTTAAAGCACCTCCTCTGTGTTGGGCATGGTACAAAATGCTAAGGCTACAAAGATGACAGATGCAGTCCCCGTCCCCCAGGGGGGTTACTTTCTAATGGGGGAGACATCAGAAAGCTGGAAGTTTACTGCAGTACAGAGAGAATGACCAGTGTAAACAACAGAGGTGAGTCAAATGGTCCACAAGGGAAGGTTGATTGGGTCTGGGGAGGCGCAGAGTGGTCCAGCAGAGCTGCACAGAAGAGGAGGTCTTCTTTCTGTTTCTGGAACATGACAAACTCAATTCCAACTGTCAGTTTCCCCAAATATTTACCTGGTTCACTCCTTTGTTTCATGCAGGTCTGTGATTAAAATTATCTGCTCTGAGAAACCACCTGTGTCAAATATTTTCCACCACCACTGTTTATCCTTTTTCCTTCTTTTATTCTTCATCACTGAACTTATGTAACTGCATTTGTGCCCACGTTCTCTGTCTTCACACCCATTACTAGATGAACTGTCCGTTCTCCTATTCGTGGCCAACCCTGTGCACGTGATGTTATCCCTCTCGCCTCCTCCTCAAGGACATCATACCAGCAATTCTCTTTTCCTACATCACTAATGTTCCTCCTACTGTTCCCATCAGCATGTAAACATGCTAGTATTATTTCACATCTCAAAAAGATTTTTTTAAAACTCCCCTGAGAGTCTCCCGTTCCCAAGAAGATGGAGTAGAAGTACATTTTTCTATTCATCCTGCTAAATACAACTAAAAATTCTGTACCCTATATATGAAACAAACATAAGAAACTCTGGAAAGTGGGGAGAGTAAGGCAGATTATCTAGAAATCTTAGGACCCAAGGAAGGACATGGCACTGAGTCCTTTGGGTTTTCTTTTTGCCTCATATATCCTGACTTGGAGCTAAAAAAGCTGAAAATCCAAAACACTAATGGGCACAGACAAAAAAAAGAAAAAATCCAGGAAAAGGTTGCTGTCTCACTGTCTCTAGTCAAAGGACCAGGAAAGGGGCAGCCTCTTAAGACAGAAACTTTTAGACAATACCTGTGCTACTCTAGGTAAACACCACAGATAACTCTGTGGCCCCACCCCCATTCATGCCAGCAAATGCAGAGTGGGGACCTAGACTTTGACCTTCCTCAGCCTGTAACAAGCCCTTCCCTCCACCCTCCCACTTCCACCATGTGGTGTTAATAGAGACCACCGAGACCCTGGACTTTCCCTCCTACCAGGCAGTGAGGAGGCACCCCTCTCCCTCCCAACTGAGGTGATGTCAGAGGAGGCCTACTGGAGAGTCAGGACTTTCTCCATGTCCCAATGATAATGAGGCCACCCATCCCCCATGGCATCAGTCAAAGTCACATTGGGAGCAGTAATGAGGCACTCCTACCCCTTCCAGGCAAGGAGGTATCAGTGGATACCTAGTGGGAGCCAGAACCTCCATACCCACCCAAGAGTAGTAAGGAGCTTCCCTCTTTAGGTGTCAACAAAGCCAGGGGGCAGCCTGGACTTCTGTTTTCCCCTGCAGCAATGAAGCATCACGACCTCTTCCCCTACTGGAGTGGTGTCAAAAGAAACCAGCTAAAATAGAAAGTTGAAATGAGATCAAAGTCTCATAACACAGTACCCAAAGTATATGGGTTTCAATAGAAAATCATTCATTGTATCAAGAACTAGGAAAATATCAAACTAAATTTTCAAAGACTGTCAATAGGTGACAACACTGAGATGTCAAAAATGTTAGAATTATCTGACAAAGATTTTAAAGCAACCATCATAAAGATGGTTCAACGAGCAATTACAAACATGCTCAAAACAAATGAAAAAATAGGTCTCAGCAAGGAAATACAAATTCTCATCAAATAAATATAATAAAAGATATAAGGAAGAACTAAATGGAAATTTCTGAACTGAAAAATACAATAACCAAAACTTTAAAACTCGGTGAATGGGCTCAACAGCAGAATGGAGGGGCAAAGGAAAGAATCAGTGAACTTGAAGATAGAATAGCAGAGATAAAACAGACTGAAAAAAAAAACCACACAAATAGAGTCTCAGAAACATGTAGGACTATAAAAAGAGAGCTAGTGTTAATGTCATTGGAGTCCTGGAAGGAAAGAAGAAAGAAGGCAAGACTCAAAGAAATAATGGTGGAAAGCTTCTCAAATTTGGCAAAAGACATAAACCTATAGATTCAAGAAGCTGAGTAAACCCCAAATGGAAAACTTCAAGAAAACTCACACCAGAATATATAACATAGTAGTCAAACTTCTTAAAACTAAAGACAAAGAAAATCTCGAAAGCAGCAAAAGAGAAATGACAACTTACATATGAGTGAAAACCATTCAAATGACAGCAGATTTCTCATCAGAAACCATGAAGGCCAGAAGGATCACTTTTCTTTCACGTGCTGAAAGAAAAGAACTCTTAATCCAGGATCCTATATCCACTGAAAGTACCCTTCAGAAACGAAGAGGAAATCAACATATTCTCAAATAAAGGTAACCTAAAAGAATATGTTGCCTGTAGTCCTATCCCAAAGAATGGCTAAAGGAAGTTCTCTAAACAGAAAAGAAACAATAAAAGAAGAAACCTTGGAGTATCAGGATGGAAGAAAGAACATAGTAAGCAAAAATATGGGTAAATATAATACTTTTCCTTATCCTCTTGAGTTTTCTAAATTATGTTTGATAATTAAAACAAAAATTATAACACTGTCTCATGTGATTCTAAATGTATATAGAAGAAATACTTAACACAATTAAATTATAAATAAGGGAGAGTAAAGGGAAACAAAAGTGCTATATTTCACTCAAACTGGGAAAATGTCAATATCAGTAGATTGTGATGTTAAGTATATATAAGGTAACACCTAAAGCAATCACTTAAAAAAACTATACAAAAAAACCTCAAAAACATTAGAGATAAATAAAAATTGATTTCTAAAAAATGTTTAAATAACCCATAGGAGACAATGGAAAGAAAATGGAAACATAAAAGGAGAAAAACAAAAACCAAAAGATAAAATAGCAGATTTAATCCCTGATATATCAATAATTACATTACATGTAAATGGTATAAATACATGAATTAAAATATAGATATTGGCAGAAGGGATTAAAAAACATAACGAAACTATATGCTGTCTACAAGAAACTCACTTTATTTTTTTAATTTTAATTTAATCTAATTTCATTTTCATAGAAATGAGGTCTTGCTATATTGCCCAGGCTGGTCTTAAGCTCCTGGCCTCAAGGGATCCTCCAGCTCCAGCCTACCAAAGTGCTGGGATTACAAGCATGAACCATCACACCCAGCCAAGAAACTCACTTTAAATATAACCGAAATTTCACACTTTATACAAACATCAAATTAAAACAGATCACAAACGTAAATGTAAAACATAAAACTATAAGATTTTTAGAAAAAAAATAGTAAAAATAAATAAGAAAGAGGGAGAAAAAGCCTAATATCTTCAAGACTAGAGCTAGGCAAAGAGTGCTCAGACTTGATGCTAAAATTGCAATTCATAAAATTAAAAATTGATCAATCAATTTTTGACATCATTAAAGTTAAAAAAACTTTTTCCCTGCAAAAGACTCAGTTAAGAGGATAAGAAGACAACCTACTGAGTGAGAGAAGATATTTGCAAACCACATATCAACAAATGACTAATATCAAGAATATATTTTTTTAAAACTCTCAAAACTTAACAGTAAAAAAAGCAAACAATTCAATTAGAAAATGGGCAAAAGGCATGAAAAAACATTTCACCAAAAAGATACACAGAAGACAAATAAGCACATGAAGAGATGTTCTACACTGTTAACCATTAGGAAAATGCAAATTAAAACCATAACAAGATACTATTATCAGTACATCTATCAATGATTAAAAATAAAAAAGAGTCACACCACAAAATGCTGGCAAGGATACTGAGAAATTGGATCAACTGATACATTGCTGAAGATGCAGACACCCTGGAAAACAGTTCACAGTTTCTTTTAAAACTAAACATGCAACTACCATATGGAATTAAATTTTCAGGAATTTGTCCCAGAGAAATGAAAGCTTATGTTCACACACACAAAAAAACTGTACACAAATGTTTATAGCAGCTTTATTAAAAATAGCCCAAAAGTGGAAGTGACTCAGATACTCTTCAACAGATAAATGGTTAAACAAACTGTTAAGACATCAGTACCATGGAATACTGCTCATAAATAAAAAGAAATGAATTATTGATACATGCAACAATCTGGATGAATCCCCAGAGAATTATGCTGAGTTTTTTAAAAAAGCCCATTCCAAATGTTACGTACTCCATGATGACAAAATTATAAAAATGGGTAAGAGATTAGTGGTTGCCAGGGGTTACAGAGGTGACGTGTCTCTTAAAGGACAACATGAGGGATCCTTGTGGTGATGAAGATGTTTTGTATCTTGACTCTATCAATGTCAATATCCTGTTTGTGATATTGTACCATAGCTTGCAAGGTGTCACCATTTAGGGAAACTGGATAAAAAAAAAACAAACACGGAATCTCTCTGTATTATTTCTTGCAATTGTTGATAAATTATTATTTACCTCCAGATAAAAACTTTAATTAAAACATTTTTTAAATAACAAAAAAGAAAACTGACAGAAAAAATTATTAATTTAAAGCATTAATTTTAAAAACACCCCTTGAAACCACTTCCCCTCTACACCACAACCCAATTTCTCTATTATCCTTCTCAGAGCTTTAAAAAAAAAGTTTTCTTCTCTGCTTACTGATTCCAATTCCTCTATTTCCATTCTCTGTTAAATACATTCCAATCAAACTCTTGCCCACACGGTTTCACAAGAATAGCTCTAGCCAAGGTCAGCTCTGGCCAAGGTCATTTCCAACATTGCTAGCCCCTACGTTCAATCCCAGTTTTCATCTTACTTAACCTATAAACATCATTTTACATATTTGACACAATTGATCAACTCCCTCTTCCTAGCCAAACTCTTTCTTTTGCTGTGCTCCCAGAACTCCTCATTCTTGCTTTTCCTCTTACCTCTTGTGATGTTCTTTCTCAGTCCTCTTTTCTGGCTCCTCATCTCCCACCTCAATGCTTTGGCATCCCAAGGCTCAGTCCTTCATCCTTCCATTTTTCTGTTATATTCACTCCCTAGGTGCTCATCTTGCTCATGGATTTAAATATAATCCATTTGCTGATGACTCTGAAATTTATATTCTCCCCTTGGACATCTCC
Organism: Propithecus coquereli; assembly: GCF_000956105.1. Taxonomy (NCBI): domain Eukaryota; kingdom Metazoa; phylum Chordata; class Mammalia; order Primates; family Indriidae; genus Propithecus; species Propithecus coquereli. Next base: position 3,144,232 of record NW_012133857.1, on the reverse strand, counting down.
CTGAATTTCAGATTGCATGTCTAATTGTTTCCCTAATATTTCCCTCCATTTGTATGGTTGGTTGGTTGGTTGGTTTTGGAGACAGAGTCTCTCTCTGTTACCAGTGCCATCATCATAGCTCACAGTAACCTCAAACTCCTTGGCTCAAGCGATCTTCCTCAGCTTATTGAGTAGCTGGGACTACAGGCACATGCCACAATGCCTGTTAATTTTTCTATCTTTTGTAGAGATGGGGTCTCACTCTTGCTCAGGTTGGTCTCAAACTCCTGAGCTCAAGCAATCCTCCCGCCTCTTGCATTCATGTTCTAATAGGGGAGACTGATAGTAAATATAAAAAGAAACTGATATAATATGATACAAGCAGAGCTGATATTCATCAAGTATGTACTAGTCTGCCAGACCAGTCAAAGTATTTCTCTCCCTCTGCCCTAAGGCCTGAGTACCCCCTTGTTTCTCTGGGCCTTCCCAGCAACAACACCACCCACCACCACCACCCCCATCTCTTTATATCCAGGAACTACAGGGTTAATGCTCAGCCCAGCAGGGATCTAGGATCTATACCCTGTTCCATACCCTATAGTTCTTTACCTTGTAGTATGGACTGTTAAATATTTTGATTATCACCCCTGCTAAGAAGATGATGAAAGGTGTGGAAAAGAAAAATGGTGCAAGGTGATGGGGTAAGAAGTGCAGTTTTGAATAGAATGGTCAGAGTCACTTTGCTGAGAAAGTGGCATTTGAAGAGACCCGAAAGAGGGAAGGGGTGAGCCATGCAGGTATATGGGAGAAAAGGAAGCAAGAGCACAGGAGTGGGAGATGAGAGCAGAGAGGTGGTGGTGGGGTTCCCGACCCTATTGGGGATCATTATAAGGACTTTGAAATTTACTCTTCTGAGTGAAATGGGAGCCCTTGGAGGGTGCTCAGCAGAGGCAGGACATGACCTGATTTGAATAAAAATAGATATAAATAACTTTAATAAGATACAATTTATGTATCATACAATTCACTCATTTAAAGTATACAACCCGATGCTTATTATCTAGTCCAAGAACTGTGCAACTCTCAGCACAGTCAATTTTTAAACATTTTCATCACCTCAGAAAGAAACACCCTACTCTTGGCTATCACTTCCCAATTTTCTCATCACCCTCTTCCCCCCGCCAGGTCTAAGTAACTACTAATCTACTTTCTGTGTGTTTCTATATATTTGCCTATTCCAGACATTTGCTATAAATGGGGCCATATAATATGTGGTCTTTTGTGACTTGTCTTCTTTCACTCAGCGTATTGCTTTCAAGGTTTATCTATGTTGTAGCGGGTATCCGTATTTCGTTCCTTTTTATGGACCAACAATATTGCATAGTATGGATAGACCACATTTTGTTTACCCATTCATCAGTTAATAGACCTTTGAGGCTGTTTTGAATGATGCTGCTATGTACAAATGTTTGAGTGGACATGTGTTTACATTTCCCCTGGTATCTACCTGGGAGTGGAACTGCTGGGTCAAAGCAGAACTGTTTGACTTTTTGTGGAACTGTCAGGCTGTTTTTCCAATGTGGCTACACCATTTTATTATACACTCCAACCAGCCACGTATGAGAGTTCTTTCTTCACATCCTTGCTAACACCGTTATCTAATTTTTTAACTTCTCACCATTATGGTGGGTGTAAAGTGGCATCTCACTGTGGTTTTGATTTGCATTTCTCTTATAACTACTGATGTTGAGCATCTTTTCATAGGCTTAGTGGCCATTTGTAGATCTTTGGAGAAAACATCTATCAAATCCTTTGCCCATTTTATAATTAGATTGTTTGCCTTTTTTATTATTGAGTTGTAAGTGGTCTTTACGTATTCTAGATTTGCAAATACTCTCTCCAATGCTATCAGTTACCTTTTCGCTTTCTTGATAGTGTCCTTTGAAGCACAAAAGTTTTTAATTTTGATGAGGTCCAAGTTATCTCTATTTTTCTTTCATTGTTTGTGCTTTCGATGTCACATCTAAGAACCCATTACTAAATCCAAGGTCATGAAATTTCATACCTGTATTTTCTTTTAAAAGTTTATGGTTTTGTTTCTTACATTAGTTCCTTTAATTTAATCTTTTTACATAGTGTGAGGGAAGAGTCCAACTTCATCCTTTTGTGTGTGACTATCCAATTACCTCAACACCATTTGTTAAAAAGACTACTATGGGCCGGGCGCGGTGGCTCACGCCTGTAATCCTAGCACTCTGGGAGGCCAAGGCAGGTGGATCGCTCAAGGTCAGGAGTTCGAGACCAGCCTGAGCAAGAGTGAGACCCTGTGTCTACTAAAAAATAGAAAGAAATGATCTGAACAACTAAAAATATATATAGAAAAAATTAGCCGGGCATGGTGGCACATTCCTGTAGTCCCAGCTACTCGGGAGGCTGAGGCAGAAGGATTGCTTGAGCCCAGGAGTTTGAGGTTGCTATGAGCTAGGCTGACGCCACGGCACTCACTCTAGCCTGGGCAACAAAGTGAGACTCTGTCTCAAACAAAAAAAAAAAAAAAAAAAAAGACTACTATGCTTTGCCCATTGAAAAGTCTTGGCACCCTTGTCAAAAATCAATTAACCGTAGATAAATGGGCTTATTTCTGAATTCTCAATTCTGTTCCATTGATCTATATGTCTATCCTCCTGTCAGTACCATATTGTCTTGATTATTGTTACTTTGTAGTTATGTTGAAATTAGAAAGTGTGAATCCTCCAAACTTTTCTTCCTTTTCAAATTGTTTTGGCTATTCTGGGTCTCTTGAGTTTCCATATAAATTTTATGATCAGCTTGTCAATTTCTACAAAGAAGACAATTGGGATTCTGATAGGGATTGTATTGAATCTATAGATCAATTTGGGGAGTATTGGTATCTTAATAATATTAAGTCTTCTTATTATGAACATGGGATATTTTTCCATTTATTTAGATCTTCTTAATTTCTTTCAACAATGTTTTATAGTTTTCAAAGTATTAGCCAGGCATGGTGGTACATGCCTATAGTCCCAGCTACTCAGGAGGCTGAGGTAGGAGGATAGCTTGAGCCCAGGAGTTCAAGGTTACAGTGAGCTATGATAACACCACTGCATTCCAGCCTGGGTGACATAGTGAGACCCTGTCTCTAAAAAGAAAAAAAAAAGTATAAGTTTTGCACTTCCTTTATTAACTTTATCCCTGAGTGTTTTATTCGTTGATGCTATTATAAATAAAATTGTTTTCTTAATTTTATTTCCAGATTGTTCACTGCAAGTATATAGAAATATAATTGATTTTTGTATATTGACCACATATCCTACAAACTTGCTGAACCTATTAATTATTTCTAATAATTTTTAGTGTATGTTTAGAATTTTCTACATACAAGATCATGCCATCTGTAAAGACAGATAGCTTTACTTCTTCCTTTCCAATCTGAATGCCTTTTATGTCACTGTTATTTTTTGGCCCAATTTATATTCTAGCAAATCCCTCTGGCTGCCTTGTGAGAAGACAGCATATCAGGATGCGAGTGGAGCAATGGTCCAGGTAGGGAAGGGTTGTGCCTTGGGCTAGGGTGGGACCAGAAGAAGGGTGACAAAGTGGTTTAGATGTTTCTTTTTTGTTCTTCTCGCCTTTATTTCTTCTATGTCTTACTGACCACTTTGGTGATTTTGTTTTACCTCAATCAACAACAACAAATCCAACAACAACCAACAACAAAGCCAGCACTAAGTTTCGTAAAATCCTCCTGTGGTAAAATTCTTAGTAAGCAATTCTGCATGAAGGAAGCAGACACCAGACTGGAGGCTAGAGAAGCCCAAACCCTACATGTCCTGTCTCTGCAAGAACAGATCCTACAAGACAGGTCTGGTTGGAGGGAAGGTCTATTTTTATGAGAGAGAAAAAGAGAAGTGTCCATCAACAGTGCTCAGAAATGCTGCAACTCTAAGCAACCAGCTAAAGATAACCCAAGCAAGGAACTCTGCACCCAGACTTGAGGGGCCCTCAATGCTCTGTATACACAAGATAATTTAAGCTTCTCCATGAGCAACTATCCCAAGCCTCCAGATCCTACACCTTGGGGAAACAGCTTAATCAGCATTCCTTAGGAACTTACTTCCCCCTGAAGGTAGCAATACAGGAAAACTCCCCATAAGTCCTCCTCACTCAAACCCTTCAAGCCAGATGTGTTTTCTCCCTCCTGGGAAGCAGGACTCTAGAGTTCCAATCTGGGCTGGGCCTAAGGTGAGGCAGGGGAGGCATCTAGGGCACTTGCACGACCCCAGAGTGAGGGTCTCCTTAAATTTCACATCTTAGGCTCCTTGCTTGCCTCACCCTATGGCCAGCCCTGGTTCTAATCCTAGTTCTGCTATGACAGGCCATTTAGATGAAGACAAGTCCCTTATCCTCTCTGTGCCTGTTTACTCATCTGAGAAATGGAAGTGCTGGATTTAGATCAATGTTTCCCAATAACTGGTCCATGGATCCAAAGTGATCCTCAATTTTTGGATTCACAAAGCCTTTACCAAATGTCCTCACTTCTTGAAACCTACAAAACCAATAAAAACTGCTCTATGAGAAATTAATGCGTGACTACAGAATGCAGATGTCATTAAGACAGGTGGTGAAATCTGAATGCAGTCTTTGCATCAGATGTTAAGGTTATACCAGTGCTGATTTCTGATTTCCTGGCTTAGAGAATTGCATGCTGGTTACATAGAAGAGTGTCCTTGGTTTGGGAAGATTCACACTGAAGATTTTGGGAATTTGGTGTATCATGTTGCAAATGTATATATTTATATGTTTATTTATATTTTTATTTCGAATAATATATAAGTATATTATATGTAGGTTTTATTTATTTATTATCATTAGTATTCCCAGAGAGTCTATAATTTTATCGTTCAGTCCTACCGTTGGTTTTTTTCAATTTAAAAAATATTTCTAATTTCCTAGAATTCTTTCTTGCAACTTTTTCCATAGCCATCTGTTTTTGTTTTACAAACAATCTATGTTCTTGATTCTCCCTTCAGTTCTAGACATTGACAATTGAACATTCCACAGGTACCGCACTCTCGGCCTGCTTAGAATTGAACTCTCCATCTTTGCCTACAAGTCCATGGATACTATATTCATGTGGGTCACTAAGAGCAACAGCTTTCCTTCTGAGTAGGGTAGGGAGCCATTTAAGGGTTTTGAACAGAGAAGTGACATGGTAAAACCTGCTTTTTAAAAGAATTTCCTTAGCTGCATTGAGAATAGACTGTAGGAAAACATGGAAGAAAAAAAAGTTAGAAGTAGGCTGATCAACCATCCTGGTTTGTCCTGCAAGGGGTTTCCTGCAACTAGACTTTCAGTGCAAACACAGGAAAGTACCAGGCAAACTGGGACAAGCTGATCACTCTAGTTAGGAGGCTATTTCAGAAGGTCTAGGTATGGAATGATTATAGCTTGGACCAGCTATATATATAAAAGAAAGAGACTATGAGATGTCAGAGTATGGATATATAATGGATGTACTATATAATATACAATGCACGTGATGTGTCATGTGAAGAAAAGAAGATTTCCATGTTCTCAGACTGAGTACCAGGACACCTGAATTACCATTTACAGAGTCATGAGGAGGACTGTGAGAGAAGCCATTTCGGGGGGAAGCATAGGTCAGGAACTCAATTTTGGACTTGCTAAGCATGAGGTGTCTATCTGACGTCTAAAAGAAGATGTTGAATAGGCAGTGAAATACATGAGTCCGGAGATCAAAGAAGAGAAGTTAAGACTGCAGATATTGTATACAGATGGACTTTAAAAAGAAATTCATGAAGTGTAGATAAACAGGAGAAGAGGTTCTGGAACTGAGTCCGGAGATTCCGAGGGACAGTTGGGTGAGAACCAGCAACAGAGAGCGAGAAGGAGCCGCCAGTGAGGTCGGAGGTGAACCAGGGGAGCGCGGGGCACTGGAAGCCAAATGAAGACAGTGCTTCAAGGAGGGTGAAGGTCATTGTCGATATGATAAGATTTGTTTTAGTAGAATGGTGGGGGCAAAATCTTGATTAAGAGAGAATGAGAGATGAGGAATTAGAGGCAACAGGTATAAACAAATATTTCAAGAAGTTGACCTGCAAAAGGAAGAGGAGAGAAAGGCAGTAGTTGAAGGGAGAAGTAGAGGGGTTTTTGTTGTTTTTTAAGATGTGAAAAATAACAGCATGTTTACATGCAGATGGGAGCGATACAGCAGAGGCGGGGAATAATGACCCAAGGGAGAAGGCAGAGAGTGGTGAAGCCATGTCCTTAAGAAGGAGAGAGGGAGTAGGATCTAGGGCATCGGGGATGGAGCGGGCCTCAGCTAAGAGCAGAGACAATTACTCCACAATAAGACTGGGTAGGATCTGCTGGTGGGAGTGCATGACAATTCTCTTTTGACTCTTCTAATTCTCAAGGCAGTAGGAAACAAGCTAATCAGCAGAGGGTAAGGATAGGGGAGACTGAATTGGAGATCTGAAAAGAGGTAAGACATAAAAGCATTGTCTAGGGGAGGAGGGGAGTGAATGGAGTGGGGAAAAGAAGGACGATTGCTGAGCAGCACTCTGAGCCACTTGACATTTCAGAGATCATGGATTTAGAGAGAGACCAGTCAGCACTTTAAAACTTTCTGTTCCCTGAATTCTGTCTGGGTTTATTGTTTTTTTCTGTTTGTTCATCTTGGTCCTTCTCAACTTGCTGTTGATTTTGCAGAAATGTCTGGTGGTCCTTGGGGACCCATTCATATTTGAAGTGAAGGGTTGGGTGGTAAATTCATGCAGGTGACTGAAGACACAATCTTCAGATGGCAAGTCCCCACCCCAAGTGCTGAATAGACTGAATGAAAAAAAGACCCGCAACTAAGCACTACACGGTTAAGTTTCAGGACACCAAGAATGAAGAAGCAATCTTAACAGCTTTGGACACAAAAAAATAAATGATAACAGCAGTAAAAATTGTACCTGCATAGGAAAAAGTACCAGAATGTCACCAGCAACCCTGGGGGCTAGAAGACGAAAAGCAAAGCTTCAAAGTTCTAGAATTTAGACCCAGCTCAATTACCAGTACAGCGCGATGGTAGAATAAGCATACCTTTCATAGTACTTATGATGTCTTCCAACAAAACAAGGAAATAAATGAAGAAAGACAAGGGCAGGAAAGAATGAATTTATCTCAGGAGAGCAATGAAGGGGAAGTCCAGGATGGAGGCTTACTTTTAACTACTCTTAAAGGCACACCTGTCCTAAAGTTTGAATGACTTTACCTTACACAACTGTCACTTTCACAACCATTGTTTAAACAACTCTCTACTGTTTACCTCACAAATCATCAAAATTCTGTACACTAACTTCTCCCCCTTTCTCTTCCCATATGGCCTGAAGTGTTGGGAAAAGACATATGCTGAATTCCTCACTAATTTTTCACATTAAACCTCTTTCTTTTTCATATTGTCAAAAGTATTTAGATTTAACTATTTGTAACTGGTTGCATTGTCTATCATTGCTCCTTACATAAAATGCCTCTTTACTACAGACACTCTTTTCATTTGGCTGAATCCTTGCAGCCATATTATGCTTTTCAGAAGAATTCATGGGTAACAGACTTTGCAAATCCTCGTGTGTCTACAAATATCTTTCTGTGACTTGCACACATTGATAATATATGAAATAGGTATAATTTCTAGGGTTACACATTTTCTCCTTCCAACCTTTAAAACAATGCTCAGTTTCCTACTATTATTGGACTGAAAGAGGGTGTATATCCCTGGCTGTTCAGTGGTATCCATGCAAATGCACACACCAGAAATTAACGTGATTCCCAATATCAAATTCCACAAGTTACGCATTCAGTATGAACACACTCTTAAATAACTATAAACGTCCTGACACTGAACACTAAACACTAAAGCCTGAACCCTGGCTGCATCCCAACTCTAAACCTAGATCAAACAAAACACTAAAACTCACCCTCATCCCCAACTCCTTGCTCTAACCTCAGTATTAACCTAAACCTTAATCCTGATGCTATAATTTTAAAGCATGAGCATTTGGTCTACGGGTAAAGCGGTTTATCAAGGCAGAGTAAAGAAGGCATCTCCCTCCACTTCCCTTGCCCATTGTGCCCCAGCCCCACCGCCTCACAGCCGATACCCTTACCTTCTTCAGGTCTTTACTCGGATGTCACTTTCCACAAAGAGTTTAGACCAACATTCCAATTAAAGAGAACAGTCCCCACAAGAGACCACCCTCACTCTGACACCAACTGCAATTCAAGGGGCCTCCCAGAACCACCCCCAGGTTAGATAATTTGCTGGAAGGACTCACAGAACTTGCTGAAAGCTATTATGCACATGGTTCTGGTTTATTACAGGGAAAGGACACAGATTAAAATAAGCCCCGGGTCTATGGCCATACCACCCTGAACACGCCCGATCTTGTCTAACGTAAGTCCAGGGAAGGACTGAAACTCAACCAAGCAGAATCCATGAGGGTCCAAACATGAAGCTTCCAGTTGTCCTCTCCCTGTGAAGTCACAGATGCCATTTGTCACCATCAGGCATAAAATCCAGTTTGCTTACTCGTTTATTGTCTCTCTCTCCCATAGGAATATAAGCTCCATGAGGGCAGGGAATTTTGTCCGCTTTATTCACTGCTGTGTCACCCGCTTGTAGAGCTGCACCATCCAATATCGTAGCCACTAGCCTCTTGTGGGTAGTGAGCACTTGAATAGTGGCTAGCCCACTTTGAGATACACCATAAGTGTTAAATACACACTGAATTTTAAAGGCTTAGTATTTTTAATGGAAAATATCTCATTGATAATTTATTACGTTGGTTATGTGTTAAAATGATATTTGGGACATATTGGGTTATATAAAATATATTATTAAAATTTATTTCACTTGTTTGTCTTTTATAAACTTGTTTAATGTGGCTTCTAGAAAATTTAAAACTGCATATGTGGCTCAAATTTGAGACGCTCTCTCTCTGTATATATAAAAAATATGAAATCAGACAACACAGCTCTAGAAGAAATGTCAGTAAACTTCTTCTGTAAAGATCAAATAGTAAATATTTTAGGCTTTCCAGGCCATATGGCTTCAACTCTGCTGCTGTAGCATGAAAGCAGCCACAGAAAATATTTAAACAAGTAGGTGTGGCTGTGTTCCAAAAAACATTGTTTATGAAATAGACAGCCACATAATTTAGCCTGTGGGCCGCCATTTGTGAAGCCCCAATCCAGAACATCGTTTAGGCCACAGTAAATATTCAATAAATGTTTGCTGAGTGAATGACTGGAGAGAAGGCTCGTGTGGCTGCATTGTGGAAGCCAGGAGGAGCATGGTAAGATAATGTTGGGGGTAACTGGTGGCCAGAAAATGTAGGGCATATTACCTATGAATTTTATTTTAAGCCATTGGAGGAATTTAAGCAAGATAGTGATAAAATCTAATATAGCTTTTACAAAAGATCACTGTGATGCTATTGTTTGGCACCCAGACCTGCCCCCCACCCCCCACCCCTTTCAGAACTCATTCTGAATCTTGGTAACCAAAAGCTCTCAGGTGAGTCCCTCTCCAAGAGTTGCTCATGGCTGAAGAGAGTTGCCTTGTCCAAGGTTGCACCCCGTTTTTGGAGCCAACCCACATCCAGGGACTCACCAATGTAGAAGCATAAAGGCCTGGCCTTCTTGCCCCAGGCGCAGACGACTCGGAAGGGCTATCCAGCTCCAGAGCTCCCTGTGGGACTGGCAGCTGTGACCCTGGTTGTGGCTGCATTGCATTTCCACTGTCTGCCCCACTCCTCACAGGAGTCCATCTGCTTCCATCCTCTCCCACAGGTGTTGCTTTCATGGGTATTCCCCAAAAAAACTGCCTGCATGCAAATCTGCATCTCACAGTCAGAGTCCCAGGGAGCCTGACCTGCAGCAGCTAACAGCATAAGTGGTCGAAGAAAGCAAACTCTTAAAATGGGATTTTGGAGCTGATTAACTGTCAGCTGGCCATGAGAACACCATTGCTGGCTGTAGGTGAGGGACAAATAGCCCCTGGCAGACTGAAGCAGTACTATGGTCAAAACCATCACTGGTGGTGAAGTGGACTGGCACGCGGAGAAAGGGGATGCTCTGGTGAGTGCCATGTACCAGGGCTCTGGGGAACATAGAGAGATAGTATAATAATTATAAAGACAATGGAAATGGATAGCTGTTGTTGGGAGCTATTGAAGCTTTGGAAAAAGACAGTGCCAAGGGTGAACGCCAGAGGGCCTGCTTGGCAGCATATAAAGAGATTCAGATTCTACACCCAGGGGACAGAAATGGCTGGGGGACCAGGGCAGACAAGGAGACCAGCAACAGCCCAGGCAAGGGACAGAGCCAGCTTGGCCCAGGATGCTAGTGACAGAACTAGAGAGAAGTGGTCAGAACCTGGCTACATTTTGAAGATAAAGCCAGCATAATTTGCTGTAGTATTTGGATTAATATTAGTTTCCTGTTGCTGCTGTAACAAATCACCACAAATTTACTGGTTTAAAACAAGACAAATTTATCCTTTTACAGTTTTGGAGGTCAAAAATCTGGAAAGTTTTATGGGGCTAAAATCAAGGTGTGAGAAGAACTGGTTCCTTCTGGGAGGTCTGAGGGGAGAATTCCCTGGTCTTTTCTAGCCTCTATAGGCCACCAAATACCGTGGCTGGTGGCCCACTTCCGCCATCTTCAATGCGCATCACTCCAACCTCTGCTTCCATCTTCACATCTCCTTTTTCTGACTCTGGTCCTCCTGCCTCCCTTGTGGTTATAATGGGTCCAACTAGATAATCCATAATTTAATGATGTCTGCAAAGTCCCTTTAGCTATCCATGAAAACGTTCATACTCACAGGTTCCAGGAATTTAGATATAGACAGATTTGGGAGTGGAAGGACATTATTCAGCCTATTACAAGGTTGGATATGGGGTGCAAGGGAGGGAAGAGCCAAGAATGACCCCAATGCTTTGGGGCCTGAGCAACTGGAAGGAGGGGTGGCCATGAGCCTTGATGGCAAAGACACAGGGCTCAGAGATTCAGCCTATTCTTCTTAGGAAGCCAAGTCCTCCAGCTTCCTGCCAAAGGCTTGCCTGTGTTAAAAGATAATTTTCAGAAAAAGGTAAATTCATGACTCTTATACAGATGTAAAAATGAACACATGTTGAACACATTTTCTCCTTGTATCATAGGAGAAAAGCCGGCAGATGTTAAAACCAGTTTAGAGGAAAACTCTAAACAGCACAAATTTATATGGAGTAAAGGACTATTAAGATAAATTGCAAATGAGGACAAAACCAAGTTTTCCACAGTGGGGAGAAAGTCAATTAAAATCAGTACCAGATAGGACAGCATTTATATACCAGTTACTTACAACTTACAAAGGGTTGCAAATAGCTCAAAGACAACGAACAGGTCTAGGATCTGACAACCCAGAAAGATGTACTACAGATGGTGCATAGTTTTCTATTGAAACACAAAGGTTTTTCTTCCTACACTTGATTTTTCTGATGGAAGTACTCAACATGTAAGTCTGTCTCAGGGAGGGCAGACTGAGTTTCTGGCAGGAGAAGAATGAGAAGGTGGGTCTGATGTCTGCAGGCAAGGTCCAAGAAAGGACAAGCAGAAAGAAAAACAAAAACAACACATTTTAACATGAACATTTTGCATTATATTCATAATAATACTTTTTAACTGGTTAGTCTTTATTTATAGAGAAGCTGTTATGGCCTCAAAGTTTGTATCCCCTCAAAACTCACATGTTGATGCCCTGATCTCCAAAGTAATGGTATTAGGAGATGGGGCCCGTGGGAGGTAATTAGGCTTAGATGAGGTCACAAAGGTGGAGACCCCATGATGGGATTAGTGTTCTCATAAGAAGAGGACCCCTCTATGTTCTAGGCTGGGACACCCTGTAATAAAAGATAGATTAACAAGAGAAAAACAAAGAGAAGTTCATTAACATGTATATTTCATACAAGCATGGGAGAAAGCTCAGGGAAAGAGTAACTCTCAAAGAAGAGGCTTAGAACTCCAACTAGGTAGCAACTCCAACAATAAATTCTTAGAGAAGTATCAAAACAAGAGGACCTGAGTCTCCAGGGACAGAAAATTGTGGGAAGGCAAATATATTGGAAATTTATGGTGGACAAAAGCTAGTTAGTAAAGTTTGTTATGCAGATTCCTCTGGTGCCATCTCCAGGCTGATGAGGGTCCAAAGGTGTCTTCAACCTTTGTTCTTCCTGATAGAGAAGGGAGGAGGGACACCTTTGTAAAGTTACGTACAAATAGGGGAAGGGCAGAGAGCTTTTCTTGTATCTGCTTCTTCTCAATTACCCCCAGCTCACAATATTTATAATCCTTATGCCAAAGTGCCTATTTTGGGGTGGCATATTCTGCTACCTTTCAGTAGTAAATTTAGTAGTATAGTCTCCTATATGGCCTCTTTTCCCCATCTCTTCTTCCAATCCAATTAACATGCATGAGAGAGAGCAAGAGACTGCCGTGCAGTAGCGTTGGCAGAGCAGGAAGAGAATATACGGAACCAGATAGAAAATCTTGGACAGTCATCCGTAGTCTTGTTGGCAAGAGAAAGGTGTGTTGGGAGGAAAAATTTTCCTCTACATATTTAGATTCAGGGCCTACAAATTAACAACAGATTAACAGAAAAAAAAGATGAGGTTCCTTTATTTGAGGGAGGTTTCAGGGGAGTCAACTCCCCAAACAGCCCAAAATAGGGGTTTATATACCCACTTAATAAGGGAGAAAAGGCTGCTATGGAAGAACAAATGGAAGGCATGGCAGTTTCAGATGAAGTTTGTCTAAGCAATTACTCACTGTAGTGACAGTGGTTAGTCTCTTCTGCCTATAGACCTCCTAGAGAGGGGATTTATGGTGGGAGTATTTTTCAGGGGGTTTTGCTTAAGTAAGCAAAGGAAGTTTAGGTAAGTTTTTTTGGCATGCATGTGTGTCTGTATGCATGTGTGTGTGTTTCCTGCAGCTGCTGTTTGTTTAGACGTTTTTAGCTTAAAATAATCTTTATGTCATTGAAGTACATTTTGGATCCCCACAGCTGCAAAATCATTCTTCATGTAACATGACTTTTCAGGGAGCCTTTTTTGTCTGCAATTTTGGTCAAAGGTCAAGAGGTAAGAAAAATGCATCCAAATGCCCCACGCTGTGGAGTGAAGTGCAGACTTGCAGAAAGATGACAAGTGAATTGGTTCTTGACTGTTAGCCCATCACCTGCCGCCAGGCTGCATGTGGGAGAAGCATGGGACTCGGAGCGAAGCTAGAAAGAGCATTTCTTAAAGGAAAGAGTTGTTCCTCCCCTCCCCTCAACCCTCAACTGTGACAGCGGGCCTTCAAGAGAGCCACTGGCAGGGCTTGGCCTGAGTCCCCTGGAGCTGACTGGGGGGCAAGAGTAAAGAGAGATGCTAGGGTCTCCTGAGAGCCCACTCAAGAGGATGCCGGCAGCCTGTGCAGGTGGGGAGCCGTTGCAAGCAGTTGGCTTGAGGCCATGTCACCCTTGTCAGGGAATGGTGTGCCTGTGGGTGGTGTCTCCAGTGCGCCCACCAGCGCACCTCAGAGAAAGCCAGCATTTGGGCACCTGACCCACCCAGAGAGCATCAGCCATGCTTGTCTGCTCCTTTGCTGCTCCTCCCTCTCCTTCCCACACCCTAGGTGAGTCAGGAGTGGCACTGCGAGTGGGTAAAGAGGGACTAAGAGTAGGAAGAAGAAACAGTGAGAAAGCCCACTACCATCCCTTTCCCCTCTGAGTTTCCAAGCCAGCCAGGGCAGCCTTCCACGTCTCCACCTTGTCCCTCTCCCCTGCCTGCTCAGCTTGCACTCCAGTTTTCTGACCCCTCCAGGGTCAAAGCACAGAGGATGGGGCGGGGAGACAGATAAGGGCAGCAAAGAGATTGAATGCCAGGGACTTCCCTAGTGCATCGATCCCAGGGTTGGCAGGTGTTCAAGGCTGACTCTATCACAGGGTGTTTTGAAGGATTTTGGGGGACTTTCACACCCCACACCCCCTGCAGTTACTGACGAAGGTGACGCACTTTCCAGTCTGCTCCTGACAATCCCGTTCAATGATTGGTCCTGGGAGATCGTCTTCACAAATCTTTTAAGCTCCTACTGGCCCTCCCGGCAGCGCCTTGGGCAAGTCTTTTTAAGATGTCTCTCTCCATCTCAAGGTACCTGGGACCCCAGTATTCGCCACTCAAACTTCCCAGCTCACTTCCAGGAACTGTGCGGGTTTCTTTTCTAGGTCCGTCAACCCAAGGGCAGACTATTCTACCAAGGCATACACCTTCAGGCCTGGGGGGTGACCAAAGACAGGGGAGTTTATGGATGCAGCTTGGACCTGCAGTCTGGGGTGTCCACATGTATGCGGGTGTCCACATGTATGCACAGTCTCTTCATGGTGCAGGGCAGAACCAGGGACAGGAAGAAAAGAGAGATGGGGCCAGAATTCATTTTATTCTCTTGCCTCTGTCTATAAATGCCACAGGCAGGTGAGGTAGAAGAGGGGGCTGAGATGACCCCAGTAGCTCAGCAGAAGGAACAGCAGGTGCCAAGACCCTGAAGAAGGAGAGAGCATTGTGCATTCTGGAGACAGGGAAGCAAAGGAAGGAGAGAGCACTCTGAAACTGGGTACAGGACAGAGGTAGGGCAGGTGAGGCCATCGCACAGAGTTCTGTGAGCCTCAGCAAAGACTTTGATCTTATAGCAGAGGAGTGGAAAGCCTTGAAGTGGTTTAAGAAGATGGACAGTGTGAACAGCTTGGCATTTTAGGCACTGTCTGTGCCCGGGGGTGGCAGGGAGGCCACCAAGAACAGAAGCTTGAGGAAGTGTTGGGGTGCTAATGTGATAGTGAGAGATAAGAAATGGTGACCCAGTGAAGGGGCCTCTAGAGATGGTAGGATGGCCCATCAGTCACCCCAGCGCTGCCTCTGGGCCCCTCCCAGCTTCCTGTGTGTCCTTAATAGCCATCATCCCATTGGAGCTTCACAATGGCTCTGAGGAAAGGGAGGCTATTAGGATATGCAATATATTTAATATTAACACTTGGAGAAAAAGCCAAAAAGGCAAAGTGCCTGGAGCCTGGGAACCTCATCACAGCTTCAAGCTTAGCTTAGCCAGTGCATTAGTGCACTTTGATTACAGTGTAATTTCCCAGCTGGACAATCAATTCCACGAAAGCACATACGGTGTCTGTCCTGTTCATCCTACAGCCCCGGCTCCTAGCAAAGAGCCCAGCACAGAGTAGGCCCCCATAAATATTAATTTAATGAATTATATCTCTCTATTGCTGCATAACAAACCAGCCCAAAATTCAAATGGCTTCCAATAATGAGAAACATTTATTTTGCTCATAGTTCAGCATCAGGGACAGCTCATCTCTGCTCAATGTGGTATTGGCTGGGACAGCTCAGCTTGAGACTGGAATATCTGTTTCCAAGTTGGTTCACTGTCATGGCTAGCAAGTGGATGCTAGCTGTTGGCTGGGAGCTCGGCCAACACTGTGGGCTGGGGGCCTTGGTTCATCTCCACATAATCTCTCCACCGGCTGCTTGGGCTTCCTCCTAGCATGGTGGCTGCGTTCCAATGTCTCCAGAAGTGGAAACCATATTGCCTTTTAGACAAAGCCTCAGAAGTCACAAAGTGTCCTTCCACTATAGTCACAAGCCTGGCTGGATTTAAGGGGATGGCACTTAGACCCCTTTCTCTCGACTGGAAAAATGTCAAACACATTATAGGGATAACATAGGGGCTGGGAGATATCAGAGTGGTCATCTTTGGAAAATACATCTAATCTGTCTCATGGATGAGTAAACACTGTCACTTCCTGGTGGACCCAGTATTTGAACTCAAGTTCTGTTCAGTACATTTTGCTCAAGGATGAAGGGTTATATGTCACACATTCTAGAAAGACTCCTCTCTAACCTGGAGAAGATAAACAATTGGAGTTTGGAGAATTAATTGAAAATGAGGATAATTCACTTATTTAAAAGAAAAAAATAAAAGAACAAAACAAAAAAGATAATTCACATATTTATGTTAACTATCTGCCTCTTCAACTAAAATGTAGGCTCCATGAGGTTTTATTTTATATATTTTTATATATAAAATTGCATAGAGTTTATATGTAAGATTTCATATCATATTTATACGCATATATTATACACATATAATCTCCAGTGCTTAGCCCAGAGTCCAGCACTCAGCAACTGTGCAAAGAATTCTTGTAGAATAAAATAAATGAAATGCCTGCTTGGTCCCACTACACAGTGTCACTTGATGAAGTGCTGCCACCTTCTGGGCCCTGGGGCATGGCCAGCCCTTTCAAACTCGCCATGTCCCCTCTTTGGAAGTATGCACCCCTCTCTTGTCTCAGCCACTCCCAGATTACAAGGCCCTCGCCTAATGGCTGGTTTGTTTGTTGTTTAAACAGCAGTCCTGCCCCTGCCTTGATTCCCACTTGAGCAATGAGCACTCTGAGAGCCAGAGGAGCTGTTGAACAGAGCATCTCTCCCTGGTGTCTGCTTGCTCAGTCCTCAGCTGTGCGTCCTGCCTCACTGTGGCTCCGCCGCCCAGCTTCCTCAGGGGCATCCTCGTTGGACCCGGCAGCCCCTCCTACCTGCTTATCTTACCGCAACTCTCTGCAGCACGGACACCCTTGGTCTCTTCCCCGCTCAAAATATCCTCTTCCCTCCACACCTTCCATGACTAATCATTCTCATTCTCCAGGTGTCCTCCCTCCCTCTCTGGCTGCTGCTTCTCTAAAGTTGGCCTTCTCCCAGGTCTGGCCCTAAGTCCGATTCTCTCCGCGGCGCCTCCAGAGCGGCTCCCCTCGCAGTCTCAGGTCCCATCTGCACACAAACGCCAGCCCAGTCTTCTATCCTGAGCTCCAGATCCGATGACCCGGCCCCCTGAAGGCCAGCCGGCCTGGGACACCCCAGCACCTCGCACTCATCTCGTGCAAAGCCAGCCGAAGTCTCCCTCTCCGCCAGCCAGCCTCTTTCACTACTCTGCTCTATTCCAAGCCTCAGTTTCCCCAAGTATGAAAAGGGAAACAAGTCTGGACACCGTGGCTCATGCCTATACTGCTAGCACTCTGGGAGGCCGAGGCAGGATGATCCCTTGAGCTCAGGAGTTCGAGACCAGCCTGAGCAAGAGTAAGACCCCATCTTTTTAAAAATATATATATATTAAAAAATAAAGGAAATAAAAGGGGGGCAATGAAAGTCTGTGGGCTCTTCTAGCTCTGACTTTCCCTAACCAAGATTTCTTGATTCTGAGATGCTCTGAGGCTCTCTAGTGGTGACCTGGGGTACTGAACACAGCTGTCCAGGCCCCCTAGCCAGCCACTTGGTGGAGAATACTGAGGCCAAGCCACCTGTGGCCTCTGGGGCTGCCTGCATGACCTGTGCGCGCTCTGTTGAGAACAATTACCAGTGGGTGGCATGGGCTCCTGCCTGCCTTTGACTTCTTCAGTTTCCATTGTGTCAGTTTTCTATCGCTGCCTAGCTAAATTCCACAAACTTATCAGCTTAAAAGCTTATATGCTTATTAGCTTGCAGTTCTGTAGCTCCAAGGTTTTGCAGACATGGCTGGGTTCGATGCTCAGGGTCTCACAAGGCTGAAACTCGGCCGAGTCCTCATCTGGACACTAAAGAGAAATCCTCTTCCTTTTTTTTTTTTAAATTTGGGATATTATAGGGGTACAAACATTTTGGTTACATGAAATGTGTTTGCCTCGCTCAAGCCAGGGCTACAAGCATGTCCTTCCTCCATACAGTGTGTCCTGTTTCCATTAGCTGTGGGTTTACCCCCCATCCCCTCTAGCCTCCACCCCCACCCCCCACGTGACCAGCACCCAGTGGGTATTACTACCATGTGAGCACCTTAGTGTTGATCAATTAGTACGTTTGATGGCGACTACATGTGGTGCATGTTTTTCCATCTTTGTGATACCTCACTTCCAAGGATGGGCTCAATCTCTATCCAGGATAATATAAGAGGTGCTAGATCACCATTGTTTTTTGTAGTTGAGCACTATTCCATGGTATACATATACCACATTTTATTAATCCACTCATGTACTGATGGGCATTTGGGTTGTTTCCACATCTTTGCAGTTATCAATTGTGCTGCTATAAACATTCGAGTGCAGATGTTTTTTTTATAGAATGTCTTTTTTTCCTTTGGATAAATGCCTAGTAGTGGGGTTGCTGGATCAAATGGTATTTCTATTTTTAGCCCTTTGAGGTATCTCCAAATCACTTTCCACAGGGCTCGTACTAATTTTAAAAAAAAGAAAAAGAAAATAAATGAAACAGAAAATGAGAAAACATAAAATAAGTTGGTACATTAAAATATAAATATAAAAACAATCAAGCAAAATGCAAAATAGCCAAACTCTCTAGTTAAAATAAAGATGGATTTGTTTAAAAGAAAGAAAGAAAGAAAGAAAGAAAGAAAGAAAGAAAGAAAGAAAGAAAGAAAGAAAGAAAGAAAGAAAAGAAAGAAATTCTCTTCCAAGCTCCTTCAGGTTGGGGACAGGATTCAATTCCCCCAGGCTGTAGGACTGAGGTCCCTGCTTCCTTGCTGGCTGTCAGCCCCTCTCGGCTCCTTGTGGCCACTCACAGTCCTTCTCTCGTGACCCCCTCCATCTTCGAGTCAGCGATGGTGTGGCAAATTCCCCTCGTACTTTGAACCTCTCTAATTGTCTCTTCTGCCACTAGCTTGAAAAAACTTTTTACTTTTAAGGGGCTTACTTGATTAGTTCAGGCCCATTCAGATAATATCTGTATTTCAAGATCAACTTAATTGCAACTTTAATTACACAATGCAAAGTCCCTTCACAGCAGCACCTAGATTAGTGTTTGGTTGAATAACCAAGTGATGGGAATCTTGGAGGGCCATGTCTAGAAGTCTGTCTGTCATTCATCAGACATTTGCTAAGACCTGCTCCACACCTAATCTGTACTCAGTAGTTCTGGGGGAGCAGAAATGAACAAAACTTGACCCCGTGACCTCTGAGACTCCTGTCTCAGTACCCTTCTACCTTGTGCTCAGCCAGATTTTCCCACCTCCCTGTCTATACTTAGCCATGCCTTCAATCTAGATGCTGTTCCCCACTGTATTCATTGGCCAATGCTGCCGTAACAAATTATCACAAACTAGGTGGCTTTTAAATAACAGACACTATTTTCTCACAATTCTGGAGGCTTAAAGTCCAAGATCAGGGTAGTTTCTAGCAAGGCCTCTCTCCCTGGCTTGCAGACTTCTTACCATGTCCCAACATTGCCTTTTCTCTGTGCACATACAACCGTGGTGTCTCTTCCTCTTCTAAAAACACCAGTCCTGTTGGATTAGGACCCCACTCTTATGACCTCATTTATTTTCTTTTTCTTTTTTTTTTTGGAGACAGAGTCTCACTCTGTTGCCTGGGGTAGAGTGCCGTGGCATCATCCTAGCTCACAGCAACCTCAAACTCCTGGGCTCAAGCGATCCTTCTGCCTCAGCCTCCCTAGTAGCTGGGACTACAGGCATGCACCGCCATGCCCGGCTAATTTTTTCTATATATTTTTAGTTGTCCAGATAATTTCTTTCTATTTTTAGTAGAGACAGGGTCTCACTCTTGCTCTTGCTCAGGCTGGTCTCGAACTCCTGTCCTTGAGCGACCCTCCCACCTTGGCCTCCCAGAGTGCTAGGATTACAGGTGTGAGCCACCACGCCTGGCCTCTTATGACCTCATTTAACCTTAATTACCTCATGAAAGGCCCCATCTCCAAGTATAGTCACATTCTAAGGTACTGGGCCTTCACTATATGAGTTGGGGGGGGGGACACAATTCAGTCCACAATATGTACCATATCCATCTACCAAGTATCTTATTTGGGGGACTCAGTTCACAGGCTGCCTCTTGCATAAAACCACCCTGGATGCCACCAGTTGGATTTATGTCTTCCTCACTTGGGCCCCCCTAACACCAAGCTGGTACCTCTGTCCCTGCCAGGTCGGTTTCCCACTGGAGTGTGAGCCTCTGGGGAGGAGGAGGGGTGCACAGCTGACAAGCTGGTGTGTCCTGGGAATCGTCCAGCACAGGGCCTGGCTCCCAGTGGGACATCAGTAAGTGTTGGGGATGGATGGAGGAGCAGTGGATGCTAACAAGGTCAAAGGGCAGGGCCCCCAACGCAGGTGAAATGATCAGGGCTGCCAGCTCCACACCTTCCTAGACACAGTACTCTGGGCCCCCAGACTTGTGCTGCAGGCCGATCACAGTTCTCCAAGCCCAAGGACTAGGGGACAGCCATCTCCCAACTTTCTGCAGCCCCCACCCAGGCAGAGTTGGGACATCGTGATGATGGCCATGTCCTTGGAGAGACTCAGGTCTGGCTCGTCCCCCATCAATCCCTCCTCACAAGGTACGCCCGGGGCTAGAAGTGTACCTGCCACCCTGATCTAGGGGTCAGGAAACCTGACTTCTAGTCTTTGCTATATCTCTCTCTTACTATGTCACTTTAACATGTCAACCTAACTTCTCTGAGCCTTTGTTTCCTTACCTGTAAAATGGGCACACAAATGTCTTTCTCATGGGGATTCTGTGAGGATAAGATCAAACACATGTAGTAGGAGCTCAGAGCACTGGGGCTACGTATTAATTAAAGGAGAGTGGGGATTTGACATTGGCAGATCTGGGAAAGGTGTTCGAAGCAAAGAAAAGTAATTTAAATGTTAGCACCTTTCCTTTCCCTTTGGCTGTTGACCATGGCTAAATTGCTTTCCTTTGCTGAGTCTTAGTTTTTTCTGTTTGAAAATGGGAATTTGGACTCAGTCTCTCCCTGTCAGTGAGATTTTAGGCCTGGAAAAGCCTTTAAATACCACTGAATGTTATCTTAAACATCTCAGAGATGGGGGAAGGAAGCATAGAAAGGGGAGTAGTCAAGCAGAGCTGGACCTAGGACCAAGGACCCCGACCCCCAGGCCAGACTTTGCCCCTGCACCTTTCTGCCTCTCTCAGTGAGCAGAGTCTCAGCCACAGCTCACAAGAGCCAACTGCTTATCCTAAACACCTCACTTGGATTAACCCTCTAAATCTGAGCTGTCCAATAAAGCTGCCACTAGCCACATATGGCTACTGAGCACTTCAAATGTGACACTTATGACAAAATGCAAAATGCACAAACTGCTTTTTTGGTTTTATTTAATTTAATTCATTCAAATTTAAAAAGCGACACTCAATTCAGTTATTAAAAAGCTTGTGTGTTTGACCAACTTGAAATCTACTTTTTCAACTGTAAATTTTATTAACTATGTATCAAGTATTTATGATGACTATTTAGTATCTAAATTGAGATGTATTAATACTGTAAATATAAAATATACACTGAATGTTGAAGACTTAATTCAAAATATCTCATTAATAATTTTGTATTGATTCATGTACAAATGATAATATTTTGGACATATGGGTCAAATAAAATCATATTAAAATTCATTTTACCTTTTTCTTTTTACTTTCTCTAACGTGGCTACTAGAAAATTTTAAATGATTTATATGGTTCTCATTAGCATTCTTTGGCTTGCTTTATTTAGATGGATTGCATTATTTTTCTACCCAATAGCACTGGTCTAAATATTCAAGGCAACCTCATGATGTAGGCTCATTATCATTCCCCTCTTCTTACAGATGGGGGAACCTAATGTAGCATATGCTTCCTGTGCCCCACCTCACGTGCCCGAACCCTGCTTAGGGTCACCTGGAGCTTCAGTGGACATCCTGTACACACTCCTACCAAAACACTCGCATCTCTCTGCCTGAGGGGCAGGCAGGAAGTACGAAGGAATTGGCACTTCCAGGAACAACACTCAACCAATGGGGGGTGAGGGCGGTGGATAAATATCCCACTGGTCTTAGTCCATTTTCTGTTGCTTATAACAAAATACCTGAAACTGGATAATTTAGAAAGGAAAGGAAAGGAATTTATTTCTTACAGTTATGAAGGCTGAGAAGTCCAAGGTCAAGGGGCCACATCTGGTGAGGGCCTTCTTGCTGGTGGGGACTCTCTGCAGAGTCCAGGTGGCTCGGGACATCACAGGGCAAAGAGACTTAGCGTGCAAGCTCAGGTCTCTCTTCCTCTTCTTATAAAGCCA
Organism: Propithecus coquereli; assembly: GCF_000956105.1. Classification (NCBI taxonomy): domain Eukaryota; kingdom Metazoa; phylum Chordata; class Mammalia; order Primates; family Indriidae; genus Propithecus; species Propithecus coquereli. Next base: position 3,122,026 of record NW_012133857.1, on the reverse strand, counting down.
CGAGTCCCACTCCCACGACAACTCATTAACCCACTGACCCATTAATCTATTACTCTATAAATGAATTAATCTCTTCGTGAGGGCAGAGCTCTCATGACCCAACCGCCCCTCAATACTGCCATATTGGGGATTAACTTTCAACATGAGTTTTGGAGAGGACAGCTAGTCAAACCATAGCACCTACCTTCCTCAGACCAGGTGAGGCATGTGCCACCCCATCTCTCAGAGGGTCTCCAGTGAGATTAAGCCCAGTTTTATGACTAAGTGGGATTCATCCCTGGGATGCAAGGATGGTTCAGCATACAAAAATTAATTAATGTCATACAACACATTAACATAATAAAGGACAAAATCACATGACCATCTCAATAGATTAAAAAAGGCATTTGATGAAATTTAACACCCTTTCATGATAAAAATTCTCAATAAGCTAGAAATAGAAGGAAAGTACATCAACAGAATAATAGCCATATATGAAAAGCCCACAGTTAACATCATACTCAGTGGTGAAAAACTGAAAACTTTTCCTCTAATATCAGTAACAAGGCAAGGATGCCCACTCTTGCCACTTCTAGGCTGAACAGACATAGTACTGGAAGTCCTAGCCAGAGCAATTAGGCAAGAAAAAGAAATAAAAGGCACCTGAATCGGAAAAGGAAAATTGTCCCCGTTTGCAAATTCTTTTTTTTTTTTTTTGAGACAGAGTCTCACTCTGTTGCCCTGGCTAGAGTGAGTGCCATGGCGTTAGCCTAGCTCACAGCAACCTCAAACTCCTGGGCTCAAGCAATCCTACTGCCTCAGCCTCCCAAATAGCTGGGACTACAGGCATGCGCCACCATGCTCGGCTAATTTTTTCTATATATTTTCAGTTGTCCAGATAATTTCTTTCTATTTTTTTTTTTAGTAGAGACAGGGGTCTCGCTCTTGCTCAGGCTGGTCTTGAACTCCTGAGCTCAAACAATCCGCCCCGCCTCGGCCTCCCAGAGTGCTAGGATTATAGGCGTGAGCCACCGCGCCCAGCCTCTTGCAAATTCTTCTACAGAGAAAACCCTAAAGACGGCATTAAAAAAAAAGCTGTTAGAGTTAATTAAAAATTTTGGTCATGTTGCAGGATACAAAATCAACATACAAAAATCAGTTGCATTTCTATACACTGACGATGATCTACCTGGAAAGGAAATTAGGAGATTAAGCCCCAGTTGTTACAGGGGTAATGCTTTCCTCTCTTCCCTTACTCACTTCACTCCCTCACTGCGTTCCTGGGATCCTCTCCCAGTTAAATCACTTGTACTCAAACGCTTGTCTCAGATTTTGCTCTTGGAGGATCCCAGACTCAGACATCAAGGTACCGAGAGCTGAAAGACTCTCAGAGGTCACATAAACAGTCAGAGACAGACTGGCAATTTGATCCCAGGTCATCTGACACCAGATCCCACTTTCTCAAAAACCACGCTCTGTGGCTTCTTACACAGTAGCCGCGGTATTCCCATGGCAGGCAGGCGGAGGCTCTTCCCTCAAATCTGCCCACCTTTGAGCTGATCGCAGAGCAGAAAATCCCTTCTCTGGCTTCAGATGATTCCTCTCTGGTATCAATAGGCTGAGCAGACCTGTCCCCTGCAGGCCTGGAACAGCCCCAGCCTGGCCTGCCCAAGCTGTCCCCCTGGCACCAGCGTCTACTTCCCAGTCAGAGGGAAGCTGGGGCTGCCAGCCAGTGCCTTGAAGGGCATTTGCCTTTGGACCAAGAGGACACAATGAGATCTGGTACCTGGAAGGGCTGGGGAGTCGGGGTCCAGGGAAAACCTTACTGAGTTTACTCATTTACTAAGCTTCCTGCATGTCTGGCACTGTTCTAAATGCCATAGTAAAAATATATGTATACACACACACACACACGCACGCACACACACAGACACATATATATTCCTCACAGTAACTCTTTGAGTTACATGCAATTATTATCACCATTTTATACATGAGGAACAGAGGGGTTACGAAACTTGGCAAGGTCACACAGCTAGTGTCACAGGTAGGATTCAAACTCAGGCAGTCTGGCTCCTAGTCATTCCTGAATCCTGTCTTTTCTGAAACTTAAGGTGAATCAGCTGCCAGCTCATTCTGAGCTCCTTCTTTGAGAGGACGGAGATTGTGCATGAATTTCTGACCAATCTCAACTTTGATAGAGTCCTACTTGGAGGGACGGACTGACAGGGAAGATGCCCTGGATACTGGGAAGCAGTGGCCTCCAGAGGAGGGCTGTAACATCTAGAAAACAGCCACCCTTCCCCTACACCCCTTCCCCACATGCCTCTCTGCCTTCTGACATAGATCAGCCGTTCAACCTCAGTGTATTTACTTATTCCCGGCCTCATTCCCGGAATGATTTGAGGGAGCTTTAAAAAAAAAAATAGATACTCAGTATCTCCACTATTAAAGTGAATTAAAACAGAGGCCAGGCCTGAGGAATCTCTGAGCAGACAAAGCCAGTTAGGCCTCATAAGTGACCTTAACCTTCCTTGATTTACGACATGAATGAAACTTAACATAAGGTATTTCTTGTAAATGTCTATATTAAAGAAAAACAGAACTTAAACTCAACTAATCAGAAGCAGACAACAAAAATAATTATATAACTAGAGGCTTTCCAATGGGATAGAACAAATAAGGCAACTGGATAACTGTAACCAATCCAATATTTTCTTTACCTAACTTCTGTGTCCATCCTTAAAAACTTCCTCCTTGTGTTCCCTCAGTAGAGCTCCCAAACCACTTCTGGTTTGGAGCTGCCTGATTCATGAATCGTTGTTTGAACAAATACATTCTTTAAAAATTTGATTGTGCCTTAGTTTACCTTTTTAACACTACCAAAGAAACTTTGATAAATAATGCTCAGTTTACTGCCTTAACAGCCTCACAATTGATACCATGATGATGTGATAACTGTTAGATCATTACACACAAAGTGACCAAATTCTTCTGTTTTTATTAGAACTTTCCCAGTTTTAAAACTGAAAGTCCTTTGTCTTGGGAAATTCCTCAGAGACAGACAACTGAAACAATTTATCACCCTCATTACTCAGGACTCAGGCCATAATGTCTACTTGCTAGAAGAAGACTAAAAATTTAGCTCTGAGCTTCCTAGTATCCAAGGAAAAGAGGGAAACAACACGTTATGAAATTTTTAGTGTCCGTTATCACATCATCCAGTAGAACTTTCTGCAATGATGAAAATGTTCTGTGCTATCCAATATAATAGTTGTTAGTCACATGTCTCTACAGGGCATTTAAAATGTGACTAGCAAAGGAAGTGAATTTTTCATTTTATTTCATTTTAATGTATGTAAATTTAAATAAACCCATTTGGCTAGTGGCAACTGTATTGGACAGCATAGCTATATTAGATAAAAACTAACCAGATGCTCAGGAAGAGCATCTTTCTTAATATTGAGACCTGAGTAATTTCTCCCTCAAATGTTGTCACATTTGAGGTGAATACAAAAGTGAGTTCCACCTAGGTGCTTTTCTTTTCTTGTATATACAGTATAATAGCAGGCACTTCTCTAGTATATGCTATGTTCTGAGCACCCTCATGAACCCTTTTCATACATTAATTCATTCAATTCTCAAAACCACCCTAGAAAGTAGGCACTTTCAGTATCCACAGGGAGAAAACTCCGCCTGGGAGACCCTGAGAGACCTAAAGCTGCTCCTTCCCTGGCCTAAAAGGCTGGTACATTAGTCTCCCTGCCCTTCCTAGGGAGGGCCAGAAGAAGAGAAAAGAGGGAGGGAGGCCAGGGAGAAGGGGTTCCCAGATGTCGTCACCATGCCAGCTGACACTGCAGGACTGACGATGACTCCATGGAAAATATGAGCAATGTCTGGCATCGCCCCTTGGCACCGAGGGCATTGGGGCCATCAGAAGGAGGAGCCTGTGGGCCAGGTAACAGAATACATCTGCAAACCCACAGACATGGAGTGCAGGCCAGGCCTCCCACCTGGGACAAAATACCTCTGTGGGGTTTGGTGTAGATGGTCCCCTGAAGTCCCTCGCCACACTGCTTTGAATGCTAGGGCTCTGGGCAGCAACGGAGGAAGCAGGTGTGACACCCCCCCCAACTCCGTCTGTGACTGTGAAGCCGATGACTCCAGGGTCAGAAATAACCCCGCAGTCAGCTCCCTGCGTGCCGCCCTTCCCCTCCTCTCCATTCCCAGAAAGTCTGGGCCCTGAGTCACAGGGAAGAGTCCAAAAGCAAACAAGGACCCAGATAATCCGCTATGAAAACCACAGAACCATTCCATGGAATGCGATAAATTGGGGACCTAGTGAAGAGCTGGGGCCTGGTCATTCCGATGTCTTTTCCCCAAATCCGGCTCCATTCGGGGCTGTGCTGACCGGTGCCGGGGGGCCGGAGGAGGAATGGATGAGAAAGAGGGAAATCTCTAGTGCAGAAGGGAAGGGAGAGAAGAAGAGCTGGTGCTCACTCTCAGAGGAGCCCAGGCTGGAACAGAAGAGGAAGGGCTTGCCCTGTCCTCAGGGGGCCTCTGGTCTCCAGGCCTGGTGGGTCCACGTCAGGAAGACTCAGAGGCCAGTCTGCAGAAGAGAGATGGGGGCCACAGGATTAGCGGGCAGGGCTGTCCAGGTGTCAGATGCCCCTTCTTATTCACTCCTTCAAAATAGTCTGGGACACCCCCACCCCACCCCACGGCTGAGTCACTGACCCCAATCCTCAGATTGACTTTGGATGAATGAAGCTTCCTCCCCCATTTTCCCCTCCCCAGCCCAAAGAACATGTAACTGATTCCCCAGGATGGAAGAGTGACTTCCACAAGCCCTAAAAATAACCGAACCACTTAATACTCTGAACATAGCCTCTGCCGCCCGCCCCCACCACGGCCCACCCCCTCACCAGCGAGATAAAGGCAGCTGCTGGGGCTGGCAGGGGACAGAGACCGGGAGCCAGAGCAGCAAGAAGGTGTCTGCTGGAGCAAGCGGAACAGAGCCAACCCCAGACAAGGGACTTGAGAGGGACGACAAACTCTTAAGCTACACCCACTATAGACCCCAAGTGCCCCATCAGCCAGGAGGGACCCTCGGTGAGTAACCTGCCCCTCTGTCCTTCCACGGCAGGGCCGGCTCTCAAGGCTGGGATCCCGTCAGTGTGCTCTGGAATGGGCGTGACAGGGGTGGCTCTGGGTGGCGGAAGGAGACTGAGGGGCATGCATGGGTGTAGCTGAGTGGAAGAGTCTCTCATACAAGAATTCACGACAAAGGCAAAGAGAGTTAGTGTGAGCCCCATGGGAGCCTCTAAGTGGCTGCCACAGGCCTGAGGCCGGCGGTAGGGACAGGTTCTTGCCAGCCTGGCGTAATCCAGAAAGGCATTCAGGAGGTGGTCTGGAGCTGTGATTTTTAAAATACAGGTATGGAGCTCCTCAGGCTTCAGGGCTTCCTCCCGGGTGTCTGGAAGACAGAGGGACAGAAGAGAGGTGGGAGGGCATGGGGGGCAGCGGACCGTAAGCAAGCCCACGTGTGTGCTGCTAGTAGGCCCAGCTGTCGTGGGCAACAGTCTTGGCATATCTGGCCCCAGGGATACCTCCCAGGGCTGGCCTGAGCCCAGCACCCACGTCATGGCCTAGAATTTGGGGTGGGATGCAGGCTCTGCCCCAGTCCCTCGTCTTGCCCAGTGGGAAAGCCCCAGGGCAGATATGGAGGGATCAGGGCAGGGAGACCAGATCTGAGTTTGCCCAGATACAAAGACCTATCAAGCCAGCTAGGCCAAGGAGGAGGTGACCTGAGGCCAGCAGTGGGGTCATCCTGAGAGGCTGGCCCAGCTCTAGGAGGCCAAGCTCTGGGACGGTTCTTGGGGCTCACCTCACCCCAAGTCTGGTCCCAGTCCTGAATTCTGTCCCTACCCTGCCTTTCCCCAGGAGTCTCAGGCCAGGCAAGGATGGCCATGGGAAGGCCAGGAGTCAGGAAACGTGCTTCAGGCTTTGCTGCAGCCTTACTGAGCCTCCTTAGGCAGTTCCTTTCCCCTCTTTGGGCCTCAGTTTCCCCATCTGAACAATAAAGGGATTAGAATCAGTGACCTCTGAGGGTCTTTAGATCTGATATGCCTGGATTCTGTGATAATAAGAGTCTGTGACCCTTGCAGGGATTCTGGAAATTCCTGAAGGTGGGGGTGGGCTGAAGTTGGTGGCCTGCCCATGCCATCTGCTCAGGCCACCCTGGTGGTGACAGGATGGAATGGAGGTGGGGACAGACATGGTTTGCCTTTGGCAGGGGATCCTCATTAGAGCTCAAAGACGAAAGGAAATCACCCAGAGCATTTGATGAGACTCTGGCTGCAGGTTTCAGAGCTCACACTCCTCAGGGGCTCTGATGTCTTTGGTGGACATGCCAGCGTGAGGGTGGGGTAAGCAAGTCTCAGTCCCCTCTCTTCCTTCTGAGGTGGCCATAAAGAGGAAGTCCTGACCCCAACTGTGGCCAATGTCCCTACATCCACCCACCCACGGGCCCCTCGGCCAGGAGAGGCGTCCAGGCTCTAGTACCCAGTTGGCCTGCAGGCCAGGGGCCCGACACCAGTGCAGGAGGCAGGATCAGGGAGCCCAGGGTAGCAAAGGAGAGAAGGTGGGCTAAGGGCACTGAGGGTCCCCACTTGCCAGCTTGAGCCTCCCTGGAAGCACAAAGCTGCTGTCGTGAGGCCAGGATCTTGGCTATTTTTAGCACTGAGTATAGCTCAGAGCACTGGGTCGGGGCAGCGGGAGGGGGGACATGTTTCTCATTCTTTCTCTACTGGCCTTCGGGGACTGTTAGCTACCTGTCACAAGACAGATAAGACATACATTGGACAGAAACCAGAGATGGGCTTGAGGGGCTGGGTGTGGGTGGCTATGAGGCCTTCATGGTAGGTCTCAGCCCGAGGCCCGCAGCCAGAGCTGTGCTCGCTCATGCAGGATTGGAGACAGGTCTCCATGAACAAGGGGAAGGCTATCTCTGCAGAAAGGACCCTGGTCCCACTGCCCTCCCCTCTGTGTCACCCTCACATCCTCCAAGGGGTACCTGCTGGGGAATAGAGCGGCACCAAGGTCAATAAGAAAGCTTTCCACCCCAATCCTCTTATTTCTTGGGGGCCAGGCCCTAAATGGGATCTAGGGACCCCCAAGCTAGCACTGCCTGCCACTCATTCACCAAGATCCAACTCTGGGCCTCAGTTTCCTCATCTTTAATTATAAAGCATTGGGCCGAAAGACCTTTAAAATCCCCCCAGCTCAGACCTTCTGAGTCTTGGAGTATAGCACAGAAAAAACCCTGGCCTGGGATTCAGAATTTGGCTCTGCCTAACCACGAGATAGCAGGTGAGCAGTCTCCTTTCCTGAGTCCCGACTGCTTCTGTTTGGCGGGGGCTGCTGGCCCCTGCAGAGCCCCCAGGCCTGGGAAAGGCTGCAGTGCTTTGAGAGCCAGGAGGTGAAGTCAGGGCAGGGCTCTGGGTCAAAGTGGCAAGCATGCCCTCTGCTGTCCTGCAAAGGGATCTCACCTCGAGGGAGATCACAGTCACCAGCTTAGGGCTCCATCTCTCCCTGGCTGGGACTCTGTAAGTCATGATTGCCCCAGGTCGCCTCCCCTGGGAGTCTACCAGGGAAAAACTGATTTTAACAAAGGAAGGAAGGTGAGGATGGGACAAGTCCAGTTTACCCACTGAGGTTTGGGCAATCCCTTGTGGAGCTGGAGGAAAGAGCCTCATGACCAGCAGTGTGCAGCTTGCTCCCTAGCCACCCAGGTGATGCTGGGGAGCCAGGGACCCACTGCGATGGATGGCTCCACATGTCCTAAGTTCAAGACTCATTGCCACCCATGCAGGTGGTTAAGTGAGGCCCTGGGCAGACCTACCTGGTGGTGTTTGGGGGGGAGTCTCTGAGCACAGCTATCCAGAGCTATCCTGCCCTTAGGTCCTGTTCCCTGCCATCTCTCCTAGCAGCCAGTCCCCACCCCACCTTGGCCCCCAACTCCATACTCATCTCTTCCCCTTCTCCTCAGAAGGCTGGCTGACGCCCAGACACAGGTGGCTCCCACACCAACCATCAGGATGGCGACTGCAGAGGACCTGCCCCTCCCTCCACCCCCAGCCCTGGAAGATCTGCCATTGCCGCCACCCAAGGAGTCCTTCTCCAAGTTCCACCAGCAGCGGCAAGCCAGTGAGCTCCGCCGCCTCTACAGGCACATCCACCCTGAGCTCCGCAAGAATCTAGCTGAGGCCGTGGCTGAGGATCTGGCTGAGGTCCTGGGATCTGAGGAGCCCACCGAGGGTGATGTCCAGTGTATGCGCTGGATCTTTGAGAACTGGCGACTGGACGCCATTGGAGATCATGAGAAGCCAGCTGCCAAGGAGCCAGTGCCAGGTGGTGACGTCCAGGGCACCTCCCGCAAGTTTGAGGAAGGCTCCTTTGCCAACAGCGTAGACCGGGAGCCAGCCGGGCCCCAGCCATGCGGAGGGGATGTTCGGGCAGCCCGCTGGCTGTTTGAGACAAAGCCACTGGATGAGTTGACAGGGCAGGCCAAGGCACTGGAGGCTACTGTGAGGGAGCCAGCTGCCAGCGGGGATGTGCAGGGCACCAGGATGCTCTTTGAGACGCGGCCACTGGACCGCCTGGGCTCCCGCCCCTCCATCCAGGAGCAGAGCCCCTTGGAGCTGCGCTCAGAGATCCAGGAGCTGAAAGGTGATGTGAAGAAGACAGTGAAGCTGTTCCAAACAGAGCCACTGTGTGCCATCCAGGATGCACAGGGTGCCATCCATGAGGTCAAGGCTGCCTGCCGGGAGGAGATCCAAAGCAACGCAGTAAGATCTGGCCGCTGGCTCTTTGAGACCCGACCTCTGGATGCCATCAATCAGGACCCAAGCCAGGTTCGGGTGATCCGGGGGATCTCCCTGGAGGAGGGGGACCGGCCCGATGTCAGCGCAACTCGCTGGATCTTTGAGACACAGCCCCTGGATGCCATCAGGGAGATCGTGGTGGATGAGAAGGACTTCCAGCCATCCCCAGACCTTATCCCACCTGGTCCAGATGTCCAGCAGCAGCGGCATCTGTTTGAGACCAGAGCACTGGACACTCTAAAAGGGGAAGAGGAGGTTGGAACAGAGGTCCCACCCAAGGAGGAAGTGGTCCCTGGTGATGTCCGCTCTACCCTGTGGCTATTTGAGACAAAGCCCTTGGATGCTCTCAGAGACAAGGTCCAAGTGGGTCACCTGCAGCGCGTGGATCCCCAGGAGGGTGAGGAGCTCACACGCGAGTGTCTATCTAGTGGCAGCTCCTCAGCACTGCCCCTCTCTCAGAGCGCCCCCCAGAGGGATGGACTGAAGGGAGACGTGAAGACTTTCAAGAATCTTTTTGAGACCCTTCCCTTGGACAGCATCGGGCAGGGTGAGCCCTCGGCCCATGGGAGTGTGAACAGAGGAGAAGGAACTGATCGTGCTGGGCATTCCCAGAACATAGGGTCTCCAGTGTATGCTATGCAGGACAGCAAGGGCCACCTCCATGCTCTGACCTCTGTTAGCAGAGAGCAGGTAGTCGGAGGTGATGTGAAGGGTTACAGGTGGATGTTTGAGACACAACCCCTAGACCGACTGGGCCGAAGCCCCAGTACCATAGATGTGGTGCGGGGCATCACCCGGCAGGAAGTGGTGGCAGGGGATGTTGGCACTGCTCGGTGGCTCTTTGAGACTCAGCCCCTGGAGGTGATCCACCAGCGGGAGCAACAGGAACGACAGGAAGAAGAGAGGAAGAGTCAGGGAGGCCCCCAGCCTGAGGCGCCCCCAAAGGGTGATGTGCAGACTATCCGGTGGTTGTTCGAGACATGCCCAATGAGTGAGTTGGCTGAAAAGCAGGCGTCAGGGTTCACAGATTCCACAACCACGGCCGAGGCACAGTCCTGCACCTGGATGTTCAAGCCTCAACCCCTGGACAGACCAGAGGGCTCCAGGGAGCAGCACCTGCAGGTTAGCCAGGTCCAGGCTGGGGAAAGACAGACAGACAGACACGTCTTTGAGATCGAGCCTCTTCAGGCCTCAGGCCAGCCCTGCGGAAGAGGGCCTGTGCGGTACTGCAGCCGGGTGGAGATCCCTTCAGGGCAGGTGTCTCGTCAGAAAGAGGTTTTCCAGGCCCTGGAAGCAGGCAAGAGAGAAGAGCAGGGGTCCCGAGTAAGCCCTGGGCCCATCCCTGCAGGTTCTGTGCACAAGTTCACCTGGCTCTTTGAGAACTGCCCCATGGGCTCCCTGGCAGCTGAGAGCATCCGAGGTGGTAACCTCCAGGAAGAGCAGCCTGTGAGCTCCTCAGGCAACAGGGCGACACAGAGGCAGGAGACGGCGGCTGAGGAGACGCTGCGGACTCTGCACACCACACCTGGCATCCTGCACCACGGAGGCATCCTCATGGAGGCCCGAGGGCCGGGAGAGCTCTGCCTGGCCAAGTACGTGCTCCCAGATGCAGGGCAAGGGTGCCCCTACGTACGGAAGGAGGAGCTGGTGTCTGGAGAACTTCCCAGGATTGTCCGCCAAGTGCTGCACCGGCCAGACGTGGACCAGCAGGGGCTGCTGGTGCAGGAGGACCCAACCGGCCAGCTCCAGCTCAAGCAGCTGAGGCTGCCAGCGCCGGGTAGCAGTGGGGGTATTGAAGACATGGATCCTGAGCTCCAGCAGCTGCTGGCTTGTGGCCTCAGGGCCTCTGTGGCAAGGACAGGGCTGGTGATGCAGGAGACAGAGCAGGGCCTGGTTGCACTGACCGCCTACTCCTTACAGCCCCGGCTAACTAGCAGGGCTCCCGAGAGGAGCAGTGTGCAGCTGCTGGCCAGCTGCATAGACAAGGGAGATCTGAGTGGCCTGCAAAGTCTGCGATGGGAGCCACCAGCTGACCCAAGTCCAGTGCCAGCCAGCGAGGGGGCCCAGAGGCTGCCCCCAACTGAGAGCATCATCCATGTTCCACCACTGGACCCCAGCATGGGGATGGGGCATCTGAGAGGCCCAGGGGCCACCTCCCTCCCTCCTCAGGCCATTGGAAAGGCAGCCTCTGTGGCTGGGAAAGCTTCAGCCCCAGCCCAATTGCAGGACGCAGAAAAGCAGGAAGACAGCCACACTGGGCAGAAAGGGATGGCAGCCTTGGGAAAGTCAAAAGGAGCCACAGCTACCCCTCTGGTGCCTGGGGCCCCAGATCTCCTGGACGCCATGCAGAGTCTGCGGATGACAACAGCCGAGGCCCAAAACCTGCACCAGCAAGTTCTGAACAAGCACAAGCAGAGCCCCGCCCCTGCAGCCACTTCCACGCCCATCCAGGATGGTCTTCTCCGAGTTCCGGCCAAGACCACTGGGGCTACCCAGAGCAACACCAGGCCTGTGGGTGGAGGTGACCCCAAGATCCCAGCAGCCCCCAGAAAGGTCAGTGGGGAAGAAAAAGCACTACCCAGAGGGCTGCCTGGGGGGTGGGTAACAATTCAGGACGGCATCTACACTGCTCACCCTGTGAGGACCTTTGATTCATCTGGGGGTATCCAGCCTTCTGAAAAAAAACCCCAGCCCAGGGGCAGGGAGACCGCCCTCTCGGCCCAGGCTCCCAGCCCACTCCAGGGAGGCCCAGGTCAGAGTATTGGGCCAGGGCGGGGGGAGCCTGGGGGCCATACACAGAGGGCCGGGGGGCCTCCAGGGAAGGTGATGGCAGAAGTCTGTCCAGGGGGCCTCCAAGCTGCAGAGACCACTCTGAAGACTGCCCATCTATCCCGCCACACTTTGGCCTCTGGGCCCCATCCTGCAGGTGCCAGCCTGCACTCCCATAATGCCTCTGTTCCTCCCCCTCCTGCTCTCCCAGCTGCTGTGACAGGACCTGACTTCCCAGCCCGAGCCCGCCACGATGAGGACTTCATCCAGCAGGCCTCCGAGCCCCTGCAGAACTCCCTTCACTCCCACAGCAGTCCTGCTGGCCAGAGAACCCCGGGGGGGTCACAGACAAAGACTGCAAAACTGGAGTCCACCATGCCCCCAAGAAAGAAGCCCCAGCTGCCCCCCAAACCTGCACACCTAACCCAGATCCACCCTCCTCAGAGGCTGCCCAAGCCCTCGGCTCTATCTCCCAGCTTTTCCTCGGAGAGGGGGCAAGGAGAACATAAACGAGGTGAGACGGATGCAGCCATTCCGCAGCCAGCCAAGGTTCCCACCACTATAGACCTGGGCCACATGCCTCGGACTGGATGCCCCAGTGGACAGAGCCAGCTCAGCCCCCAACATGGCCTCAGCACCGTGGCCCTCAGGCCCATCAACAGTCAGGCTGCAGACAGCAGTGCCCACAGCTCTGAGCCCCCCACGTCCCATGCTCTCAATGGCAACCCCATCTCACCACAGTGGGGGCCCAGCCCCCCAGGAGAGCAGCCCATGGAAAGTTCCAAGCAGGGGCCCCCTGAGAGCCCTGAGGTTCTACAGGGAAGCCAGGAAGAGCTCCAGGGCCTCCTAAGCCAGGTTCAAGCCCTGGAGAAGGAAGCTGCAAGCAGTGTGGATGTGCGGGCCCTGCGGAGGCTCTTTGAGACTGTGCCCCAACTGGGAGGGGTTGCCCCTCAGGCTCCTGCTGCCCCCCAAAAGCCCGAGGCCTCAGTGGAGCAGGCCTTTGGGGAGCTGACTCGGGTCAGCACAGAGGTTGCCCGGCTGAAGGAACAGACCCTGGCCAGGCTGCTGGACATTGAAGAGGCTGTGCACAAGGCCCTCAGCTCCATGTCTAGCCTGCAACCTGAGGCTAATGCCAGAGGCCATTCCCAGGGACCCCCAAAGGACCACAGTGCCCACAAGGTCAGTGTCACGGTCAGCAGTAGTGCCAGGCCCAGTTGCTCAGGCCAGGAGGCCAGAGACCAAACTACAGTCAAAAGCCAAGCCAAGGCTGGATGCCACACTGAGGTCCCAAGTCAAACCGAGGCCAGAAATCTCACAGAGGCCAGAGGTCAAGCAGCCTCAACTGCTCCTCCCACCAGGAGCCCAGAGACATCAGGAGAAGACTTGGGCTTCCCTCGCATCTTGCCTTCCAGCAGAGATTCCCCCTCCTCCCCAACATTCATCTCTATCCAGTCAGCCACAAGGAAGCTTCCAGAGGCTTCTAGCCCTAAGGCCAACCCCAATGTCTCAGTGGAAAGTACACACCTGGCTCAGGACATGAGCCAGGCCCTGCTCCACCAGAAAGGCATGGAGACCAAGGCTGGGAAGAAGGAGGTCTCCCAGTGCTGTGGACAGCCCGAGCCTGCCCCTGCTTCAGCCAGCCCCCTGCCCACAGGGTGGCAAAAGAGTGTTCTGGAGCTACAGACTGGGCCAGGTGGCTCCCAGTGCTATGGAGCCACAAGAACCGTGACCGAGCAGTATGAGGAGGTGGACCAGTTTGGGAACACAGTCCTCATGTCCTCCACCACAGTCACTGAGCAGGCAGATCCACCCAGGGGCCCGGGCCCCCATCTCGGGTTCCACACCTCCCCTTTGCTGAGGCAGTTCCTGCATAGCCCAGCCGGGTTCAGCAGTGACTTGGCAGAAGCTGAGATAGCACAGGTGCCCTGCAGCCACTCCCAGCCAGCTACCCAGTGAGCCCCTCCACCTCCCCCTACAACCCCCACCCATTATTGGGGTGCCTCCCTTTACAGCCCCAGAACTGAGGTGGGTGCCTACCTCCTGCATACGTAAGGCAAGGACCAAGAAGAAAGGGCATCTTTAGAGAACTGTTATGGGACATTTCCCTTTTGTTGGTACCATCAATAGGCCCAGTTCTTCCAAAAGGAGGAAGAAAGGTCAGGAAAAGGCCCACCAAGTAGCACTGCATGAGGGTAGGATGGGGGCTCCCAGCAGCTGGTGGAGGATGTAATGTGCACAGACACACACATGCTCCTCACACAGGCCTGGCCCACGCATGACACGTGTGAATCTGCACACCACTGCCTGAGTTGGAACCCCCCCTCCTCCACCCTCAGCTTTTATTTCTTTTATTAGTCTGAATGTTCTCAGCCATCTGCTTCTTAATCCTTGGAGAGGAATAGGCCCAGCTGGACACAGCACTGGTCTCTATTTGGGACTGGTCTGAGGGCTCCAGAAGGGCCTGGCTGCCAGCCTCCTCACCACCATCTCCACCATTCAGCTGGTCATCCTGGTGGCTCAAAGGTCACACACAAGGAGTCAGCAATCAGCAATGTCCATAGAAGCCAAATGCACTACCTCTCTCTGCCCCCACCCCACTGCTCCCCACTGTGCACCCCAAATGGAAAGGACACCGTCCAAATAAACTCAAGTTTTATGCTCTACTCTGTGTGTGTCTGAGTGCGTGTACATCTGTTCCAAAGTATGCGTTCCCACCGTGGGGGGAAAAACAGCCACAACCTCCAGGTGCCTCATTTTCCTAGCAACAGCAGTGCTGGGAAGCTCTGAAAAGCCATCCTTTCTCCACCATCCTGGCTGGAAACCAGAAAGGCCCTGCCCACTCCCTTATAACCCTTGTCCTCACCCTCCTCCCTCCCTCACACACACACACACACACACACACACACACATGCACACACACATGCACACGCACACACACGCCACTGCTCCCTCCACCTCTGGTCTCCCCTCCTGGATGTTCTTGAATATTATCCTGTGGGGTAGGAGGTTCTTGAAATCCTGCCCCAGGGTGGGAAAGCAGCCCAGCCAGGCCTGGGAAGGCAAGAGGACCTCATGCCAGGAGAATTCTGGTGCCCAAGATGGCTAGGCCACTTCTCCCTGTTCAGGCCAGATACTGTGTGCCAATCAGGGGTTCCAGGGAAGGGGAGTGTATGGATCCTGGCCTGGAAAGCCAGAATGATTTGGCAAAGGGCTCTTTTCACTCTGTCTCTCAAAAAGCATTGGGCACCTTCTGTATGTCAGGACTATTCTAGGCAGCAGGGACATAGAGGTGAGGTCAATGGGGTTCTGCTCTCAGGGAATAAATAAACGAGAAAAATCAGATCAGGAATAGGGTGATGCACCTGACTAGGCCACTCTGTCACTCTGGGGTAGGAGTCTCAAAACATAATAATGTGACAATGACAGGTGATTGCCTTAGAGAGGGTGGCCAAGGCAGATCTCTCAAAGGAAAAACATCTCATTTGAGTTCTGAATGACAAAGAGCCAGGTATGCGAAAATCAAAAGGAAAAACACGCTGGCAAAGGGAACAGCACTTGCAAAGACCCAGGGGTATAAAAAGTTTTGTTCTGGGTTTCCCAGATACCCAGGCTTTACCAACTAGGTTTCTCCCCAGCAAGTTTATGTGGGAACTTGTCCACACTTTGCTTCAATTGAAGACACAGGCTCCTACCCTACCCCCAACCCAGGATTCAACCCTCTATACCTCTACAGTCCTCTCATTTCCTGCAGCCCATGTAGGTGGGTTACCCTAAGACAATATGGCTCTAATCTGGAAAGACCTCGTTCCTTGTGGAAGACTGGGGTGTGTGGAGAACAATCAAGCACCAAATCTGCTGGGTGCAGTGGCTCACGCCTGTAATCCTAGCACTTTGGGAGGCCAGGGCAGGAGGATCGCTTGAGCCCAGGAGTTTGAGACAATTATAGCTAGACTCTGTCACTACAAAAAAGAATAAAATTAGCCAGGTGTAGTGGCAAGTGCCTGTAGTCCTAACTACTTGGGAGGCTGAGGTGGGAGAATCACTTGAGCCCAAGAGCTTGAGGTTGTAGTGAGCTATGATGATGCCACTGTACTCTAGCCTGGGCGACAGTAAGATCCCATTTCAAAAAAAAAAAAAGAAAAAGAAAGAAAGATACCAAATCTACCTACCTGGGCCTGGTCCTTCCATATTGCTGAGCCCCTCACCACATGTCCTTCTCCTCTGACCTCCAGGGGATCTCACATGATGACAGGACCCAGCAGCTTACAGCATGACTATTCTCCTCTAAGTTCTCATCTGTAAAGTGGGCAGGATTATAGTGCCTACTATTGTGAAGATTATTATGTGTGAAGTGTTTGAACCTATGCCTGGCATCTGGAACTCAAAGACGTTTGCTTTTTGTATTATTATAATTATTTTTTAAATATATCTTCTTTCTCTTGGGGGGGTGGGAGGGTGGTCCCTGTCTTGTTCATTATGTTATCTCCAGTGCTTACCACAAGTGCCTAGAAGGCACTCCATAAATGTCAAATAAATGAGTGCATAAATGAATGAAATGATTGAGCAAATCTGCCAGTTCATCTGACTAACGCTTACTGAGCACCTCCTTCCTGCCAGGTTCTGTGCAGGGTGCTGAGAATAGAGATGAACAAGGCAGAATTTGTCCCTGATCTTATGGAACTTAGGTTTAAAGAGGGAAAACAATATAAGCAGATAAGATAATTCCAAGGGGAGAAATACTGTGAAGGAAACAAAAAACGCTAGGGGAGAGTTGACAGTTAACTCCAGCTTGGGTGCTCTGGGAAGGCTTCTCTACCGAGGTGACCTGAATGACAGAGGAGCCAGTCTGATTGGTTGGAGGCGGCGGCCTACGGCGCAGAGTGGGGAGGTACGTGGGTGGGTGGTGAGCGAGACGGCGGCAGCGTGCACCAAGGGGAGCAGCGGCCACTCGGTGAGGCCGGGCCCTGTCCCCTGCACACCTGCCCGAACACGTGCAGCCGAGGCCGAGGCTCCGCCTCTCCTCCAGCAGAGGGCGGGGCTGAGAGTGGGCCCGGCCAGAGGCGGAGCGCACCGCGCCCAGGCCCCGCCCCCGGAGCCTGTGGGCGTGTTCCCACCGGCCGTCGCCAAGGTTACGAGGAGACCAAGGGGCCGCCAAGTTCGGAACATTTGGGCGGCGGCGGCCGTTGCTGGGAAACGCCCCGCAGGCGCGCAGCCAGGGCCTGGCTCTGCACTGCAGACGCCCGACGCCAGAACGCGCCGTCCTGGCCAGCTCTTACTCGGAGCCTCCCTCCCGGATTCCAGACGGATGCCGGGTTCCGGTCCTCACCCACGTCTCGGCCTCGCCCGGGACCGACCTGCCGGGCAGGGCGCCTCCTCCCTCTTTGGTACTCTCCGCTACTGCCTTTGTGTCCGGAATTTGTCCACCAGTCCCATCTTCACCGCCATCCCCCTGCCTCAGGCAACCATTCGAACCCCCCTTTCCTGAGGCATAAGGCACTGCCATAGCCTCCTCTCTTTGCCCTGTCTATCCTTACTGTCTGTCCTCCATCAGGCAGCCAGAACTCATATTTTTTTTTTTTTTGAGACAGGATCTCACGCTGTCCGCCAGGCTACAGTGCAGTGACGTCATCATAGCTCACTGTAACCTCAAACCCCTGGGCTCAAGCGATCCTCCTGCTTCAGGCTCCTGAGTAGCTGGGACTACAGGTGCACACCACCACGCCCAGCTAATTTTTCTATTTTTTGTAGAGAAGGGGGTCTCACTATGTTGCTCAGGCTGATCTTGGCCTCTTGACCTCAAGAGATGCTCCCACCTTGGCCTCCCGAAGTTGGAACCCCTCCCCCTCATTACAGACCTGAGCCACCACGTCCTGCCTAGCCAGAGTTCTTATTAAGAGTTTACCAGATCAAGTCACTCCTGTATAATATCCTCCATCAGCTTCCCAGCTCACTCAGTCTGAAATCTAAACTCCTCTCAGTGACCTGTAAGAACAGAATGCCTTGCCTCTCTGCCTTCCTCTCCAACTTCAGTGTTCCCACTCTCTCCTCACCCACGTCCCTGTAGTCACACTGGCTTTCTTGCTCTTCACAGAATGTACCAAGTTAATTCCTGCCTCAGGGCCTTTGTACTTGCTGTACTCTCTGCCTGGAAGTCTCTTCTCCCAGATCTTTAGTGGTTGAGCTCGTTCTCATTCAAGTCTCATTTCAAATGTCTCTCCAGAAAGGCCTTTCCGGATCCATCCCCATCTAAAGAGACCTTTCTCCAAGCTTTCATGTGCTTTTATGTTTTCCCCAGGACCTATCACAATATATTATCTGGCTCACTTATTTGCTTGTTTATTGATGGTGTTCTAGATATTACTCCTGCCTAGCAAACCACCCCAAACTTAGTGGTTTAAACAATAACCATTTTATGATGCTCATAAATTCTGTGGGTCAGGATTTTGGACAGAACCCAGTGGGGATGGCTTGTCTCTGTGCCATAATGTCTGGGACCACAGCTGTGATATCAGCCAGAACATACACACATGGCCTCTCCCTGTGACCTGGGCTTCCTCACAGCATGGTAGTCTCAGGGTAGTTGGACTTTGTGGCTCAGGGCTCCAAAGACATGCGTCCCAACAAACAAGGCAGAAGCTGCATCACCTTTTATGACCTAACCTCAGAAGTCATGAAAAATAATATCTGCTGCATTCTGTTGGTTACAAGTGAGTCATAAGTCTGCCCAGATTGAAAGGAAGGGGTATTAGACATCACCTTTTGGAGGGGAAGAGGCAAAATTCTAGAAGAACATGCATCCACCTTTGGAGAGTGACATCTCCACAGTCTTCCCCATTGAAATATCATCTCCATGAAGAACCATTTCTCATTTGTTTTTTGTTGCATCCCCAGTGCCTGGAATGGTGCCAAAGCACATAGTAGGTGTTCAATTCATGTTTTAGAGTGAATAAATGATTATCTTTCAAGGAGTCATTCTAGCCCACCTCTTCTCCTGGTAAGTGTATTTCCTGCCCCAGCCTTTGATTTTGGCCTGGTCTTCTCAGGAGTAAGCCCAGTGTTTGTATTGGAAGGTGGGACTTAACTACAGTGGGTTTTTTTTTTTTTTGCAGCGGGGGTTATAAGGGGAGCTATTGGGGGTTGAAAAATATGTAGCCAAATGAGATTCTGAGACAGTTTTCTACTGTAAGGGGTGTTGAAAACTCAGTCTGTTTTTTGCCATTCTGAAGTCTGGGAATGCCCAGGTGAGGTGATTTTTTTCCTCTAGGCCACGGGGAGCAGGAAGGTGGCGCAATGGGGATGGAGCTTTGGGATGGCAACCTTAGGCAGCAGAGGTGAAGGTTAGAACGCATGTTAGAAGCAATTGCAGAGATCTGGGCAAGAGGTGGCCCTGAAAGCTGCCCACAAGCCTAAGTTACTCAAGGTCTCCCTTGTTTTGTTATTTGTGAAGGACCTCCCACTTGATCTTCCCAAAGTCCTGGAGTGCATACAGTTTCCTGACTGTCTTCCCCTTTTCCAAGAGCACCTGCCATTCACGCAAGCCAGAGAAGACAGCCCGGGCTTCTCCCTGCACTGCTCCCTCGCATCAGTGAGCTGCCACGTTCTGCTTCAGCTTCCCAAATCTCTCTTCCCCTTGCCTCTCCCCTCCATCTCCACTGTTGCTCCCTGAGTTCCAATGTTAGGCTATACTGTGGCAACAGCCTCCTCATGGCTCTCCCTACCACCAGTGCTACCCCCAAACTGTCGTTCCCCCAGTCCAGCCCTGCAGCAGCCCCTCACCACCTCCATCTTAAAATCCACGCTCCTTAGGTCATTCAGGGGCCTTCCTGTGCAGCTGCTACTGGGTTTATTGCCTGCCCCATATGAATCGTATGTTCTAGGTCCTTTCATGTTCTATCCAGGCTGTGTCACACCACCCTGGTTTCACCCAGGGCCAACTTACCCATTAGGCACAGTAAGCACAGTGCCTAGGGCCCGCTATACTTTTAGGGGCCCATGAAAATGTTTTAACTTATTTTACAATCAGAAAGGGGAGGAACCTTCAGGTTGAAGAAAATGTTTTAATATGTAACATTAACATATTTGTCTTTATACCACCACAGTCGTTAAAAATACTTTTAAATATTTTTTATGGGGAAGGAGCCATGAAGGCAAAAATGCCTAGGGCCCACAAAGTATAACAGCGCCCCAGTTTTGCTTATGCTCTTCCATCCTGCCGTTTCTGGAAAGCTTGGTCTTGAAGACTCAGCTCTAAGGTAACCTCTTAGAGGAAGCAAAACCCATCGGGAGTGTCCTCCTTTGGCCCTTGTCCCTTCCTCCCCTAACCGCTACCTTATGCAGTCTCGCAGTTTGGAAAACCCGGTTGTAACTTTTTGGTTTTGTGCGTATCCACCTCACTAGACTGTTAGTACCTCCAGTACTGACTGTTAGTACCTCTCAGTACCAAGTTGTCTCCACTTTGGTACCTGCTCCCACCTGTGGCAGAACTGCCCCCGTTAGATGCCCGGCTAACTTCAAAACAAAACTAACACAGGCTCTGCCTGGGCGCCCTCAGGAGCTTCTCCCGGTCCCAAACCAGGAGTGATGGGGCCGGGGTCTGCGCCCCCGGCGCCCTGCGTCCCCAGGGGGCGGGTACTTGGTCTCGCGGGCTACGGCTCGGCCACAAGCCCTTCCAGCTCCACCCGACTTAATCGGAAGAAGGAAGCTGGCCCTGCGCGCTTCTCTCTCTTCTTCCCCGAGGCTCCGCCCTTCCCCCCATCTCCCCTCCCCTGTTCGTTTTCTTACGAAAAAGTGCCGCTGAGAATTCCCAGAAGGTCCCGGATGTGAAGTCACCGGCGTGAGGTCACTGAGTCTGGTTCCAGGAATGAGAAGCTTGTGGGGGAGAAAGGAAAACGCAGAAAACCAGAGAGCAGCGAGTGGAGCCGTGGGTGCTGTCGGGGGCGGGGGACCGGCTAGCTGGGCTGGGTTCCAGCCTCCTCTCCAACCCGGTCTTGCCTGGTCTGACCCCAGGAAAGGTTCCCAAGGAAACTGCGTCAGTTGAACACACAGATACCGATCCTTATTAACCAAGATCAAAAAGTCTGATACTACGTGGTGTTGGAGCAGATGGGACAACAGCAGTATTTATCCTCTGTTGTCAGGGAGAGAGAACTGGCTGGGTCTGCCAGTTTGGAGAACAACTTGGAAATATGATCAGAATTTTAAATAATATGATCAGAATTTTAAATGAACATACCCTTTGACCTAAAAATCACACATCTAAGGATTTATTCTACTGACAAAAATATAAGGATAAATGCATAAGGTGGTTTTCGGCAGCATTGTTTGAAATACCAAAGATTAGAACCCACCTAGATGTCCATCATAGGAAACTAGTTAACAAAATGACGTGGTTCCTCTGTACTCTGGGATACTATGTGCTGTGAAAAAGAATGAGGTAGATGATTATGGGCCAGATCTGTACCCCCATTATGATCCTTTTTTTTTTTTAAGAGACAAGGTCTCACTCTGTTGCCCAAGCTGGAGTGCAGTGGCACACTCATGGGTCACCTCGATTTCAAACTCAAGCAATCCTCCTGCCTCAGCCTTGAGTAGCTGGGACTACAAGCATGTCCCACCACGCCTGACCCCCTAATTATGGTCATTTTTTAAAGGTACATATTCATTCAACAAAAATATATCAAGCGCCTACAAAGTGCACGGCACATTGCAGACACTGGAAATACGGCAGTGAACAAAACAGACGAAGGCTGTGATTTGTGTAGCTTATGGGAGGTGGGGGATAAACAAATATAACGCACCGGTGGTGCTAAGTGCTGTGGAGCAGAGTCAGGCGGAGCAAGGGGTGTAGGAAATGTCAGGGTCGTGCTGTTAGATTGGACTGTCAGGGAAGGCTTCTTGGACAAGTTGACATTGGAGAAGAGACCAGAATGAAGGGAGAGAACTTCACATATCTGCCTGGTAGAGGGCATAGCCAGTGAAAAGGTAGGATTTCATGTGGCATGTGAAGCCCAGCGTGGAGGCCAGTGTGGCTAAAGCAGAGCTGGCAGGGCAGAGTGGTAGGAGGAAGTGGGGGGTGGGGGGAGATGGGGGGGTCAGGTAGGACCTTGTTGGCCCTTGTGGGGTTTTGGCTTTTATAGTCAGACGAGAAGCCTTTGGAGGGTCTTGAACAAAAAAGTGACAGGGCCTGACTTAGATTTAGAAAGATTCCTCTGGCTGCTGAGTGGAGACACTACAGAGGGGCAAGCCTGCTGCAGTAACTATGTGAGAGATAGCGGTGGCTGGGCCAGGGTAGTAGGACATACCGCACAGTGATCTGCTTCTGGGTGTATTTTCATAGTGGAGCTGATAGACCAGATGTGGGTGTGGAAGAAAGAGTCATGGAGGGACCACGTAACTGTGAGCATGGGGGGTTATATTTTATCAGGACAGAGCAGACGGTGGGAGGAGAAGATTTTTAGGGGCTGGGGTGAAGAATCAGTAGTCTGAGCTGCTCACATGGGTCAGGAGTTCAGGGGTAATAGAAACCTGAGAGCTGTTTGGAATTTGTGGCTGAGAGGGTCCCAGGGAGAGACAGCTGGCACACTGGAATTGAGAAATTTGAGGAGGGTTTAATGAAAGGAGTCTTTACAAAAGAGTAACAGGATGTAGAAAAACCTTGAGGACAGCGCAGGCCCCGAGGGCTAGAAACATGGGGACTTAGCCATCCATAGCTCTGAAGGTGTGAGAAGAGGGAGTTGCTGGAACCTGGGGACAGAGAGAGCTGAGAGGAGCAGACATCTAAACTTCTGTGATTTCATCCAAGGAAGAGGATTTATTTTTTGATCTGTAAGTCTGTATGTGGCCAACTGAGAGGAGCTGAGCTGTTTGGAGGAAGAATGCAACCAGTCCATGGCAACCCTACAGGGAGAACATGTATCCTGACCTCACTCTCTTCTCTTCTCCCAAAGTGGGAAGCTGGAAGAAAGGGAGCCCATTGATGGAGCCCATATGGGTCAGTCCCCTGCCCACAGCAGGGAGAATAAGGGTGGCAAGCAGGTCTGGAGCTATGCATGGAGGCCACCTGGCACAGGGGCCAGCAGTGAAGATGACAGGCAAAGCCATAGGCTGGAGCAGGGATCTCTTAGGCAGTGAAGCAGATAGAAAAGGGAACCCAGTCGCTGCCCTGAGGCCCTCCAGTATTTAGAGATTGAGAGATAAAATGGAACCAAGAAAGGATATGCCAAAGGAGCAGTCAGTGAGACAAGAGAACAAAGAGAGCCATGCCTGAGGCCAAGTGAAGCAAATGTGTCTGGGAGAGAGGGACGGAGGGAGGGCTGGGACAAACTCCAGACAGGTCTAGTAGGATGAGGGGTGTGTGTGTGTGTGTGTGTGTGTGTGTGTGTGTGTGTGTTTGTGTATGATGTACATATTAATAGATTATTTCTGGAAAGTAACACACAAAAACTACTAATAGTGCCTGTAGCAGAGACACCCAGGGATAAACAGAAGGAAGGAGATTCAACTTTTCATTTTCTTCCATTTTAGATGTTTTAAATCATGAACATGTATAAATTTTATCAAAGGAAAGAAAATGTGGTTTTTTAAAAAGGTATTCCCATGGCAAGAGAGAGATAATTTTATAGAAAAAACAGACCCACAGTTTTCTTTAATCAACTGGAAGACAGCTTGGGGTAGCCTTGGGAGTTGAGGAAGAGAGCTGATGGAGTCTGGAAGGGGCAGGGCAGAGAAGGTTGTTGCTGGGAGGATCTCCTCCCTGTGTTGGTCCAGCCAGTGGCTTTAGGACCAGAGACCTCTGAATTCTGGTTTAAACTATGTCCTGCTACGTGTATAATCGCCCTTCATTACTTGCCCCCCACTCTGCCCAACCCAAGATTTCAAGAAAGCTAATTCTTCACATTGTTGTATCTTTTAAAAAATTTGACATGTCAATGCTTTGTTTTCAATCTTGTATATCAAAAATAAACCCCCTTCCTTAGATGAAGTCACACAAGTTGGGATGATGTCATCTTGGAAAAGAGAGATTCCTCATAATTCTCTTTCTGATGAGGCTGTGCCTTAGACAAGGTATTTCTTCCCTGCAGAGCACAGAAATTTTTGGATTGAAAGGTTTTTTGGTTTTTTTGGTCCCCTCCATGCACTTAAGAATCAGCTCCAGATTTGAAGAAATTATTTGGGGATTGTACTCTGATTCTTATCTCTATTGCAGGTTCCAAGGATAGTGTCCCAGTTAAAGTTTCTAGTAGAATCAGCCTCCCAGGAGCCTCAGGCTAACTTCAGGAGGCATCTCACCAACAGATGGAGGGGCAAGAATGGGGAAAGGGAGTGGTGGGAGGTAGCGTCAGAAACCTATGTGCCCTCCTCTCCTGGGGCTGCTTTCTTGGGCTAGGAGGGGGACTCCCAATCTAAGAGACTCGAGACTTTTCTGACAGGGGTTTCCCAAAAGGGAAGGACCAGAAGACAGAAGGGAGCCACCAGCCCAGGCCATCTCCCTTCCTTGGGCCTGACTGTGGCATGCTAAGGTCAGTGTGAGCTCCATGTCCCTTTCTATTGCCCACTCCCAGAATAACTCCAACTTCTCAATTTAACCTGTACCTTTGAGTCCCCCTGCCTCTGTTACAAATAAAAGAAAACTCCATGAGAGCGGCTTGTCTGTATTTTTTCTATTAATGATCAATGACTAGAATAATGTCTGGTACTTAGTTTAGTAAATAGGATGAATGAATGACCGAAATGACTTTTCCACAGCTCAAACAGTATTTCAAAGGAGACTCCCCTGAGCAGCCCTCACCACCCATACCATCTCCGTCATCTCCTCAGAACTCTTCCAACCATCTATTTTTAGAAGACTGTACAGTTGGGTCCCAGGGTTGGCAGCCTCCATTCAGTGGTATACTAGAACCTTGGAGAGCTGATTATACACGTCTCCCAATTTCACTTTCCACACCAGGAGCTTGCAGTCAGCCATGGTGGGAGAATTTACTCCATGGAAATTGTAAAGCACTACCAACCATGGCTTCCCCACCACTACCACCAGAGAACTAGTTGTTAAACGTTTACCAGCACGCTGCTGCCTCCAGTCCTGTTTCTGCCACTTACAAGCTCTGTGTTCAGTCAAGTCACTCAATTGCTCTGAGCTTCAGTTCCCCATAAGATGGAGATCCCATAACATCTACCTAATAAGATTATATACATAACCTAAACATTTGTACGCCCCTAATATGCTAAAATAAAAAAAAATTTAAAAAAAGGTTATTTGGAGGATTAAATATTATTAGAATCCTATAACATGTTTAGTTCCCAGTAAACACTCAGTGCACTTCAGTATGGTTCCAGTTATCTATTGCTGCATAATAAACCAACCCCCAAATTTAGTGGCTTAATACAGCATTTATTTTGCTCATGAATCTATAATTTGGGCAGAACTTGGCAATGATAGCCCATAAATGGTAAGACACAAAGGCTTGATGTGGGAATCATCTGAAAGCATGTTCGCTCACACATCTGGCAATTGAGGCTGGCTGTCAGCTGAGGCTATTGACCAGAACGCCTATACATGGCTTCTCCATGTGGTCTGGGCCTCCTCACAACATGGTGGCTGGGTTTCAAGGGTGAGTATCCCAAGAAAAAGCTAGGTAGAAGCTGTATCATCATTTCTAACTTAGCCTCAGAAATCATACACTACCGCTTCCTTCCTATTTCTACCTGTTAGAAGTCACTAAGGCTGGCCCATTTTCAAAGGGAGGGAAATTAGATCCACACTTTTGATAAGAAGAGCATGAAGGAATGGGTAGGCATGTTTTTAAACCATCACAGCTATTATCGTTGTTGCCGTTAGTATACTCTATTTGCTAACAAGTGAATTGTCCTATTTGTTAACCTATGAGCTTCCTTCAGGAGGGCAGGGATCCATTGGATTCACTGAGGTTCCCCTCCCCTCAATCAGGTCCCCAAGTGAGCCTAAGACCCTGCCTACTGCAGAATTCAGTAAATGTTATAGAAATGAATTTCCTCACATAGAAGTTGGCCTTGGACTTTCATGCTCCAGTTCCCCTGAATGACATCCAGTTGGCCCCATAAAAACTGAGGTGGAGGGACCTGGGTAGGACACAGCCAAGAGAGCAGGTGGCTTTACCAGCAGTGCCATGACTCCAACAGGCCCTGCTCATCTTGGGGTGGTGGGTGATTGTGAGGGTAAATTTGTGGTTTAAACAAACCCCTTCCAAAGCCTGCTCTGAAGTTGGGATGGCAAGATCACTGCCTGGGAGTCAGGTCAGGGGTTCTTGATATAACTTCTTTCTTGGCCATAGGTTTCCCAGTCTGTCAAATAGAAATAAGATTGGACGTTTAGAACAGATCATTATATTATTTAGAAAGCTGGGTTAGAAGCCAATTTCTTCTTCTGGAAATCGTTGGCAGGGTCAAAAGCGTCTCTCATAAGAAACAGGAAAAGCTAAAGTAGAAAGAAACCTGCTTTCTTCTATGGCACATGAATCCATCTCATAGTTTCTTTGAGATCCACAGACCTAGGGCCTAATTGCAGAGAGAAGCATGCATGTGTATACAGACGGTCCCTGACTTATGATTGTTGAACTTATGATTTTTCAGCTTTGTGATGGTGCAAAAGCAATACACATTCTAAAGAATGTATACTTTGAGTACCCACACAACCATTCTGTTTTTCACTTTCAATATAGTATTCAATACGTTACATGAGATATTCAACATGTTATTATGAAACAGGCTTTGTGTTAGAAATGATTTTGCCCAGCTGTAGGCTAATGTAGTTTAGATATATTAAATGTATTTTTGACTTATTATATTTTCAACCTATGATGAACATAGTAACCCCATCATAAATGGAAAATCATCTGTATATGGGATGTTTGGGTGGGGATTTCTTTAGAAGTGACCCGGGAAGGAAAAACCCAGAAAACCCTTCATTTCAGCGGTGGGGACAGGGAGCGTAGTACCACACGAGAGCTGGCAGTGCAAGCTGGGGGGCCCAGGAGAAAGGCAGTACAGAGTGGTCAGGCTGGCCCCTCAACTGGCCAGAGACCCCTTCCAGCCTTAGCTGCCCCTTCTTATTCCCCTCCTGCCCCGGCTTATGCCAGCAGGTTCCTGTCCTCAGTGGGTCTTCCAGGTAAGTCTTAGAAGGGGAGGCCCCTGCATGCATGCCTAGGTGGGGGAGTTCTGGTCAGACCCAAGGCAGCTGCCAAGGGCATCAGGACCTTGGCCTATGCTGGTTCTATTACAGGGAATCCCAGGGCCAGCTGGGCTTGCCTCTGACCACAGAGTAACCCCAGGCACATCGGGGACCCCACTCTGGGCCACAGTCTGTTCATTTGTGAAATAAGCAGCGTGGTCTAGAGCAGTTTTTCCTGAAGTGAAATCTCATGGTTAGCAGGGATCTTTCGGAGAAAAAACTGTCTTGAGTTCATTTTTCCCAGAAGCAACCCCAGAGGCAAAGATTTGAGTGCAAGTGTTTCCTGAGTGCTGCAAGTATTTCCTGGGTGATCCCAGGAAGCACTCATGGAGAGAAAAGAAGGTGGATGGGGGAGGGGGAGGGAAGGACATTAGCACAGGGTGCGTTGATGGTGACTATGGTGGGGAACTGTGGCTTAATTTCACTGGGACCTCTGGACACTGTCTGGAACATGCTTCAGTGTCCACCCTAGCCCATTACAGGCTAAGGGCTGCATGTAGGTGCACTTCCAGCCTGCCCTGTGTGCCCATGGAGCATGGTCCTGTGGCCAGAGACATCCCCCAGGCTGAGCTGCCTGTGTTTGCAGCGAGAAGCCTCATGTGAGAATTATGAGTGCAAAGGGGATATGAGCAGGGCACAGGCAGGGGTTGCTACACAGACAAGCAATTTTGTTCACATACATTTCATAAATGTGAGATCAATGACAATTTCCATAGAAATCCCATTACCTTTGTAATAATTATGATGGTCTTGTGTTGTGCACCTGTGCCCCCAGATCTGAGTTGACCTGTTCAGCTCAGCTCATATTTAGCAAAGAGAATGTCATTAACTGTCGGTCAACCTACTAAAATGTCTCTCACACCATTTTAATGTTATTGTTTACATTTGTTATATTTCCATTTTATCATTACTGGTATTATTATATTATGTTGTAATATAGTAATGACAGTATGGCCCCAAATCATAAAGATGAATCTATAGTTCAAAAGAGGTTCATTAAAGAATAAGAACAGTATTGAAAATAGTAGCAAAAATCCTGTAATATAAAACTTGATTATATATACTAAGGCAGATGAGAATGTAGAATGAGATGATTTTATACAAGCAGGAAAAAAAAAAATGAATCACAAAGACATGACATGGGAATGAATAGCCAAAAATGGGATTTTGTTAGCTGGTAATGCATTTCCTCTAGTCCCCAAGGCATCATCTATCGTGCAACTTTGTCAGATAGTGGCATTGAAGCCCATTCGCATCATATTCACATCAGATCCTATAATCATGTTCACATCAAACCCTACAATCAAGTTTTTCTAGATTATGGGTAAAATAAAGTCCAGTGTAATATGGATGCATTTTCTCGCTAAAGACAGAGAAAAGATCAAAACCTGTGATCTTTGAATTTAATGGTTTTGAAACAAAATCATTAAACTTGTCTAACTTATAGTGAAAACCAACGCAATTCACACTATGACTTGTAATTGAATCATAGGCTACTGAGGAATATGATGATCAGAGGAAAGGCAAGGCAAGCTCTTGGCAAAATTACTTGATCAAATGACACTTTGGGATGTCACATAAAATCAATGGCACACAGTGTGAAAGAGCAATTGCTGTCTTGAATGAATGCTAACAGACAATTGGCTTTATTGTTGAATAAAACCACTTGTGGCAAGCCTCATTCATTGTCGATCAAAAATTCATTTCACCCCTTCCTTCTTGATCACAGATCTCTGATGTTGATCCATGCCCCAAAGCTTCCAGTCTCAGGCAATTAATGACAAGTGGGCTAAATCAAGCATGATCAGCACATTTCCCACTTTTTCAGTCTCCCTTGCTGCTGTAGGAGACCATGAAACCCAGTTCTGGCCAATGAAATATTATGCGAAGTCTGCTGAGGGTACTTGTTGAAAATTTTTATTTTCTTAATAAAATAGGTGCATGTGGTAGCACCCCTCCCCCTTCTCCTAATTTGGCAGCCATCTTGCAAATGCGAATCAACCAGCACCAGGTAAAGGCTGAGGGAATTCTAGAGACACCAGCACTGACATTACTGAGCCACTGAATGAATGTCAGTGGCTGCTTACTTAAAGACGTTGGGTTACAGTACAGAAGCCAACTCCTCTATGTTTAAAGCCACTGTAACTTGTTCTTTATGCCTGGCAGTTGAAAGCATTTCTAATGGGTGCACCACTGGTGTGTGGAGTATGAGTCAGCTCTCCACATATTTTCAAAAGATGCATGCGGGAAACATGCTTGATGGCTTTTTGTTTTGTTTATCACTGGAGATCTTTGCAAAATTAGATGAATGAGTTTCTAGCTTCCAGTTGGATTCAGCAATGGGGATCCCCAGCAGGAAATGGAGAAGGAAGAGAGTGAGATCAGAGCACTCAATCCCCTGGTTTCCTGCCTGTGAGTCACCATGGGTTGGATGCATCCTTCAACAGGAGGCCACTGGTCCTCCCAAGGTGGCCCACTCTGCTGGTTCTCTCTCTTTTAATGACCTCCCACCCCCCCCCGACTGTCTCCCCTTTTTTCTTGAGGCCTTTCATGGTAGCAGCTTTTCTACTGCTTACCCAGGTTATTGCACCATCCCCGGGGGTGCTTCTACATCCACATGTCTGTAAATAGACCCTCTGTAAAGAAGCCTTCCTAAAATCATCCTGTTTTTGAGTGTGCCACTATCTTTTGGTATGCTGACTGATCAACCAGCATCACTTCACAGATTTAAAACTAAAACCAAAAAAATTGCCTGTGAATGTTAACCACACACCACTGTATTCACAAAGACCAGCGGTCAGGCAACAATCTGGCTGCTAATCTTGATATGTACAGAAACAAACAGCAGGAAGAGTCAACGCTTTCAATTCATGGCATCTCCTCCTATGTCTTCTCAGAATACTGTGTGTAGAAATGGACAGCATGTCAAAGACACTGGAACAAATGCTGGCTGCTGAGGGAAAGATATTCACATGGAGTTTTGAAAGAAGAGATGAGATACATATGCCTTTGTGGCACCGATAGGTCTTTGAAGTCGGTGGCTGGCTCAAGCAGCATCTTGGTGGCACATCGAGTACCTTGATTACCCTGAACCTTTGGCTTCAGGGCAAGGCTATCATCATCTTTCATGCTCAGGAAAAACACCGAGATTGTGAAGACAGAACTGTGGTGCCAAAGCTAACCCTTTGAGAACATACTCTTTCTCTACATTTGAAGATTTTTTTTCTCTTGGCAGAGAAAGAAATTGATATAAATGCAACTACTAGAAAAATTAAAAACAGACTATAACTCTTCAAAACATCAGACAAAAATACAAACATATGTGCACATACATATGCATACCAAAGAAAATAAAAAAATACACATATTAATAATAAAACATAGAAAGCAGAGGAAGCATTAAGAGAGAAAACATAGCATAAGATGACAGAATTAAGACTAATATATCACAAATATCAACAATGCAAATGGGATAAACCTACTCTTATAATTGAAAAAGATTCTCACATTGGATGATAAAACAGTGTCCTATTGTATGTTGTGTGCAAGAGATATATCCTTGCCAAAATAACTGAGAAAGGTTAAAAATAAAATACAGGCTGGGCGTGGTGACTCACGCCTATAATCCTAGCACTTTGGGAGGCCAAAGAAGGAAGATCGCTTGAGGCCAGGAGTTCGAGACCAGCCTGTGCAAGAGTGAGACCCCATCTCTACCAAAAATAGAAAAAATTAGCCAGGCATGGTGGTGCATGCCTGTAGTCCCAGCTACTCAGGAGGCTGAGGCGGGAGGATAGCTTGAGCCCAGGAGTTTGAGGTTGCTGTGAGCTAGGCTGACACCACAGCACTCTACCCTGGGCGACAGAGCGAGACTGCCTCAAAAAAAAAAAAAAAAAATCCCACATTTGTTCCTGCTTAAAACAAATAAAGCCATAACAGAATAGAGTTTAGGGGTAGACTGGCTGTTCCTTAACATGGTTTTATACATACATATGGGGGGTATATACATGTTTCAAAGAAAAAAAGCCAGCATGATGCTTAAGAGTGAAAGAAGAAATACATCCCTATCAAAATCAAGAGCAAGGTGAGAGTGACCACCATCATCATTATCATTTAATATGGCTCTGGCAGTTCAAACCAATGTAATGAGACCAAAAAAAGAAATGTAAACATTGGAAAGAGGAAGCAAAATTATGTGTAGAAAAGATAATGTGCTTGAAAAATGCACAACTATTAGAGACAATATGAGAATTCGGAATGATGGCTGTCTGCAAGGTTAATATACAAAGCTCAATAGCCCTCCTTTACATTAAAAAAAAATATATAAAATCTATCAAAAATACAATAGAAAGAAATTGCAGTTACAATGGCAATCAAAAAGATAAAATATTTAGAAAAATATTTAAAAGACATTTAAGGGCCTTTACAAAGATAGTATTAAAATTATACAAAGAACATTCTGTTCTGTGCTTTTGGAATAGAAAGAGTCAATATTATAAAAATGTCAGTGCTTTATCAATTAATTTATTAATTCACTGTGATTCAAATTAATATACCCATAGGATTTGTTTGTTTGTTTAGCTGGTGGGGAACTTGCAAAAAAATGATACAAAATTCCAAATGGGAGAATAAATAAGAGCCAAGAAAGCCCTGAAAAAGAAAAGCAAGAAGATAGGGCTAGATCTATCAGACGATAAAACGTATTATGAAATTATAATTTGTAAAGCAATTTGGTACCCAGAGATGAATAGATAACTCAGTGGACCTGAATAGAAAACCAGAAATAGACCCAATACAAATGAGAATTTAGTTTATGTTTAAGGCAACATTTTAAATTAGTAGAGAAAGTGGTAATAAATTAGCTAACCATTGGGGGGAAAAATAAAATGGGAACACTACTCCATTCCCTAAATCAAAATAAGTTCCAGATGAACAAAAGATGTATTATATTAAAAATAAGACCATGAAACTGTAGAGAAAAGAATAGGTGAATTTATTTAAAATATTATGATAGAGAATGCAGCATACAAAACCCAGGCGACCTAAAGTAAATATTTAAGAAATTGGACTATATAAAAATTTAAAACTTCTGTATGGTAAAACATTCTATAAACCCAGGTGAAAGACAAACCACGAATAAACGCTACTGTGTGACAGACTGAAGAGCTCATTTCCTTCACAAAGGCCCACAGCAACTCCATACAAAATGAGTAAAGAATATAAACTAGCAGTTTAGAGAGAAATACAAACAGTGTATAAAATTCTCAGCTCCACTCGTAATAAGAGAAATGCCAATTTAAAAAGTAGGATTTCTTTGTTTCTCCTATCAGATTGGCAGAAATCCACAGTTTGATAACACCTAGTGCCAGGGAGGGTGTTGGGAAACAGTCACCCTCAGACACTATTGGTTGAAAGTGAAATTGGTGCAATTTTTGGGATTTGGCAATACCTGTCAAAATCCTTTGACCCAGAGCTCAACTGCTCAGATTTTTAATCCACGGATCTACGCACAAAAGTCTTCCAATTTAGGTAAGTGAGAATGTTCAGTCTCCTTTCCTGGCTTTTACTTTCCTGTGCCTTAGCTCAGTGGCTCTCAAACTTTGATGTGAGTCAGAATCAACTGGAGGGCTTGTTAAAACACAGGTTGCTGGGGGCCCCACCTGCAGAATTTCTGATCCGGTAGGTCTAGGGAGCACCCAAAAATCTGCATTTCTGACAAGTTCTCAGGTGATGGCTAATGCTGCAGGTCAGGAGCTACAACCCCAGAACCACTGCCTTAGCCCACTGAGAGAACTGGGGAGAAGTCTGTCCCCTGTCGATCTCACATCCACCCAGGATGGAGGCTGAGAGCCGATAGGGAATGAAAGAGGCAAGGTGGAGAGAGGATTGGGCAGGTGAGGAAGTAGCTGGGGTGGGGCTGTCCTAAGAGCAATGTTTGAGCCTCCTAAGGAGACTGAACCTTAGTCCCTGTTCCTAGCCTCACCAAAGTCCTTCCTTCTCTCCCTACAACCAAGAGTGGCTCAGAAACGGCAGGGCCCGCCATATACTCTCAGTGAATCCCCAGGTTTGCATAAGGGGCACACTAGCCACCAGCAGACAGTATGGACTGGCAATCAGAGAGCCAGGCCATCCTAGACAGGGAAGGCAGCCCCATTCCTCAGATAAGCCTTGGAGGGGATGGGGTTGAGATGGCACATGGGAGAGTGTCTTGCTGACTGAGGTGGAAGTTCTCCTTGAAACTCAGCTACTTTGATTTGGTTTTGAAAAAAGGGGAAAAAAACCCAACTTCTTTTCAACAAATGGTATTGGGAAAACTGGATATCCACACGCAAAAGAACGTAGTTGTGATCCTTAACTTACACAGTACGAAACTTAACTATAAATGGATCGAAGACCTAAACATTAAGAACTAAAACTATGAAACTCTTAGATGAAAAATCACACGAAGCTCCTTGCATGCGAGAGCCATAATGGAATATAATTCTTACCCATTTATGGCAAAATAAGAAATCTATTTGGTTTTTGTCCCCTGTACCTTGCTCAGAGTTACTAAAACCTTTGGAATTTCCTGAGTGATAGGAGTATCTTTTGTTATTCATAAAGAACCCCTTTGGATCACACCAATTTTATGCTAATGAGGTGACTTCAGGTGGGGTCCTTTGCCTCAGAATGAGGCTGGTCACCAGAAAGACTAAGTGATTACAGGGTTGGAACTTTCAACACTACCCACTGACCTCCAGGAAGGGAAAGAGGGCTAGAGACTGAGCTCTATAAAAACTCTTGAACAAGATTGGATGAACTTCCGGACCTGTGAACACATCCACATCCTCAACCACATACCAAGAGGAGGGCACACCCCAATTCCATTGGGACAGAAACTTCTGTGCTCAGGACACTTCCAAACCTTGCCCTATGTACCTGCTACAGTTTGGATGCTGTCCCCTCCAAATCCCGTGTTGAAATTTGATCCCCAGTGTTGGAGATGGGAGATGTTTGTATCATGGGGGCAGATCCCTTATGAATGCCTTGGTGCTGTCCTCAAGGTAATGAACGAATTCTTGCTGTCTTAGTTCCCACCAGAGCTGGTTGTTAAAAGGAGCCTGGCACCTACCCCCTTACTCTTGCCTCCTCTCTCATCATGTGACCTCTGCACAGCTGGCTCCCCATTGCCTTCTGTCATGAGTGGAAGCAGCTGGAAGCCTTCCCCAGAAGCCAAGTAGTACTGGCGCCATGCTTCTTGCACAGCCTATAGAACCATAAGCCAAATAACCTTCTTTTCTTTAGAAATCAATTACCCAGCCTCAGGTATTCCTTTATTAGCAGCACAAATGGACCATGACAGTACCTCTTCGTCTGGCTGTTCATTTGTATCCTTTGTAATAAAAAGATAAGTAAAGTGTCTTCCTGAGTCTGGTAACCATTCTAGCAAATTATTGAATCTTAGGAGGGGCTTGTGGGAACCCCGACTTATAGCTTGTCAGGAGTACTAGAGGCCTGGACTTGTGATTGGTGTCAGTTTGGGAGGGTCAGTCTTATAGGACTGAGCCCTAAACTGTGGGGTCTGCACTAATTCCAGGCAGTTAGTATCAGAGTTGAATTGAATTGTTGTGTCCAGAGAATCAGAGACTTGGTTGTAGGTACTGTAAAACTCTCCAGACCATCATCACACTAATTCAGATGGAGAGAAACCTAAATAGCTGAACCTGACCAGTGGACCCCAGATATCCCTCACTGGTCCAGATGTAGGCTTATTAGTGGAAGGTTGAAAACACTGGCTTTCTTTTCACAATTATGTCATTATAATTATCATTCCCTCTCCCTCTTTTTCTTTTTTTAATCAGGGTAAAACTTACAGTAAAGTGAAGAAAACTTAGATAAAGAACTTGAATGTTTACATATGTACATACCTGCCCATCCAATCACTACCCAGATCAAGATATAGAACCTCTCCAGCACCCCAGAAGGCTCTTAGGCCCCTTCCTCAACAACGCCTTAAAGGCAACATTATCTATTACCATGCTTTAGTTCGCCTGTTTTTAAACTTCATATAAATAAATCGGATTATAGTTATTCTTCTTTTGTGCCTGGCTTCTTTTACTCAGTACAATGTTTTTAAGATTTTAAGATGTTTTAATATGTGTGTATTAGTCCATTTTTTCTCTGCTATAATAGAATACCACAGACTGGGTAATTTATAAAGAAAAGAGATTTATTTAGCTCATGGTTCCGGAGGCTGGGAAGTCCAAGAGCAGGTACAAACATCTAGTGAGGGTCAGTCCATGGTGGTAGGCATTACATGGCAGGCAGGTGCATGAGACAGAGAGAAATGGGTGTGCAACTTATCCTTTTATCAAAAGCCCACTCCCAGGATAACTAACCTACTCTCCAGATAATGGCATTAATCCATTCATGAAGGCAGAGCCCTTATAACCTAATCACCTGTTAAAGGTCCCACCTTCCAACACTGTCACATGGCAATTAAATTTCAGCATGAGTTTTGGGACATTTGAACCATAACATTGTATGAGGCAATAGTTTATCCTTTTTCATTGCTATATAATAACTCATTATATGAGAAATCACAGTTAATTTCCTCTCACCTATTAGTGGACATTTGGTTTGTTTTCAGTTTGGGGCTATTATACATAAAACTACTATAACATTCTTGTAAATGTCTTTTGGTGGCTATAAGTACCTTGTTTCTCTAGGGTAAACATTGAGGGGTAGAATTACAAGGTTATAGTTTACCTATGTTTAGCCTTAGAGGGTACTGCCAAATTATTTTCCAAATTTATTGTGTCAATTCACCCTTCCATCAACAATGTATGACAGATGGTTAATTCTCAATCTTGTCATATTTGGTATTGTTAGTCTTTTTGACTTTAGCCTGACTGATGGGAATATATCATTAGTTTTTAACTTTTAAAATTTTTATTTAAAACTTGTGATAGTTTTTATTTACCTAAGATGGGTGGTCCACGGATGTTGAATATTTGAGAAACTTGTAGGACTCTTCCAAGTATTCAAAATTCCCTGAAGATGTGTGGGTGTGTTTCTGCTTATATATGTGCCATAGTCACAGATGGATGCTGCTCCAGATCCCACCCTCACTGCCTTGGAACAGACCCTTCATTTCCCCATGAACAGGAAGACCTCAGTTGGGATCCCAGAGGGAGATGTTTCCCATCATCAGCAACATCTGGGGAACATCTGGTGAACCCATCCCAGGACAAGGAGATGCTTTTCTGGAGAAAACACATTGCTTATTTGATTCTCCCATATTTTCCCTTCTTCTCTCATCCGGCTCCCTAAACTTCATCACCCACTGGGCTCCCTGCTCTAAGCCAGCACCCCAGCCCTTGCCAACTCCCTGCCCTGATTCCTGTCTTATCTGGTTTTCTCAATACACAGCCCAGCAGGATGCAAACCTAGGCAGCCTGAGTAGTGCCCAACCCTGCCCAGTTTCCTGACTAGCAGGCAGCGTCTTCTAGAAACTGAATCAAGGAATGCTAAAGCTGGTGGTGTTTCCTAGTCTGATGCCTCCATTTTACAGATTGAAAAGCTGAAGCTGAGAGAGAGAGAAAGAGAGAGACAGGCAGTCAGGGACAGGAATCTAACTAGAACTTCACTTCTAGGTATCATAGAAACACCCTTTCTGTTGAAGACCTGGCCTGGGGATTAGAGGCAAGCAGGAAGGCAGGCAATGGAAAGGATTCTTTGGGACAATTGAGGTCTGCAGCTCACAGCGCACCCGCAGGGAGAGCAGAGAGCGTGGCGGAGTGCCTAAGGGTAGTTGTGGTGAGTGGGTAGCCTAGGGGGTTGCCCCTTAAAGCTCTGAGAGCTGAGTCACCTCTAGCAACTGACACCCAGCTGTGTAGCCTTTAAACCCCTTCCTAATCAGTCTCAGCTACACCATAACTTCAAGGTGCTGTGTGTTGAGAATCCCTCCACTGCCATCTCCAGCCCTGCCATCACCTTGAGCTCCAGCAATTTTTACTCATTTACTAGATACGTTTAATTTATTCAACAAGTTCTTACCAAGGACTGGGGACAGAGGAATGATCCAATCCAACACAGACAACATACCAGGAAATGCACGGAAACCACACAACTAAGTGGGTGCAAGGCAGGTGCAGGTGGAGAACAGCATCCCTGAAAGTTTGAACCAGGACACACCCTGAGAACAGATCGCTGGCAAACAGGGCTGCAGTTATCAAGGGTGTGAGGTGGGAGTGTAGAGGTGAGGCTGGAACAGATAATACCTTATGTGTAAAATAACTACCTGCAGCAGGACTAATGTTGAAAGCACATGAATGAACAAAAAGACATATACACACTAACGACATTGAAATGGATGGGCAGGGAAGGGAGTGGGGAATGGTGTCGTGAAGAGAGGTGAGACTGCGAAGATGGGCGCGGGCCAGATTTATCTGGCTTTGTAGGCCCCACAGAGGTGAGACTTTATCCGGAGGGCACTGGGAAGCCACTGGAAGCTTGGATCCAGCTGCCCAGACACCCGGGCTGCAGACCCCCAGGAACACACACTCAATGCATCAGGAAGGACAGGGGCTTTATCTTCTCCCAACTTGCTTTCCTCCTATTGTTCTTCCATGGAAAGGTAAAGGGTGGGCAGACCCCTGCCTGGCCCCCTCCACATACACACCTGTGCCTGAAGAGGGGCTCTCACCATCACCTCCACCCCAGATGCCATCCAGGATAGGAGGTCCCCCCATCCCCCACCTGGAGGAAAGTAAAATGGAATCCTGAGGGCTGGGCTAGTCGCTGACAGGATTCATCTAGGACAGGCAGAAGAACCCAGAATGCAGCGGGAGCAGGACCGGGAGGGGGAGGGTCAGGCTCCCTCGAAGGCTCCCTGGAGGAGGCAGTGCAAGCTGAGACCTTAAAGGCTTTGGGATTCTGGTAAGCGGGGAGGGCAACAAGGCGTTCCAGGCTGCAGCAAAGGTGTACGGGTGGAAACGCTCAAGGTGATAGGTAGAATCGGACCTGCGGTTGGGAAGTGGGGCCGAGGGTGGACTCTGGGCCAGGACTTGGCTGCCGGGGCATGCAGTACAGGGAGCGTTGGCCCCGAGTCAGGAGAGGCCTTGGCGGGAGCGAAGAAGGCAGTGGGCCATTTTAAGTGGCCAGGGTCTGGCCCGGAAGAAACAGACTGTTTTTTTTTTTTTTTTAGGAAAAGATGAGATGGGGGTGGGGAAGCTGGTTCCTAGAGCCCCCAGTTCAGAACTAATGCAGGGCAAGGATCTGTGGTCCATAGGCAGAGGTGAAGGGCAGGCCCACGGATGACATCTTTCCCCCTCCCCGTTCCCCACTTCCCCACACACCCGAGGTTCATCTCCAGTCATAGTTTACTTTTCCGGCGGATCTTGGAGTGAGTGGTATGGTGGGGGCGGAGGAGGGAACGTTTAGATTGCATTGTAATAACCCGTCTCCGGCGGGGTGGGGGTCGGAGCGTGTAGGGGACCTTGGCTCTGCCGCTGTTTAGCCCGATGTCCTAGCGCAGTTCCGCGCTGTTCCCGGCCTCAGTCTACCCATCTGTAAACGGGGGCGGTGGGGCGAGGTGGGGATCTTTACGACCCGGCTCTGCGGGTTTGGATGTCTGCGCCCGTAGGAAGCGCGCTGGAGGCGGGGCGGGGAAGGGCGGGGAAGGGCGAGGGCGGGAGGGTGCGGGGGGCGGAGAGCGGCAGAGGCGCCGCCGCGGGGTCAGAGTCCGCAGCGAGGCCCAGCGGCCGCAGCGCCTGGCTCGGGGCGGGTGAGGAGGCGGCGCCTCCGGGGCGGGGCTACGGGGCGGCCTGGCGGGAGGCCCGGCGTGCGTCAGCGCCGTGAGCCCCGGAGTTTTCCACTGACGAGGAGGGCGGAGCAGCGGGCGGGGCCGGGCGCAGCCAGTCTCCCGCTGCCGCCGCCGCCGCCGGACGCGCAGAGCGAGGGGCCGCTTGACCGACGGCTCCCCGGCCGAGCGCACACACAGTCGCGGCGCGGGGCCGTCCCCAGCTGGGACGCGGATCGCGTCGGTGTCCTTGGCGAGCGCCCGGATCGCAGGTGAGCGCCGAGGGGCTCGGAGCCCAGCTGGACGGGACTTTGGGGAGGGATTGCCCGGCGCGAGCGGCACCGCTGCTCCAGCCCCTGCCGTTCGCTCCCCTGCACCCTGAGCGGGCGTCGGGGCCGGGGCTGTCCAGTTCGGCCGCAGACTGCCCGCCGCGGCCGGAGTCCGGGGCCGGGAGACAGGGAGGCGGGAGTCGCAGGTTTTTCGCTCCCCTCCCCCGCCTTGCCGCGGTTACCCTAAGAAGTCACGGCGCCCCGAGTTCAGTGCGGGTGGCGGCCGAGCTAGGGGTGCGCGCGGGTGGCTAGGTGACGGGGTGCGCGCGTCCGCGGCCGAGTTTCCTTTTGACCCAGTTGCCTAAGAACTTTTCAGAAGTTCCTCGCGTGGCCAGAGCAGGTGACATGTGTCGCCTTCCTTCTCGGGCACCCTCCCCCCCGGGGGGGCTGCCCGGGCCGTGGCGTGTGCCGGCCGGCGGGGGTCAGGGAGGGAGTGGAGGCATGAGCGAGGAGTGTGGCTCGGTGAGTCACGAACCCCGGGAGGGAGGGAGGGCGGGAGGGGAGGGATTGTGTCGTACGCTCACCTGTTTGTCAGTCACCCTCACACGCAGAGGCCACCGCTGTGAGTCACGGGCGCTGCTACACCGGCCACCCGCGGGCACACGTAGGCTCTCTCCCACGCACTCTACTCCCTTCCCCAGCATGTACTCCTCCCATTCCTCAGTTTCCCCTCCCGGGGGGCCCTTTCACAGGCATGCACTGTTGAGATGCCCACATCACAGCAACAGTCACACACTTAGTCACTCCCGCTCCCCGGCACAATCACACAGCTATAGCCCACACTTCTGACACTAGAGGGTCCCTCCCCGGCTCCCCATGCCCACCCAACACCTCCACTCTGAGTCTCACAGTCCTTTGGAGAGTAACTCATCACCTCACCCGCCCCCAAATCCTGACAGCCCTGCCCTCTTCTTTCTCCAATTGCCTTGGTCTCCAAGTCCACTGTCTTTCTCCTGTGCCCTTGACCTGTCAGCTCACCTGGCCCTGGCAGCACCTCCAACGGCCACACCCCCTCCAGTCCCTGTGCTGAGCCATCTTTTGAAAATGCAAATCTGGTATTGTCACTCCCTGCTTAAACTTTTCTGTGGCATCGTATGCCCTCAGGCTAAAGCCTATCCTGGAGCCCAGGCTCTGCCCCGTCTCTGGCCGCCCCTCCCCCGCTGGCCACTCTGGCTCTTCCTCCTCAAGTCCTTCCCCCCGCTGAGCCCCCATTTGGAACCCTCCCAACATTGCTCTCTCTGAGAGACCTGCCTTCACCCCCAGCTGCACCCCTCCTTGCCCATCCCTCCAAGCCTCCATCCCAGCACCCTATGCTGGTTGTTCTCCCCACTCAACTCACAGCTTCAAGAGGGCAGGCAGCATCTGTGTAGGTCTTGCGTCCTGTACGCGGAGTGCCTGCCACGGTGCTTGGCACGTGTGGGAGCTCAATAAATATTTGTTGAATGAATGAATGAGACAGCAAAGGAAGCCCTGCTTAGGTAGGTGGAAGCAGTCATTGTCAGGTGCAATTTCCCTTCTGCAGGAGCAAGTACCTCATGTAGCCAGCAAACATTTGGCACCTACCCAGTGCCAGGTGCTGGAGGCCAAGGCTGAGGAACTGTCCCCTCCCCTGAGATCACTTTCTGAGGGATCGGTGGGGGAGGGGTACCAAGGCTTCCTGTCTGCCTTCTCTGGGCTGCCCAGGCTGGTTTTTCTGTGGGGGCCAGAGGTGCTTAGAGGTGCCCTCCCTTTCTCCCAGGAAGTAGTTCCTGAGGGCCTGGAGTCATGTGACCCCAGGTGTTTTGAGGGGGACTGACCAAGGCCTGGGTCTCTGAGGTTAAAGGACACATTCTTCAGATTCCTGGAGGGGGATGGAGGCAGCTAAAGGTGACCCCTCCCTAAGACCAGCTCCTGCTGCGGGCTGGGGCTTTGGTGGGACTGCTGAGGTGGGCACAAGAGTTGGTGTGACTTTTCAGAGGCCTAGAGATGCCCCCTCCTCCCCTAAATAGCCCTTGGTTGCTTGGAAGATGGTGGAGGGGGGCGAGGTGACCTTCCCTGGATTCACATAGTGAGGCCTGAGTGTGTATGTTGCTGTGGCCTGGAGACTGAGGGGCGGGTCCCCCCTCCCCCCATGCCTGTGTGTGGTGGCAGGAGGGCCTCCTGATTCTCAGGGCTCAGTCAGATCCGGAAGAAGCCTGGTTCTCTTTGATTCAGGGCCTGTCTCTGGGGCTCCTCGGGGGTGTGGTATTTCTGTCTGAGCCAGCTCCTGGGAATTGCCTTTCCTTCCTCCAGGACCCCAGGAGGGGGCTGTGCTCACCCTGGGAACAGTGCCATGGTCAGGATCTTGATTCCTGGGTAGCTGCTGAGGGCCCCTCCCCCACCCTCTGACTCACTGTCTGACACTTTTCTTGGACTCTTTCACTATCTTTCATTCCTTTTTCTGACTTGGCCTCTCCTTGTCTCTGGCTCAGTCTTTTTGTCTCATCTCCAGCCTCTGCCTCTCTCTCAGCCTCCGGATTCCCAGGTGGGACAGAGGGAACCTGAGATCCAGGGGCGCATTCCCCCCTTCTGCCTCCCTGAAGGAGTATCCAGGAGGAGATAATTTATCATTTCATTCCAGGTCTGCAGATCCTGCAAGGGGTTCTTCACTAGAACCCGCAGCTTGGCCGTAGCCTCCCTGTGCCTCTGCTTCCCTGTCTGCAGCCTTAGTGGTCTAAAGCCCCTCACCTTAACTTCTCCTGTGGACATCCTGAGGCAGGGCCATGGTGTCTGGTTTGAGCCTGTGTCCTTGGCTTCTCCCTCCATCTGTTTGCTCTTGGGGAACAGGGAGTCTCTTGAGATGCCTACGTGGGCACCTGTCTGCAGCCCGAGCTTCCCTCTCCTGCCCTCAGAGCCACCCCTTTTGAACACCATTCTTGCTTAAACCCTCTGGCACAGGCTGGGGGATGGGCATATGACCCCCTTCTTAAATTAACTGTGACAAGAGTAGGAGGAGGTCACACTGTCTTCACCCCACACATGAGGTTGCCCCCAGTGATCTCATGTGCATAAAGATTGTTTCTGTGCTTATACCTGATATGTGGGGCCAGCCTGCCTACCTCTGACATTGTCAGATTCCCTTTCTATACCGGACTCTGTCCTAGGCCTGGGCACAGTGATGGCCAGGCAGAGACGGCCTCAGTCTGCTGTGAGGCAGATGAGCAATGAGGCCGTTGCAGTATGGTCAGATAAGGCCTGTGATGGGGAAATTCCAAGGCCTATGGGAGCTGTCTTAGTTCAGGCTACTCTAACAAAAAAAACATTGACTGGGTAGCTTAAACAAAAGAAATTTACTTTTCATACTTCTGGAGGTTGGGAAGTCCAAGATCAAGGTGCCACCCAGCCTGGTAAGGGCCCTCTTGGTTTCTAGGTGGACACCTTCTTGCTGTGTCCTCACATGGTGGAGAGAGAGATCATCTCTCTTGTATCTCTTTGTATGGTACTAATCTCATTCACGACCTCATTATTAATACCTCCCAAAGGCCCCACTCCCAAATACCATCACATTGGAAATTCTTCCTCAACGTATGAATTTTGGTAGGATACAAATACTCAGTCCACAGCAGGAGCCAGAGAGGCAGGGGGAAGGAGTGGGGGATTCAGAAGGCCCCTTTGGAGATGACGTCTAAAAGGGAATGAAGCTGGGGTTCTATCTTGTGCAAAGGTCAGGAGGTGAGCAGGGACACGGCCACTGCGGGAACTGCAAGTTCAGCTGGAGTATAGAGAGAGGGTTAGGGAGAGTCCTGCATGATGAGGCTAGAGGGGAAGCCAGGGGCAGGCTTCCCCGAGGGGAGCTACAGAGCGCTTCTAAGCATGCAATGGTGGGTAAATGTGTGGTTTAAGGAGATCATTCTGGCTGCAGGGTAAAGAATGGCTGGGGGAGAAGGCAGGAGCAGAGGCAGGGGGTGTGGGTAGCAGTAGTGGGGACAAAGACATGATAAGGGCAATAAACTTTTTAAATTGATTGTGACCCACATAAAATGCATAGAGTACACAAACCTTATGTGTA
Organism: Propithecus coquereli; assembly: GCF_000956105.1. NCBI lineage: Eukaryota > Metazoa > Chordata > Mammalia > Primates > Indriidae > Propithecus > Propithecus coquereli. Next base: position 3,079,056 of record NW_012133857.1, on the reverse strand, counting down.
GAACTAGATGAATTTTTTATAGTTTTTGACACTCATGTAAGCAGGTCAACATAGAACATATCCAGAACCCCCTAGAAAATTCTCTCATGACTCTCGGTATATGCCCCTCCCCCTGGAACCACTATTCTGACTTGTAGCGTCACCGATTGGTTTTGCCTATTCTTGAGCTTCACTCGCATGCATTTTGTCTGGCTTCTTTCACTTAACATGATGTCTGTGAGATTCATCTGTGTTGTGTGTAGCCAGGAGCTCACTCTTTTCTTTTTTACAGTGTAGAATAACACATTCACTGAGCACTTATCACTGGTCTAAGAACTTGACATGTATTGATTCCTGTAAACCTCCCAACTCCGTGAGGTTTTAAGACTCCAATCTTTAATTGGAGACAGAGGTTAGGGAGCTTGCCCAGGATTACCCAGCCAGCTGATGGCCTAGCCAGGGTTCAAGTGCAGGCAGTCGGGTTCTGGAACTCAAGTTCATAACACCACACCAGGCAGCCTGCGTGATGCCTACCGAGCCTGTGCCTGGCCTCGTGTGGATTAAAGGGATTTATGTGAACTTCCAGGCTTGCGTGCCTGGGTGTAGATGGAGTGGGGGGACGGGAGGGAAGCAGTTGAGGATGATGCAGGTTTCTGGCTTGAGTAACTGGGTGGGTGGCAGTGCTGTTACTAAGATAGGGAACACAGGAAGAGGAACAGATGGCACAGAGTGGGGGGTGGGGAACAGACAAGGGGTTCAGTTTGGGGCCTGTGGAATTGTATGTTTCTAAGGGATGGCCAGGCAGAGATATTAAGGGGGCCATTGGCCCTGGGGGTCTCAGGTTTGGGAGTGTGATCAAGGAGGCATTCGGGACGCTGTAGACAAAATCTGGAATTTGGGAAAGGATGGGGTCTCCCTGCAGGACTGTAATAGGGACAGGGTGTGTGGGTGTTCGTGTGTGTTTCTGTGTGCATATGTGTGCATGCCTGCCTCTGGGTCATGAGTCCCCCATCTCCTGGGAGGGCCTGCAGGTCAGCTGGGAGCGGGGTTGTTTTTGTTTGTGGTTTGACCCTGGGAGCGGGGTGCCAAGCCTGAGAAACTACCCGCTGAGAAGCCCCCGGAAACATCTGTGAGTCCTCTTCCCCCAGGCCCAGGGTGGGGGATTGGCCAGGGAGGGAGATTTTCTTGTTTCTCTCATGCCTGCCTAGGGGAGGCTGTCCCTGGGATGAATTTTATCCAGTTAGGAGGTTGACAGCACACCCTCCAGGATTCAGGGACATAATGAGAGGCTTGGGAGAAGGGGAAGGGGTGTTAAGAAGGGACACCTGAGAAGAGGAGCCCAAGACAGCCTTCTGGTTGGTTTTTCCTGTTCTCATTTCCTGTGATGGCAGTGGGGGAGGGTTCCCCAGCACTGGGGCCTCTGCTTCGTTTCCCTTCCTCCTGGTGACCTCCTGGGGGCCAGCCCTGAGTGCAGCAGGACGGAGCAACAGAGACAAGGTAGCCGTACTCAGCCCTTAGGATTGGGTCCTCTGGGGGTTCCCAGGCCTAGGAAGGGGCTATTATTAGCTGAAGCATTCAGGGGCAGGAATCCAAGCCCCCTCCCCTCGGCCAGCCTGGCTGTGGGAGTCTCTGGTTACACTCAGCTGAGGACTGATACCCTCAAAGGGGAGACACCCTGGTGTGTCCTGGGGTGCTCCACATGGCAAAGCCATAGACAGGAGAGACTGAACATTAAGATCCACTGAGCGGCTCTGGTCACACAGTCAGCCTCAGGGCAGGGACTTCTCTCCAGCAGGGCGGGGGTTTCTGAGGGAAAGTCTGAGAGGCTCCATCACAGGGAGGGGAGGGGCTCAGCAAAGTACTCCGTCTGGGAATGGGGACCAGCGTCACAGCCAGCATGTTCTCCAGAGTGCCTGGTCAGTCTGGCCCTAGAGCAAGGGCTTGCGGCCTCGTCTGTGTGCAGGGTGGCGAGTCTGTGTGGGTGTGCTGGAGGAGGAGGAGGAGGAAGCAGAGCCACCATACCAAGGCTGTGCAGGCAGTCGGGTGTGCAGACGGGGACACACACACACACACACACACACACAAAGGCACACAGATGCGAGAGCCGTGTGAATCACCCAGCCGGTGAGTCAGCCCCCAGGATTCCTGTCGGGGAATGAGTGAAGCTGGGCTGAGGTCTGTCAGTCCATCTGTTGGTCTGTCTGCCTCCTGCCCTTGCTGGTGTGGATGCACGTGTGTAGGTGGGTTGCAGAAGGTGGTGGGGAAGGTGCTTGGTGGTTTCCTGGGACGGCTTTGGGCGGAGGTCGTGGGAGTTTGAAAGCACTAGGCTATGGATTTGCACATTATTAGTTTGGAGGGAGGGAGGCGCTGTGTCTTGTGCAGAGAAGATTCCTGGAGACTATGTCCCCTGCACACAAGAGCACCTCAGGCAGGGCTGGAGGGCTGAGCGAGAGTATGGGACGCCTCTGAGGGTAGGTGGGAGGGATGGAGTCCTGGCTGGTGGCCCACCCGCTGCTGTCAGCCTGCCACTTACAGTCTTCACATTCCCATTGCAGGCTGTCTGTCCCCAGACCCTGGAGCACCCCTGCACCACCATGACTGGGCTGCTGAAGAGGAAATTTGACCAGCTGGATGAGGACGACTCTTCGTTCTGCTCTTCCTCTTCCTCCTCCACCTGCCACTCTCGCTCCTGCTCCCGGAGCTCTTCCGTCTCCCCTGCCTGGGACTCGGAGGAGGAGGGCCTCAGGGATCGGACCCCCCTGCCTGATCGTGACTTCTGTGGCCCCCGTAGTTTCACCCGTGAGTCCTCCCTCCCCTGGGCACCCCACCACACTCCTTCCTTCCTGAAAAATGAGATTCAGAGGCCCCCGACAACCCTTTCGGCCTCTGGAGGTTGTCTCCGTGGCTGTATCTCCCTTACTTGGCTCCCCACTGTGTCCACTTCCCACGACAGTGGCCATTCAGTGCCCACTACCAAGAGGCACCTGAGCCCAGATGGACTCACCTTTGACCTTGGGAGTAATGATGTCCGGGATGCAGCTCCTCAGAGTGGCCTTGGGGCCTTCCTGCTCCAGCCCCTCCCTTCTGTTCCAGTTTCGTTTCTCCAGCACGCGCCCTGCCCTCCTGCAAACAGAACTGCTGGAGTTCCACACCCGCACTGCTCTGCCACAGGGCCTGTCAAGCCGGTCCCTCTCTTGTCAAAATGCTGTTTGGCTTTGCCTGAACATACTAAAAAGGGTTTTTTCCCCCTCATTTTTCATGCTTGTATAATCCTGATTGCAAACTGACAACGATGGCCCTAGAGCAGTGTTTTTCAACCTTATTTTTCATTATCACTCCCCTCAACCCCAAGGACATTTTCCCTCTGATCACCGCCCCCCATGAAATTTTAATACCACAGACGTGCTCTTAGACCTTAAAAATTATTTTGTAAAATGCCATAAACAAAAATGTAAGACTAAAACATCTCCTTAGATAGGCTAGAAAGATAATTATTGTTGCTAATATCATATATAAAGAACACCTACAAATCAATTTTTAAAACTATAGAAAATCGTACAGGGGGCCTATAAATGGCTGGTAAGGATGGGAAAGATGTTTAATTTTACAAATACTGTCATTTGGCCTGGTAAATACAATAAGCCATTGTTGACACGGGTGTGGTGTTCAGTTTTAGTAGCTCCAGTCTCAGCCAGGCTGGCTCCTAATTTCAGATCCATTTCTTTATGTGAGGTGGGCGGAGCGGGGAGGGATGGGGAGAGATGGTCGGGCAGGATCTTCCTGGAGGTTATGCTGTGCCTCGCAGAGAACTAACCCCCAGCCCGTCCCTGCCTGCTTTCCAGCCCTGTCCATCTTGAAGCGGGCTCCCCGGGAGCGCCCAGGCCGTGTAGCCTTTGATGGCATCACCGTCTTCTACTTCCCCCGGTGCCAGGGCTTCACCAGTGTGCCCAGCCGTGGTGGCTGTACTCTGGGCATGGCCCCTCGCCACAGCGCTTGTCGCCACTTCTCCTTGGCCGAGTTTACGCAGGAGCAAGCCCGGGCACGGCGCGAGAAGCTCCGCCAGCGCTTGAAGGAGGAGAAGCTGGAGATGCTGCGATGGAAGGTAGGGAGTCGCTTCTCCATGAGCCACAGCCTCGGGTAGCTCCTGGAGTCCTAACCATGAGGGGCAGGCGCACCAGGGTTGGGCGCTGACTTCTCATTACGCATATGGGGAATGGGCCCATGGGCCCATGATTGGCTCAGTTGGAGTCTGCTGCCTACATTCTCTGCAGACAGGGAAGCATGTGAGGGTGCCTGTCTAGTTGTCCCAGGGGCTGGGGGCATGGTACCTGAATCTGTCTGACCTTGTTGGGGAGGGGACGTGGAGTTGACGTGACATTGGCAGTGTGTATCTGGCTGGCTGGGGAGGAAGAATGTCCATGATCTGGGAAAGGGCATGAACAGGACATCACTCTGCAAATTTCCTGAGGGCAGTGCTGTTCACTGTCCTGTTCACTCTCATATCCACAGTGCCCAGGACAGTGTAAGCACTTGGGTAGCGTTTGTTGTGTGACTGGGGCTAAGTCTGTTCCCTGTCTGTGCTTCTCACATCCCTCTCTCCCATGGATGCAGCTTTCGGCCGCTGGGGTTGCCAAGGCGGAGGCAGGCCTGCCACTTGCGGTGGATGCCATTGATGACGCCTCCGTGGAAGAGGACTTGGCAGTGGCCGTGGCAGGTGGCCGGTTGGAGGAAGTCAACTTCCTACAGCCCTACCCAGCCCGGCGACGACGGGCTCTACTGCGGGCTGCGGGCATTCGAAGGATCGATCGGGAGGAGAAGCGGGAGCTGCAGGCACTGCGCCAGTCCCGGGAGGATTGTGGCTGTCACTGCGATAGGGTCTGTGACCCTGAGACCTGCAGCTGCAGCTTGGCGGGCATCAAGTGCCAGGTGCGATGGTTGGACCCAGCTGGGGTGGGGAGCTGAACCTGGGGGCTTCTTTGTGCTCCATGAAATCCTCACTTGTGCCTCTACTTTCTCTGCAGATGGACCACACAGCATTCCCCTGTGGCTGCTGCAAGGAGGGCTGTGAGAATCCCAAGGGCCGTGTGGAATTTAATCAGGCACGAGTTCAGACCCATTTCATCCATACAGTCACCCGCCTGCAGCTGGAGCAGGGGGCCGAGAGCCTTGCGGACCTGGAGAGTCCCACCCAGGGCAACCCACCAAGCCCTGGGGAGCAGGCCCTGGTCCCCACTTTCCCACTGGCCAAGCCCCCCGTGAGCAGTGAGCTGGGAGACAACAGCTGCAGCAGCGACATGACCGATTCCTCCACAGCATCTTCCTCAGCATCGGGCACTAGCGAGGCCCCCGACTGCCCCGCTCACCCAGGCCTGCCTGGTCCTGGTTTCCAGCCTGGTGTGGATGATGACAGCCTGGCGCGGATCCTGAGTTTCAGTGACTCTGACCTTGGTGGGGAAGAGGAGGAGAAGGAGGAAGGGGGTATGGGGAACCTGGACAACTTCAGCTGCTTCCACCCAGCTGACATCTTTGGTACTGGTGACCCTGGTGGCCTGGCCAGCTGGACCCATAGCTATTCTGGCTCTAGCCTCACATCAGGGATCCTGGATGAAAATGCCAACCTGGATGCCAGCTGCTTCCTAAACGGTGGCCTTGAAGGGTCAAGAGAAGGCAGCCTCCCTGGCACCTCAGTGCCGCTCAGTGTGGACGCCGGCCAGAGCAGCTCGGTGGATCTCAGCTTGTCTTCCTGTGACTCCTTTGAGTTGCTCCAGGCTCTGCCAGATTATAGTCTGGGGCCTCACTACACTTCCCAGAAGGTGTCTGACAGCCTGGACAACCTTGAGTCACCCCACTTCCCTTTGCCTGGCCTCTCTCCACCTGGGGACGTCAGCACTTGCTTCCTGGAGACCCTCATGGGCTTGTCCGAGCCAGCTGCTGAAGCCCTGGCTCCCTTCATCGACAGCCAGTTTGAGGACCCTGCCCCAGCATCTCTCATGGAGCCTATGCTGGTGTGAGGACTAGAATGCCTTTTCCCAGCCCCAAGAGCCCTGTTGCTGCTTTTTTGTAATTTTAGGGCTCCCCAAGGTCTGTATGTAACAGTCTCCCATTGGCTGGCTTACCCATGGGTGCCATGTGCACACTCCAGGTTTTCATGTAACACTCTTGATTTATTTATTTATTTTTTTTAACTTTTCTGTGCTAAAGAGAGGGTGGGGAGGGGGCTTCCCTTTCAGCTGCCCAGCGCCCCCCCATGCCCTTCATTGATCTTCCACCTCCACAACACGTGCCAGAAGAGGAGAAAACGTGGCTCCCCTGGAGCTTGGCAGACCACTTTTTGGTCACTGTATGATGTTCCTTAGCCAGAGGTGGTGAGACAGGGCTGAAATCAAGTGGCTTCTCCTGCCACCTTGAGCCCTAGACCCATGGGTGGCTAAATCCTCTGGACTGTGAAGACTTAATTTATTTCCATAATTTATTTGGAGACCGAGGCGGCTTTGGCTACTTCTCCATGGCTGGTGGGCAGTGCTGGGGGTGGTGTGGGCACAGACCCTTGTGAGTCCTTTTTGCCTGGTAGTCCTATCCCCTGCCCTGCCTGAGCTTTGGTGGAGACCAGGTCTGGATTTGAGCCCTGTGATCTACTGTGTCAACTGCCTGGCTCCTGGATGGCTAAGCAGGTGGGGGCTAGTCAAGGACACTGTCTGGGCAAGGGGAGGGGCTGGGCTGGCCAGCTGTGACCAACACTCCCTTCTGTCCCACCAGCCCCCTCTACTTCCTGCCTCTGCCCATCTTCTCCTCCCCAAGGGCCACAGCCTTTATTCCAGGCCCATTTATGTAGGAGGGGAAGGGGGGAAGTCAAAGGCCCAGAGAGGGCAAGGGGTTTACCTCGGGGCACAAAGCATGCCCCAGACTACTTATCTCAGGGCTTTCTGGGCACTGCACTCCAGTCTGGCACACCTGCCCATGCCCTGAGGCCAGTTGGTGAGGGGTGGCTCCTTAGGGCTTTTGTTTGCTGATACTGAATTTTGCAGCATAATTTCTATATTGTCCCTGAGTGTCAGAACTATAATTTATTCATTTTTCTCTGTGTCTGTGCCAAGAAACCCAGGCTCTAGACATGCCCCCTTGCCTAGGAGGCCTTACCAGCCTGCGTGCTTGTGGGAACACCTTGTACCTGTGCTTACAGGTACCAATAAAGAGGCTCTATTTTTAATAGTGTGGTCTGCGTTTGTGGGATGGGGAGCAAGGGTATACTCTCAGGGGGCAGTGGGGAGGGAGGGGGAGACAGGCCCTGGAGGGCAGTGTGGACACTGAAGCTATGTTGGGGGTGGGAGTAGGGCTACACAGCACATTTGGCCTCCTTCCAGGTGAGCCAGTCAGCTTGGAGGCAGGAACCAGCTGAGAGGCAGATGGAGCAGTTTTTCCTTTGGATTAACTCATTCTTCTCTGGTGGTTGCCTGGGGTGGTAGTGGGGAACAGCAGCAAGGTCTTCTGACATGAGGGTACCACACTGAGCTGGGGCCTGGCCCTGAGGGTGAAGTCACCTACCTGGGTGGGGACAGGTCGAGGGGATGTGGCTGGTGGAGGCCATGGGCTCAGCAACTGTCGTCCCTGGGGACACCGGAAGCTGCAGAACCTCATCTCTCTGCACCAGCCAGACCTGTCTGACCTGTCTGAGCTGCAGGCCAGAGGAGTAGGCCGTACCCTGCTCTGGGGAGCCCCAGTCTGGGTGCCTGAGGAAGGTCGACCTCTCCCTTAGGAATGATAATGATTTCTCTATCAGAAACCACTGATGGACATGAGATTTGGGTCTCCTTTTCTTGCTCTAATTCTCTGCCTCTGTTGGTATGTGCTGGGCTCAGTCATCTCTTTGGCTTACTGGTGAGAGCACAGACTCAACACTGGGCTCGAATGGTAGCTCTTCCACTACCTAGTGAAGTGACATGCAAATTACTTACCCCTCTGTGCCTGGGTGTCCTCAATAGTGTGCAAATAATAACACTGTTCCTCTCATAGGCTTGTTAAGCTCATACATACAAAGCATTTAGAAGCGTGCCTAGAACATGCAAGCCCTGTATTTGCAACTTCCACTCCATTTTCATGTTTCTGCCCTCTTCTTCTATGTTTAATCCTTTCATTTTTGCCTGTCCTTTAATTATCTGTCTCTTGACTCTGGACATGCATGGACATGGCCACATGGCCATATCAGTGGCCATTAGAGGACTGGTGGCTTAGAGTCTGGCCTGTGGTGGGGCAGTATGTCCCTATAACCAGCTTAGGTAGGGATAGCTGGGCCTTAGGCTTCTCAGGGTGGAGTACCCTGGTATGCTCAGTTGTCCCATCTCTTCCCTCTTCACTGGTGCCTGGTGACGCTTTTGTAGAGACTGCCTCAGCATACATGATCCAAAACCTGGGTCTCTCCAAGGGCTCTGAGGGTCTGCTCCGACTGGTCTGCGTGGCAGCCCTCAGCAGCTCCAGTGCCATGGCAGGAAGCCTCCACAGGCTTCTACCCCACGGATTCAGCCCATGGCTGGACTGAGTCCTGCCTGTGCCCATCGAGGGCCACAGGATCAATTCTTGACTTTTTTTTTTTTGAGATAAATGAAGACAACTTAGGTTTTACAGCAAGAAAAACATGATTAACGTACAATCCCTTTACAGCATCGTTCTCCATACAGACAGACCTGTCTCTCAATAAACCTGTCCCAACAGCACTGGGTTGTAAAGCACATCACAGGAAAGGGGACTGGGTTTTCCCACAGGAAAGATGGAGTAACTTGGGGAAAGCATTCCAGATCACCAACTCATACCAAGAGGCCATGCACACGACCAGTAGTATGTTATAAAAACAAGGCTCAGCAGCCATCAAGGACGACGCACGCTGCTCTAAAGGGATCCTTATCTGTTCACTGTTCCTAAACCTTAGTCACTGGACTTCTCTTGAAAACTGCCCATATCTGCATTCTACCCATTCTAAGTATTTTTCTTTGTTCCTTTCTTTTTTTTTTAAGAGACAGGGTCTTGCTCTGTTGCCCAAGCTAGAATGGAGTGGCACAATCATAGCTCACTGCAGCCTCAAACTCCTGGGCTCAAGCAGTCCTCTCTCAGCCTCCCAAAGTGCTGGGATTACAGGTGTGAACTACTGCACCTGGACCTAAGTATTTTCCTTTAAATCAATTGTATCAATATGTTTAAAAGTTAGACCCATCCTACCCATCCTATGGAAAAGCACCCATGAATTCCTGAGTTTGTTGTGCTAGTTTTTCTCTATTACACAAAAATGATGTATAGACACATAGTTATTAAACTTTAAATAAAATGTTTGCTGTGTATCACTGGCAGAGAGTTGTATCATGATTTGGGAAACAAATCTAATTTCCTGCCACAGATGGGGACACTGAGACCTAGAGAAGGGAAGGGATTTGAGAAGGTCACATGGGGAGATCCGAAGGCCTCTTGACTCCCAGTTCAGAGTTCCTTCCCCTGAGGCCAGACTGGCCCATTATTGCTATCCTGAAAAACAGGAAAAGCATTATTGGGAGCACAGCAAAGGTGACCTCTGTCACCCTCTTGCTAGTTGCAATTAACATTATTCATCTAAATAGGGACCACTGCATTTGCCACCTTAGGCATTAAAAGGGTTTCTGGAGGATGAATTAGTTGGCCAATGTCCTTTACGAAAGCTAAGTGGAGACTATTTTTTCTTGGTATGTATTTTCCTGTGCCAGGCAAGGGTAAACAGGTTTGTCCCAAACTGTTAAAGACCAGAAGAAGCCAGCAGAAGACTTGGGGAGCAGGTAAGGGGAGACAGATGTACGGACAGTGTAGGACAGTGGCCCTTGCGACCTGCAGGCCCTCTTACACAGGCCTCTGCTGTGAGGGCCTTCTGCAGCTGGTCCTCCTGCCTGGGCCCTCTGCCAGGCAGACTCGGTGGGTAGCATGGCAGGGGGGAACAGTTGCTTCTTTAGCTCCAGGATGCTGGGAACCAGGCAAGAGAGGGGAGGTAACAATTTAAAAATAGCTGTAGGGTATTTTTCTAACCACCATTCTACTGGGAGCTCCATCTTTGTCCCCGCTGCCCCCTCCCAGAGTCTGGGATAAAAGTGAGGTCTATTAGAAAGTATCCAATGAGCCCAGCAGATGTTAAGCCAGTTGGTATCTTTCTTTCCAGAGCAAAATTACTTCCTGTACCTTAAAAACATAGAGCTTTGGGATGTCCCTTAGGCCAGAGGAGGCATGAATCAAAATAAACCACAAACAGTATAGAAACAGGGAAGAATATGTCATTTTCTGAGTCCCTTCTCTGTTGACCCTCTTGTCGTCCCTCCATACAACTTCAGTAGATTGATGGCTTCTGCTGGCCTGGGTCCTTCTAACCACAGCTAGGGCCTCAGGGACCCCTGGGCCTTTTCCAAAATTTCCTCTCTTATCTTGGGATAGTTGGGGTGTTCTGAGAGGACCTAGAATAGAGACAGAATGGATGTGCAGCGTCAGACAGGAGTCCCTGCCACTATACCAGGCCCTTTCCTTGCCAGTGTTGGTGGCTTACGCTGTGGCAGACTTCGATGGCCTCCACAAATTTCTTGTCCTTCAAGTAGTTGAAAGCCAGTTTGAAACCTGTACAGGGACATGGAGAACACAAATGGTAGCACCCTGATGATCTGAGAACCCCTCTGCTTCCCACAACAGCCAGGGTACAGGCCTGGAGTTCTAGGGTCAGGCTAGGGGTCCTCCTGCCCACCTCCTACCCACACCCCACCCATGTGCACCTTGGCTGGCTGCCTTACCAATGGCAGGGTTGGCCTGATGACTATACTTCCAGGCCAGCTCGTAGTTGGTGGCTGCATCCTTGTAGGACTGTTCCTTCTCCATGATGAAGCCCATGTACTCATAGGCCTTGTAGCAGGACTGCAGGGAAAGGCGGTCAGAGTCTCTGTGGAGTGCTAGCCACAGCCGGTCCAGGGGCCGAGGTGGTACCGGGACCAGGAGAGGGGAAGGGACGGTGGTGACCTGCATTAAACCAAACCACAAAGGAACCCCAAGGGCACCCCCAGCCTTGCGAGGGACGAACTGTGTGCCTCCAGCCCGGCTACCCCAATGGGGGCAAAACCCCTTTCTGCGCAGCCCTTCTGTCCCTGGTTCGTGGCACGCTCTCACCTGCAAATGCCCTTCCTGGCCAGACCCCACGAGCCTGTCCCATCTCTCTCCGCCATTGTATTCCCTCCTGTGGGCATGGCCCGACCCCTGCGCGCCTGAGCTCGCAGTTCCTGTCCTCGTCTACCGCCCACGTGCCCTTCTAGTCCCACTTCTTCTGGTCTGGTCCCTATTTCCTGTCTCCTCTGTCCCCGAAGCCTGCGCACCCTTCCTGGAGCGCTGGAACCACCCTCCCATAGCCCCAACCCCTGCCCGGTCGCCCGGACGTCACTGCGCCCCCTCGCCTTGTTGTACTGCACGCAGCGCCGCAGCAGCTCTGAGGCGAGGTCGAACTTGCCGCCCTGGCAGTAGATGTCGGCCAGCAGGAGCCAGCCCTTCTCCAGGTCCTCAGCCTCAGCCAGCACCCACGGGGCCTTGGCCAGGCGCTTCAACTGCGTGCGTGCCTTGGGGATCTGCTTCAGGAGCATGTAGGCCTGCGCCAAGGCCAGCAGGGCGGGGACGCTGTCCTTCTGCACAGCAGGTGGGAAGCAGGTGTTGGCGCGCCTTGGCAGTGGGTGGGCCTGTGCCTTGCCTCCCGCCTGTCCCTGCCCCGGCTCACCTCGGCCTGCGCCATCTCGATGAAGTTGCCCAGCGCCGCCTCCACGTTAGCATTCTCCCTGGTGGCCAGCAGGCACAGGCCCTGCAGCAGCCGCAGCTGCGTCTGGCCGAAGGCTGAGTGCGGATAGAACTCACGCAGCAGCTTCTCGGCAGTGCGCACGCCGTGCTGCTCCGTCTCCTTCCTGTTGGTGGAGCCGCGGGCATCGGACGTTGGCAGGCCCTGGCCTCATGGCCCTCACTTGGTCTCCACCCAGAGGCTGTAGGCTCTCCCTGACTTACCCAGGGTTCCACCCCTGCCCCCACTGGTCCTTACTTGCTCTCAGCCACCAAGGTCTCAAAAACCTCTCCGCCCACAATCTCGTTGTCTGGGTTCAGACAGATCTGCACCATGTAGTAGGTGGTGCTCTGGCCCCAAGTGCTGTCCTTACGCGCTTTGTTTAAGAACTTCAAGGCTTCATTGGGCTGTCCTATGTGCCTGTAGTGGAGAAAACACCAAGAATTAGTTAGGGAAACTGAGGCTCAGAGAGCACAGGGATACACAGCAGCCACTCTGTGAATCTGCGCAAAGCAGGGGCTGGATCTCTGGTCTCCTGACCTTCTGCCTCCTGGTGCTGAGCCTCCTGCACATAGCTGCCCTGCAACACACCCAACTCACCAACAGTAGATGCCTCTGCAGTAGTTGAACCCCGGCTCCAAAGGCACCCGGCTGGACACCTTCTTGGCCAATTCAAAGAAGGCAGGAGTGTCTTCAAGTTTGCCACTTCTTCGTAGCAGATCGATTAATTTCCTCAATACCAAAAAATTATCTGAAATAAGAGAGTAGAAATCTCCAGGCTGTGATAGCCAACAGCTGTGTCAGGCAGGGGTGCAGTGGCCTGGCAGAGAGAGAAGCAAGGGGTGCTAGGCCCTTAGGAGGAGCCAGGAGACTCTGCCCATCTGGGCTAAGCAGAGACATTCCAACAGCTCCAGTGTCTCCTCTGGTCTCCAGTGCTGAGTGAAGAATAATGCTTAAAAAGAGCAATAATAGCAACTAACACTTACATAGTACTCATATTGTACCTGGCACTAAGTGCTTTACCTATATATTAACTACTAGCATCCCTGTTTTACAGGTGGGACAGTGAGATACAGAGAAGTTAAGTAATTTGCCTAAGGTTACACAGCTAGTAAGCGGTAGACCAGGACCAGGCAACCTGGCCCCAGGATGTACACTCCTAACCACTGCAACCTGCTGAGCCCATGGGCAGACTCTGAAGGGGAAGTTTTATGCTGTAGTGAATAGGAATGGAGCTACACATCAGGGGAGAATTTCTAGTCCTCTCCAGGTGGCTGTGACCTCAGAAGGGGACTGTGTTGGGCTGTGATTTGGGGACAGACAGGCTGTCCTGGGTCCAGTGCCAAGTGCCTGAGACCAGGAACTGGCCCCTTGGACTCGGGAAGGGCCGGCACGTTCCATTGGGTCTTTATCAGTTTCCTGCCTCTCTGGGAACAATCAGAGAGGAAGGGGCTTCCTCTGCCCACTCAGGAAGGAGGGGAGAGGGCCCACCCTTCTCCGGGAGAGCAGCCCTTGCTCAGTGGGAACTAATGTATGCAGTCTCAGTGGGCAGAATTACCTGGCGCTTTCTCCAGGACTTGGCGGTAGAGATTGATGGCTGCTTCATAATTCTGTTTTCTGAACAGCAGGTCAGCCATCATCTGTCAGAAAACACATAAGGCTCTGGAATTCCTGACAGCAGTTTGCATGGGTGTGGGGGGAGACAGGGTGTGTGTGGGGAGGTAGTGGGTGGTGGTATAAGGGAAGAAGGGAGAAAAGAACTTCCAAAACGCCTCCCTGGGCTCTGGGAGAAGATACCAGAAAGTGGAGACTGCCTGAGCAGGAGTTCAAAGGCAGCTGGGTTGAGGATGGAAGGGTAAGGCCACGGGTAGAGGCCAGTGGGGCCTTTTGATGGCCTACAGAGCCAGACCTTCCACCCAGGTCTGAGCACTGCCAATTCCAGACAACAGAGGGAGAGATGAGGACTCCCTCCTCTGCTCTGTAGCGCTTAGCCTCTGCTCCTGGGGTAGCCCTGGAGGAGGTTTGGTGATAGGGAGGAGAGAGGGAGGATGGGGAGGAGGGCTTTTCCACATACTTCCTGAAGCCCCAGGAACCTGTCCCACCCTTGCCTTCACCACAGTGGACGTAGTTTCCCCTGGAATGAATCAGCCTCACCCCTCCCCTTAGACTGGCCCAGGAGGATGATGCTGGTGCCTGCCAGCCAGCCCACCCCTCCTGGCTGAAGAGTGAGCAGGTGCAGCAAGGAGTCTTGTTTGCCTGACAGCCCCTCAGAGGTGTGTCAATGAGGCATCTGAGGGTATGGGGCTAGGAGGCAGCCTGCATCTGGTCACAGGGCCCCTGGGGAGGGGGCGAAGAGGGTCCTGTGGCCTCCTACCACAGAGGCGGTCTCGTGGTTCTTCTCAGTCTGCAGGAGGATGGCACAGTGCTGCTCGCACAGGTCCAGGTGCCCCTGGAGCAGGTAGAGCTGCGCCAGCTCCAACACCACCTGGGACAAGGCCAGACACGATAAACTAAGTAATGAACACTGTGGGAAAACGCGGGGATTGTCCTTGACAGTTCTTTCCCTCATACCCACTTCCATTAGCTCTGCCTTCAAAATATGTCTCAAATTCCCTGCGATAATGTGTCTGGCCCTCACCTCTTCCCACCAGTTCTCCAGTCATACCACATGTCTTACCAACTAACCTCTGAAAGTTGAGCCTGGCTACCTAGTCTTATCCTTCAGCTTCAGCTCTGGCCTCTCTCCGCTGGGAGCCCTCTGTGCCCCAGACTCTGGGGCAGGTACCCTTCCTCTGAGTTCCCATGGTGCCCTGTACCACACACAGGCCTGTATTATACAGCATCAGGACTGCCCATGCTCTCATCTGTACCCTCTGGGCAGGGGCCACATCTTGCCTCACTGTCTCCAGGGCCTGGCACAGTACCTGGCACATATTAGGTATCTGTTAAATGAGTGAATATGAAATGAATGAATGGATCTGTCACTAAGCTTTCCATCTGCTCTCTTAGTGTGAATATCACTGTTCCCTTATCTGGAGCCACACCTCCCTCACAGCTCTAACCTCCTTGGAAACTCAGCTTTGGTTTCATGCCCAAAGATCCCTGGTAGCCACAACGCTCATCATCTCCCCACCTCCAAGGGAGACCTGAAAATGTCAGACTAACATGACTCTCAGCAATGTCTTCTCCACTCCACCCCCCACAAATGGTGTCCAAAGTGAGCCTTCCCAGCCTTGCTCCAAGGGCTGTAGCAGGTGAGGGCCCAGGGTCAGCAGGAGCAGGTGTCTCACCTCAGGGGCCACTGCTGGCTGGCCTCCCATGCCTATCATATCTGCAGCTCCTTAGGGAGGGATGGAGAAGGAACTTGACCCTGCACCTGGTCAGGGAGCTTAGCAAGGCATTGTGCCCCAAGAGAGGGAGCAGAGTCTTGCTTTGAGGGCTGCCCACCTTATTGTCAATGGGCGAGTAGGAGAGGGCATCCTTATAAGCCTTTACTGCTTTGGCATACTCCTTCTCTGCCAGGTAGTGCTCTCCAAACCGGGTGCAGATACAGGCGGCCAGCTGCTTCTGGGACGGGATCATTTCTGGTTGCTCTAGTGGAACCCGCTTCAGTATCCGAGACTGGAGGTCCAAGGCCTTGGGAAACCAATAAAACCAGGATCAGAACCCCAGAGCCTTACATGTAAGTTCACAGAAAGTCCCAAACTCTTATTTCGAAGCCAGCTGTATTAGAAAGGGCATCTTAAGTGCCCTTGAGCAAATCTGAGTCACTCTGGACAGGCAAAGCCACTGGCTGAGTATACAGGAGGCAAGCTGGCACTACCTCTGGGGGCAGGAGCAGAAGCAAAGGCATACAAACAAAACATTGTACTTACCTGTTTACCTGCTTCCATCACACCTTGAGGCACTATGTCTAATTTGTTTTCGCTGCTCTAACAAGCACACAGTAGGTGCCCAATGCAGGCAGTGTTTTGTTCTGAATATATTGCCTTGTTGGGAATTTGAGGAAGTGCCCACAAATATTCCCAACACAAAATGATCAGGTGAGCAACCAGAGAGCATGGGGGCAAGAGGAAATGATGATGCCAGGGTGAAGTTGTAGGAAGTGGGCACGAATCAGCACTTGGTTCCCAAGGGACAAACAGAGGAATGGAAATCCACTGGTAAACAAGGGAATAAAGCATCTCAAGCAGTCTTCCTCTATAACCACAGAGTGTAACCCCAGGAACAAGTGAGAGGCCACAGCCCTGGTAGAAAAAGTGAGAAAGACGTGACAGGAATGGGCAGGGGCTCTCAGATCAGCCCAGTGTGGAAGGAGCAGGGGTTGGGACAGGCCAGACCTGGTTCAGATCTCAGCTCCATTGCTTGCTAGTACAGCCATGCACCACCGCGACTTTTCGGTCAACTGTGGACCACATGTACAATGGTGTTCCCATGAGATTATAATACCATATTTTTACTATATCTTTTCCATGTTCAGATATGTTTAGATACACAAATACTTGCCATTGTGTTAGAACTGCCTACGGTATTCAGTACAGTAACATGCTGTATGGGTTTGTAGCCTAGGAGTAATATGGTGTAGTAGACTATACCATATAGCTTAGGTGTGTAGTAGGCCATACCACCTAGGTTTGTATAAGGACACTATGATGTTCACACAAGGATGAAATCATATCTCTGTCATTAAGCAATGCATGACTGTTGCATGTGGTTTGGATGTGTTTCCCAAATTTCATGTGTTGGAAACTCAGTCTCCAATGAGGCAGTATTGAAAGGTGGGGCCTTTAAGAGGTGATTGGATCATGAGAGCAGAGCCCTCATTAATCCATCATTGCTTAATCTACTCATGGATTAATGGATTAATGGGTTATCATGGGAGTGGAACTGGTAGCTTTATAGGAAGAAGAAAAAGAGAGAATTAGGTAACATGTTAGCATGCTCAGCCCCCTCACCATGTGATGCTCTGTACCACCTTGGGTGCCACCTTGGGACTCTTCAGAAAGTGCCCACCAACAAGAAGGCACTCACCAGATAGGCCCCCTAAACCGTGGACTTCCTAGCCTCCATAACCATAAGAAGTAAGTTCCTTTTCTTTATAAATTACTCAGTTTCAGGTATTCTGTCACAAGCCAAGAGAAAACAGACTAATACAACTGTACTTGATTGTGGGCACATTTCTTTTTTTTTTTCTTTCTAATTTTTAAAAATTTGGTCAAGTGAAGCAGTGGGAGTGGAGAAGGAACAAAGGAATCTGTAACTGGTTGTGATCAATTAGTTATAAACACCACTGTACTCGGACCAGCCTGGGCACATTTCTTAACCTCATAAAGCCTTAACTTAGGTGGGAATGTCACAGTGCATATCTCAAAGGGCTACTGTGAGAATTAAATAAGAAAGCAAAAATTACAGAACCTAGCACACAGCATTCAATGCATGGGAGCTATTGTCATTGTCATCATCTTTAGGACAAAGGTATTGTCTTACTTCCTGCCTTCCCCAGCCCAGTGCAGCCCAGCTCAGAGCATTTCAGTGCACCATCACTGAATGAACAAGGACAGAGAGAGGTCAGAGGTGTAACCTAGGTCCTCTTTTAAGGAAGAAGTCTGGGGCTCTCCAGGCCAGAGCCCTACCCTTCCTCCTCCTTTAGCCCCCATCAGCAGAGGGAAGATGAAGAGTTTGAGTCTACTCATCAATTACCTTGTTCAAAGTCTCTATCACGTCTTCTTTTTTTTGGCTCTCGTAAACTTTTGCCAGCAAAAGCAAGCACTTAACATCATTCATCATGGATGGGATGTCTTTGGCTGCACATGGAAACTCAAATTAGTGTTCTCTGGCCCCTGGGAAGCTGGGTTGGTGGGGACGGCTGGGTTCAGAAGGTCTGGGTTCACGACTCCGGCTAAGAGGGGCAGTGGTAGGTGGGTAGTATGCCTGCTCCAAACGCTAGAAGCGAGTTAAAATGCTGCCTTACCAAATTCACATTCCAGTGCCTGCTTCAAAACTCTTTCTGCTTTGTTGAACTTCTTTAATTTGAGGAGCAGTTCAGCCAGGTTGCAGCACAGAAAGTCCTGTCCGCTAATCTTCTGGGCAGCCTCATAATAATTAATTGCCTTAGTGCAAACAAGAAACATTGGCCTCTGGTCTGGTTCTGCACTTAAGTGTCTGACACTACATTCCACGCAGTGGCCCCCACATCAGTGGCCACCTCCAGAACGTAGACGCCTGGTGAAAAGGCGAAAAGGCCCTCCCAGGGCTCAAGCCTCAGCTTAAGCAGGGATGGGTGGTGGTGGGGAGCTGCTGAGTTCTCCCTTTGGTACCCTACTGAGTAGGGAGCTGGGGTGGAAACTCAACTACTCTCCTCTCACCCAGACCCCCGACTCATGCACTCTCCTCCACTGTCCCTGCTGGGCTGGCCCTCCCCACCCCTGCCCACCACAGCCCAGCCTGACCTTGCTGTACTGGTGGGTCTTCACATAAGCTTGCCCGATCCTGCTGACCAGAAAGGCGTCATGCGGGTTCTTCCTATAGGCCTCATCATAGACCTCCAGGGCCTTCTCGGGCTGGAGGGGAAAGTGTCCAGGGGGTCTTTCTCTTCTCTCCCACTGGACAAGTGAGAATGGGGGGCCATTTGGCAAAGCTGTGAGGCCCCTCACTCACCTCCTGAATGTTCATGAAAGCATCGCCCAGTAGGAGGCTAGTGTGGGGGCCAGGCAGATGTTCACAAAGCTCACTGCAAGAGTAACCAAAAGCTTATTTCAGGCCTGTGCACCCCCCATATTCCTGAAGCCATCTCCTCTCTTCTTTCCCACTGATCCTGACTTTCATTCATTCATTCATCAACCAACACTTATAGAAAGCACACTGTGCATGAGGCCCTGTGCTAGCTACCTTAGATAGGCTCTCCTCATCTGTCATCTGGCCATGGCCAGGGCCTCTGCCTGTTCCTCTTGGTCTACCCCCAGCCTTCCAGATCCCTTCCCTATGGCAGCCACACTGCTCTTTCTGAAACTCCAAGCTTACTGTGCCTCCCTACCGTGCCATCCCTCTGCTGGATGGCCTCCCCTACTCCCCCAGCACCCCTGACCCCCACCTGAAATTGGCTAGATGGAGTTCTGCCTGAAGAAAGGAGTAGGAAGACACCCTCAAGGTCCCGATGCCAAATCATACAGAGACAGCAGCTTGGGGCTTCAGATCCCTGCTCTCCATCCTCAGCCACCCCACCTTGGCCACATCCAAGTCACTGGACATTACCCAAGGACAGGCAGAGCTAGGTACCAGGGCAGAAATGTGTTTCCATGGTTCCTTTGGCATTTGCTCTTGAAGCCAGGCCCACAATCTCCCACCAGAATGTGAGCCACGCAAGGGGTGCAGGGGAGTGGGGGAGGCAAGCAGCGCTCAGGGCCCATTCCGTTCTGTGTCCTCAGAACTCATCCCTCAGCAGGGCTTACTGACCTGTCATGCTCAAATTCTAACCCATGGGAAATTCCATACCTTTATCAAACACGCCCCGAGGATACAGTCTGGAGATCTAGGTTGAAGAACTACAATCTGAAGGAAACACTCCCTAAGATACCATCGGAGAGGCAGCTGCCCTTGTGCTGCCTGTGGGACTTACCGGTAGCACCCGATGTAGAGGCAGATGTCTTTGTGGGTCTGCAGGTAGATGCTGGCCATCTTCTCCTTGGCTTCCACGTAGCAGGGCTGCTTGGGTGTGATGTTCCTCAGCACACTGAGAGCCATGTCTACATTGCCCTTGCTCAGGGCCAAGTCCACGTTGGCGATGGTGATGCGGACCTCCTCTGGTGTGCCGCTGAACTCGTTGATGGCATCCTGCATGACCTTAGTGGCCTCATGCTAAAACATGGGACCCAAACAGACCCTCCATTTGGTGCACAAGTATACATTAGGCAATCAAAGAGCCTGGCTCCCGGGCCTACCCTGGGCCTCCAACATGCCCCAGTCCCCAGGGAAGAGAGCACAGCATTTCTTACCAGCTCCCCATTTAGCCGGAGGGCATCAACCAGTTCTAGTAAGATGGATACCCGCTCGCTGGGCTGCACAGAGGGCCTGTGGAACTTCTTGCCTTCTTCCATCTTCAGAGTTGGCAATTTCATGATCATTTTCAGTGTCTTTATTGCCTCTGGGTAGTCTCCAGCCTTGTTAAGGGCCCTGGCCTTGATGAAGTGGTAGAGGGGCTGGTCTCGAACCTGGGAGGAGCACAGCACACTATGTGGGGCTCCCGTTCACCGCTGCTGCTGCTGCTCACAGCAGCCAGGTCCAAGAATGCCCCGGGAGCTCACTGAGCCTGCCCCTGCCTTTGGGACAGCAGAAGAGTCTGAGGGACACAGGTAGCCCCTGGGGCTACTCTCTCAAGGCAAACGGGGGCTTCAGCTAGCTGGACTTTGGGATACTGAGTGTGTGACAGGGCACAGAGGTTTCCCACCTGGAAATTGTGGCTGACACCCAGTTCTAAGCTGTGGGAGCACATGGAAAAGTTGTCCTGGGCCAGGTAGATCTGGGCCATGAGGAGGTGGGCGTCCGCGGAGGTGGGGTCCAGCTCCAGGCAACGCTGCAGGGTGCTCTGGGCATTCTCTGGCTCTCCTAGAAATAATACACACACCTCTACATGCAGGGATCCTCGGGGACTCCTAGGCTCAATGTGTAAAGGCAGAATGAATTTTACAAGTCCTGATACCCATTTTACATGTCCTGATACCCAACTGGGTATTTTACCCAGTTCTATCCTGCTTCACTCAGAGGTCCCTTTCTGAAGTTAAAACTGCGCATTTTTGCCTTGACCCAGACAAAAGTCATGAAACTCAAACCTCAGTGTAACCTCCTTGTCTCATAACCTGCGGGGAGACAGCTAAGTCACTTCACTGCTCCATCTGGAGGCTCAGGGGAACATGTAAGTCTCAATTCCCACACCTAAGAGCAGAACAAAACCTAATAATAACAGCAACTATAGCAGCCACAATTTATGAAGCACCTACTCTATGTTTAACACTCGCAAAGCATTTTAGAAAGTCCACTTCAATATCTGCCCAGCCCTGTAAGGCTGGTATTATTACTGTCTTTTAAATGTAGGACCTAGAGCTCCAGTGATGTAAGCCACTCAGCTTGGTAGGTTCCAAGTGGGCATTTAAATGCAGGCCCATTGGGCTTCTGAGTCTCAGCTTGGAAGCCCCTGGCACTAGGGGGCTGAGGGGCCTCCCTGCAGCCAGGCTGGCATTTACAGGGTAGTAGTGGCAAGCTGGGAGTGTGTTTGGTGAGTTGGTAGGGGAGCCCTCCTCCCTCTGCTGCCAGGTCCCTCAACAGCTCCTCTTGGGGTCCATAACCTGGTGAGTGGGAGCACCTGCTTCTGGATTCCAAGCTCCCTGCTCGTTCCCTGTGTATTGTGGAAATGTGGAGAGGTCACTATGGCAACCTAAGCAGCTGGAGACCTTGCTTTGGCCTCAAACCTGTTGGCAGCTGCCAGTACCCTGGAGGGAGCCCTCCCATCCTGGCCTTGTACCAAGGAGACATTGAAGCTGTGGGTTAACCTAGCACCCAGATAAACAAAGAGAGGACCAAGGATGAAGACAGAAGCTCTCAGCAGAGTGTGACCAACACAATGTAGTGGACAGAGGACAGACATGGGGCCACAGTATTCTGGATCCTTTGGATGCCCCAGGACACCAGAGATGGGCCTGGTTTTCAGGCAGACAGGATGGGATGAAAGCTGCAGGGAGAGAGTACTTTGCGGGGGGCTCTGTGCCAGAGAGGACAACAGAGTACCCATGAGGGTTCTTCCTCTCTTTCCTTCTCTCTCCAGGGTCTGGGCCTTGGGATGGGAGGTAGAAGGGCCCCCAGAGGTTCTGAAAGCCTAATGGTACCAGGCCTCACCTCTCCATGAGACTTTTCCTAACACCTTTTAAAACTGCAGCCCGCTAACCTGCACACCCTTCCCTGCTTTAGCTTCTGCCATAGCATTACTGCATTCTAACAAACGATACAGTGTGCTGATTGCTTGTCAATATCCCCTTACTCTTTTTGAGCAACCCAGAAGATGTTCTGTATCCCAGAAGAAGTTCAATGACTGTTACCTGCACAGATCAAGTGAGTAATCTGAAAAAGGCTGAATGGGAGAGACCCCTGCTGGTGAGGGGGTCAGGAAGGTTACTGGCAGGTTGGAGGCTGGAAGGAGTGCACAGGCCTGGTGAGGGGCATGTGTACATGTGTGCATGCGTGTATATGCATGTGTGTGTGTCTATGTGTAAAGTTTCCCAGGCAGGGAGCCTGTGGACACAAATCCATGGGCAGAAGCCCCATCAGGTGACTGAGCAGATGAACAGATGTGAGAAGAGGCAAGGCCCCACCTGGCCTCTAGGACCCACTGGCTCACCTGAGAGATACTTGACCTGAGCCATCACATACAGGGGATCAACCAGAGCTGGTGCTGCTTTGACTACAGGATTCAAGATTACCATAACTTGTTTAAGAAGCGGAGACACGATCTGGCCTGGTGACCGGGGCTGTAGGAATAAGGGGGGATGGTTGTGTGGTTTGCCCTACTCTAAGAGAGACTCCCGGAGCTCTCAGGAAACATTCTCATTGAAGGGATTTTACTTCATTCCACACTTATTTATTATCCACTGTGTACCATCTAGTCCTAGAGCATGAGCTCCAGGAAATGGGGATTTAGTTTTGTTCGCTGTTGTGTCCTCAGTACCTAGAATGGTGTCTGGCACGTAGTAATGCACTCAAATATTTGTTGACTGACTCATTACAAGGCACTGGGGGGATATTAAGACCTGTGAAAATATGATCCTTGTCCACAAGGAATCTTGGCTGGCTGGGAAAGCAGGACAAACAAGTAAAGACTAACATGTTTCTTAGAAGGCTTCTGGGAAAAAAGGAGCCAAGTTCTTGTCTAGGATAAAGGCCACAGGCAGGGGCTGGTGCTCTGCTCCTCCAAGTGTGGTCCCTGGGCTAAACACATCAGCATCACCTGGGAGCTTGTTAGAGATGCAGGGCCCTGGGCTCCACCTGCATAGCCAGAATCTGCACTGGAACAACCTCCCAGGTGATTCATGTGCTGCACATTAAAGTTTGAAAAGCACTGGGCTCCCCAACCACCCAAGACTCAGAGTAACCTGGCGACTGACCGAGTGAGGTCCCTGCCTCTGTCCTTTCAGTGGGCACCATTCAATCCTATACTCCAGACCTTCACCATGAAGATGGGCTTTCCCCTAACCTGCTTGGGACAGAAGAGCAAGTACTCCTTGGCAATGTAGACCAAGAAGTGGGGGTCCAGCTTTTCAAAGTACTCAGAGCCCAGGGGGAGGCCCTGCATGCTAGAGAAGTGAAGCTCCACTGTCTCTTTCAGGAGCGCCGTGGTCGCCTGTTCCCCCTTGTGCTTCTTGGATGCCAGAAGGGCTTGGAGGAAAATCAGCACCTGTGGAAAAGAGGCCTGAGTCTCAGAGTCAATGCCAGCCTGGGCAGAGTTGGTAGGTGAGGGCAAGTGGAGGTCCAGGCCATCTTGGCTGCTTTCTATTGGAATTTGGTAGTGGGAGGAGGGCTGGAGACACAATCTTAGAGCAATCCGTGTCTCCGGAGAGCTCTGACCTCAGACTTCCCAAGGGACTGCTGCACTTCCTTCAGGAATTCCAGCTGGTTCTCAGCCTCTTCCAGTTGGCCTTCTAAGATCTGGCACCAGATCATCCCTGTAAGTAGGACAAAACAAGGATGAGTGGCCAGCTCCGAAGCAGACTCAGCAGTTCACCAAGTTGAGAAGCATGGAAGAGATGGTCGAAGGAAGGTGTTCCAGAGCAGGGAATCTTCACAGACTTAAAGCGCAATACACATTCATGGAAAAGAATTCAAATCATAAGGCAACATAGATAGAAAAACATCCCTAAGCCCATTCTTCTAAGTGAAGTATCACAAGAATGGAAAACAAGTCCCACATGTACTCACTGTTAAATTGGTACTAATTGATCAACACCTATGTACCCAAATGGAAGTAACATTCACAGGGCGTTGGGCAGGGTGGGAGGGGAGAGTAGGGGATGGGTGAATTCACACCTAATAGGTACGGCACGCGTGATGTCTGGGGTTTGGGCATGCTTGCAGCTCTGACTTGGGCAGTGCAAAGGCAATGTATGTAACCAAAGCATTTGTACCCCCATAATATTCTGAAATTTAAATAAATTTTAAAAAATAAATAAATAAAAAAATAGAAAAACATCCTTAGTTCAGTCTCTGACTTTATCAATGTCTCTCTCTAGATTTAAGCACTATTAAGAATTTGGGGTACTTTCCTTCAAACATTTTTCTAAGTATGTATTATATATTATTAATGTATACATGCACACACACAATTCAAACATATATATTTATATGTACGCATATGAACATATCAAGGGGTTTAGAGCACACACACACAGAAAAGGAATCAAATTCCATATATACCATCCTACAACTTACTTTTTTCTCTTTATATATGATAGACATATTTCCCCATCCCTTTATATGAATCTACCCTATTCTCTTTGATGACAACATAATATTCCATTGTGGATATAATCATTTATTTGACTACTGCCCTATTGAAGGACACCTCATTTGACATTTACTTGGTTTTCAATACTTAAATATTACAATGCTATGATGAATATATGTTCGAATTCCTGAAGGGAGAGCTCATGGGCCATAGGGCATGCATTTTTAAAATGTTGATAGGGGCCGGCTGAGGCTCATGCCTGTCATCCTAGCACTTTGGGAGGCTGAGGCGGGAGGATTGCTTGAGGTCTGGAGTTTGAGACAAGCCTGAGTAAGAGCGAGACCTCGTCTCTATAAAAAATAGAAAAATTAGCTGGGCATGGTGGCGCATGCCTGTAGTCCCAGTTACCCGGGAGGCTAAGGCAGGATCGCTTGAACCCAGGAGTTTGAAGTTGCTGTGAGCTAGGCTGACACCACTGCACTCTAGCCTGGGCAACAGAGTGAGACTTTGTCCCCCCTCCTCAAAAAAAAGTGTTGTTAGGTAGGGTCAATGTGCCCTCCAAAGATATTTGAATTTCTTACTGTCAAGAATTAAAAAGTGTCCTTTCCCTACAACCTCACAGTCATTCTTTAATCTTCGTCAGTCTAAAAAGTGAAAAACAACTAGTTTTATTTTACCTTTTTTTATTATTAGGGAGAATGAACATCTTTTCGTATTTTAAATAGCCTTTTCTTTCTGGTTTATTGGGTAGTGATTTTTTCTCTTTATATATGATAGACATATTTCCCCATCCCTTTATATGAATCTACCCTATTCTCTTTGATGACAACATAATATTCCATTGTGGATATAATCATTTATTTGACTACTGCCCTATTGAAGGACACCTCATTTGACATTTACTTGGTTTTCAATACTTAAATATTACAATGCTATGATGAATATATGTTCGAATTCCTGAAGGGAGAGCTCATGGGCCATAGGGCATGCATTTTTAAAATGTTGATAGGGGCCGGCTGAGGCTCATGCCTGTCATCCTAGCACTTTGGGAGGCTGAGGCGGGAGGATTGCTTGAGGTCTGGAGTTTGAGACAAGCCTGAGTAAGAGCGAGACCTCGTCTCTATAAAAAATAGAAAAATTAGCTGGGCATGGTGGCGCATGCCTGTAGTCCCAGTTACCCGGGAGGCTAAGGCAGGATCGCTTGAACCCAGGAGTTTGAAGTTGCTGTGAGCTAGGCTGACACCACTGCACTCTAGCCTGGGCAACAGAGTGAGACTTTGTCCCCCCTCCTCAAAAAAAAGTGTTGTTAGGTAGGGTCAATGTGCCCTCCAAAGATATTTGAATTTCTTACTGTCAAGAATTAAAAAGTGTCCTTTCCCTACAACCTCACAGTCATTCTTTAATCTTCGTCAGTCTAAAAAGTGAAAAGCAACTAGTTTTATTTTACCTTTTTTTATTATTAGGGAGAATGAACATCTTTTCGTATTTTAAATAGCCTTTTCTTTCTGGTTTATTGGGTAGTGATTTTTTCTCTTTATATATTAAGAATATTAATTCTTTGTTGTAAATGTTTTTGATTTATTTTCCATTTATCTTTTAACTATTTTTATAGTATCTTTTCCCATCTAATAATTTTAAATTTTTATGCAGTCAAATAGGTAAAATATTTTCAGCTTCTGAGTTTGCAGTTAGGCTTAGAATCCCCCGAGAAACCCAAGTCCTATTTAACTTTTATGTTTAAATACTCAAGTCACTTGGAATTTATTTTTGAGTATGGTGGAGATGGGGACTTACCTTTATTTTTTTCATGATGGATAACCAGGTGTCTAACGAGTAGTTATTGAACAGCCTATCAGTTTGCAATAAGGCCTATTTGTTTATTCCAGCCAGCACTGGCCTCAAGCTGACTTAATTACTGTGGTTTTATGATGTCTTGATGTTGGGAGGAAAAAAAATCTCTGTCCTTCCTATTCTTTTACAGATATTCTTTGGCTATTTTGGTATATTTATTCCTGATTGTCTTCCTAATCACCAGCTTGGTTTTCAATTCTATCCATCCCACTGTTTCACCTATCTATGGAATTTTTACCTTATAATAATGTTTCAAATTTTCACCAACAATTTCTTGTTCTCTGTACCTTTTTCACAGTAGCATGTTATTTACTCATTGACATAACAGCCTCTCCAAACACTGAAGGTGTTTCGGGGGAAAACTCTTTTCTGTATCTGACCTTAACTCTGCTCCTCAGAGGGCCACTGCTTTGCACGTTCAACTCGGCTGCCCTTTCAGACTGCTAGCAGATTTATAGACAAAGGACTAGACTGATGAGTATTAGCAGCTGGGCAGATTTCCCACATTGTTAAGGTCACTGATTTTCCCAGACAGGCCAGATAATATGGTGACTCCAGGACATACATGAGTAGGACAGGCATTCTGACCAGTGGACTTCCCTCTGGCTGACCGCTGGGGCTCTCCCTTGAAGGAGGAAGTGGGGAAGGACTCAGCCTGGTGGAGGAATGTTTTAGGAGATTTTGCCTCTGTGCCAAGCAGCCCAGTCGTTTTGTCCTTCAAGTTCCTGGTGATGGTGGGAAGTCATCTGGGACTCTGCTCCTCTCCCTCCTGCCCCAGTGCCCAATAACAGCCTCCTGGGTTCCAGTCACTGGTCTGGGCAAGGTTCCAATAATCCTCCTATATCTCGCTCACTGCCCCATGGCATGCATGCTTCTTCACTTAGCCTCTGGTGACCCTGAGCTTGGGTTTTTCAGTTTTTGTTTTTCCTCAAGCTCTTTGGGAAAAGCTGGTCTACTCATTTCTTTCACTGACCCATCTCTGCCTACATTGGCTTATGGGTTTCTAGCTGCTTGGAATTTTAATGTATTTGATACCATTTGCCTTACATCTTCTAGAAAAGTGAAATTCTTCAAAGTTTCTGGTCCACTGAAGGCACTTTTCCCTGTTTCTAGGGCTGCAACGGACTCATTGCCTTTTAAAAATGTCTTTCATCATTTTCATGGGATTTCAGTATGGTGGAGGAGAGGCATAGATTGGAGGAGGTCAGCCTGACATGCTGAACCAGAAGGCAAGATCAACTTCTCTGACAACTGTACTGTACAGATGAGGAGCCTGGAGTTTAGAAAAGAGAAGTGACTTGTCCCCAAACACACAGCTCCTCAGAGCCAGGGCAAGAACCAGCCTACCTTGAGCATGGGACCACACAACTTCCTCAACCCCAACTAAACACTGCTGCTTCGGTATTCACCAGAGACCGTGGAGTTGGGAGCTTTAAAAAAAATGTGTACAATGAAAATGGAGCTCTAGAGAATTCATTTGACATTTATAGAAAGGATAAAAAAAAAGCATCTGGACAAATAGGGAACTAAAACTCTCAAAATTACTCTTTGTGGTGGCTTTCCGCTCAGGGACCTACAGTAGGAGGGTCGACAGCTGGGAGTCTACAGGTTGTGTGTGCGTGGAGGTGGTGAGCAGAACCATTCGCCTGTGGGGACTGAGAAGAGGCAGGGCCTCCAGGGAGTATAAGGTTAAGGCTATGAGTCTTCCAGAGAAATCAAAGTGTAGACATCAGAGGTCTAACAGAGATCAGAGTGGCTTTTTTTTTTTTTTTGAAACATGAAACAGGGTCTTGCTCTGTTGCCCAGGCTAGAGTGCAGTGGCATCATCATAGCTCACTGCAACTTCAAACTCCTGGGCTCTAGTGATCCTCCTGCCTCAGCACCACCATGCCCAGCTAATTCTTCTAGTTTTTGTAGAAATGGGGTCTCGCTGTGTTGCTTAGGCTGGTCTCGAACTCTTAGCCTCAAGTGATCCTCCCACTTCAGCCTCCCAAAGTGCTAGGATAACAGGTGTGAGCTTCTGTGCCTGGCCCAGAGTGGCTTTGATCACACCTCTGAGCATTCCTGTGCCTCTTACATCTATTCTTGTGGATTTCCAGAAAGACACCCCATCGTACACTACACCTCTGAACTCACACACCCTTCAGGGAGAGTGCTTCCCACTGCCTCTCTTCTGGACCCATGAAAGCCACCCAGCTTGGCTAGCAACACCCACCCTCCCACCCCTTCCTGCCCGGCCTGCATAGACCTGTCATAGTAGCCATTCTGTTCTGGTTCAGTTTCATGCCCTCGGAGTACCACAGGGAGGCCTCCTTTACTTGGTTCTGCAGGATGTGGAGATAGCCCAACTCTGTGGCTGCACAGGCATAGGAGGGTGTGGCCACGAAGATGTGCTCAATGAAGTTACACACTTGCTGTAGAATTGCCTGGTGCCTGCCACACTGCAAGAAACAGGCATATGGGAACAGGGGAGAACAGTCAGTCCAACCTGTCTGAGCAAGGCCTTTTCAGGAAGGGGGCACAATTTGGGCTTGGTAGGCTTAGGAGAGCCCAGGAGGCACCCTATTTCTAGGTAGCTGGGTCTGTGGAGCTGTCTAACTCTCAAAGAACTTCCCACTGGCCACATCTGAGGATTCTGTCTCCAGCCACAGGGTCGTCTGAGGGACCTATCCCCTGTCTGGCCACAGTAACTGGTCCAAGCAAGAAGTTTTTCAAAGTGAGAGAAGTTCTTTGTGTCCACTGATGAGAAGTGGCGCTGAGGGCCGCCACCAGCTGTGATCCCTGCTATGTGTGGAGAACAAGGCAGAGAGAATCAGACACACAATGAGGGAGAGACGGTGTCTTGGTGGCATGCAACTCCACAGTTCTGGTCCCTGAGGTCCCAGAGCTGCCCTCATTCTTACGGCAATTCCTTCTGGTAAATCTTGCTTTGGGGCTGAAGAGACACAGATTCTTTAGCAACCTGGTCTATTTTGACCTTCCTTAATGTCAAAGAGGCCTAGGCGGGTCAACCTTCCCAGGTCACTTCCATAAAAAATAAATAAAAAAAGGAACTGGGTAGCCTGGCACCCAAGGCCAGAGCTGGGCATGGCTCTGCTTTCCGGCAGCTGTAATACTACCTGCTCTCCCCGAATACGGCACCACCCACTCCAAAAGCACTTTTGGACCCCAACTCCCTGATCTTCATAGCATCTCTGAGGGGCGTCTAGGACAGGGACACAGAGCCCACATGTCACTGTTATCAGCCAGAGGCAGTTAGGGGCCACGGGGTGTGGGTCACCAGTCTGAAAGCCAAGTTTGAGCTGGAGGGGGAGGGGCAGGGTGCTCAGGGAGCTTCCTGGGGGAGCAGGGTCTCCTCTGAGGAATGCATAGAGAAGCACTGTTTCAGAAACCAGCAAAGAATCCTCTTACCAGTCTGCTAATCACAAGAATTTTTTTAAGATGGAGGCTTGGATTTTGGGGCTCTCTTGTTTCTAGTGCCTTAATCAGATTTCTAACGTGACTGGCAGCCTGCAGGGAGAAAACAGATAATGTTGAAGGCAACATGCAAACCTGGAGTTGGATCATTGTTCTCAACCCTGGCTGCACATTAGCATCGGTGGGGGGATTTTAAAATACCCATGCCTGGGCCCCATCCCCAGAGATTCGGATTTAACTAGACTGGGGTGGCCCAGGCACCAGAATTATCACAAAGCCCTGTGGGTGGAACTTTGGGGAACATTCATTATTCACCCAGAGCTGACACTGCCCCTCTGTTCTTGAGTTTGTGAAGAGGAGCTGCCCTTTCAGACTCACCGAGGCAGTGCCAGGAGCCAGTCCTTGCTGTGTGTGCACTGTGGCCCGCCAGGCCAGCAGCAAACCACCTGTGCTGGCCCAGAAGCCTCTGCTCCACTTTGACATGAGTCACCACATTGATGCGTCTCTGTCATTCTAGTGAGCCCTCCCAACAGCCCTGTAAGTCAGTGTAACTATGAACTTTGCAGTGCAGCAGAGGAGAGGTCAGAAGGGTTAGGCAATTGTCCGAGGTCACCCAGACAGCTAGGTGACTGACTGATGCCAAAGCCTGGGTTCTTTCCCATTGGAGTAGGGAGTTCTTAGCTTCCAGCTACAACGTGCCAAAAGAGCAACCCCAGATGGCGAGGGTCCACTGTGTCCAGTAAGCACGAACAAGATTAGAACTAGGCAGCCAGGCTGGGGCGAAGAACAGATCCAAGGGTTTGAGGTAGGGGTGAAGGAGGGGCATTAAATGCTAACTCTGCTTCTGGGATTAACCCTCAGGCCAGGTCCCAGGAAGTGCTGCCCAGGGCTCTGGGGTCACGGGGAGCTGAGGACAGGCTTGTTTTCTTGTAACTACCCAGAGACAGTGCTGGGCCCTTTTCAAGGATTCCACCCAAATACAGACTATCCCCTTTACCTCACCCTACCCCACAAACCCACAGTCTCAGGACTACGCAGAAGGAACCAGAAGCTTCCTCTTTCCACCATAACCTCTTAGAGAGTCTTGATTTGCCATACTCTCCGCAAAGGCCATGTGTTTTGTTTATTCAGAAGGCAATGTTTTGGCCTTTTTGAAAATGAGAACCTGTCTAGGCACTGAGGTTTCATGAAGAATTCTAGGTGTTTCTGACTGCATTTGAGGGCTATTTTAGGTTTCTTTGGAAAATTACAAGGCTTAGGAGCAAGTCTGGGACCAGGTACTACCTGGCCAATGTACAAGTAATTCCAACCATTTGGTAAAAAAAAAAAAAGGCATTTCCTGAATTCTGAAACACTACCATGACTTCTACTATCAGTTAACATTGGTTGAATTATTGCAGTATGCCAGGCACTGTTCCAAACTTTTCCAATTCTCATCGCATTTAGTCCTTATAACAACCTCACAGCTGTGTGGAATTATGTCCATTTTACAAATGAGGAGCCTGAGGCTTATCCAGGTGGAGACACCTGCCCAGACTCCCACAGGTGGCATGTGGTAGAGCCAGCATCAACTTTACTGCCCGAGCTGCCTGACTCTCAAGCTGTACCATCCAAAGAGCCAAGCCAGAGTAGCCCTCCTTGGCTGGGAATATGGGGGTGGGGTGGAGAAGAGGAAACCAGGGGGCACCTTCCAAGGCCTTCGTGTTGGGTGTGGGGGACATGGTTACAAGGGGTTCCTCCTTGCCTCCATTTCAAGGCTCAACTTCTGAGTCTTGAAAAAACTTACTGTGGCCATGTTTCCTTCTCTTGTAAGCTCATGCACAGCTAGAATTTGGTAGGCATCAATATTGCTTTCATCTTTCTCTAGGATTCTGAAAGAGGAAAAAGAGGCACATGAACTGAGAGTATTGACAGACAAGGCTAGGATAGTGTATTGGCAACTTCTGACAGCCTTTTAATACCCATTCTTTCCTTCTTCTTTCAATAACAGAACTCCAAAATTAGCCAGGCACATGGCTGCCCAGAATTAAGACTGCATTTCCTAGCCTTCCTGTGCAGCTTAGGTGTGGCCATGTGACCATGGTCTGGTCAAAAAGATGTAAGTGAAAGTGATGAGTGTGATGTTCAGTTGTGCTCCAATGGTATGCCTTCCCTTTCCTCTCTTTTCTTCTTCCTGCTGTTTGGAATGTGGACCACATGAGCGACATCCTAGAAATGGTAGGGCAACAAGACAGAAGGGGCCTGGGACCCCACAGGGTTAAGCTACCATCTGAGCCCTGAAGCACCACCCAAACTTTACCTGAGAGAGGAATAACCTTTTATGTTATTTAAGTTACGTGTTTTGGGGTGTCTTTGTCATAGAAACCTATTCATAACCCACTGACTAGACATAACCATGGTACCATGGTCTGGGGGTGGCCAGAAAGGCATTTGGGGGCAGTCTGTGACCGTAAGATAGAAAGGGAACCTTGACTCAATCCTGTGTCGTTGTGAAGATACAGCTTGTGATCATACTATAAGATTTTCAATATTCTGTTTCTTTATAGAAAAAGTCAAGGAATATTTTTTAGCCTAGTCAGGGAATGGCGAGGGCTACTCTGATTAACATACAAAATGCCAACATGATTAGGCACAATCAGCATTCAAAAAGTTCTAACCATTTCTGATGATTCTGAAAGCACTGTGAACCTCATACATTTGAAAATTAAAAACAAAACAACAACACATTTTTATACAACTTATGGACCAAAGAAGAATCAGAATTGATATTAGAAAATTTTTAGAACCA
>NW_012133857.1:3044835-3045430 GCF_000956105.1 Propithecus coquereli | reverse complement strand
GTTTAAGGAGATAAGCTTCAGGGATCTAGGATCTAGGAAATTTTGTCCTCAAAGAACCTCCCGTCAAACATCCCTCCCTCCTCAAGCCATCTCTATTCCTACTCGAAATGCTTCAGGATTACACTTGGTGTCTGTTTTTCACATGTCCCTGTAATTCCTGAACTCTCTGCTCCCTAGCTTATGTACTAAATCTCTTCTCTCAAAGTCACCAGTGACCTTTTTCCCCTGAAGGTTTTTTTTTTTAGACACAGGGTCTCACCATGTTGTCCAGGCTAGACTTGAATTCCTGGGCTCAAGCAAAGCAATCCTCCCACCTCAGCCTCCCAAGTAGCTAAGACTACAGGCGTGGCCACTGCACGTGGCTTCCACTGAAGTTTTTATTAAAGTATATACCTAAAGTTTTAAAAAGTTTAATGATGCAATAGTCCCTAGTCCCACTCTCCCTTCACTCTCTTGCCGCTCCTCAGAGGCAACTGCTTTCCACCTGGTCAGTCCCACTGCTGTGGGTTCTTTGGATGGTTCCCTCCATATCTCTTCTATGCAATATGCCTACCCCTCTATTTCTTTCTTTAATTAATTAATTAATGTATTTATT
>NW_012133857.1:2956756-3043610 GCF_000956105.1 Propithecus coquereli | reverse complement strand
AAAGATAAAATAGGATCTATAAAACTAAATCTGGTTCTTTAAACAAACTAATAAGAGAGACAAACTATTTTAATACTGTTTAAAAAAAAAGAAAGAAAAACAAACAATATCAGGGATGAAAGGAGAAACACGATGACACAGAGCAGAGTTGTTTTTTTTTTTGAGACAGAATCTCACTCTGTTGTCCAGAGTAGCAGAATGCCATGGTGTCAGCCTAGCTCACAGCAACCTCAAACTCCTGGGCTCAAGTGATCTTACTGCCTCAGCCTCCTGAGTAGCTGAGACTATGGGTGAGCACCACGACACCCAGCTGATTTTTCTATTTTTAGTAGAGACAGGGTCTCACTCTTACTCAAGCTGGTGTCGAACTCCTGAGCTCAAGCAATCCTCCCACCTTGGCCTCCCAGAGTGCTAGGATTACAGGCATGAGCCACCGCACCCAGCCTTAGAGCAGAGTTTGAAAAAACAATGAGGGAATTCTATGAACCCCACTCCATGGGAAGGCTTCTATGATGGAAGGCACCAAGGTATTGGACTCAATTTGCTGGCATCAAAGACTGCCTCCCTGCATGTGGGCATGGCAGGGCCAGGGCAGGGAGGGGCCAAGCACACACCCAGGTGTGGCCTTCAGCCAGGTGCTGCCAGGTAAGTGGTTGGCCCAAGGCCAAGCCTCCAAAGCAAGCTCTTGCCAAGACACTGGCCAGGTCTGCACTGCAAGACAGGGAAGCTGAGGGCCCACACAGGCACTGCATATATGGTGTGGCACTTATGGGCTAGGCAGGGTGGAGTCGCTTTTGATTAGCTCCCAGCACCTCTCTATAAGATTCAAATTCCAGTTACCATCAGAGGAATAAGCATCTCTCCACAGGGAAGGAAGAGGTTTGTTTGTAATTTTTTTTTCTCAGAACTGACCTGTATATTACCACATAATTATTTCTGCAATTCATAGTGATGGCCCATGGGCCATTAACTCTTTTTAGGAAGAAAATTAAGATGATACATTTTAGAACTACTGTGATAACAATAGTTAGTGTTTAAGGAGATAAGCTTCAGGGATCTAGGATCTAGGAAATTTTGTCCTCAAAGAACCTCCCGTCAAACATCCCTCCCTCCTCAAGCCATCTCTATTCCTACTCGAAATGCTTCAGGATTACAGTTGGTGTCTGTTTTTCACATGTCCCTATAACTCCTGAACTCTCTGCTCCCTAGCTTATGTACTAAATCTCTTCTCTCAAAGTCACCAGTGACCTTTTTCCCCTGAAGGTTTTTTTTTTAGACACAGGCTCTCACCATGTTGTCCAGGCTAGACTTGAATTCCTGGGCTCAAGCAAAGCAATCCTCCCACCTCAGCCTCCCAAGTAGCTAAGACTACAGCCGTGGCCACTGCACGTGGCTTCCACTGAAGTTTTTATTAAAGTATATACCTAAAGTTTTAAAAAGTTGAATGATGCAATAGTCCCTAGTCCCACTCTCCCTTCACTCTCTTGCCGCTCCTCAGAGGCAACTGCTTTCCACCTGGTCAGTTCCATTGCTGTGGGTTCTTTGGATGGTTCCCTCCATATCTCTTCTATGCAATATGCCTACCCCTCTATTTCTTTCTTTAATTAATTAATTAATGTATTTATTTTATTCGCCACTGTACTAACAAGGATACCCCTCTATTTCCTGATTTATCCATTGTAGGCCACAGCTCCTAGCCTTGATTTACAACGGGTACTTAGTTTGCTTACATAAGTCCTCCCTTTCCTCCTCCTCCCAATATGAGCATAACACTATTCCTAACTCCTCTATTGGCGATATTTACCTTTACGTCTTTTTCCCCACCTTCCCATCTTGTAAGATGGTAGTTTTGGTATGGCACCCTTGGCTTGGAAAGGGAGGAAGCAGGACATTTGTACCGTGGCTCACCTGTGTCCTGTTTCTACCGTCTGCTCCCAGTCCTGCAGAGCCAGGAACAGCCGCATCTTCAGGACCAAGGCTGGCAGGAAGCTCCCTGAGGCCACAGTGACCTGGTTAACCACCTCCAGGGCCTCTGAGTAGTTCTGCTGCATCATGAAGTACGTTGCCTGTCGGGAGCCAGAGAGAAGAGCCTCCATCAGTGCCCATGAAGGGAGGTGGGGGTGTTGGTGTCTCTACAAGACAGGATTAGACCTGACATATGGGCACTGTGAGTCCTCTCTGCTGGGCCAGGGAGTCCTCAGGCCAAGAGAAGCAGCCCCTCACAGATCCTGGAGGAAGGAGTCATCACTCAGAGTGACAAATCAAGGTTGATGACAGTCTTGGGCTCTTAGGCAGGCAGGGCAGGGGCTCCAGGGAGATAGCTGAGCCCTGAGCTTGGGAAACTCAGTAGGTCTGGGATATAGCAAGGTCATGTGAGGGTCACCCCAAGGGGATGAGCTGGGGTCACTGGGCATTTTCCAATACCACAAATTGCTCATTCATTTCCCATTCACTTTCCTGAATTTCATCACTGAAACTGCTCACTGAAACCCAGTTTAGCAACTCTGCGTCAGTTAGGGTTTGTGGGCAACTCCTGCTACAGCAAGACTGTGGAGTTGTTGTTTTTTTTTTCCTGTCAAGGCCTATTAGGCTGGAGTCATGGCTTCTGCAGGCGAGTGCCAGCCACCAGGTTCTCCTGGGAGAGCCATGACACAGGTGCCCTGAGGGCCAAAGCACAATGCTTCCAAAAGACTTGAAATTGAACTCTGAAAGGATGGCTTATGTCAGACCTACAGTAAC
Organism: Propithecus coquereli; assembly: GCF_000956105.1. Taxonomy (NCBI): domain Eukaryota; kingdom Metazoa; phylum Chordata; class Mammalia; order Primates; family Indriidae; genus Propithecus; species Propithecus coquereli. The sequence goes on along the minus strand of NW_012133857.1, from coordinate 3,040,871 downwards.
CCTCTATTAAAAGACTTCTCATTAAAAACAAGAGGATTATTCTAAATAATGAAGATTTATATATAAATGTGTTCAATGCATCACTCTTTTAAAGTATACAACTGGAAACAATCCCAATATCTAAATAATAGGGATTGGGTTGGTAAATTACATTATGCCCATACAAGAGTGATTGGCTTTATGTAGATGCCCAAACTGACATTTGCTTATGACAATATATTGCACAAAGAAAAAGAAACTAAAATGACAATATGCCCTAGGATTAAAACTGTATTACACAGCAACGCTATCTCCCACCTTTTAGTGACTGCTATGTGTGAGCCTCCTTCAGGACCAGGAGTTGGCAGCTGATGACTCTCAGTGGCATCTCCCTCCTGAGATCTCCCATGGTTGAAGGGAGCTGCCTCACACCAGGTCACACCCCTCCCTGGAGCAGCCCACATCCAGTGTCTCGTCATTGAGGGGCACCCACTGAAGGGCAATCCGGCCCCAGCGTTCCCCATGAGTTGTCTGAGGCCTTTGCTGTGACTGTTCACAGCCCAACTTCTCTCCCCACAGGTGTTGGCCCCAAAAGGGCTCCCTGATAAGTCTCCTCACAATAATGTCCATTGCTGCTGCTGCTGCCCAGAAAACAAACTGAAAGCACCTACTGAACCCAAGCATGGCAAAAAGGCTGGAAGACACTGCCCTCGAATGTTAACATGAGTTGTTGTAGAGTGGTAGGACTAAGGATGTCATTTTAATTCATCTTTTGACTTTTTTAGAAATCTGTTTTTTAATGAGTAGGTATTCATATTTATAAGAAAAACATACACAAACAGAAGAGAATGAGAAAATGATTTTTCTCTCAAAGATGGCTTCAATGAGGGTCACAAAAGAAAAAGAAACTTAAGATCAGAAAACACAAAACATACAAAATATGCCTTCCTTCTTTTATGGCCAACTAAGCAAATTTAACAGGTGAGAAGAGGTGAAATGGGAGGAAGGAAAGAAGGAAGGAAGGAAGGGAGGGAGGGAGGGAAGGAGCAATGAGTAAAACCAAGAAAGAGGCAGAGAGAGAAAGCCTGAGAGAGCCAAGGCAGGGAAGACACTGAGAAGGCAACCCTGAGAAGCGCTCCCCATGCAGAATGAGACAGAAACTCAGGGCAAGCAGGAAGGAGCGTGAGAAGTAGAGTGGGCCCCGGGCTGCTGTGTGACCTGGCTGGTTGCTGGCCCCCTCTGGGCCTCTGCTCTTCAGCTACCAGATGAGGCACCTGGAGACTGAGGGTCTGGCCTGAGATCATCTGCTGGGTCTCTGGCTCCAGTGGCCCAGCCAGGGATGCTCCCATCTTTCCCCTCCCCACTGCTCACCTTTCCCATCAGCCCCAGCACATCTTTGGTGTCCTGAATGCCTTGTTCTAGGTACTTGATGGCTTTCTTCACAATGTGGGGCTTGTCTGAGGTGAGGTCTATCCAGCCTCGGAGTACAAGGGCCTGGGAAGAGAAGAAGATGAAAGATGAAGTCCTTGGTCCTGCATAGCCTCAACTTAGCCTGCTCGTGATCTACCCTTTGCCACCCTGCACCCTGAGGCTCTGCTTGGCACAACCACGTGCAAATCCCAGGGCATCCCTGCTCTCTCGTGGCCAGGTTTCCCACTGTTCCTTTGCCTGGAGTGCCCTACCCAGCAGCCCTCCCCTCCCAACCCAATCCCTTCACCTGCTGACCTACTACTAGTCTTCACAGCTCAGCCTAGGAGGCCCCTTAGGAGGCTCTCCACTATTGTTCCTGCCTGTTTACTTTACTCTGGGGTCAGGAGCGAGCACAGGGCCCGGGCAGGGCCATTCTTGACCTCTCCCCTCCGTAGGCCAACATGGGGCCTGGTCCTGCCTGTGAAGTTTGGGAATGCCCTCTGAGTGGGTGAGCAGGAGCCCTTCCATTCAGCCTGTCCTGGCAGGTGGGGAGGGCTAGGCCTGGGAGTAGGACTGAAGGGGCACTTGGAAGATCCTGTCCTGAAGCTTCCCTTGGTGGCCTGGACCAGCGTTTCTCTTTTTCTATTATTGCTCTCTGAAGGAGACTTTTTTGATATTTTCTTCTAACCAATTCCTCCCCCTCTAAGAAATTTTAATATCCCAGATATGCCATATCTGTGTATTGTGTACTGTATGTATATCTATGTTTTATACATAAAGAGTAAGATTTTTTTCATCCCCTCCCCCAAGAACCAATTTTTATACCCTTGAAAATTGACATCAGCCCTGCTAGCCCAGGCCTATGAGCTGAGCCACCACTCATATCAAGCAGATCACTACACAGAGAGAGTGGCCCAGTGTGGCAGTTCAGCTGGATTTTCAAAAGAATTAGGAAATCTGGGCTTCTTAGGTAAAAATCTTCTGATTTCTAAATGTCAACAATTAAAGGCTTTAAAAAAATAATACAGGCCACAGAAAACCTATCTAGGGATTAGACACTGGACAAATGCCAACGTGTAACCTCTGTGAAGCGCTGAGACAACGTGGGTGGGGCACGTGTGAGACCCAGTCTTGCTGGTGCCTGGGTGAGGCCCTTCCCCAGTTTCAGGCCCTTTGTCAGAGTAATGGGCTACCCCACTCTGATGTGTTGGAACACTACTTTCTTCAGTGTTACCCTCGTGATGCTTGCGGTGGGTACTTCTCTGGAGCCACAGGAGACCTTCAATATGCGGTCAACGTACTCTCTGGCCTTGTCATGGCGGCCTACAAGCCAGAGGCAGAGGCTGGCATAGTATAGGGCAGTATCACTGGCTGTCTTGCGTGATTCCTTTAGGCTGCACTCTAGCTCCTGAATTGCTTCTCGGTCTATAAGTCCAAGAGTAGAAGAAGAGGATGAGTTAGGATGCCCCTGGTTCTGCAGGGGCATCGAGGACGCAGGGAACCACTTCTAGACACTGTGGGTCTCTCTCAACACATCTAGCCAACTGTATGCCGCAGGGCCTGAAGACCAGCAGTACCTATCCCTGAGATGCCATGGGGCTGCCCAGGCCTGGAATCAGGTTTTTTGTCTGAGATTTATCTTTTCTTCTCTGTGCCCAGCAGTGTGCTAAGCAAACAGACCACAATTGAATTCTCTGCTTCAGGCCCATAACTCATGCTGGGTGGGGAAATAGCAGTTTATAGTCTTTCTTGGAACCTCTTCCTGACTCTGGAGAGGTGGAGATTAGGAGTAGAATTATTTATATTGGCTTGATTTTTCTGACAAGGTCTTGGCAAAAAAAGGAAGAATGTCTCCCCAACTCTTGGCATCTGGAGGGAGGACCCCTCTCACTGTCAATCTCTCTGCCTGCTCCCACTTGACTGGGCACAGTCATGGGGCTTTCTCTGAGGCCTCTAGGGGAGGGGAGCAGCAGCCACTCCTTGCTGGCCAACAGCATCTGCACAGTCACCAGTGCACACATCTCCTCTGGCAGCCCTTGAGTCTCTGGAGTGGGGCCTTCTTTCCCCTGTGGGGCCAGGTCTAGCTGAGCATGGCTGCACTCACCGATGGTTTCACAGCATTTGTGAGCATAAATGAGGGCTATGGTGGAGCACAAGGACACGTCTTGGTGATTCTGGATGCTCTCCAGGTCGCTGATGGCATCCTGGATGCGCTCTGCAAATAGAGTCCATGTGTTTATACTCTCAGGCTCCAGCTCCAGAAGCCAGGATATTATGTAGCAGACACATGCAGTCCCTATCATAGCTGACCCATGGCTTGGCACCACTTGGCTTTACCCAGAATCAGAAAACTAACTGGCTTGAAAGGTACCCAATGACCTGAGTTCCCCGAAGACTGGAGCTCCCTGAAAGGGTTGCTGCTACCATGGCCCAGGTTGCCAGGGGCTGGAGGTCTTATAGCTGAGAAATGTACCTATGAGTACTTGTGGGATACTTGTGAGGCTAGAATTATTGGCTGGGTCAGTTCTGAAGAAGGAACTTAGGCAGGGCATTCCCAGCTAGTGTTCAAGAGCAACTGATTCCATTTGTCCCTCCATGTCCCCTGACATTGGCCATGGGCAGCTCAGCCAGCCCTCAGCCCAGGACTGCCTTCTGCATGTTGGCAAGTCTGTACCTGCACAGGCCCCACTCCTCTCCCTGTACGTGTACCATACCTGTCTGTACACACACCTACCACTTCCTTTTCCTTTTCCTGTACTATCAGCTCTCAGCTTCCGAGTCTGGAATTAGTTCAAAACTCATGCAGCCATTTCTCCAATCACTCATTTTACAGATAGGGAAACTGAAGCAGCAGAGCAGGAATTGTGAGTACTCTAAGGTCTCAAAAGTCAACAAGATAGGGATTACATAGGCTTATGTGGATTGATGTAGGAATCCAGCCACTGAGTATAAGACTTTAAATGGGAACATAACTCCTGGGGTCAGAAGACCATTGCTGCCAAGTACTTACCTTCCCTGAGGACTCCATAGGCTTTAAAGAACTGCAACACAGGGTCATTGCTGAATTTCTCCAAGCCCACAGCCACAGCCTGCTGCACGTGGTGGAAGTACTTTTCCTGGCTATAGTAAATGATCCTAGCCTACATAGAAGAAGACACAGTTGCAATAGCCCCTGTCCCTTCTCTGTCTCTGTTCTGTCCCAGATAGGATGACACCTGCTCCCTTCCCTACCCCCTTCTCCTCCTCAGTTACGCAAAGGGAAGAGAAAGAGGGAACATTCAGGCCCCATCCTGTCTTTTAGGAGCCGTGGAAGCCACTCAATGCAGTTTCCTAGAAAGGAGTTTGAAGGTGTTTGTTTAGGGATTATCAACAGAATCTTGTTCCAAATGTGATAGGGAATTCAACTCAGGCTTTGTGTTATGAATGGAATAAAGGGGAAAGAGTGAAGACCAATAATAAGAAAAATTATACCAATAGCTGTAGTTAAAAGTTACGATGCGCTAACCACCTATTGAGAACTGTTATCAAGGGATTTACATCCATTGTCTTGTGCATGATCCTCTCTATATCTGTCACAGTTAAGGAAGCTGAAGACCATGGACACTACGGCTTGACAAAGGTCATGCAGTCATAGGTGCTGAGATTTTAAAGCTAAATCTCACTTCCCCTAAAGTTTGTTGGCGTTGGGTTGGAAATAGATGCGACTGGATTGTAAACAGCCTTGTGGGCCATTTGAAAGAGCCCAGACATCATCCTAAGGGTATCAGGAAGCAGTTGGAATGGTTTCAAGGAAAGGGATGTGTTCGGGCATATGTTTTTGCAAAAAGCACTCTGGCTGCTGTGTGTGCGTGCAGTGGTGCTGGTGAAGAATGCTGAAGCAGGGAAACCGGATGGGAGGGAGGCTGTTGCAGGTGCCCAGGGAAGAGATGGTGGTGGTCCTGGGCTAGGAGATAAAAAGAAGTGGATGAACCCATAAGACATTTGGAAGCTGACATTTCTTGATAGATAGGATCGCAAGATGGGTATGGGGAAGAGGTACGAATGGGGTCTGGGAGATCAAATGGTGGTGCCATCTACTGAGGTGGGGGATGAGGAAGAGGAGCAGGCGGGGCTGGGGGTGGGTAGAAGGGGAAGGGATGATGACAAGATGATGGAGATGGCTGAGTTGGTTTGGGGATGCTCAGGGGACAGGACTGGGTGGGGGATGCTAATTTGGGACTCAGGGTGCATAGAGGGTACAGAAGGCGATGAACTTGCCAGGGAGAGTGAGGCAAGAAAGGGCAGGAACGCCTGAGACTGCTGGGGATAGCGAAGGGCGGCCAGAGAGACGGCAGCCAGCAGCAGGGTGCGGGGTCACTGGGCCAGGGGCGGAGTGTTCCGGGAGGAGCGGCCGGCAGCTCCCGTCCACGCACCATAAGGCAGGCGTCATTGCTGCCCATCTCGGGCTGCTAGCGGCTCCGAGTCCGAGTCTGCTGGGCTGAGCGAAGCCGGATTCCGGAGTCAGGATTCCAGAGTCAGGATTCCAGGCACGCCTCTCGTGGCCGAAAGGGCGAGGTGCGAGCGTCCTTGGAAACGGCGCTGCCGGCCGGTTGCTAGAGCGACAGCGTGTGGAACGAGAGTAGCACGCTCCGCACGTGACAAGGCGCAGGCAATCGAGCGCCGAGAAAGCGAGTTCGTACAGGAACCCCAGTCGACCTGCCTTGTCCGCTCAGCTGTACCGGCCGCGGACGCCGAGCGGAGCCGCTGTCATGGGCCTGGGCAACAGCGCCGAAGAGACCGTGGGCGGTACCGAGGGGTACCACCTGTTCCAAGTGAGTCGCCCCCACGGCGCCGGTGACCTTGGCGGGGTGCCTGCAGCGATGCGCCCGGAGGTCTGGTCGCCGGCCGGTTGGCGACTGCGACGGGCCCCCGGCATGAGGGTTATCACCCGGGTGGCGGGCGGTGCCCTCTACCCGGTGGGAACGGCCTAGGAGAGGCGGCCTCGCGGGACTCCTGGCCCCGGCCCGTCTGCGGCCGCGGTCGGGCCCTGCGCCCGTCCCAAGTGCTAGCTGTGCGGGAAGCGGGAACGTTTCCTGGTCGGGCCGCCCGGAATAGGACTCTTACCGGGTGGAGAATGCACCAGCTCTAGCCGGCATGCACTTAGCACACATTCATGCTCGCTTGCTGTGTGCCGCACTCCGTGCCCGGCCTGGGGAGAGAGCCGGCAACGCCGAAGACCGGGCGGTCCCCGCCTCTGGTCTTACATTCCCGGGGGCGGGGTAGCCAAGCGGACGCCAGCTGCCGGGGAGCCAGTCGGCAAGCACGCCGCCCGTCATGGGCTCGGAAGGGCTTCAGGAGGAAACTGGGGAACGCGAGGGCCAGGAGAGTGCAGCAGAAGCCACGAGGAGAACGTTTGCAGCTGGGGGAGGGTCCCCAGGGTGAAATACTGCGGAGAGGGCCGTTGAGGAGGGGGCGGAAGATGGCCTTTAGATGCCACTACCGGGAGGTCTGGACGAGCAGGCTTCTGGGAAGCGGAGACGGAGTCGGGTTCCTAGAGTCTGGACGGGCTGTGAAGGTGACAAGAGGGTCCCGCAGCCAGATGGAGATTGGGGGTGGAGATTTGTGCCAGCGCGGGAAGTGCGGGGCGCTGTAGTGAAGGTGAGAGGGGCCGGAGGGTCTCTGACTCCTGAGTGCAGCGGGGGAGAAGCACACGCCCCCCTTCCCTAGTGAAAAGCAGGTGGACCCAGAAATGGGTGTAGATAGACAAGTTTGTTGGTTTGGTGCCTGTTGATGGTCTTTGTGTTGAAGGAAGAGTCTGTTACCAGCTATCACATGGGAGGGCTAAAGAAGGAGTTTTCTAACACAAAAGCCAAGCTGGCTTTGAGGACCCAGAGTTGACAGGGTTTACGCTTGGTAATGGGCTTTCTCATGGTGAGGCACCGGTAAGAAAATGTGGACAGTGGAATGTATCCAGCCAGGGGTGTCTTCCAACAGGTTTGATAGAAGGCAGAAGAATACGGGATATTGGCAAGACGGGGTGGTGAGGTGATAGTGGGAGTGAAGACAGGAGGGGCCTGATGGAGAGGGACAGATTGGAGATAGGTCAAGGGATCAGAGGTCGTCATTCACAAAAACAGGTATTTTTGAGTATTCTGGCAGGCAGAGTTCTAGGCACCAGAGGTAAAACAGTGAACAGAACAGACATCCCTGTTCTCATGGAGCTTACATTTGGATGCTGATAGGGAGAGCAGGGAGACCATAAAGAAATATGTGGTAGGTGGTAATAACTGCTAGCAAGAAAAATAAAGCAGGTTAAGGGGATAAGAGTGATGAGTGGGGGAGGTTGAGGCAGGAGTATTGCTTGAGCCCAGGAATTCGAGGCTACAGTGAGCCACGATTGCGCCGCTGTACTCCAGCCCAGGCAACAGAGCCAGACCTGTCTCTAAGGAAAAAAATGGGTGGGTGCTATTTTGGATAGAGTGGTCAAGAATGGTCTCTGCTCAGGTAACATTTGAACAGATGCTTCCAAAGGAGGAGTGGACAGTACAGATATTTAGGGAAATACTATTCCAGATAGAAGGACCAGCAAGTGCAGAGGCCCTGAGGTGGGTTGTACTTGTGTTTGAGGAAATGCCAGGAGGTGAGGCTGGTGTGCTTGGTGGATGTGGTGGGTATGAGGAGGAGATCAGCAGAGAATGAGACCATACTGCATGGAACCTTGCATGTTGTCATGAAGATTGAGGATTTTATCCTGAGATGTGGAGCCATTGGAAGGTTTTAACTGTAGGAGTGAAATGACCTACTTACATTAAAAAAAAAAAAATGAACAATTGTGTGTGCCGCATTCTATAAATATTGGCCTTCCCATTGTGTGCCCCACATGTTGGAGAAGACTCTGCCCTCAGCAAGCTTAGAGGGTTCACCAGGAAACTGCTGTTACAGAGCAGTGGTTGGGGGAGGGCTCTGGGTTAGATTTCCTGGGGTCAGATTATTGAATTACTTAGTACTTGTTTTCATCCATAATTTGGGGTTAGAAAAGGTTAAATGATGGACAAAGCAGGGGAGGTGGTGCCTTCCCCTGGCACCCAGTCAACCAACCTTTAGTAAATGTAAGCCAACATCATTGTGAATTCCATTAGGTTCCCTGATGGGGAAAATGGGAGGGAAGTTTTATGAAAGGCAGCACACTTCGTGGGGCTGTGGGGTATGAAGGGAGCTGGGTGGAGGGCAGTAGTTTTGTAGAAGTGGGGTGTAGTAGCAGCAGCTTAGATTATCTCAGCTATGGAGCCATGGTGAGTAAGGATGAGGCCCTACTGAGGGAATGGGAGTGTAGCTGGGCTGAGGACAAGGCCACAGGAGAGGGTGGGCAGACTGGGTGGGTTAGGGGAGGGCCAGGCCTGGGAAGGGGGCCTGTGGACCTCATTAATGGTGGAGGGTAGCTGACACACAATGCAGAGGAGGGGAACGGGCAGGCAGTGGGAGCAGTGGCTTTACCTGAGGGATCAGAGACAGGGAGCGTCTTGCTCTGTTACCTGAGCTAGAGTGTAGCAGCACCACCACAGCTCACAGCAACCTCAAACTCCTGTGCTCAAGCGATCCTCCTGCCTCAGCCTCCTGAGTAGCTGGGACTATAGGCAGGTGCCACCATGCCTGGTTAATTTTTTTTGCTTTTATTTTTTTTATGGAGACGAGGTCTCACTATGTTGTCCAGGCTTGTCCTGTGGTTTTCAAAAGACCGCTGAAGAGACAGAGGGCAGGGCCCAGAGCTTCCTTCCTTGCAACTGGGAGCAACTCACCCTCTGGGCCGGGCCACCTAGGGCTGGGATTGGTTGCTGGGCTCATTCCCATTGGAAGCCATGCAGCTTCCAGAGGTGGCAAGCAGGGGCTTAATTGGTGACACTGCCAGAAGGGAATCCTAATTCCAGGGACAAACTGGCCCTGATCCAAAGGTTCAGCAGGTTGTTCTCAGCTGGTTCTCTGTGCGCTCTCCTTCAGCTTGGGGAATCTAAGGATGGAAGGGCTGGTGGTGGGTAGCAGGAGCCACAGGGCCTTCCCCCGACGGGGCACAAGAACCTGAGACCACATGAGCCCTGTGCTCTCTTGGTTGGGGCCTGGCCTGATGCATGGGTCATCCAGTGCCCATAGCCAAAGGCCTGAGGGTGTGGGCCCACCTTCAGGGTCCAGGACCTTGGGACAAAGGCCACATTATTTGAGCAAGGCTCTGTAAAATGGGGCCTTTGAGATGAATTTCTGCCACAGCCTGCAAGGCCTGGTTGTTGTGCTTTTGAAGACAGCAGTGAGCTGGGGAGTTCAGGGAGGGGCAGGGAGCATCCTGGGGCTGGGAATGCCTCCTGGAGATGGTGTTCCACATGGACATGGAGGCGAGACTGAGGCTGGTGCTATAGCTGATCCACTGGGGAGGCTCCTCAGGCCACAGCCAGGCTGCAGGGATTGGTACTGCTTCCCCACCAGGCTCCCCAGCTCGGGCCCAGTCCTGCCCCTGGGGTCTGCTCTCATGTGCCAGCATGGCTCAGTGGCTTGCATCACCTGCTCGACTGAGCCTGGGTCTGCCATCCAGGGTCAGGGGTCCCCTGGGATCTGGCCACAGGCTGCCCTTCCCACTCCCTTCTGGGCACAGCCTTGGTTGCATCCTTCCTGGGGCCTGCCCGCCTCCACTGCAGTCGGGGCCCTCCCTTTTTGTCCAGTCTAAACCTTTCTGGTAAACCCTCTTGGCTTGCCGGCCAGCCCCAGCCGGGCGCTCTGGGGCAGCATTCCTGCAGGCCTGTGTCGGCTTGTCTCCCTGCTGCCTCCTGGTAGTCCCCGAGCTGCCCTGGGCCGTGAAGCATCTGTGCATCATGATCAGGAAAGAACCATTTTCTTGAGAAGAGTGTTTGTGTTCAGGAAGGTAGGGAGAAAGGATGGATGGAGTGAACCTTGACAATTCCCAGAACGGTTCATGCCAGGCATTTGTCCCCACAGGGACACTGGGAGTGGTGATGGTTTCTGAAATTGAGAGCGGGGGTGGGGGTGGGGGCTTCTCGGACAGCCATCGGGTTGGTGCAGTGACTGTGGCCTCTGCTGCGGGACAGGTGCAGGAGAACTCGCCAGCCCAGAAGGCGGGCCTGGAGGCCTACTTTGACTTCATCCTCACCATTGGGCATGCGAGGCTGGTGAGGCCCCTACCTTGTCTCTGCTTTGCTTGTGTTTGTGTGTGTGTGTCTGTGTTTGTGTCTGTCTGTCCCTCTGTCCCCCAGAGGACCCAGCTTGCTCCTGCCTCCCTTCTAGGGGGAGGGGGAGGCCCAGCCCTGTCTCCCCTTCCTCCTGGGCTATACTCAGAGCCTTATTGGGACCACTTAGAGCTCAGCTCCTGAGCTCTCTGGGATAGACTAGGGACAGATGGACTCTTGGAGGTGGCCACAAGGCCTAACGGGCCTGCCTCTTGGGGCATGTGTGAGGGCTCTGGCCAAGGGAAGCACAGAGGGGCAGCACCAGAGTGCTGTGGACTGAGGGAGCTTTTTTGCTTGCTTTGTCATGTTTACTGGCAGGCTGGGGGTGGAAGGGTTGGGTGTGGTGGGAGGTGGGGTTGCAGTGGCTGTAGGCCCAAGCCTGGTCTGTGAACCTGGGCCTAGCTACCACCCAGCCTATCCCCACACCAGGCTGCTGGCCACCAAGGCCATTGCCCCATCTCAGGCGCAGACTTGTACGAGGGTCCCAGCCCCTGTATGGGAGACCCTTGGAGTCAGCCCTGTTGCCTCTGCAGAATGAGGATAATGACACACTGATGGCGCTGCTGAAGGCCAATGTGGAGAAGCCCGTGAAGCTAGAGGTGTTCAGTATGAAGACCATGAGGGTGCGCGAGGTGGAGGTGGTGCCCAGCAACATGTGGGGCGGCCGGGGCCTGCTGGGCGCCAGTGTGCGCTTCTGCAGCTTCAGCAGGGCCCACGAGTACGTGTGGCACGTGCTGGTGAGTGTGGCGCCGCCCAGTGTGAGGGAGAGGGCGGGGCCGGCAAATCTGGGGCAGGTGGGGACATGCAGGAGGCAGGTGGGACCAGAGCCAGATGGCTAGAGAGGCCAACAGCCAGCGGGTTTACTAGAGGATTCTCCGAGGGCAGAGTCGGGTCCATCCCAGAGAAAGCAGCTCGTTACTACCTGAACAGGGTACCCTGCTTCTTGTTAGCCATGTGAGTCAGGGCACTCTTACCCTCTGTACCTGGGTTGCTTAATTTGAAAGGTGGGAATGCCATCTGCCGGAATGCTGCTGCTGCTGCTAGTCTCTCTCCCTATCTCTCTGCGCGCGCGCGCGCGCGTGCACACACACACACACACACACACACACACACACACACAGACACACAAACTGGCACATCTGTCTATGTCCCATGAGATTATAATACTGTATTTTTACTGTGTCTTTTCCACGTTTAGATAGATACTTACCATTGTGTTGGAATTGCCTATAGTCACATGATGCACAGGTTGGCGGCCTAGGAGCAATGGGCCATACACATAGCCCAGGTGTGCACTACGCTGTGCCATCTGGGTTTGTGTGAGGACACTCTAGGATATTCACACAATGATGAAATCACCTAATGACACATTTCTCAGAACGTATCCCTGTCGTTAAGCTACGTGACTCTCTATATAGTGGTTTTTCTGATATATTGTTATATGATCGATCAATATCTTAATGAGCCTCAGTGACTAAGCTGTCCTAGATGTTAGAGTCTGTTCACAGACACACATGCACGCCTGACACCTGCACATATCGATGGTGTCCAGGTTCTCAAATGTTCAGTCCTGTGGCTTAATGTAAGGAGCCTGAGCTAGAAGTTGGAAATTTGGTTTCTAGCCTCTTCTGTTGCTCACTGACTTCTTGGGGGAGCCTAGCCAAATTTCTCAATCTTTGCAGCCTGCCTCAGTTTGCCCATGAGTGAGATGGGACTGATGATGCAGACTCCTTTGCATTTCCCAGGGAGGCTGGGAGATTGGGAGTGGTAGAGCTTTCCAGGAGAGAAAGCAATCCTTGCTTGTATCCAGTTTTGCTCACTTCCCTCACCTCCCACCCCTAGGGCGCTTCAGCCACATGCCTACAGCAGTAGCAGCAATGCAGTTAGGCATTTACTGTGGCCAGGGTGTGGTTTTCTTTCTTTGCATATATTTCTTTAATCTTATCAGCTACCCTGTGAGTAGGTAAGTATGTATCCTACTCTTAATTGTGGGGAAACTGAGGCTGAGAGAAGTTCAGTAATTTGTTCAGTCACATAGCTAGCAGTTGGTAGAGCCAGGGATGGAGCCCAGGGTCAGAGTCCAGTGCTCATTGCTGAGCCATGGCATGGTGCTGCCCTCTGCTGGGCAAGCTGTAGACTGGAGGAGGGAGTCTGGGCTTGAAGCCTTGCTTGGGGATAGAGGACAAGTGTCCTACTCACTACCTGGAGAGGTGGCCTCCCCTGCCCCTTCTCCACCCCCACCCCCAACCTCCCACCTCGCCAGCAGTGAGGCTGATAGTTTGTGATTCTTTCCCCAGAATGTGGAACCATCTTCACCTGCTGCCCTTGCAGGCCTGCAGCCCTACACAGACTATGTGATTGGTGCAGACCAGCTCCTCCAGGAGGTGAGGAACCCATGGCTCGCCCCTCCCCAGGCCCCCTGGATGACGTGTGGAGAGATGGGTGCTGTCCATGAGAAGTGTCTCATTTTGTTGAGGTTTCCAGTCTGGTCCTGGGAGCAGGCCTCAGGTGCTGTGTGTTTCTTATAGTCTGAAGACTTTTTTACGCTCATCGAGTCCCATGAAGGGAGGCCCTTGAAGCTGATGATTTATAATACTGAGACTGACTCCTGCCGGGAGGTGACTCTAACTCCCAATGCAGCCTGGGGTGGAGACGGCAGGTACTTCCTGGAGTTGGAGGGCTGCAGGGCTAGGTGGGTGAGGTCTGACCAGTGGGCGTGTACCCCACAGTCCCATAGAGATCCTGAGGCTGACTACTGGTCCAGAAGTGCCCTTTCCAGCCCTCTTACTAGTAGTGGGTGGGGGTGGTGAAGGTGGGGAGGGCTGTGGGGTAAGCCCCTGGATTGAATGTTTCTGGCCTTTGGCAGTCTGGGGTGTGGCATCGGCTACGGGTATCTACACCGGATCCCAACTCGGCCCCCCAGCTACCACAAGAAGCCGCCTACTGCACCACCATCTGATGCCCCACCACCTGGTGCCCTGCCGCCTGGACCCATCCCACTGGACTCTTCTGCCCTGGAGATAGGTTCCAGGCAGAATGAATATGTGGAGGTATATGGGGAGCATCTGCCAACCAGGGAAGGAGGGGAGTTTCCTGTGGGCAGAGGGGCCTGCCAGCTGGGAAGGGAGAAGACTCTGGAGGCTGCCCCTGGGGAGCCATCAGCAACCTTCACCAGGGTGTCTGTGGGGCCCTTGTGCTCTGGGAGGCCCATCTGCTTCTGCGACCCAGTGGGAGCAGATGGCCCTGCTTGGGACAGTGAAATTCACTTTTGGCTCTCCTACCCCTTGGGTCTAGAGGTGAGGGTGGAGACGAGACACTAGTTGTCACATCTTCATTTCACAAGTGGGAAACTGAGGCTGAGATGGGCTTGTTCTGTGCCTCAGTGAGTCTGTGGTGAAGCCGGGCCAGGCGCTGGGCCTCCAGAGTCCCAGTTGAGATGGTTGTCTGGCTGAGTCTGCAGGGAAGCACTGGCCTTGCCTTCATGGCTGATGAGCTGGTCCTGAGAGCACCTTTGGGCACTGGGTTGGAGCCTGGGGTTTGTGCGGGGGCATCTGAGGATGCTCTCCAGGTATGCCTGAATTCAAGGAAGGCCCTCTCTTCTGTGCATCACTGAAGGGGGCCCAGGCAGCAAAGGGAATGTGTTGGGGCCGGGTGAGCAGCTGGGGCTTCTCAGCACAGTAAGGAGACTGCTCCTTCTGTGTCCACGCTGTAGGGGAGGCCTGGCTGGTGGTTAGGTTGGACTGTGAAATCCTTCACCTCAAGGCCCTGTCCTGATTGCGCCCTCCATTTCCTCCTCTTCTCTGGCTCCCCTAGGCCCTATTGCAGGCCCCTGGCTCCTCCATGAAGGGCCCACTTCCTGGGCCTGGGGATCTCAGCCATGGTGCTCCAGACCTTGGGGGACTTCCACGTTCCTTGGAGACTCCTCTTCACCCTCCACCTCCAGTGCAGCGAGTCATGGACCCAGGTATTGGGCAGGCCCTGGAGAGGAGTGGGCCCTGGGCTCAGGGCTGGACTTTGGCAGCAGTGCCAAAACTTTCCCTGGGGCCCGCTGACCCCTCATATCTCATATACAGCAAGATAGCTGCAGATCATCTAGTTCAGTACAGGGATGGGGAGTCCAATCCAGAGAAGAGAGGTGGCCTACTTCAGGTCACCAAGCAAACTGGAAACAGCAGAGTCTAGGTCTACTGCTACTGCACTACTCCCTTGATACCAACCCCAGACCCCTTTCTTTCCTCAGAAGCAGGCAGTGGGCACCTCTGGGGTTGGGTGAGAGGTATAACCAGGGCTGAGGGAGACAGTCTCACAGGCTGGGCCAGATGCCCCAGGAACAGGGCACGGTGAGCCCAGGGGATTGGCTTTCCAGTGGTCAGGGTTTTATGCTGGCAAAAAACTGTGCCCCTCCCCTAGGCTTCCTGGACGTGTCAGGTATTTCACTCTTGGACAGCAGCAATGCCAGTGTGTGGCCCAGCCCGCCCTCTTCCACAGTGCTGACTTCCACAGCTGTCTCAGCCTCAGCGCCAGAGGATGTCTGCTCTAGCAACAGTTCTCATGAGCGGGGCGGTGAGTGGCTAGCATCTCCTGAAGTCCTCTGGCAAGGACCCCAGGTTGCTGGGAAGCCTGCCATGAACTCCTGAGCTGGGTTAGAGGTTAACCATCTGGTTGAATACAGCCACATCAAGGCATCTATACACTCCATCCCCCATCCCCCATCAAGGCCTGAGGTGGCAGTGGGGGGTCAGTGGGGTTACTGACAGAACACGGCCCTGTGTTCTGCTGCAGGCCTCCTCAGCCTCACCTTCTGTGTTCCAGGTGAGACCACATGGTCTGGGTCAGAGTTTGAGGTCTCCTTCCTGGACAGCCCAGGTGCCCAAGCCCAGCTGGACCACCTGCCTCAGCTGACCCTTCCGGACAGTCTCACCTCTGCAGCCTCACCAGAAGATGGGCTATCTGCTGAGCTGCTTGAAGCCCAGGCTGAGGAGGAGCCGGCAAGCACAGAGAGCTCAGATTTCGGGGTGGAGGCTGAGGGGCGGGCCAGACAGGCCCAAGTCTCTACCTCAGAATAATACCCTGGGCTGTGACAGGGCTCTTAATGACATTTCATGAGGCCCAGATGTGGGCAGGCAGCCCAGCTCCTGTGTGATCCCAGCTCTGTATGTTCAGCTTCCTAGGCAGCAGCTCTAGGTGACGTGCAGGGACTTCTGCTGGCAGGGGGCTTGTGTCTGCTCAGGCCCTACTTCTGGTTTCCAGATGACCTCCCAGCATTTATCCTGACTGATGGTCTTGGTTTTGGGGGTTTCAAACAAGTCCTTCAGGGGTGATAGAGGGCTGGGACTAGCACCCCGGACTGAATATGTTTTATAGGAGATAGGGGAAGGATTCGCTGCGTAGGTGGGTCATGAAGCCTTAGTGTGTAGTCAAGAGGAGGCCATGGGCCTTGGGGGAGGATATCTTACGGTCATGCACCCTCAGGTCCAGTGCTTGTTCCTGCTCTGGTCACTGGGGCTGCCCAGGAGGCAGCAGAGTCAGGTCATAATCTAGCATGTAGAGGGGGTGAGGAAGGAAAAGCGTTGGTGTTGAGTGTTGGCCTGATTGCTTTGATCATTCCTGCATAGCTCAGCCAGCCCTGGCTGTACTGGCAGAGGCCCCCAAACACCAGTCACTGACTCTGTCAAGTGCCCTCATCCCTATGCTACACTGCCACAGTTGGCTCAGGTTAGCCAACATGCCAGTCATGGTTGGAGAAGAGAGGCAATGTACTTGCCCACCTCTCCTGGAGGGAGGGGGGTTGGAAGTTCTAGGCCCTTTAGCAGAGACCCACTTGTGCCAGAGACCACGATGTTTCTTCTTCCCCAGGGCCTACATGCCACAGAGCTAGTATCCCCAGTGGCGACACCTGTTAGCTCCCAAACTTAAACTACTATGTCTTCTAAGTATACAAGGCATCCAGATAGCCCCAATAGTGAATTAAGGTTGCAAATTAAAGTTCACCATCCTAAGCAGACTCTCAAAGCCAACTAGGTCTCTTCACATACAGCCCCCAACCCAAGGAGGAATTAGGGGCATAGACAAGAGTGGGTAAGGGCCCTTCTGTTCTTTCCTATAGAATGGGAGGAAGCTGTTCTGCCCACCCCCAGGTGCCTTTGGAGGCTAAGGCTAGGGACTCTGCTCAGTTCCTGCAGAGGAGTGCTCCATCTAGGGACGGCCCCTTATCAACTGCAGTCCCTACTGCTTTGACTGCATCCTCACCGTCTCACACTCCTTGCTAATTACTGTGAAAGCTGCCTCTGGCCTTGTCTTCTAGCTTCTTCCCAGTTTAAAGTCCTACTTTTATAGCATGATTTGTAATGTTGGCGTATGTATAGGGAACTCACAAGCTCTGGTAGGTCTGCAGGACAAGGGCTGTCTGTTCCGGGGTGAGTGGGCACAGACCAACTGTATGGAGAGAGGGCCCCAAACCAACAAACACTAAGTCTTAGGCACTGTGTGACTACATTTAAAGCAAACCCTTGTCAAGCCTACCAGAGCAGCCAATAGTGTGCAGACAGTGAGCCACTGTGTCCTGGATTGTCTGGGAGCTCAGTGTCAGTCTGCAGGAATGCAGGAAGTAGAACAGGATCGCCACAGGACTATTCTGGGGCCAGCTTCCCTTAACTCTGTAGCCTGGCGGTCTGACCCAAAGGTGCCCTCACCTGAAGGTTCTGGCTCTTCCCTCCCTCATTTTTACTTTCCCCTCCCCCATAAATTGGGGGATAAAATGGCTAACAATCCTACTTTCCAGGGTGAACGTGAAACCAGAGGATTTCTTACCTTTCTCTGTAAATCTATAAAGGAAAATGACAAGTGAAAAAAAATAAATGTGTACTACACTTTGAAATATTTTAACTAAAGCCTTTATTCTATACAACTGTGAAATACAGATTTTTACTCTTTTGGCATTGCAGACTGTCAAATTTTCTGGAAATCATATTACTGGTTTGACTGGAGGGGGGGGAAACGTACATGCTGGGGGTCAGATCTATGACAGGAAGGGAGCGCAACCACCCAAGGCTCAGCACACAGGGCAAAATAACCCAGCAAAACCCATTTCTTCAGCTCAAAGGCCCCTCGTGCAAACACAACTGAGGGCTGGTAATTTTTTTTTTTTTTTTTTGCCATTAATTCACAACTATTGCTAAAAAATGTACACCAAAAGTGCACTGTTGTATCCAACAGATAGAAAGGACTTTTAAAAAAAAGAAGCTGGTTGCTCTCTGAGGAAGGGATAATGACCATTTCAGCTCATTGGAAATGTGGCCACGTCTTTGCTCACTTTTTCAAAGTGCAGGAGACAATGGCCTGTCCACTTTCCAAAGGAAGCTGGCCAGCAGTGAGGGAACCCTGTCTCTGCAGTTGTGCGGATCAGAATATCTCATAAGTAAGGTATGGACCTGGGCCCATCAGCTGCCCCCAGCTGAACCTGTGAAGATATAGAAAAGAAAAAACCTTCCCCCACCTCCCTCCCCAGTCTCTGCTATTGTGAGGACAAGCCACACACAAGCTGGGGAGGCAACTGGACTGGAATAAACTGCCCTCTGAAGGCACTTGTGCTTCTGGCTTCGTACAGGAGGCTTGCCTTATGTAGTTTTATGGGGTGGACCATTGATCTAGTCTGAATACAAATGACCTTGGGGAAATCCAAAGTATTTTCTGCCAAAAGTTGAAGTGTTTATCCCCAATAAGTTATACTCTGTACAAGATCCAAATGATTCTATGAAAGCTTTAGATTGTTAGAAAGAACAGTGAAAAGAAGATCAGGATACAGGTACAACAAAAATCTGCATATAAAACTTTGGAAAAACAAATATGTATACTTCTCGGTTGTGACTATCAAATTAACTCACTATGATATCCCTTTACTCTGACACCGTAAGTTTTAAGTAACATTTGAATGAAATTAAAATTTCATCATGGTCTTAAGTTTTGATGATATCATGCTGCTCACTAGAGCAAGACCATGTGGTCTCAGCTGGCTTTGCCTATAAATAAGACTGGACACAGTGGAGGAAGGGGTGAAACAGCTGCACCTCCCTGGGGCTGCTGCACAGCCAGGGCATTGTGGGGGAGTGCAGCATCGCTGGGCACAGGCTGCGCAAACTCTGGCCCAGCAGTCCAAGTGCTGTGATTCCAGCACCTGGAATTTCAACACATCTTCCTACAAGAACACATCTGAGATGCAATATTAAAAACAAGCCCAACATTAATCATTTATTATGAAACGGGCTGGTTCTCAAATTGTGCAACAGCAAATTCCCATTAAAAATAACTATCTTAAATGGTGAAAACAATTTTTTTTATGACAAACTTGGAAAAAGCCTTCATAGCTACTGCATGAATGGAATGTACTCTCTTAGAAAAGCTACAGACTGGGTTTGAAGTCGAAACACAGTGACAGATGTGTCCTGACCAATGTGTCACTAACAAGTGCTAACAAAGATAAGGTCCTTTGAAACAAAAGGAGGAAGCAAAGTCTGCACTGGCCTGTTGTCAGTTCTCTGTACATCTCGCAAGACAGTGTCTGCTTGGGGCTCTTCTGCTCTTGCACTCTGCTCCTCTGGGGACAGCTTAATCTACACGTGGAGACTGGTTTCTATATTACATCTCAATTAGTCACTTCAATTGAAAGATAATCTCGGTCCATACCAAGTCAGCCGTTAGGAGTCTTGCTCCCGTTGGGGCTCAGTGGGCTTCCTAGGACTACTCTTGGGGCCATAGAGGAAGGTAGTAAATGAATACCCAGGAGCATTAGCCCACCCTTCACGTGGACTTCTGACGGTAGTGGAGGGTGAGGTCACCACCACTCTTCCATATGAAGTGCTTCACTGTTCGAAGGTCCATATTTGGATCCAAAACCTGAATAGCGAAAAAGAAAACATTTCAGTCCCTAATATCTAAAACTTTACCGTGTTAACTCAGGGACTTTCATCAGATGATCCAGCCTGTTCACTGCTCTCCCCTGCCTGGTGGCCTGCTCTGGCTGTCTCAGCTTCCATGCATGTAGGCCCGAAACTGGGCACAGCGAGATGTGCATCCTTTGTGACTATGCCAGAAAAACCAAGCCCTCTTTCAACCATTCCTCTGAAGGCATGCCTTGAGCACAAAAATAGCTCTGCCATTTCTGCACCTACCTCCACTCCGAATCTTAAACTAACATGGCATACGCTGCTCTGCAAATCAGAAAGACTTTATGTGTCATTTTCTTGTCAGGAAATAAAAAAAGCTACCAGCACATCCACACTTGTCTATGTGTGTATTTAAATCTATGTGTCCTTTTCCTGAAAACCTTCCTAGGGGTAAAC
This sequence comes from Propithecus coquereli, assembly GCF_000956105.1. NCBI lineage: Eukaryota > Metazoa > Chordata > Mammalia > Primates > Indriidae > Propithecus > Propithecus coquereli. The sequence continues at coordinate 3,020,938 of NW_012133857.1, read as the reverse complement.
AGGAGCGTTAGGGTGGACTTAAGAGCCACTCGGAAGGGGCCTCACCACTAGGTGGGAGAAAGACCCAGGACTCCTTACAGCCTCTCTGAAAGCAGAAGCCCCCTCAAAGGCAATAGATTTGGGAACTATAATCACACCATATTATGTCACTTTCTGAGCACCAGCACTGGAAAAAATGGGGATGTGGTCCTCAAGTCTACTTACCTGGTCCTGGCACAAAAGTTCAATTTTCTCCTCTGCCAATACAGCAATATCCTCTTCTTTTTCCTGTTCTCCTGATTTTTCATTATTAGAAGAGCTAGTTGTTTGAGATTCATTATCCAAGTTGATAATTTTCTCATAAACATGTTCCATAACTTTCCGGACTTGAAGCATGTCACTAGCAGAGAGTCTATCCCTGTAAAAAGCAGTAGCATATTGTGACATCAGGGAAATCACTAGATATCTCTACCATATTACTTTTCTTTGGTGTTAACATTTTATAAAGATAAAACATACCACAGAAACAAACCAATAAATGTCAAGGCCTTCCAGGAGTGGGGAACCTGCAGCCTTAACGCCAAATGTGGCCTTCTAGATCTGTAAGTGCAGCCTTTTGACTGAATCCAAATTTTACAGAACAAATCCTCTTATTAAAAGGGGTGCAGGAGAGAAAGATGAAGCTTTTCTTAACTCCTCTGGTGCTTAAAAAAGAACAATCTTGAAATCAGAAGGCCACAGCATCCCCACCTCTGCAAGATTTTCTACAGTGTACTCCTAAAACAGATTATATGCAACTAAATGAGATTAATTCATGTTCTTAAAATTTACATATACACATAGAATAGCAGCCTTGGGTTTTAGTCCCTTGAATACTTTCCCAGAGCAAGGGCAAACTAAATACTCCTGGACAGGAAGGCAGCCCCCAGTGCTTACGAGGGACGGATGCTCTTGGTGCTCAATTTTCCCTGGGCTCTCCTCTCCACTGCCATGCCTTTCAACTAGCACCTGTGGGCAGATGATGCCCCATTCTAGACCTTGAGTCTCAACCTTCTGCTCTAGACCACAAACCCAATAGCTGGCTGGGTATCTACAGCTGAATGTCTATAGGCACTTCAAACTCTACATGTCCCAAACTAGACTCATTAACTCCCTCAAACCTACTTCTGTATCTCTGACAAAAGTCAATAATAGTTAAACCAAGAAGCTTAAAACTCTGAAAGCCATCTTGAACTTCAGTCATTAAATTTAGTTGAAGTGATGTCTAGGACTCACTTTAAAATAACCCAGTGTGTATTTGTGTGGAGGGAGGTGGGTGAGAGAGTAGGTAGAGGTATAGGTGAAGCAAAATGTTTAGCAAGGTGCTGATAATTACAGAAGCTGTCTGATGGGCCAATGGGAGCTCATTAGCCTACTCTCTATAAATTTAGAAATCTCTGTAATAAAAAGGTTTTAAAATTTCTTGTTGATTTTACTTGCTAGGATATACATACTGTTCACAGTTCAGCATCCTATCCCTAAACTACTAAAATTCTTCTCTTGGGTTTCCCTGCCTTGACCCTCTGCCTGAGTTACATCCCACATTTGCTTAAAATCTCTAGTGTTTAGTCACTGCATGCTGTATGGGCTTGGCAACCAAATCCAGCGTCAATGAAACCTCTGCCTTTCTAATTACCTCCTAGTATCTCCCTGCTGCCCCTCCGTCCTACGCTGCAGTTACATGGGTCCTCATGCTGGGTCCTCTTGCTACTTTCCAGTATCCTGTGCATGCTCTGACTTCCACATCCCCAGTCAGACTGTTCCTTGGACCTAGAATATCTATCTTTTGAAGCTGTCCCCATTCTTACATGTCCAGATCAAATTTCATGTCCTTCAAGAAGCCTTCTGGAAGGCTCCAGCCAAAAACTCATTTCTTTCTCCCACTCTCATTATTCCCTAAGTATCCATAAAAGCAGTTATTGTACACAGGTTGTATCCTAAACTGTTATGATAAGAGAAAAAAACCATGTCTTATTTATTTTTGAACACCTGAAGACTACCACAGTTGATACTTAGTAAAGGGTTTAATGTATAAACTTTCAGTATTATAAAACTCAGCCTTAAATCTAGCACTTGCCTCCTTTGCAATCATAAGGAAAAAGAATCCTCTCCAGTAATTAATTAGATTAAGGCACCACACAACACTACATTTACTTACTTTTTTAAGGTTTTTGCTCCTGAAGATGCATGAGGTTGGAGGTAGAAGGGAATTTTGTTGAATTTGGGCATATTTTTCTGAAATATCAAAAGTTAAAAAGGTATAATAGTTTCTATTAGTTGACAAACTAAAATGATGTCAACAGGAAAATATGATTTACAAGTAATAATTATTTTACAATTAAAAGTAACTTTCTATGAAGTTTATAGTAAGTAATCAAATTATCTAAGTCAACCTTTGAAAAAATTTATCAAAAAAGTATAACATCTGGTTTTGTAATAAAAGATATGTAAAGACAAATTATATGTAGTATTAGTGGCAATAACAAATTATAGCATGGCTCTTCTTCAATAACAGTACAAGGTATTAAGGGAAACAAACTTTAATTTTTGAAGCCATAAAAACCAAAATTCAATATTCTGCATTAAAATATTGGGGCTAACACCTAAAGGCCCAAACAAAAACTTGAGTGTCTTGAGAGAAACCCACAACATTCGCCTTTGAGCAAGCCACACATTCTACGCTGGTGAGGCCCATTATCCAACTGAAAAGGCCAATCAGGTCCTCCCATTTTCTTTCCCTCTGACATCAGAATGAGGTCTGAGGTTTTAAGAAAGAGTGGAAACATCAGCCAAGAACGTAGATGTCTACCATGAGGTAAACCACATACTTAGATGAAGGATAAAATTATCTGGTCATCTTTTCTCAGGGTATTAATCCCCTCCGAGCTTCCATGTCATATCCTGTCTGGATGTCTCCTCTCAGCAATAGGCCACAGGTCTAAGGTCAGCAATGCACCCAAGGTGAGTTTCACACTCAAAGGAATTAGTGGTCTATGGGGAGCTCAGACATAGAGAAGACCACAGAATACCCATCAGGTGTTACACTGGCTTTAAGTTCTTGGAGTATATCTGGGATAGAAAATATATTTTCTAAAGGTTCTAGAGATTAAATTCCTTTTCATATGGCTTTAGGAATATATAAAATAAGCCAACAGTACATAACAGAGTCTAGAAACAGATCTAGGTGTATATAGAAATTTAGTACATGATACAGATAGCATTTCAAATTAGCAGAAAAAGGATAGATTAGTTAATAAATTGTGCTGGCACACTGGCTATCTCTTTGGGAAAAGTCAGAATCCTACCTCACACCAAGCAGAAGAATGAATTCTAGTAGGTTACAGATCTAGACATAAAAAATTATCATAAAGGTACTAGAAGAGAATATAGGAGAACATTCTTTGTTACTTTAGAGTGGGAAATACCTAAACAAGACATCAAACTCGAGTCATAAAGGATCAATTTGATTAAACTTTTGATTACATAAAAACTTCATCTGGCAAAAGACACTATGAACAAAGTAAAAATTTAAATGAGAGACACAGATAATAGTCAAAGGGTTAATATTCAATATAAAGAACTCCTATAAATCAGTAAGAAAGACAAACGACTCAACAGAAAAATGGGTAAAGAATACAAACAGGCAATTCACAGAAGAAATACAAATGGCCAATATGAAAAGATGCTTAACCTCACTATGAATTTTTTAAAAATCCATATTAAAACAATGAGATAACATTTGGCTATCTTTTAGCAAAGATTAAAAGTATCCAGCGTTGGTGCAGGTGTGGGGGAATGGGCACTCATACACTAACGGTGAGAGTGTAAACTGGTATAGCCTTCATGGAGGGCAATTTGGCAATATCTATCAAAATTTAAAATGTGCATACCCTTTGATCCAGCAATTCCACTTCTAGGAATTTATCCTAAAAAGTACACAAAGATATATGTACAAGGATGTTCACTGAAGCACTGTTTGTAATAGAAAACATTGGAAACAACCTAATTGTCCATTAATATGGGACTGATTAAATAAATTATGGTACCATTTACAACATGGAATATTATGCAGCCATTAAAAAGGAATGGTCCATATATAGAGACATGAAAAGATGGCTAAGATACATTTTTAAGTGAAAAAAAAGTTGCAGAACAGTATGTGTAAGAGATTTTGTGCAAAATAAAATGAACTACACATATATGTAAACAAATAATATATGCTTGTGTACGCAAAGAAAAAAGTACTGAAGGCTATGCATAAACTTATTAATAGCTGTTACCTCTGGGAGGAAGGATAGGGAATGAATGGGCAAGAATGAATGGGGAAGAAATAGGAGTTTTACTTCATTCATTTATTATTTATTGAAAAACTATTTATTATTTTTATAATTAAAACCCAACAAAGATAACTATATAAATAATTATCAATACTACTTCTGCAACTTTGGAACTTCAAGGAAGCAGCTAGGGATTCCACTTGGGAATCTAATGTTTAAGATTTAAGACTATATTGTCTAAATCAGTTAATTTATTAAGCTGGAAAAAATAGAAGGACAAAGTGAGAGTGGAGGACACTTACATCCACAGTGATGTCAATTACCCATTGTGGCACCGTCTCATTAAGAAGCATCGACTCAGTCTCACCCCCGGAATCTCGGCACAGCAGCCTAAACATAATCCAGCAAGTAGTAAGGGGCACAACAAATGCAGATGACAAAATCACTGTTAACAAACTTTAGAGGCAGGAACCCTTATGGATTTCATTTAGGATAATCCTCACTCAACAGCTGAGGAAATAAAGTACAGCCCAACAGAATGACTCACTCAGCTAAAAGGGAAAGTAGGCCCTCAAACTCAGACCCCCAGATTACAAGGCCACGCATATACACTATAGCTGCTTCTCTGAGTCCTTGGGTGACAACAGGAAACCTGGGTGCAAGCAAAGCATTGAAGAAAGGTCGCCTGCCAGTGCTACAGTGTATGGCAAAGGCCTTCACATGCAGTGGGGGCCAGGATATTTCTGATAATCACTCTCAGGAAACTACCATAAAGAGAGAATTCTGCACTCAAGGGTGAGACAAGCATTTTTTCTTCCTTCTGGCACCTACAGAAGACTAGAAGGCTCTCCCCTTGGTTCCATCAGGGCTTCAGTGGCAACTTGGGAGGTGAACCAGTCCAGCCCTTCCCTGCAGAGCCCCACACATGACTGCCTGGCACCCCAGGTCAAGCCAGCGTCAGCTGTAACAGTTCCCAGGAGCTGCCCAGCTCATCTTGGCTGGCCCAGCTTGAAGGAAGGTATTAACCTACTCTGATGCTCATCTGTGGGCAGAGACTTCTGGTGAGGCCATTTGTTCCCTGACCCTTGCAGTCACACAGGCAGAGTAAGACGAAGTGAGAGTTTCCTGCAGAGACCATCAGAGGAGCTGCCTTGAGGCAGGTATCTACCTCATTTTAACACTAGAGGCTGTCTTCTCAATTATTAGAATTATTAATAGAATGTGGTCTAACAGCAACAGACATTTCACTATCTCATGGACATGGGAAAGCTTCCAATCTCTGGCATCCCTAAAAGTTAACAATAAACAAACAACTTCTAACATCTGTTTGAGTCAATACTTCTTAGCAAATGGGAAGCTTTCTCAGGCAGAGCCTCTGGCTCTTCTTACCCATACCTGAACAGTGTGCGACCTCCAGCTTCACCAAAGATCACGGGTGTATGTGGGGGCACTTGAAAATACCCATTTCCCTTCTGTACTCGGTTCTCGTGCTCCCCATTTACTAGGAAAAGATGCAGGTGGTGTTAGTATCCAGAGTTAGTGCTAAAAACACAGACTCTAAACATTTTATTTCCACAAGCTTCAAAAACTGCAGGATTTTTAAAGTCAAAAGTCCTATAAGTCAGCCAGTTAGAAATAAAGGTAAAAAACAAGCAAAAGTTAAATTCCTGAAAATAAGAAACATGGCAACTTGTAGTGTACTTCATAAGAAATGACTACATTTTGGAGGATTTTCATAAAAGAGGAGATTAATGTTTGAGATTCAAAACAAAAACATAAACAACTACATCAGCCACAAGGAAATCTAGGACAGCCTGTTTATAAATGATGATCTGGGTTTCTTTTGTAGAATGCCAAGCTCTGAAAAATTTCTTGAGGGGAAAAAACATGTTTAAGGGCAGCCACAGCTAATGACAGAGGTATGAGGGAAAAATAAAATCCTCAAAGAGGCCACAATTTTACTTTTATTGTTTTCTGCACATTTCATTTCCACTCTGCATTCTTTGTAATCTTTTGATCCAGTTCAGTTGACTCCGACTCAAGTGCCAACTCATTCATGACCATCTCCCTATTGAAACTGGAAGCAAGTCTCACCCTCTAAAGTCCTATAGCACTTGTGGAACCTCTCTCCTAGCACCCAATACTTCTCTCTCTCTCTCTCAGAATACTTTCTGTAAGTAGCTCTCTGCCCTACCAGAATATAAGCCCCTGACGGACAAGGGCCATGCCCATGTATCCTCAGTACCCCCACCTGCAGCTTGCTAAGGGGTCTGAATACTCGTGCTGCTAATCAAACACCATTTGAACAATTCTGGAGTGTCCACTGAGCATGGTGCAGATGCCACAGCCTTAGCTCTGGATGAGGAGGTGGGCGAGCCCTGCCCTGCCTTCTTTCCCATGGCAGTTTGATATAAGGGATGATGTGGGGTTTCTGGTGATTTCTTCCTTGCGGCTCCCCCACCTTTTCCTAGCCTGGATCCAAGGGGTACTGACTTTACCACTGTTTTTGATTACTTAGTCTTTACTGTTTATTTGGGGCTCCGAGGGCATCCTGTCTAACTGGAAATGACCTGCCCACAGCAACATAGCTGTTAATCAATAGAGCCCATACCAGAACCTAGCTTTCTTGACCCTCTGTGGGAAGATTTCCCATTAGTTTCTCTGGCTCACAGTCCATTGTACAATTCTGACAGGGAGCAAAGTGGTCCAGGTGATGTAAAAGAAAAGCCACCATGGATGGGGCCAGTGCCCTCTCTCTGACAGAGACATCAGAAGACTGGTTTTTAAGGAAGCATGTCATCCTCTCATGAGAGATTTAAATTCTACAAATCATTATGGATGAATCTGTCGGCCACAACAAAGTCCCTGGCAGGAGGTACTCGCCATTGTTGCTCACTCCTGGTGGTCAGCAGAGAATCTTCAGTAGAGTAAGCCTCAGTAGGTGGGACTCAATGACTCCTCAACCAGCTGTAGGTTACACGAGATGTGAAATTCTAAGTTCCTTTCTTTCCCCCTTCCTTTAATCAAACTGAGCCAAATGCATACATTCAAAACATGTTCTCCACTGCTGCCCAGAGAAAGTTACTGACACTGCCTGTGGCACACACATCTTTTGAATGTCCTCAATGACATTAATATTTTATACACACTTGTTCATGTATCCTGCCACTTATGAGTTGGGATTTTGGTTTTTTTTTTTTTTTTTTTTTTAAACATTCAGAGTCAAAATCAGGTAGATCATCAAGCTAGGAAATACCAACATTTCAAGCCAACATGAAGTATGACAATGCAATGACAAACCTGGCTTTCTGGTACAGCTAATTAGCTAGCTTTGGAGGTAAATGCAAAAGGTCACAGATACTCGGAGGAATATTTTTGGAATAAGCCTGCTAAAGTGCCTAATTTTAAGGCAAAGGTCATTTGAGTATCTACAGGGTTTATTTTATCTATCTTGAGCAACCTAAGTGAAAGCCACACCACAAGATAGTCGGCTCTCTTGGAATCGCAGTCTCAGTTAAGACTGGATGGATGCTCTTATTTTGCAATGTGGAAGGGAGGACAATAAATTGGGCACACCACAAATATTTATTATGTCACATTTTAGCAAACAGTTTAAGTATCTTTTAGTTCTGAGTAATTCTTAACCAATTATCTGAATCTAAAAATACTAACCATGGTTTACTTCGTTTTCTTCTTCATCCATTGGATTTATGTGTGTTCTTGGCCAATATTCTAAGAGTGCCTGGAGCAAAAGTCCTCCTAAATTCACTGCAAAAAAGTTAATTAAAAACATTAAAAAAAATGGAAAAGAGTTAATTAGCTTTAACCTAAAAATAAAAGAAAAGAAGTAAAAATTTTAAGTTTCTACATATTCTGATGTTAAAATCTTAATCCAATGCCAATGATGTTTACAATCAAAACTTTAGAGATTTTGCCAAGTCTGCTAAAACTTTATCTTAGTATGTTTAAAGCAATGATAATACAGAGTAAACAGATATTCTACTTGATTGTTCAGATACGGTCATTCTTTAAAACAAACAAAAACAAAAATTACGTTCTTTAAAGGGCTATTTCCATATGAAGCCACTAAAACTGTATTTATATACATCAGGTATTTCCACATACCACATTCTTAGAATACTTACCAAGGATATAACTAACAAAATCTAAAGGACTTTTACAAAGATGATAGCAATAAAACAGCACAGATCTACTTCTCTTTCAGAGGGAAGAAGAAAATGGAAGGACACTTAAACTCACATTTGGGATCTGACCCATCAGGGCTGTTGAAACCAGCATCTTTTGCAGAAACCCAAGCAGCAAAACAGTCACTCTCATCCAAAGTAATAGTCAACATCTGTCAAAGGAAAAAGCTGTTGGTGGCATGCCTTTGAATACATCCTCCAAATAAGTCTCTAAACCTTTATTTATTTGTACTATTTAACTGAAGTGCTAAGCTATACATTCAGGGACCAAAATGTGTTTCATGTGATTCAATGCAACTGTTAATACAATTTAGTTTATTGGGATATCAAAGGCATTTAAACTGCATTTTGTAAGTATCAACACAACAATTTTTTTCTTTCATACTTAAAAACAAAGGACTCTGCAACTAATAATAATTATGAGCTATATGGGAAATCTTCAACTATCCCGAATTATACAAATATCAACTGCTAACTTACCCCTGTTTTTAAGTCTACTGAGAACCAATTTGGCACATATACCATTTTAAATCTTTTCTTAATTTCATCTTCAAAATCTACTTTGCCCAGATCTTCAACTTTACATGCCTATACATCAAAAAGAAAATATAATGATCAATATTAAGTGGTTAATTCATTTGATTCTGATTTTGTTATTCAAAAGTTTACACATTTTCACATTTGTCTAAATGAAAAAGTCTAAAATACAGTTCAAAAAGAAAGTTGTCAATTTCTTTTTTAATCTTAAAGTATTTGCCTTTAAATAACTATCTGTTGCTACTAAAATTTTAAATTAAAAAACCCCAAAATATTACTTGGTGGGGGAATTATAATTTAATTTTGTTGATACTGACATACTATCACACTTACCTGGAAGTAATGTCAAATGAAACTCAAAAGTAAGGGGGAAAAAAAAAACCTCCAAAGAACAAATAAGTTACTAAGCGCTTACTTTAAGAGAACTGTGAAGTTATCCTATAGCTGAAGACAACAGCTATAGGCAGTATTTTAATTCCCTTGTGTGTTTGTGTTTATTTATTTATTTTTTTTTGAGACAGAGTCTCACTCTGTCGCCCCGGGTAGAGTGCAGTGGCATCATCATAGCTCACTGCAGCCTCAAACACCTGGGCTCAAGTGATCCTCCTATCTCAGCCTCCTGAGTAGCTGGGACTACAGGCATGCACCACCGCACCCAGCTTATTTTTCTATTTTTAGCAGAGACATGGTCTTGCTTTTGCTCAGACTGGTCTCGAACTCCTGACCTTAAGAGATCTCCGTCCTCAGCCTCCCAGAGCGCTAGTAGGCAGCATTTTAGAAGTTTCTCTTTTTGATTATTATAATCCTTCCTTATTCTTTCTCTCATTCCCTAAGTATGTGTGCTCCCCAAAAGTCACGTCTTGAATTTTCTCTGGTGCCAAGTGGTATTTCCAACTGCAGCTCACATCAATTCTGAACTGTATCACAGAACACTCCCTTCCTCTTTATCCTAACAGAACTTGGCTCTTTCCTAAGGGCCCCACTTTGTCAGGCATCTTTTCAAAGGGAGATTGTGCTTATTCTCCCATATGCCATTGTTCCCCAATGCCACATGGAGACCACTACTCTACCATCTCCATGTAAAAACTCCTATTTCTTTGAGGCTCATGTCATTTAGCTGCTATAAACTTTCCTTCATTGCCATCTAGTTACGTCCATGGTCACTCTCTCTCATTTACTGGAGACTTGAGCCCTGACTCACTGTCTTGCAGTCCACCTCAAGTTCTTGCTTTCATCCTGGACAACATTACTGTCTACATGGATGACATGTATGACTTACCGGCCTCTCAACTCCTTGATAATATTGCCACTGTAAATGCATGGTCTCCAACCTCAACTGGATCACTAATGCTACCTGGGATTTCTTGTTTCCAAAGTCAGCTCTTCATAGCAAGTTTGTCAAATCTCTACTCATACTTTTGAAGTTGCCACCTCCCCACCAACATCAGCACATGACTCTGACTCTCTCTTCTCAAAAAAAGCGAGAAGCATTGACAAAATTCCTGTAACATTTTGCTACCGGTCTTCCTAGTGCAAGGGAAAAGGTGTCCCTTCTGGCTGTGCTCTGGTTCCCCTCAACCCTTGCTTCTTGGGACCTTGTACTATCATGTACCCTCTCATGTCTCTACTGGCTTCCCCCCATAAGCAGTGAAACATGCTCAAATTTCTTCCATTTTAAAAATACCCAAATGCCGAAACAAAACCAAACAAAAAACAAAACACTCCCTTAAGCCCTCTCTTACCCCTAAATCTTCTCCAGCTACACCTCGGCAAAGTCAAATTTCTTCAAAGATTATCTCCACTCAAATTCTCCATTTCTTCATTTCCCAATCACAACTCAACCCACTCCATTTGGATTTTGCCCTTAGGACTTTATTGTTTAAATCCATATGCATGTTACAGTCATATCTTAAATGAACTCTCAGCAGGCCGATACCATTAACAACAAGCTCCTTTCTCAAACACTCAATTAGTTCTTGAGCTGTTGTGGGTTCTTGGTTTTCTTACCCAATTTTATCATATACCTTTGTGGCTTCTTCTTTTCCCAACATCCCTGAAAGAATGATGACCCAGTTTCTTTTCTTCTTAGTCTATGTCCCTTGGAGACTCTGACATTTCTCATGACATCAACTGTAATTCATATGCTGATGACTGCTGAACCTTTTTCTCCAGCCCAGTTCTTTAATCTGTGCATTAGACTGTACAGCTGTATGCCTACCAGACACCTCTACCCAGATATCCCATATAAACTCAAATTTGTCATCTTTCTCAGCATGTCCCTTTCTCCTAATATCCCATTTTTCATTTTATATTCCCTCTATCACTTCCATTCACCAAACTATCCAATCCAGAAACCTGGGACTGATCCTTGTTTCTTCCTGTCTGTCATACTCCTTTCATTAAAGTATCAACCTTATTCCTAGGCCTAAATATTTTTCTAATCATTAAATTTCTCCTTCTCCCTTGTTCCCATTCTAGTCTAGACAAATATTATCTTTCACCTGTATTAGTGCAACAGTCTCCTAACTATTATGTACCAGACACTGTGCTAAATACTTCTCAACATCACCAAGAAACAGGTACCACCAACATTTTAGGAATGAAGAAACAGGTTTAAAGAAGTTCAGCATGTGCCCTAGACCACTCAGCCAATAGATGGCAGAGTCAAGATTAGAATGCAGCTCTGTCCAACCCATAAGCCTATGTTCCTAAACATTACTGACTTCCCAACAGTTTAATTTTGTGCCTATTACACTGATCATTTGATCTGAAAACTTCAAGGTCTAGTATCTGGATATAGGAAGTTGTTAGGTGCACAGAAATGCCAATCGTGGTGTATACTAGACACCTAAGTAAAACTATTATACCTCCCATTCAGATAGCAGGACTCTACTCAGGCTTCAGCTAACTAGGTCAAGACACGGACAACAGATCCATACACAGAAAATCAATAGGTCAACTCTCAAAGAATAGCTGGCCTGGTCAGATTCTCTTGGGTATTCTGGAGACAATCAGGTGCTGGGCAGCATGAAATGAATGAAGTCCAGCCACAGGACAGAGCTAGGGCTACATTAGTGGTATCAAAGTAAAGAATAAAGAATTTCTGCTGATGAGTTCCTTAGGGCTGCTCTGGATCCTTCTAGTGCCCATGGGGCCCCTCTCTGAAATACACGTGAGTTTCCAGCCCCCTAAAAGGCATCTTTCTATCATAGAGAAAAACTAATCAGACTTTTGGAGTCTGTTGCAATTATACCTTCTACTCAAATAACTAAAAGTGTTTTGTTCTGAAACCATGCTCACCAAGCAACTGTTTCATAATGGATTTCCCATATAGCTACCCCCCCCCACCAGGAGGGAAAATGCTGATCAGGCCAAGATTTCTATTGAGAGACAATCCCTTTTTCCCAGCAAGAAACTTGCTTATCTTATTGTTTCAATCATGAAGTTAACATAAGCCAGTCTCTCTTTCTTATAACCAGGATCTTAACCAAAACACCAGCTCTTTTCAATTCTTCCTTTATAATATACACATCTGTCTCTTCCTTTAGATCCCGAAATCACTATGCTTAAGACAACTGTCTTCCAACTTCTGGTTTCCCGATATATATACTATTACTACTCTACACATATGATTTTCCTGCTCAAAATTATCTAAGATTCTTCTGGGAGTACCAAAGAAAGGCCAACTCTGGGGCCTACAATTTAAGACTCTTTGGGAAATGACCTACATATGTCACCTTTTCATCCTTTCACCCCTGCCACTCCCTTATATTACTCTGGTCTTCAAATAAACAAAACTGCTCACCTTGCCCTAAGTAAGAATATACCATCCCTCGTCTTTGCCTTTGCCATTCACTTCCTCTTTCTGAAATGCCCTTCCTCATTACCATCTTCTGGAAACTTTTAAGCCCTTTTTCAAATAATTTCTCCACCATGAAGCTTCCTGACTTCTCCAGTTGTAAGTAACTGCCCCTGTACATGAGCTATCCTGTGATCTGTTTATTCTTTATAAGGTTTTCACATTTCACAAGAGGCACTCTTGTCCCTCCTACCAGAAGGGATCATGGCACAGATTTTTTCCATCATTTATGACCCTTAAACACAGGTAGTTCCTTACACACAATATTCATTCAATCCAGGAAATATTTGTTGGAAAAATGAACAAATACATTATCATCACGAAGGGGGATGGACACTGGTGAGAAAAAGCAGACTAACTTTTCAATCTGCCTACAAATTCTTCAATGCTATTTAGAATGTGGTTAAATAGCAGAAGGCAACTGTCCCAGAAGGAGTCATCATAATATGACCCAGAGTTGTAACTTATGCTCAAAGTGAAAGTTATAAATCCCAGGAAACAGCCAAACTTATTTTGTGCACTCCAGTGGGTCTTAACCTTGGGTGATTTTGTACCATTCTTTTCCTTCCTCCCTCTAAACATTTGGCAATGTCTGGAGATATTTTTGAGTCTCACAATTAAGGGGAGGGGGGTACCATCATCTAGTGGGTAGAGGATAGGAATGCTGCTAAACATCCTACAATGCACAGAACAGCTCCCCTACTACCCCCGCAAAATGTCAATAGAGTCCAGGATGAGAAACACTGATGTATTCATTTTAAGGCAAGACACTATATAATACTGTTTGCTATGTACTAACCAGAGAAAATGATTCCATTCAAACAGTTTAGGTGCTTAAAGATAAACTATGGTCTTATCTAATATTTGCATAAAAAAGTATCCACCCCCCAAAAAGGTATTACTGTAATTAAATCTTAATTTATATATTATCCTGATTATCATATATATAAAATATATATATGAAAAATAAAGGGGGTGCATGATCCAACAACCTACATATTTAATCCAAAAAAGATACTCACCTTCAATACATCCCAATATGCCACATTATTATTGGTATCTTTGGTTAATATATGTCTCTTATCATTAAGAATGTGGCACTGAATAATGCTAGCACCCCCTAACAGGAAAAAAAAGCACAATTAGCAAATCCTTCTACATTAAAGTTCACAGTGTGCCAATAACGGTTATCTCAAATGTAACAGGAACATAAACCATACCAGCCACCAGAAAGGAGAAGGTGAACCAGAAGACTATATAATTATATCTAAGGCAATTTAAGGCTATTCAACTATTTATGTTCATTATAAACATTCAAAGAAAACCTGATTTTAATAACAGATGATAGATTAAAGGGCTCTTGACTTCAAGGAGCTCCTACTGGAAAATTGTGGAGAATCAACAGTTTTACCCACAGGGAAAAATTCAAATGATAACAGGAAATCTCTCAATTAGTTCCATCCTGCATTAATTTTTGCTTCCCATCATCCATCTCTTTTATGCCTCCTGAATGGATATTCTGTTTTAAAGGTCACAGCATGGATATCTATGGACTACAGACGAATGTGCCACAAAAAATTCTAATTCCAAGCTCTGAAAAACACACTTTGGATTTTTTTGTTTTTGTTTTTGTTTTGCCACAACCAGCTGCAAATTTGAGGACTATATCTGTCCTTTTCTGCCTTGTGCCAAAAGACAACATTAAATCCTATATATTTTACGGTGGCTGTTGGTTTTACCATGGCTCTTCTGGATGTTGAGCAAAAAAATTAACTCAAGAAAGCTCACTTTTTAAAGTCTAAATAGCACTTTTAAAAATAGCATTTTCTTGTCTTAAACATAACCCAATATATTATTAGTCCTATGTTTACAACAGATTTACACTTAAAGGTCATTGCCTTTATTTTTGTCAATCTTTTAGTAACTATAATTAATTTCAATAAAAGGTACAATACCTTCCAATTTTCTTACTCACCTTTAATAACCTGGTCAGGCTGTGTACAAAGGGGTGTTATAGGATTCGTACAGTCATTGTCATAATCTCCAGAGGCTCTGAAATTATGAATTCCCTTCAATGTCTAAAGGAACAAAATTTGTTACTGAATCATTTTATGTTCTATAAGTTTTGCCAGTTTGTTTAAAGTGGCAAGAAAAATAAAGTCAAAGAAAAAGAAAATCTCAACAACTGCTAGATCAACCAAAAAATATTTAGTCATAGTACAATTATTTCCCATCATTTAAAAAAAAAACTATTAAGAAGGAAATGTTGTCCCTTGGGAAAGAAAACTAGGTACAAAAGCAGGAATACTCTTCCATGTAAAATTATGTTGATTACCAAGTTGGCACAATGAAATTTAGACAAGATACATAACATTCTTTTATAAGTACACAGAAAGAGCATTTGACCTAAATATAAACAGGAATAAATGCAAGCACTTTTTCTTTTGTTATCTACAAACAGTCTGGTAGCAAGAAAGCTTAAATCTTCTTTAATTAAGATTCAAGAATTATTAGGTCATTAAATATGAAACGTCCTATTTTGAATCAAAAGTTCAGTTTATTGTATCTCAAACAAGAAGCAGTGCAATTAATCAAAGTATGAGCCTAAACTATTGACAAGGTTTTGCCATCTTAACGGTAGCTTGCTTATGCCAGCAGTAAAGAAGCCTGGAGCACGAGTGGCAATGAAATCATGAAAGGCATTTTCCACAGCTTGCTGAGAATTGAGTATTTTTCCTTGCAAGAAGTGGTCCAAAGCCTGGAAGAAGTAGTAGTTAGTTGGTGCAAGGTCTGGTGAATATGGTGGATGACAGAGAGTTTCCAAGTCTAGCTTCTGTAGTTTGAGCAGTGTTGTTTTTTGTGACATGTGGTCTTGCAAAAGAATTGGCCTGTCTCTACTGACCAATCTCAGCTGCTTAATCACAAGTATCCTCATCATTTCATCCAATTGGTTGCAATAGACATCCGCTATAATTGCTTGACCAGGTTTCATGAAGCTGTAGTGGATAATACCAGTGCTGGACCACCAAACAGACACCATTAGCTTTTTTTGATGAACAATTGGTTTTGGACTGTGTTTCAGCACTTCATCTTTACCCAATCACTGTGCTGAACATCTGCAATTGTCAAAAAGAATCCATTTTTCATCACATGTAAAATATGGCATAGAAATGGTTCACCTTTATGTCATGACAGCAAAGAAAGGCAACCTTCAAGATGATTTCTCTTCTGATGCTCCTTTAATTCATGCAGTATCCATCTATCCAGCTTCTTTACCTTGCTGATTTGTTTCAAATGGTCCAATATTGTTGGGATAGTAATGTCAAACCTTGCTAATTCACACATAGATTGACACGGATTCGCTTCCTCTACAGCTTTCAGCTCATCACTATCACCTTGGTCTCAGGTCGCCCACTTGGCTCATTTTCAAGATTAAAATCACCAGAATGGAATTTCAACCACTGACATACTGTGCGTTCATTAGCCACATCCTTCCGAAATGCTTTGCTGATATTTCGATCTGTCTGCGCTACATTGGTTCTGTGATGGAACCCATATTAAAAAATAACACGACTTTTTGACTTATCCATGGTTTCACAAAAATTGCTCTAAAAAAAAATCTGAAAGATAATCACAAGCCAAAACGTGCGTTTGAAAGAATGAGGATGTACCTTCACAATTAAATAAATAAATAAACGAATAAAACAAGTGTCAAAATGAAATGTCAGAGATATCAACTCTCAAACTTAGCACTTAAGGAAATCGGACATTTCATACTTAACATCTTAACAACAGTGCTTTGGATGACTTCTATGTATCCTCTATTTCTGTCGCTGCTCTTCATGTTATAAAGAAAAAGGAAATGAATTAGAAAACACAATTTTCTGCTTTCTGTCATGTTTAGAAACATTAGAGTCCTGATGAGTTACCCTGCCTTGTTGGTACTTGGGCTGCCTATTTTCAGATGCAGCCTCATGAGGTCAGAAGCTATACTTGCTGGTTTTACCTGGCAACAGTGCCTATTCTAGGCACATCAAATGCGTATCTTGGTGCCTAACAAAGAAGTCAGAAGCTTCATTCTGACTATTGTCTTAATTTTAGTATGATCTTCAGCATCACACCTGCGTTCGTAGGTTTTTGCCACTGCCCCAAATCATGCTAGATCAGTGTCACATTGAGCATCTGTTATTAGAGTCTAGCAGGTATGTGATAACGAACTCCATGTTTATAAGCTTTTGCCAGGTATTCAGTGGCTCACTTACCCATTTATTTACTGTAGACTTAGTTGTTGCAATCCAGATTGCAGGGGAGGGATCAGCAGATCTATCAAGCTCCATCTGGAAACAAAGCACAAAATACTGCTTTGTGGAATGTCAACTCTTCTGAACTGCCAGGACTAGCTATAAATTATTAAATATCAACTCCTTCATCCACAATTATGTGTTGACTATACCTGGGCATGTGTGAAAAATTAGGGATATATAGAAAAATGAGGGAGTCTCTTTGCTAAAGGAATTCAGTTTCCTAAAAAAGTATAATAGGGGTGATTTCTCCCCCAAAACAGTTTTAAGTGGAGCTAATTTCAGGGACCTAAATGGATACAGTCTAAAGGATGAAGACTTTCCATTAATTTTTTGTTTTTGCTACACTCGTTTTTATGTTCTTTGTGAATAACAAGGAAATACATTTCTTTTTTCTTTGAAAATGCTTCTGCTAAAAAACATTCTAACAAGATAGCAAAAGTAAAAAGTATCCCTCTACCTAAGGACAGGATATGTGGGAACAGTTTACTATATGTTCTTCTGTATTTTTAAAATGCTGCATATATAAAAATATATATTTATATGCACGTATATACTACACAAATGGAATCATTCTACATTAATCCAATATTCTTCCTGTACCAGAAACTGCAGTTTACAGTGATGGGGCCAGAGCTGGACTCTCAGCCAGCAGCAATCTTCCTCAGTTCAAAATGATGTTCCTTATAACACATGGTTATATTTGCACCAAGTTCTTTTAGTCTTTTCTTCATGGTCAAGAGATCCTGGCAGCTGCAGGATTCATAATGCAGTGTTTCTCCTCCATGCTTGTCTCTCCCCATCAGCCTGCTGCCTGCATACATGCTGTATATATATGATTACTAATGCTGCCTGAACGTCTCTCTAAAGGATTACTGGTTTGGTCCACTAGGGTATGCTATCTATTTTATTTTTTATTTATTTATTGATTGATTGATTGAGACAGAGTCTCACTCTGTTGCCCTGAGTACAGTGCCATGGCATCAGCCTAGCTCACTGCAACCTCAAACTCCTGGGCTCAAGCAATCCTCCTGCCTCAGTCTCCCGAGTAGCTGGGACTACAGGTGTGTGCCACGATGCTCGGTTAATTTTTCTATTTTTCGTAGAGATGGGGTCTCACTCTTGCTCAGGCCGGTCTTGAGCTCTTGACCTCAAGTAATCCTCCCGCCTTGGCCTCCCAAAGTGCTGGGATTATAGGCTTGAGCCATAGCGCCCAGCCTATGCTATCTGCTTTAAAGAATCGTATTTGGACAGTTTTTTCTGAGCTCCTAGGCCACAGGGATCCTTTTAATTGTCTCATTTCAGCTCTGTTCCCTTTTCAGCCCTTCTTCCACTGTATACAGTGGTCTAAGGTTTCAGATATCACTTAGTTTTGTAGATAATGAGTATTTATAATTCTGTTTCTCGCTTCTCTTGTTTTCAGATGATTTCTGATTTCAGTGGTGCCGTCTTTATGCCTCCATTTAAAATTTTAAAACTTCCTCACAGTTGTTTTAATGTGCAATTCTGTGATGACCAGTGAGGTTGGACATCTTGCCGTATGCTGACTATCCATTTTTTAGTCTAGGCTTCACACCGGGGTGGGGAACCTGTGGCCTCAAGGAAACGTGTGGCCTTCCTGGTCCTTAAGTGCGGCCTTTTGACTGAATCCTAATTTTACACAACGAATCCTTTTATTAAAAGGGGTGCAGCAGGGAAAGATGAAGCTTTTCTGGCCTCCTTTCCTGCTTAAAAAAGAACAATCCTGAAATCAGGAGGCCACAGGTTCCCCATCCTTTTCTCCTTCAGGAGTGCTCTTCCACATCCTTGCTCCTGAGACCACAGACACATCTCCCACACCCCACTCTGCTATGCTGACTGCTCAAAGTTAATTGTAACTCCTCATATTCCTCCTCCTAAGGACAGGCAGGAAAGCCAGGCAAGCTTAGGAGCACATGTGAGACAATTTCACCACAGGGAAAGATGTACATCACTGACATACCTAAGAAGTCACAATTTCTTCTGCCCATGACTTATAAAACTGTCAAAGGAAAAAAAAAAAAAAAGGAAAACACAATCTCTCCCAGCACTGACCCTGAGTATCTAACACTGATACTTTTCCACCAGACAGGTGCCCACCATTCCTTATCCTATCAAGTTCTACCTATTATGAAATATCTTTTTTACAACCCCACAGTTCATTCTTGTTTTAATATATATTTTGCTTTATTTGGCTAACATATATAACAACCTTAATTATAAAACTAAAACATATGACATGGCCGGGCACGGTGGCTCACGCCTGTAATCCTAGCACTCTGAGAGGCCGAGGTGGGCAGATTGTTCAAGCTCAGGAGTTCGAGACCAGCCTGAGCAAGAGCAAGACCCCGTCTCTACCAAAAATAGAAAGAAATTAATTGGATAGCTAAAAATATATAGAAAAAAAAATTAGCTGGGCATGGTGGCACATGCCTGTAGTCCCAGTGACTTGGGAGGCTCAGGCAGTAGGATTGCTTGAGCCCAGGAGTCTGAGCTAGGCTGACGCCACGGCACTCACTCTAGCCCAGGCAACAAAGTGAGACCTTGTCTCAAAATAAATAAATAAATAAATAAAACATATGACATACCTTGAGAACTGGTGCTTTTTCTTCACAAATTAGCACCCGAATGTCAGGGTTTCTTAGGTCTGTACAATAAATCTTCCTGTCTCTTCCTCCAGAATAAACGTGTGTGAAGGCATCATTGACTTGCAGGGCCCAAACACCTTCGTCATGGACTCGGTATGTTGCTATACATCTCTGCTGGCCGAGGGACCAAAGGCGAATTGTCCCATCAGAACTGCCAGAAAGACACTGAAAACAAAGATGGGTTGGGTTAGAAACCTGCCAAAAAGTTTCTGCTTTCCTGTGCTTTGTGCTTGGCTTCTCCCCTGATTGTATACTGCCGAACATACACCTTCTAACAACTTGTGTTTCTGCCTCTGATAAAGGCTTCTGACAAGCATGCATCCCAGGCTGAAAGGAGCAAAGTCAATAGTGCATGCTTAAGTAGAGGGAACTTCTGAGCAAAACTAACTTTGTTCTCTCTACTTGGCCACCTGTTGATTATCAGTTAATCCCGCAGGCAAGTCCTATTCAGACT
This sequence comes from Propithecus coquereli, assembly GCF_000956105.1. Classification (NCBI taxonomy): domain Eukaryota; kingdom Metazoa; phylum Chordata; class Mammalia; order Primates; family Indriidae; genus Propithecus; species Propithecus coquereli. Next base: position 3,000,621 of record NW_012133857.1, on the reverse strand, counting down.
GTCTACTAAGGGAGATGGAGTTTGAAAGCGGTTGAAACTAACACAGCACTCTACTAGTCCTGTGGTTCTCAAAGTGCGGTCCCAGCAGTATCAGCTTCCTCTAGGAATTTGTTAAAAATGTAAATTCTTTGGTCTCATCCAGAGCTAATGAGGGGTCCATTAGCTCTGGTGGGGCCCAGCAATCCGTGCTTTAACAGGCTCTCCAGGTGATTCTGATGTACACTAAGTTTGTACACAAGCATTACACTAGGCCTTTCGGAGCCCTGGATTGCACATCTGTCTCATCCCCTCTCTCATGGCTCTGGACTTCTGATGGCGTGCCAGCCTTGGATTCTACTGACAGGAGTCAGAAGCCAAGAGCTAGTCTCAGGTTTACCATTCACTCTCTGTAACCTTGGACACCTCCCATATGAACCTCAAGTGAGTTAACATTTGCAATTCTGACAATTTCTGAAGGCTCAGGAAAGGCAACTACATAGAAATTGCTGGCACACAGATTAGGGCTGAGCACACTGTGAGTCTGACAGAAACAGGCTGAATTAGCCACCCCTCATCCACACTCAGTATGTCAATGTGGTAACTTGCAGGAGAAAACAAAAGCTTCATTTCCTTGGGAAAAAGAATGGCTCTGAGGAGAAAGCAACTGCTGGTGCTGGAGTGTAACATTAAGTAAGCAAAGAGCTTCAAAGAATGAAAGATAGTTGTGGACTTCAAGATTCAGAAGATACCCAAATATATGAGGCCTTCAGGAATAAGGCTTTACTGGCCTGCTCTGTGACTTTAAAGGACCTTTGGAACTCTAGGCATGTTTAATGAAGGGAACACATACTATGAGATCCCCCGCAAGCTGCCAGAATCATCAGTGGTTTAATCACCTATACCAATTAGTTCACAAGGGAACCAAGAGACTAGTAAATAAAGAAATTCTCAGAGGTAAGGTTTCAAGCAGACCTTCAAAATGTGTATGGGAGAAGTGTGGCAATCTGATGAGGTATGGGTTGAGGAGGGGCTCCCCATTCCAGGAAGAGATGCTACTGAGGCAGCAAAGCTGTAGTAAAGCTTTGATCCCGAGATTCTAGACCATGTATCTACAGAGAGAAAGGTCTGACAACTTAAAGAGGGTAAGAAAGGTAAAGAAGATGGGTTGGAGGTCCTCACAGTGGGCAACTTGCAAAAGGAAAGGGATGAGTCCCAAACCCAGAGTGCACAGTTGCAAGCAGATAAGGAATCACAGAGTTGTATCAACCCTGATATAGAATACAAAATAATCTCTGATGGCAGCTGGTATTCTAAGACTACAAAAAAGCAGGCCTCCAAACAGAAAGCAACCACGTTGATAGTATAATGTTGGCCAACTTCTTTTCAGCATTTGGTAGTATGGTTAAATGTCCTATTTCATAGGAATTCTAGTGCTGATATCTTGTAGGAGCTGGAGGGGGTCATCAAAACATTTTCTACTGCCTCCATTCTTCCACTGGATAAACATGAAGTTGTCCATTATGAGGTGACTCCTGGGACTAGGACAGACGATCCCAAATGGTTCTGCTAAATCAGATTCAGTGGAATTGAGTCTGTAGCCCTGATCAGGTTCTCTGTGTTTTTTGAAAATGAAGATGGAAAAGTGCCAGCTTATTGGGGCCAAGTTGCTGCTCACCAGGAGTGTTCCTGGGATGGTCACTAACACACAATCTCAAATGCCAATAGAGAGCAGGCCAAGTGGGCAAGGTAAGTCGGGAAAAAGAGAGGCTCTGAGACCCCCAGACTCATAAGCTAGGTTCAGCAGGACTTGTATTTAATATACCAGAAAAACCCTGTAAGGAATATACAAGGATGTGGATGACTGAAACTAAGATGGCAGGTTGTCCCAGCTCCTCTAACAATTAACTGTCTGAGTACAAGGAATGAGAAGAGAGGTGGCTCTGTCCATTGATGTTGGCACCAATCAAAGCAACTGCAATCTGACAGACCTCTTCACAGGCAGAACTCCCTTAGGCAGAACCTCAAATAGATTTGGTAAATAAGAACCTTACTCTACAACAAAGGGGTGAGGCAATAGGCAGATGTTCATGGGATTCACTGGCCTATTAGAAATATATCTTACCACAAGTCCCTGACTTAATGCTACCAGAGACCCTATATTACAAACTTGCAGGGCATTTCAGCAGAATGTAATATAAACTCTAGCCCAGTAACTGATAACTATCTCTTCCATATTACAAGAGTTCAAGTATCAATTAAGTAAAGGTTTCTTTTTTCTTCTCCTCTTTTTCTCAAATGAGTAGTTACTATAGTTTTGTTCATCAATTCACTAACGTAAATACGTTGGGTTGTTGTTGGCAGTTAAATTTACATTTAGTTTACAGTTGTTAACAGGGAAAATGGATGGAAGAGAAACTAGACAAAGAATGATACCTATCAATTTTGCACTCGGACAGGCAGCTTTTAAAGTAGAGCCACATCACTGCCTCTGCTTACAACCAATGTAGCTGACTTCAAGTGATGTGCATTTGTAACTGTACATGTGATATTTAAATCATCTTATAAAGAAGGACATTCATATTAATAATTGTATAGATAGGAAACAAGGTATAGAGTGTAGCAGATAGGAGGAGCTTTAGAAGGTCTTCCAGGCCTACAGCTCCCTTCTGGAAACCATGGAGACCATGTAATCCAGTCTGATCCTGGAAGAAAACTAACTGAACAGGCACAGGCAACCATCTCAAGTGCAGCCTTGCAGCTATACTGCAAAACAGTGAGGAGCTGACTGCACTGGGCTTCTTAGACTCACATGAAAATGGAGCTGCAAAGTAACTTGGGAGCTTTAGAAAATGCCATGGCTTACAGGCAAGAAAATACACATACACACACACACTCTCTCTCTCTCTCACATCAACTATACAAACTACATATTATGATTCCCACTTTGTAGATGAACAAAATTAGTAAAGTCCTCTTCTTAAGGCCACGAAATAAATCAAGACCCTTCCACATCTCCAAAGACCCCCAAAGGTATCTTCAAGCCTTTCTTCTCCTGGTTCTGAAAAATGATTCCCTTCTTTTGGCTAGTTTTTCAAACCTCACTTTCACCCCTGGAGATAAAGGTTTCTCTGATTCACGTGTGAGGCAGTTTCTATGTCATAATTTCCACAGGAGTAACAGACTGATGGTTATTTCTCATCTCCTCATCTTTCTACTTTTGCTTTTCTAACCCCATCACAGTCATTCCAGTTACCTCTGAACTTATCAGTGCCTTCTGGGAAAAAAAAAAAGGCTGGAGGAGGGAAGGGTATATAGTAGAGGTATGTCTTATCACAAAATGGTGCTCAGTTTTTCTTGCTTTTTATTATCTCCATTGATGACAAATTATTTTTCCACTACTACAGAATAAACAGAATTGTGATTCAAAATTCAAAAATTATGTAGCAACAGAGTTAATGAACATTACCAAAATGGTATTCTTTGAAATGCTGCCTCTAAGCTTTGTGTTAGAAAACTAAACTTACAGAATGTATGTATGTAGTCGACTGACAAAATCTGCCCCAAAATCACACACACTGTGAGGAAATTTTCCACTTAATATGCTGGCAAAAAGCATTCAATACCAAAGCTTCCTTACGCTTTACACAGGTAACATCAGTTATTTTAGCCTCTCTGAACCATAAATGCATATACTCATCTGCATTAGAATTATTCTAAGGAAGTTTCTTGTTTAGGCTTTATTTAAAAGTGATACAAATGAATAGTTTTAAAATGTGGTTTATTGTATGTGCAATGTAGTTTTAAAAGATTTAAAATTAGACCACAATTTATAATATATGTGGCTTTCACTTCAAATCAACCTATGCAATGGTATACAAAGTGGGAAAATGTCTGACAAGGTCATTAGGTAAATGTCCAAATGAAACTGCATACCTGTGTGCCGTCTCTGTTTAATAGCAATGCTTTTACATTATCCGTGTGTCCTTTAAGCTTCATTAGTTTTGCACATGTTCTTGGATCCCACACCCTTAATACCTGCAAATTTTAACAGAATATTATGCAAACTGAATATATACATGATCAAATTTAAATAGATGACTTTCATAAGTCAAATGACAACCATTAAATTCTGAGAAGGAAATACTGCTTCTGCCAATGGATACTGTCTAAGGCTCCCAACCTTATGGAAGAAGCCTTTCTAATGTCAAAAATGCACAGCGCCCTCACCCTCCCGTTGCTATATATCCACTAGTTATATAGTCATATTTTTATTTATTCAAATAAAACTTCTCTTTTAGCATCATCAGCTAGGCAAAACCACTGTCTATATATACATATATGTTTTTTGGTTATAACATTTTATTTATTTATTTTTTATTTCTGCATATTATGGGGGTACAAATGGTTAGGTTACATTGCCCTTGCTCCGCCCCCCATCAGAGCTTCAAGCGTGTCCATCCCCAGATGGTGCACATCGCACTCATTATGTTTGTATATACCCATCCCCTGATCCCCCATCCCATCTGCCCGACGCCTGATAAATGTTATTCCTATGTGTGCACTTAGGTGTTGATCAGTGAAACCAATTTGCCGGTGAGTACATGTGGTGCTTATTTTTCCATTCTTGGGATACTTCCCTTAGTAGAATGGGTTCCAGCTCTATCCAGGAAAATACAAGAGGTGCTATTTCACCATTGTTTCTTATAGCTGAATAGTACTCCATGGTATACATATACCACATTTTATTAATCCACTCATGTTTTGATGGGCGCTTGGGTTGTTTCCACATCTTTCGATTGTGAACTATGCCGCTATAAACATTTGAGTGCATATATTTTTAAAAATTACATGGATCAAGTTACTTTTGGTTTGTTTTCTAGTGTTCAAACACACTCTTTAAGCTCCCCCTTACCTTCTCAGTGGACCCTGATACAATGATTGTTCCCAGTTGATTCATGGCCAGGCTATAAATGGAATCTTTGTTCCCACTTAAAGAAGAAGCTATTGAGGATAAATGGAGCTAAATGTTAACAAAATCATCAGCCGTTTAGTAACTAGTCAGCAAAAACTGTAAGATTAATTATTCCATTTAGAAAATCTTATCTTTATGAGTACTCTAAGGAAAAGAAATCTACTTATAATGGAGAAAATTCTGAACAATAGTATCATTATCAAAATTTACATCTTTCCTGGATTTAAGTATACACAAGCGCTCAATAAATATCTGCTAAATTGAATTGTACTGCTAATTAAAAACAATCCACATAAGTAATGTATTTTCAAAGATATACATGTGCCAATATGAAAAAATGTTCAATCTCATTTATTTTTCAAGGAAACACAAATCAAAACAAAAATACCATTTTCATACACCAAATCAGACAAAAAAAGGTAATACTTAATTCTAAAAAGAATACAGTAATATGGCATTCTCAATACATTACTTTTGGGAAGATAAATTGGTACAACCTCTGGAAGTAAATGAGACAATGTGTAGCAAAATTCATGTTCATGTCTTTTGATTCAGAACTCAGTATCACTGAAGTGAAGAAAGCTGCATATAGAACTGTCTATATGGTATGATCCAAACTTAATGATAAATAAATATACACAAATATACTGAAAGTTATGAGTAAAGGAGTTAATACATGTAGTGTTTAGAAAAATGCCTGCTTGTGTTAAGTACTCAATAAATGTTAGCTATTATTAGTGTTATTTCTATAATCATAACAAAAAACTTGTGTGATAGCTTTTCTAAACAATTTTAAGCAAGAGGTTATCTATAGTAGAATCTGTACCCACTAAGCCTGGTCTCTGATCTTGTAAGTATCTGCCTTTTTTTTTTTTTTTTTGGTTTGTTTCCTCCCATTAGCGTCTCTTTGAGGCAGGCTTTCCATCTAGAGAGTTAGAGCCTAATGATGATGACAGCCCCCAGTAGGGACCAGCTGCTGAATCACTAAGATAGTATACATAGGTGAAGAATCAAGAAGAACAAGGGGTGCAGAGTGTTTAGACCTTCACATATTTCCTAGCAAACAGGGCAAAACAAAACTCAAGAGATTATAAATGCCAATCGCCCAACTTGCCCTTCTTGACACATACCATATACTAGCAGAACTGTTTTATCTACATCAATGTGAACACTACACAGAGTCATGACAAACTGGATCTATAATGTAAGAATCTAAATAATTTAGGCCCATGTCTCTTCAACACAGACCTTCCAGGCCAGGCTTAGCCAAATATGTGCTCCTAAGAGTCCCTTCCAACACCTGGTATAGAGAACACTAGCAGGCTGGGCCAAGCATGAGGCTGCATTTCAAGTCTAGACTCATATGAGTTTGACTTGGTAGTCTGAGATCTCTTAGTTGATGAAGCATCCATGCTATTAACCTGCTGTAAATGTCTCTGAACTGCCTCTAGAAGCACCCTACCCTCCTTGGGCTCTTCTGGAATTGGCTTGATTCTTTAGGGCTGCTCTGAAAGGGTCCTGCTAAATTGGCACAGAAGACCTTTTCTTTTTTTCCCTTGGGTATTTTCCGTCTTAGCCACTAACTCAAAAGCTTTTAATTATACAGTAACACTTCTAAAAATCAGAAAACTGCCTACTTTGTCAGGTAATCACCACCTCCTTCAATAGTACCTGCTGAGTGTATGGACTTGGGCCAGGCAATGCCGTGGGAGATACAAAGTAGTGATAAGACACACTCTTCTGCCCTGCAGGGACTTACACTTTTGCTAGGGAGCTAAGACATGCACATGTACAAAAAATAACCAGGTTACACCTGGAGAAGTTACCATTTTTAGACTGCAGTGAGGAACTAGCTCCTTGTTGTTCAATCATACTCTTGGGGGCTAGAACGCTGTAGGTAGAAGCACTCTCAAAATATGAACCACTGTCTCGATGCAAACCTATCAAAAATGTTTTATAAACCATTCTTTATTTATGTCAACTTGGATCACTTTCAAAGAAATTATTTTCAAACACCTTACTTGTGACAGTGTTATTTGAGGCAGTCAATGCTGTTAGAGTATTCACATCCCAAAGGAATATTTGTCTGTCCAACCCAGCTGATGCTACCAGTTCTTTATCCTTGGCATATGCTAAGGCCTTTACATAATCCTGTAACAGAAAGGATATGCTATAAACTACTCTGTACATCTGTAAGAAAATGAGCCACACAATGTACTGAGATCCCAATATTACACTAAAAACACTGAGAACTGTATTAGTTGTTTTACCTTATGTGTTCTTAATGTTGACATGCAAAATCCCTTATGTGCATTCCATACTTTTACTGTCGTGTCAGAAGAAGCAGATATTACTAGAAGAGGCAAAGAATTAACAAATCCCTTAGTAGTGTGACTTATAACAACTTAAAAAACTTGTTTCATATTAAAACAATGTAACACATTATTTCAAACTAATGTTCTCTCTCTCTCACACATACTCCCATCCCTAAAAGCTCTTTCTAGAACTTACTATATATTGCCTCATATTTTTTTAAATAGGAAAGGCAATCTTTTTTAATGTTCCAGTTGAAGGCTCAACTAATTGGGTTGAGAAAAATTTCTCTAACTCAAACTATAAACCAAGAAATGGATCTTACCAAAACAAGAACAAAAGAGGCATTAATAAGGCTAAAAGAAGACTATATATTGTATGAGTCTATTTGTATACAATCCAAATGTAGGAAAAACTAATCTATGGTGTTCAGAAGACAGGAGAGCAGTTACCTTAGGGTAAGGGGTACTGATGGAAACAGTGGCACAAAGGGGTATCTGGTAATATTCTGTTTGTTGACTTGGGTATTCACTTCATAAAATTTTATTGAACTGCAATCTCAAGGTGTGCGTGCTTTTCTGTATGTATGTTATACTTCAACAAAAAAGCTTATATAAAAACATGAAAAATATATCAAATCTAATTAAAAATTTCCAGAAGCCCAATAATCCAAAGAAATACTCACATGTTTTTCCATTACAACAGAGTACAATGTCATTTACCCAATCGGTATGATGTTCCATAGATGCTATATATGGATCTTGCTGAAATTAAAAGAAAAATCATAAAAGTTTATATTCGAGAATGAAAAATACTACAAATTATAGATATGTTTAAATTCTTCAATTAATGTGACATACTGCTCAAAGGCATTAAAATTGACAACTGAATTTGAAGTAGAATTTTACCCAATAGATAATACTTCCAGATAACAGATGTTAATAGTTTTGTTTCAGGATAGTTTTACTATTAATGAAAGCCTGGATTTCTAGGATAAATGCTTCATTTTTACACCTTGTGGTAGTGGTAGTGAAGGCAACATGCTCTAGGCTAGGCACTAAGTGTGACATGAAGTGCTACAGAAAGGGGTATACTGGAAAGGACAGGGCTTGACGGCACCTGCGGGCTGGAGGGGTCTGAGTCAGTGGTGATGAAGGCTCACAGCTGACACCAGGGGCAGGCATGAGTCTGATGCGAGGTGAGGAGCCTGGCCTGATGGCAGAGGGACATGAATACTTCTGCTTTTAGCTTCCTACTACTGTTTTTACCTATGTTTTCCTCATGGTATCTACAGTCCTTCAGAGAAGAAATGGAACCCAAGAACTGAGGGAGTACTACCTGTGTAACCATTTCCATGAGGTAACTCGAGATTCTTTTACTCCTCTCATCTGGCTTAGTTACCAGGAGAGGCCTTATTTAGTTACACCCTATACCTAAAACAGGCAAGTTTGAGACACTTCATGGGCAAAGAGAATACCTCTTTACAAGTCTGTTTGAGAAATGCTATTCAATCTTGTCAGAGAACAAAGACCAGAAAAACGATTTTTAGGGCAGGATAGGCAGATTTCCAGATTCTTCCAGGTTAGTTTTTGTTTTTTCCTTAGTTTTAAACACTGTGAATTCCCAGAAAGACATTCCAATTCAAATAGAAGTATCAAAAAGCATTTTAAATCCAAACATAAATAGTTGTCTTTACTTTCCATGCTTTTGACATTGGGCCACCACTACTTCCATTGTCTAAAGAATTCAAAGCCCACTGGAATAAAGTCCACGTAAAGAAATGTTATCTAGCAACTATACAAAGTAGTGGTTCTTTTTCTGCATTAAACATCAGACTTATAAAGACACAGCCTTTTAAAAATACAAGACCTGGTTGGGTTCAGTGACTCACACCTATAATCCCAACACCTTGGGAGACTGAGGCAGGAGGACTGCTTGAGCCCAAGAGTTTGAGGATGTAGCAATGAGCTATTATTGTGCCATCACACTCCAGCCTGGGCAGGCAACATAGCTGTCTCTCCCAAAAAAGGTCTAGAGTCTAGATCATAACAGCTACCTTGAGGGATACTGTGAGAATTAAAATCATGTTGAACATAAAAATGCCAAGAGTGTCTGGCACACAGTTAGGAGCTCAATAAATGCTTCTTTTCCTTCCCTGAATCTTCTTTTCTATATCATTCACAATACAGGCATTCAAACAAAATACCAAAAGAGATATTGACTTCTCATTTGACTGGGCATTTGTTTTACATGTATTTAAATCCTGTTTTCTGCTTAAGAAAGTAGACTTTACAGCACTGGCTCACATCTATAATCCTAGCACTTTGTGAGGCCAAGGCAAGAGGACTGCTTGAGGCCAGGAGTTCAACAGCAGCCTGAGCAAGAGTTAGACCCCATCTCTATAAAAAAGTAGAAAAATTAGCTGGGTGTGGTGGCACGTGCTGATAGGCCCAGCTACTCGGGAGGCTGAGGCAGAGGATCATTTGAGCCTAGGTGTTTGAGGTTGCGGCCTGGGTGATAGAGTGAAACTCTGTCTCAAAAAAAAAAAAAACAAAACCGACTTTAAAACTCCTGAAGAGGCCAGGCGCGGTGGCTCACGCCTGTAATCCTAGCACTCTGGGAGGCCCAGGCGGGAGGATCGCTCAAAGTCAGGAGTTCAGGACCACCCTGACCAAGAGTGAGACCCCGTTTCTACTAAAAATAGAAAGAAATTAGCTGAACAACCAAAAATATATAGAAAAAATTAGCTGGGCATGGTGGCACATGCCTGTAGTCCCAGCTACTCGGGAGGCTGAGGCAGAAGGATTGCTTGATTCCAGGAGTCTGAGGTTGCTGTGAGCTAGGCTGATGCCATGGCACTCTAGCCCAAGGAATGGAGCAAGACTCTATCTCAAAAAACAAACAAACAAAAACTCCTGAAGAATCGGAACATATTATCTTCACAGTTTTATACCAACCACATTATTTAATAAGGCCTTATGGGTTTTATGGGGGCCCTAATCACTTTTAAATGAAGAAAAGCAAATATTTTTTCAAGATTAAATGTAAAAGCATATTCAACCTTTTTTAGTAGGGTTGCCAAGAGGCTTTTGGGGAACATATTTAAAACAAAAGAATAAATTGTTGAAAATAACCCCCCTACCAGCCAAATCTCTTTGTGCCTTTGTGGCAGAGAGCTCTTCCGGCAAACCAAGTTTATGGAGTCCCCGCCTTAGCTACAACTTTCTGAAACTTTCCTAGAGGTGGTTTTTCTCAAAAGTTTACAGCATTCTGGTTGCAATGTCTTTACACAGTGTACCAAACAAGTCAGTATTCAAAGAGATTAAATCTGAAACTGTCAAAGGCATCCTATTAGACAGTGAAAACCATTTGTCTAAAATGTACAGAGTACAGATTTGAATTGTAAACTTAATCCCAGCCTTACCTTGTGCTGATTGACACTCCATATTCTTATGATGGAGTCTCGACCAGCTGTGAAAAGTCTATTTAGTGCTGGATCCAGCTGCAGGGCATTGACTCCATTTCGATTGTACTTCTCCACTTCATCTCGAATAACATAGGAAACCTGAAAAATATGTCAAAATATTCTTTTTATGAAGTTACAAACCATGCAATAAAAAAAGTAGTCTACTGTTGGCTAACTGAAATTGAAAATCCTGTGTTTTCAAATATAAAACTTATTTTTCAGTCCAATAAAATTCAATTTTTACTTTACTCTGTAAAGACTAAAGAGCTGAAGAGAAGGATGATATTAATGACAGCCTAGTCCAAGACGAGCAAGTTTGCTGCTTAACTCCTGCAACTGCCTCCTAATTGGACTTCTCTCCCACTCCTGTTTGTCTTTCATCCATTTTTCACAAGGCAGCTAGGGTAATCTTTTAAAAATGTAAACTGGAATGTGTCTCACCTCTGCTCAAAAACCTCCAATTGCTGACTACTACTAGACTCATCATTTGATATGAACTCCTTAACACGGCCTTGTTCACCTTTCTGGCCACTCATCTCTGCGCCAGTTCCTTACCCATACTGTACTTCCAGACAATCACACATGCTGGAACCCTCTCTTTGAAGCTCCTCCTCCCACCTGTCTGGCTAACTCCTACTGCAACCTTCAGGTTTTTGTTTAAATGATGCTTTCTCAAAAGGGCCTTCCCTGATTTGTCAAGCGAAATGAAGTTTTGAGTTCCTAGAACATACTAAACTTTTTCTTCAGGGTACTTTTCTTTACTTTGTTACCGTTGATGACCTCTGTTCCTTATGAAAACACATAAAGATCAACAAAAAACAATTACATCTAAGAAAAAGTGGGTTAGCTGGCAGGCACCCCAAAGCAAAATTTTTCTAATGTAATGAAATAACCAGTTTAAAATATAATGGCAGAGTAGGGGAGAAGAACCAATTACAATAGCAATAAAATACCCAGAAATACATTTCACAAGGAAGATACGTAACTGACAGGAACAGGTACACAAAAGAAAAACTTGAAGGAGACATGCCATATTGTAGCACAGGAAGATTCAAAATTGATAATTCTTTCCTAACTCTCTAAATTTAACCCAACTTTGGTGAGAATCCCATTGCAGTTCTTTCTAAAAGTTAACAGTATAATTTTTTTTTGAATACCCAGACATTTTTAAAAATGAAGGTAACTGAGATGATATTCTTTAAAGATCTTAAAAGGTATTATAAAGCTACCAGAATTACACTGGAGTGCCACAATAAGAATATATAAAAGGATCAATGGAATAAAATAAGATTTGGAAACATTTTCTATTACAATTTTTTATCTTGATATAAATGCAGTGTTTTAAATCGATGAGGACACAACTTATAATAAATTATCTAGGAGCACCTAGTGTTTCTATTAGTCAAAATTATATCCTTTCTCTACATCTCAAACCAAAATTAATTTTCATATGGATTAAAGATTGAAGTTTTTTTCTTTCTTTTTTTTTTTTTGAGACCAGTCTCCCTCTGTTGTCCCAGCTAGGGTGCAGTGGTGTCATCATGGCTCACAGCAAACTCAAACTCCAGGGCTCAAGTGATCCTCCTGCCTCATCCTCCCAAGTAGCTGGGACTATAGGCACTTGCCACCACGCCCAGCTAATTTTTTCTATTCTAGTGACAGGGTCTTGCTCTTGCTCAGGCTGGTCTCCTGACCTCAAGTGATCCTTCCACCTCAGCCTCCCAGAGTGCTAGGATTACAGGCATGAGCCACTGTACCTGGCCTAAAGATTGAAATTTAATAATCATAAAAATAATTTTTAAAAGACGGGTGAAAATTTACATAGTTTTTAGCTAGAGATGGCTCTTCTAACATAAGAAAGATGGTAATCTTTACCAAGGAAAAGAGCAACGGTAATCTTACCAAATATATATCAAAACCTTTTGTATGTACAATGTCTATAGCACTGTGGCATTCGAAATAGGCAAAAACTAGAAACAACCCAAATGTCCATCAATGGATGAAATGAATAAACAAAATGTGGTATACCCATATAATGGAATATTATTCAGCCATAACATGGAGTGAAGTACTGATACATGCTACAATATGGATGAACCTTGAAAACATTATGTTAAGTGAAAGAAGCCAGCTACAAAAGGTCACATATTTTATGATTCTATTTATGTGAAATGTCCAGAATAGGCAAATCAATAGAAACAGAAAGTAGATTAACGGTTGCCAGAAGCTTGGAGGAGGAGGGAATGGGGAGTGACTGCTAATGGATATGGGATAATTAAAATGTTCTGGAGTTAGGTGACCAAAGCACAACTTTGTGAATATACTAAAATCAATTAACTGTACCCTTTGAAAGGGTATATTTTATAGTATGTGAATTTTCTCAATAAAGCTGCTATTTTTAAAAAGAGAAAACCTTCTGAATGTCAAAAAGTAACATGAACAAGGCTAAAGGGCAAACATTTAACTAAAAAAATAATGAAATAAATATGAAAGACATTTTACTCAACATAAAAAAATTCCTTATAAAACAATAAGAAAAAGTCAAATTTTCCAACAGAAAGAAGAGCAAAGATCATAAAGAGGAAATTTTTAAAAAAGAAAATGGCTGATAAATAATCAAAGATATGATAATGTGAGATTATTTTAATTATCATACAAGAAGATTTTTTTTAAAATAACTGCCATTATTTTTTCCCTGAGCGTGAGTGAACACTTTCACATGTCACTGATAGAAGTATAAATAATTACGCTTCTGGAAGACAACCTGTAAATATCTATTAAAAGCTTAAAATTCTTGAAAATGTTCTTTGAAATTCTACTTCAATGAATTTATCCTTCAAAAAGGGTCAGGGCCACAGACACAAATAGCTACAAGGATGTTGTCTTAAGTCAGTCTTTTGGGTGCAAGTAACTGTAACTGAGATCTATCTACTCAAACCAGCTTAAGTGTTTTTCTTCTTTTTTTTTAAAGGAGAAATTAACATAAGGATACAAGGATATTTAACAGAGCCTAAGGGCAGGAAATATAGTCATAGCTCATAAGAGACATTTTTAAAATCAAATCATGGCACTTCTCTGTGGAAACCTTCCAATGGCTTTTCATCAACTTTAAGTTCAAACTCCTTAAATACTTTGTTTTGTTCCAACTCTGCATCCTCACACACCCGGCAAACTGCCCCAGCTTTTTTTTTTTTTATGACAGTCACCGCAAACTCCTTTCTGTTCCTCAAACACATCAAGCTCTTTCCTATCCCAGGGCCTTCTCATTTACTGTTCCCTGTGCCAAGAAGATTTCCCACCCCTCCAAGCCCCACAGCAATACTCTTCCCCCAGCTTTTATCTTGTCTCCCATACCCTTACTCTTCAAGCCTTAGTGGAAAGGCTACCTTCTCTGAAAGGCCTTTCCTCATCCCATTTCCCTCTCTGGCATTACCCCATCACTTACTCTACTTATTTGACAGTTCTTACCACACTCCGTATAATCCTTTTTGTTATACTGTCTCCATTAAAATAAAAGCTCCAAGAAGGTAAGGAACTTGTCTGCCTTGTTCCTCTCACCACTGTATCCCCACGACAGTGTCTGGCATATAAAAGACATATGTATTGTTGCACGAATCGGATGTTGGAAAGCCATCAGGAACCAAGTTGGCTTCAACGTTAACTTCAGCCTCTCTCAATTTTTTTTCTCACTAGGGCTCCAAGGTTGCTTATCTGGAGTACATTTCCATAACCGAGACTGTGTAGGACATCTAAATCTCAATATCCAGAATTCTAGGAGATCATCTGACTGGTCTGGTAGGCAAGAGTGAAGGAATAACATGATTGTCAGGGTTCTCATTCTAGGTGGAAAGTAATTCTTGGCAAACTAAGTCTGGGCCAACCTCAAGAGTATCTAATACAGATGTGTGATACATAAAAAAATGTAAAATAATTAGAAGTATCTTAGGATAAATTTTGGCATACACACCTATAAAAGAGAATATTATTATCCAATCCTTAAAGATGTTGATGTAGATCTAGACTGACTGACATAGGAAGAAAGTCATCACATATTTTTAAGTGAAATATATGTGGTCCGATACAGCAGTATACAATAACCATTGTTGTAAAAATGTTTCAAAATATTAAAGACATATTTTAGAATAAATACGCAAGTTTGGAAGGATACACATATATAAGCTACCAATAGTTATTCCTGAGAGATGGGATTATGGTGATGTTCACTCCTTCGTGTCTTTTTTATGTGGTAAATGCTTTACAATGGGCATATATTAGTTTTTTGAATTTTATAATTCAATTTTTATACAAGTAATTCTTGCCTATATTTAGAAAATCAAATAGTACTGAAGACTGTAATGCTTCTTACAGCATAATGTTTAGGAAAAAAAGGAAAAGTGAAAAAAAAAAAAAAGCTATCTCCCTACTGTCTAAGTAAAACTTCCCACACCCAGTTTTTATCCCTAAAGGTAACTAATTTCAACTCTTCGTTGTTTCTACTGGATAGTCACTGCATTTCTCTAAATATCATGCTTATCCTACAACTCAGTCCTTTAGACATTACCAATTTACTCGTGCTATTGCAGATTAGGATATAGCTCTGAAATTACCCTCAATATTTCCTTCCTCTACTCTTCTAATATAGACATTTCATTATTTTGGGTTGAATAAATAATCTGTGCAACATTGTTGTGACTTTGTAAGACTATCTACTAAGTACTATATTATGAATACATTTCCTTCCTCCGAGAGCTTTTTGTTTTCCCTAGAGTGTCTTTCTTTCCTTCTTCAATGTTTTCCTCTACTTTAACCTCAATTTTCTTCAATTGCTGTATCACAGAACTCATCTACCCACCCCACCCCCCACATTTTTCCCATAAGGTTTCCCCCTTGGAACGCTTCATCTTCTCACTCCTGTCTGGGCTGGCAGCCCCCTAGGTCTGCCTGGCACAGCTATCATCTATGGTGCTTCCCTTTACTGTTTTTCTGGGTTAGAGCCATTGTTTCCTGAATTCCAATGCTGCCTTCTTTCTTTGTTCACTCCCCAGTTTTGCTTAAGTACATTCCCAGAACCCTAAGAAAGTAACATAAGAAAAGGTACATGGGTGACTTAGTCCTTGTATGCTAGAAAAGGTCCTTTTCCTCTACCTTTATACTTCTTGATTCAGCAGGATAAGGAAGTCTATGTACAAAAATCCCCTCAGCTTTTGAAGGCATTGCTCTAACTTCCTCTAGTGTTCAATGCTGCCACTGTAATCAGTGCCATTCTGTTCCATTCAACTTTGAAGTGATCCCATTTTCCTTCTCCTGCTCTTCCCAACCACTGTGCCACTCTGTTCCCCAAGCTTTTAGGAGCTTCTCTTTTGCTCTTGGTGTTAAGACATTTCTTGATTTGGTCCTTTTATCATTAATTTTGCTGTGCATTTAGAAAGCCCTTTCAATCTAGAAACTTGTGGTATTTCAGCTCTGGGAAATTTTCTTGTATCCATTATAAATAATCGTCTGTTGTCTTTGTTCTTTCTTGAACTCCCATAAATCGGATGTTGGTACTTTCAAACTGATCCCTCATCTTTTATGCATTCTATATTATCTATTTTTGTCCTTTTGTTTACTTTTGTAAGACATCCTTTACTATTTTATAACTCTTTTTGTAGCCAATTATAGTATAATGGAAAAAACAGAAACAGTATCTTCAATAAGGAAATGGTTGAACTTCAGTACATCCATTCTATGTGGTCATTAAGGAATGAAAAAATATATACACTGATAGGTTCAAAGACATATTGCATTAAAAACTTGTTAAAGAAAAAAATGTCTGGCTATAGAAAGATAGAGGAAAACAGGATCTAATTCTTTCAACAAATATTGATAAAGCACCCACTAGTTGCCAGGCACTATTCTAAATGCTGAGGATACAGTAGTAAGAACAAAAAAGTCTTCCTGGAGCTTATACTCTAGTTGAGGAAAGAGCATAACTAGACGGGACAGTAAGTCAAGTGAAGTATTAATACTTTTTCCCAAGATACAGGCAAACTTTTGCAAACAGAAGTAATGAAAGTAAATGAAAGATAAAAGTAGAAGGTGCTAGAGATAGAAGCAATAACTGAGTGAACATGGTCATGGAAAAACTTCATTTATACAGCCAAGAGTACAAGCTAAGGCACAGAAGATGAGGATTCATATCAGACTATCTTCATTTGCTTTAAAAATGGGGGAAAAGTACTATATGAGCTTTGCAAGGGGATGGGAAGCCAGGCCTTTAGTAGGGAATATACATTTTGGAAGAGCCAATTAAAGGGACTCCGACAGGGAGAAAAGTAATAGGGTAGTCCCCTAGCCACAAGTATCCAGTTAAGTTACATTGTAACTGTACAGCTGGCTCAGCAAGCATTGTTTGATTAGTATCTCCAGCAATCTGGGAACTAAAACAAAGAAATCAGATGGTAAGAATGATCCACTGAACTTCTTGTGATCTGTCTCTACATTTCAAACTTAAATACCCCTTGAGTTACTGGTAGTGTAATAAGGTAGAAACAATCAAGAGAAAAACTTATCTTCCCTTGATCATTTTATTTGAAGGTAATCAGATTGGTTTTCTATTGCTGCTGTAAAAAAT
Organism: Propithecus coquereli; assembly: GCF_000956105.1. Lineage (NCBI taxonomy): Eukaryota > Metazoa > Chordata > Mammalia > Primates > Indriidae > Propithecus > Propithecus coquereli. The sequence goes on along the minus strand of NW_012133857.1, from coordinate 2,983,278 downwards.
TACAACTTTAATGACTTAAACAACTCCCATTGATTATTTCAGTTCTGAAGGTGAGAAGTCCAGGCTGGGCTTAAGTGGGTCCTCTGCTTAGGGTCTTACAGGGCCCAAACTGACAAGAGTTAGCAGGTCTGTGCTCCTTACTAGAGGCTATAGGATAGAGTCTGCCTCCAAACTCATTCAGGTTATCGGTCAAATTCAGTTCCTTGCGGTTGTAGGCCTGAGGTCCTTGTTTTGTTTCCTTGATGGCTGTAAGCCAAGGGTCTGTCTTTGCTTCCAAAGGGGGCCTTCCCATGTTTTCCAGTGGTCCTCTCCTGCCATGAATGGTTGAGATCCTTTCACAACTCAAATCTCTCTTTCATCATTCACAATCTCTTAGACTTAATGCCTTTAGCTTGAGAAAGTCCTCTGTTTTTAAGGCCTTATATGATTAGAATGGGCACACAGGGATAATCCTATTTTAAAATCTGTAAACTTACTACAGCTGCAAAATCCTTTTTATCATGTAACATTACATATTCACAAGTTCCAGGGATTAGGGCATGAATGTTTTTAGGGGGACTCCCTTCTGCTTACCACAGTAACAAAACAATTTTTTATACGAAAACAAATGTGGATGTATTATGGAATAAGCACAAAATAAGCACAAAGGTAAGACAGACTTCAAAGCCTATCAGGCTCACAAAGGGGACACTCTGGGCTATTCCCCCAGGCTCCTTCAGGATGTGCATTAACTCACCTCCACTTTGACGTCTAATAGACAACTTAACCAGAACAAGTCCAAAACTGAGCTCCTGATAGTCCTCCTCAAACTAACTTTTCTTGTAGTATTCCCTGTCTCAGTTACTGGTAACTCCATCTTCAAGTTGCTCAGGCCCAAAACCTTGGTGCCATCCCTAATTCTCTTTCATTTCACATCCTGTCAGCAAGCCTGTTAGCATGACCTTCAAGACTTATTCAGAATTCAACCACTTCTCACCACTCTGGTTGGAATGACTATCACATAGCATCTGGATTTTTAAAATAGCTTTCTACCTGGTCTCCCTGCTCTGCCCTGCAGTTTGTTCTGAATAAAGCAGCCAGGCAGATCCTATTAAAACACATACATAACATTCCTTACCTCAAAATCTACCAACTACTTTCTATCTCATTCAGAGCTTACTATGACCTGTAAGGCCCTATATGATCTGGCCTGCAGTCACCTGTCTGATTTCATCTTCTATTCCTCTTTACTCACTCATCATATGTCAGCCACAAAGGCTTCTTTATTGTTCCACAAAGAGGCCAGGTACTTCCCCACCTCAGGACCTTTGCATTTAATATCCTCACTGGAATCCTCTTCCCCCAGATGCCTGTGTGGCTATCATTTCCCTTAATCAGATCCTTACTCAAAAGTCAGCTTCTCAGCAAGGCCTTCTCTGGTCACCATAACTAAAATTTCACTTCCCCCTTTTCTACTGCTTATCACCATCTAACCATTTTTAATCTTTAAAGCCTATTTCCCCCCAACATTTTATTATGAAAAATTTCAAACTCAAATACAAAAATTGGAAGAATTATACAGCCAACAGCCCTATATCCACCACATATATTCTTTTATATTCAATTAACATTTTTTGTTTTCTTAACATTTTCTATATTTGCTTTATTGCACACCTACCCATTCATTTGATTCATTGTATTTTTTGATGCCTTTCAAAATAAATTGCACATCACATCAATCACACTTCCTCCTAAATACTTTAGCCTGTATATCATTAACTAGAGTTACATGTTTATATTAGTTCTTTTAAGGTAAAATTTGTATACAGTGAAATATACAAATCTGAAGTGTACCACAGATACTTCAGACAAATGAATACATCTGTGTAATACAACCCCCTACCAAGATATACAGAACACTATCACCATCCTAAAAAGTTTCTTCATTCTCTTCCTAGTTAATCTCCACACCCCATCCCCAGGCAATCTAGATCTGACTTTTTTCACCATAGATTAGTTCTGTCTGTTCCACAACATCCTATAAATCTGCGGTCCCCAGCCCCGTGCTTCAGATCAGTACCCCTGCGTGGCCTGTTAGGAACCAGGCAGCATAGCAGGAGGTGAGGTGTGGCAAGTGAGCAAATCTTCATCTGTATTTACAGCCACTCCCCATAGCTCGCCACACCCCCCCTCCAGTCCATGGAAAAACTGTCTTCCATGAAACCAGTCCCTGGTGCCAAAAAGGTTGGGGACCACTGCTATAAATGGAATCACACAGCTCTTTTATGTAAGGCTACTTCTAGCTATCAGGCCAGTTTAGCCTGTTCCAAGAAAATCTGGCTAAATATCAATAATTCCCACATTTGTTTTTCCTGTCCAATCTTGTGAACCATGACTTTCTGCTCGGAACTATATTTCAATAGTATCGATTTTTAAAAGTATTCTAAAAAGTAGTCTTGCAAATAAAAATAGGATACCTTCAAACCAGCCTTCTTTTAAACCAGGGGTTAGCAAAAAAACCGCCTATGGGCCAAATTAAGCCCAAAGCCTGTTTTTGTAAACCAGTGTCATTGAAACACAACCATACCTATTCATTTAGGTATTGTCTTATGACTGGGTTTAAGCCGTAATGGCAGATCTAAATGCTAAGGACACTGACTTGAGTGGTTATAACACAGAAGAATAACCTGTAAACCCTAATATTTACTATTTGACCCTTTACAGAAAAAGTTTGCTGACACCTGTTCCAACAGATGTCAAACTGGCATATTTCTTATTACCCATCCTAACACCAAAAGTAACTCACCTTGGGCATATGGCTAATCTGCAAGGGTCTCTCTTTGAGAAACCAGTATTTGGCAGCTTTCTACTTCCTTAAAAAAGTCTCAAAGATTAAACCATCAACCCAGATCAAAATCAGAAGTAAAGACCATTCTGAACTTTGAAAGGACTAAATATTTGGCAGGGAAAAGGAGTAAGCAGTGGTAGAATAAACATCTGTCGGTTGCCTACCCATTCTCTACCTCTGCTCCCAAAATTTCTCTCAAGGTAAACAAATCCTAGCAGAACATATACAGGGGCTACTTCAGAAACTGTCGTCTATATTAATTAGGTAGTGTGGTGAAAGGATATGAGGTCTGGGGCAAGTACAGTCACCATGCCACTGAGAGGAAAAGGCCCGGAACTAGGGTTTGGGAATAGGAGAGGGCAACTTGTATGCAGCCCATGGTAAAGCTGACTTTACATCACTTCTTAGGGTAGAGAGTCATGGTGAGCCTGCTGGATCAAGAGTTGCATGAATCTAGCACTAACTCTTGAGTTTTCATTTCCATGAGCCAATACATGTCCTTTATTATGTGAGCCTGGTTAAACTGGATTTGGGGACATTTCCAGGCAAAAGAATCCTCTTGTTATGGAAGGCCAAGTACTTATATTCTTGAACCAAGTGAAGAAAGAGACCATAACAGGAGGAAAGATGGAGGCAGAGAGAGCCAATTAACAGACTCAGGTTGCTGGAAAATTGTAGCACTAAGGGACCAGCGGGGACTGAGAAGACTTGCTTTGAAATCCTAGTTCCCAGGAAGAAAGCAGCATCATATCTGAATGCAAATATTTGATTGTTTGATGTTTCTGACAATTACAAATCCATTCCTTGCCCCCCATACCTCCAGTTTTCTTAGAAGCTGAAGATGCTAGGACGTGCTCATTTTTCATTGTCTCTAATTAATAAGGAGTATGTTGGGACCCACTGATTATTTTAGCACTATTGTAAGTTTCAAGGGTTCATTTTGGCCTACAACTTGACAACGGAGCAGAGGGCAACTGGCTCTTGGTCCAAGACACAGACATTCAAGAAGCAAAATATATTTACTCCCCCAAGTATCCATTATAAACTTTTTCCAAAATGGAAGGTTTTACTTATAAAAGCAAATAACGTAAAAATTTCCTTTCAAAAATATAAAGGTACATACACTTTAAAGTTAAAGATATACTATGTCCTGTTTTACTCATGATTACAATTTAATCCCAAAAGGATAATCACTTTAACTATCCTTTCAGACTGAAAATGCATTATTTCCTTTGTGGAAAAGGGACCATATTATGCTGACTTGCTTTTTTGACTTCTGGACACATTTATGTTTTAATAATACAGATCTAGCTTATCTTTTTAACAAGTGCAATTAGTCTACTACATCAACTTGTCTAACAATTTAGATTATTAGACATTTAGATTTCCAATTATGGATATTTAGATACTGTGTTTCACAATGACAACATTCCTACAACAAACACCATTGCACCAATAGAGATAATGCATACATACTTTGTAGAATAAATTTTTAGGTAAGGAACGCTGGGTCAAAAAGAATGTTTATTTAAAATTTTGACTGAGCAAGACACAAAACAGTTAATATGATGGCTCTATTTATAGTAAAAAATCATGCAAGTCAGGTATACAAACAGGAAGAGGTATAGAACAATGGTTCTCGACCTGTGGCAATTTTGTCCTTGAGGGGACATTTGAAAATGTCTGGAGACATTTTTGGTTGTCACCAACTGGGAAGGCACTACTACATCTAGTGGGTAGAAGCCAGGTAGAAGCCAACGCACAGAACAGCCCCGCCCTCTGACAAATGAAGAATTATCCAGCCTAAAATGTTAACAGTGCTCAGGTTGAGAAGCCCTGGTGTAGGATTATATATCACACTGCTCAAAGTAGCTTTCTTTGAAAAGTGGAGGACAGCTATAATTTATACTTTTGTACCGTTTGTGGTTTTTTTTTTTTTGCAACGAACATACACTAGTTTAAAATGCGTCCGTACACAATGACGTTTGAGATGAAATCAATCCTTGTGGCTTCTCATGTTGCTTCTATATATGGGGACAAATTTCCCACATATTCAGAGAAAGCTCCCTGAATCTTCTCTTCAGCAAGCTAATCTTAAACAGCTCTTTCAAATGCTCTTCATAGGAAGTAGTTTTAAGCCAGTTCTTCAATGTGACTGACATACCTATGAAGAACAAAAGTGCTAAGTGCTGAACACTAAACTCTAGTTTTGTACTCAGACCAGTGAAGAGTGGAATTATCACCTGCGCTGGCTCACATTCAGCTTATTAAAACACTCAGTTTTTCCACAACTGCTACTGTTAATTTACATCTTCCCCATCCTGTACTTCTTAATAATTGCCTTTTAAGTCTTAACGCAAGGAATTGAGAGGCCTTGTTAACTACCCTTCCTCCTTTAAGGAGTATTCTACCATAGAGTCCATAATACAACTACCTTACAGCTTTGAGTTACATTTTAGTCCTGAGGAGATATTCTCACCACCTAGCTTGGATACTGGGGTTACTTAAACCCTGTCACTAATGTATTTAAAAAATCACTTAACAGAGTAAGCTACTTCAGATTTTTATTAATTTTACTCAATCCAACAAGTATCTACTGAGTGCTTAAGACACTGTTCTAATCAATGTGATCAATAAAACAAAGATGTGACCTACTCAGAAGACTTTATGGCCTACAGCCTTGTGCTGGGGTTACCTCGGTGAAGGACTACTTTGTCCTCACTACCTATTAAACACTCGTCGATGTGATGCTGTAGAACTATATATAATGATGTGTTTTATAAAGCAAGCTTGGGTGTTACTTATTCCTATACCATCTCAATCCTTTCCCCCCTTTAGAGCTAATCCAAGTGCTTGGTAAATGTTTAATCAATAAATGCACCACACTGCCACTACTACATACACTATACCTGCAGGCAAACACCTGTAATAGGGCTTTTACTCTCCGAAAATAGTAAGTGGCAATAACTCTGAAACGTACCCCAAACGAAAGTGAATTCAAGAAGGCATAAGGCGCACATGGTAGGATTAGATAACTCTTTACCCTTGGATGACAAATTATAGAAACAAAGATTCAACGATGCACACAGGAGATGAAGAAATGGTGAAGACGAAATTAAATTCAAAGACAATTAAAATTACAATTTCTCCACTCACACCAGCACACTACAACGTCGTTTCCACCTCACCCAGGAGATAGCTCTCACAAAAGAGAAGGCTGGGGGCTCCCACGTGCGGAACCCTGCGTAGAAACCCCTCAGGGCGGTCCACGCTCTGCCGCCTCGCCACGCCCCCGCACAAGCCCACTCACACCGCCGCCGCCCACCCGCCGGGAAGCGCTTGGAGGCCTCCGCTCCGACGAGGCGGGGGCACAGCGCTTTTAAGAAAGGAAGGGGAAGGGGGAGGAAAGTGGGCGGGGAGCGAACCCATCCCGACCTCGCAAGCCCCTTCCTACAGGAAAGCGGCAACGAACAACCCAGGGCTCAAAACGCCCCACGCGAGGGTTCCGGGACTGGGCCCCAACTGCCAAGTCGGCCGTCCCCCACGCCGCCCCTTCCTCAAGCCGTTAGCGCCGCGGCCCCACCCCTCGCCGCCAGTCGCGTCCCGCCCCGCTCGCCCCAAGCCGCTACCCTAGCCGGCTGCGGTCCGAGGCATCTGCTCGATGGAGGCAGGCCCGGAGCTGCCAGCCGCGTCCGGAAGGCCGAGGAGCCAGGCTTCCATACCTGCACTTTCCTCCGCCCTGCCGTGTTCTGCCGGTGATGGGCCGCCATCTTGCATGTTGACACTCGTACGTCACTTCCGGAAGTGGCTCGGACCGGGCGGATGTCTTGCCCCTTCTCCTTTGGCCTGGGATGGTAGTGCTTCTGAAAGCAGACGGGTCGTGTGCTTTCCAGACGCTGTTCATTGCTGTGGCCGGTGTCCATGTGATGAGATAGATGTACCTAAAAACAAAACTTCTGTGCGGATATAATACTGATGGAGGGAGAGCCACTTTTCGGAGCCGAGGGAGGAATCTGGGTCCAACTGTTGTGTGCCGCTAAACCTTGGCTGGCACTGTTTTCCAGGCTTCTCTTCCAGAGAGGCCCAAGCAGGCAAAAGGAAAACACTGAAAGGCTCAACAATGCTTGACGTAGGCGGCTGGACAGGCTCTCTCCCCCAACCCTCAGCCTTTCCTAGGTAGGCAGGGCAACAGACTGATTTGCCAGGAAGTACCTGAAAATCCGGAGAATTATAAATTGGCCTCAAAGGAGGAGAAATAGATATCCTTGCAAAGGAAGTGGCTCCCATATTCGGGAGGAGCAAAGAATTCATTTAAATAATAAAACAGATTACAGAGATGTTATAGGAAGGTGAAAAGGACACACCAGTTAAAATTGTTCCCAGGGACTACTTTCTGAGTTACAAACCCTGAACTGAAACTCAGTTCTTGTTTAAACCATCTCTTATGTTGGGCCAGTTAGACCCTTCTGGATGAAAGTTTGACTTTAGGTGGTTTTCCTGACGCTAATTATGGGAGCTGAGGATGGTCATATTCTTTATTGTGAAAGTGAATCCTATAGAACTGCACTGTCCAGTATGCCATCTGATAAGGCATCCACTAGCCATGTGTGCCTATTGAGCACTTGAAATAGAGCTGGTATGAATTGAGATATGTAATTTTAAAATATTCACCGAATTTCAAAGACTTAGTATGAAGAAAAGAATGTAACTCATTAATAATTTTTATATTGATTACATGTTGATATGATAATGTTTTGGATATATTAGGGCAAATATATTATTAAAATTAATATTTTTAAAAATAATATGGCTATTAGAATAGTCAAATTATATACGAGCCAGGCACAGTGGTGTACGCCTGTAGTCCCAGGTACTCTAGAGGCACAGGTGGGAGGATTTCTCGAGCCCAGGAGTTTGAGTCCAGCCTGGGCAATATAGTGAGACCTTATCTCTTAAAAAAAAATTACATACATGGCTCGTATGTTTCTATTGTGTAGTGCTATTATATAAACACTCAGGAAAGTTATCTTGACAAATGCCTTGTTTTTCAAATAAAATGAATTAGTGGAGTAAAAATTGTGGTGACCGAAAGCCTCTTAAGCAAAACTGTCAGTGATAATTTATAGGTAAATTACTTCTACTATATTTTATTACAGATGCATTCATTCATTTATTCATGAATTCATTCATTCAACAAAATATTATTTAGCACCTTCTAAGTGCCAGGCACTACGTTAGATGCTGAGCAATCAGTGGTGAGTGCACAAAGTCATAGAACTTAGAGTCCCAGGATGAGACAGCAATTCATTAAACACATAAATGAATAGGGAGATAAGTAATCTTAAGAAAGATGGTTGTAAGACAGGAAGTGATTCTTGAATCAAGAGCTGAAGGATGGAGTTAACTAGACAAGGAGAGGAAACAGCCTGAGCAAAGATCTTGGGGCAGGAGGAAGCATGCAACATTCGGGAACTGAAGGCAAAAGCTTAGAGTATAGAGACGAAAGGAAAGAAGAATACAGGGGCCACATGCAGCAAAATGTTTTAGACTAAAGGGAAGCTATGGAAGGGACTTAAACAGGGGAGAGATATGATCTACATTTAAAAAAAAATTATTCAACATTTTGAATAGATATTGAGCACCCATGATGTGCCAGGCACCATGCAAGTATATTGCTCTGTACAGTATGCTGGTACTTGTGAGAAATGGATTGTTACATTGTTGTAGCCCTGCTTTGGACCTGAAGAATGTTGAAGTTGTGAAGTTCTTTTAGTGGGCAGAATTCCCAACAGTACACTTTGATGTTCACTTTGCCTGAAAGGAGAGATAGCTATAATAATTCATGATCAATTCAGGGTCAAAGGATAATTGTTTGATCAGTTTGTCAAGGACATAGCAAGGGCAAGATTGGAGAGCTGATGACAAGGAAGACTCAGGAAGAGATATGGTGATGGATCTCAGAATGAATCTTTAAGGATCACATGGATGAAACGAACTGCTCTGTGCGTGAAAGTGTCTTCCTTTTCCAGGCTCAGTGCTTACTCAATGGAATCATGAATGAAATGGCAATGGTAACAGGACTAGAGCTATGTATGGGATCACTAAGCCACTTTGCTGAGTGTTTAGGTTCAGCAGCAGTGACTAGTTCTAAGTCGTTGATATACATGCTCCAGAAGGATCAGCCAGCCATGTGTAGGCAGGCCTATTCCATTGGCCCTCCCCCATTATTTGGGGGGGGGGTGTTATTTGTCATTTCCAAAATATACTATAATATTCTAGATTTAGATTTTGTTTTCCCTGCTTGTTATACTTCTGCCAACACAGCCATCGAAAGGCTTACTAAATGCTTTATACACTATCATTGTATCTCATGCTACATTGTTTTTGACAAAAAAAATCACTCTACAATGAAGCAATGCATTAAGCTGTTGCCCATGGCATTTATTGGTCTAATTGTGTACTCCATCACCAAGAAGCACCTTGTCTCATTAAAGCTATATTGAAGACTTAGTTATGATGCCTTCTGGAAGATAACCCTTTTTGATGCTGTCCTGTAGGATGCAGTATATACTCTGAACTTGTGTCCAATATTTGGCACTCTTTCTTCCTGTTCATTTGATGTATTGCTGCATAACCACCCTCAAGCATAGTTGTTTAAAACAGTTACAAGGGAGGAGGGAGGGGGGAGGGGGGAGGAGGGGACAGGTATTTTCATACACAAAGAGTGCAATGTGCACCACCTGAAGGATGGACATATTTGAAACTCGGACTTGGGGGGGGGGCAAGGGCAACATACGTAACCTAAACATCTGTACCCCCATAATATGCTGAAAAAAAAAAAAACAGTTACAACATTTTCTTTGCTTACAAATCTGTAATTTTTGCAGGACTTGGTGGGAACAGCTTGTCTCTGTTCTCCACTCTCTACTTGATGCCAGCTGGGGCAACTAAAAAGTTGGAAGCTGAAATCATCCGAAGGTCCACTCCCTCAGATGTCTGGTAACTGATACTGGTGTTGGCCAAGTCCTTAGGTAAAGCTGTGGCTAGAACTCCTACTCATGGTCTTTCCACAGGACTGTTTGTTTCCTCACAATATACTAATAGTAGCTGGGTTCTAAGGGTGAACATTGCAAGAGAGAAAACCCTTATTGGAAGCTGTAATGCCTTTTCTAAACTAAAAGTGGAAGTTATATAGTGTCTCTTCAAACCATAGTTCATTAGAACTTAGTCATTAACACTGTCAATGTCTAAGGAGAGGGAGTTAGACAACTTTTTTTATGGGAGAAGTGTCAAAAAATTTGTGGATGTATTTGTAAAATTTTAATTGATACGTAATAATTGCATATATTTATGGGGTAAAGGGCGATACTTTGATACCTGTATACAATGTGTAATGATCAAATGAGGATAATTTGCATATCCATCACCTCAAACATTTATCATTTCTTTTTGCTAGGAACATTCAATCTCTCTTCTAGCTATTTGAAAATATAGAATAAATTATTAACTATAGTCACCCTGAAGTGCTTTAGAACACTAGAACTTATTCCTCCTATCTAACAGTAACTTCATATCTGTTAACTAACCTCCACCTAACCTTCCCTCTCCCTTACCCTTTCCAGCCTCTAGTTACCACTATTCTATTCTATACTTCTATGAGATCAATTTATTTAGCTTTTACATGTGAGTGAGAACATGTAGTATTTATCTCTCTCTGTGCCTGGCTTATTTCACTAAACATGATATCCTCCAGGCTTATCCACGTTGCTGCAAATAGGATTTCATTGTTTTTTATGGCAGAATAGTATTTCATTGTGTATATATACCACATTTTCTTTATCTTTTCCTCTGTTGGTGGATACTTAGGTTGATTCCTTATCTTGGCTATTGTGAATAGTGCTACAATAACTATGGGAGTGCAAATATCTCTTTGGCGTACTGATTTACTTTCCTCTGGACATGTATCCCATATTGGGATTGCTGGATAATATGACAGTTCTATTTTTATTTTTTTGAGGAATCTCCATACTGTTTTCCATAATGGCTGTACTAATTTATATTCCCACCAACAATGTATATGAGTTCCGTTTTTTCTGCATCTTCACCAGCATGTTATTTTTTTGTCTTTTTGCTAATAGCCATTGCAACACAGTGAGATATCTCATTGTGGTTGATATCTGATTACAGTTTTGATTTGCATTTCCCTGATGATTGGTGACATTGAGCATTTTTTCATATACGTCTTGGCCATTTGTATGTCTTTTTCTAAGAAACAAGTATTCAAATCATTTGCTCATTTAAAAAAATTGGATTATTATTATTATTTTTGCTGTCAAGATGTTTTAGTTCCTAGTATATTTTAGATATTATTCATTGTCATATGAATGCTTTGTAAATATTTTCTCCTATTTTGTAGGTTGTCTTTTTACTCTGTTGATTGTTTCTTTTGCTGTGTAAAGCTTTTTAGTTTGATATAATCCCATTTGTCTGCTTTTGCCTGTGCTTTTGATAAAAATATTTGCCCAGACCAATGTCTTGAAGCATTTCTCCTATATTTTCTTATAGTAGTTTCATAGTTTTGGGTCTTACATTTAAGTCTTTAATTTATTTTGAGTTGATTTTGTAAATGTTGAAAGATAGGGATCTAGTTTCATTTTTCTTCGTATGCCTATCCAGTTTTCCCAACACTATTCATTGAAAAGGCTGTCCTTTCCCCACTATATTTTCTTGGTGCCTTTGTCAAAAATCAGTTGGCTGTAAATATGTGGATTTATTTCTAGGTTCTCTATTCTTTTCTGTTGATCTATGTGTCTGTTTTTATGCCAGTACTTTGCTGTTTTAGTTACTATAGCTTTGTAGTATATTTTGAGGTTGGGTAGTGTGATTCCTCCAGCTTCGTTCTTTTTGCTCAGGATTGCTTTGGCTATTTGCAGTCTTTTGGGATTCTGTATGAGTGTTAGAAATTTTATCTATTTCTGTGAAGAATGTCATTAGTATTTTGATAGGGATTGCATTGAATCTGTAGATCACTTTGGGTATTTGGTAATTTCGACAATATTGATTAAATCCAGGAATATGGATGTCTTTCCATTTTTTATGCCCTCTTCAATTTCTTTTATAATTTTAATTGTAGAAATCTTTTACTTCCTAGGTTAAATTGATTCCTAGATATTTTATTTATTTTTGGCTATTGTAAATGGGATTGCTTTCTTGATTTCTTTTTCAGCTAGTTTGTTATCAGTACATAGAAATGCTATTGATTTTTGTATGTCAGTTTTGCATCCTATGACTTCACTGAATTTGTTATCAGTTCTAATAGTTTTTTGGTGGAGTCTTTAGGTTTCTCTATGTATAAGACCATGTCATCTGAAAACAAGAACAATTTGATGTTCTTCTTTCCAGTGTGGATGCACTTTATTTCTTTCTTTTGTCTAATTACTCTGGCTAGAATCTCCCATACTGTGTTGAATAAGAATGGTGAAAGCAGGCATCTTTGTCTTGTTCCAGTTCTTAGAGAAAAGCTTTCAACTTTTCACTATTCAGTATGATGTTAGCTGTGGGTTTGTCGTGTATGGTCTTTATTCTCTTGAGGTATGTTTCTTCTGTACCTAATTTGTTGAGAGTTTTTATCATGAAAGGATGTTGAATTTTATCAGTGCTTTTTCTGCATCTATTGAGTTGATCATATGGTTTTTATCCTTAATTCTGTTGATATGATATTTCACGTTTATTGATTTGCATATGTTGCACATGTTGAACCATCTTTGCATCCCTGGGATAAATATAAATATATAATCTTTTCGATGTGTTGTTGGATTCATTTTTTTTTTTTGGGAGTTTTTGCATCTGTGTTCATCAGGCTTACTGACTGTAGCTTTCTTTTTTTTGTTGTGTCCTTGTCTGGTTTTGGTATTAGGGTAATACTGGCTATGTAGAATGAGTTTGAAAGAATTCCTTGCCTTCAATTCTTTGGAATAATTTGAGAAAAACCATGGTTTTAGTTCTTTTTTAAATGTTTGGCAGAATTTAGCAGTGAAGCCATGTTGTCCTGGGCTTTTCTTTGTTGGGAGACTTTTTATTACTGCCTCAGTCTTGTTAATTGTTACTTGTCTGTTCAGGTTTTCTATTTTTTCCTGATTCAATATTGATAGGTTTTTAAGTGTCCAGGAATTTATTCATTTCCTTTAGATTTTTCATTTTTTTGTCATGTAGTTGTCCACGATACTCTCCAATGATCCTTTGTATTTCTGTAGGATCAGTTGTAATATCTCCTTTTTCATTTCTGATTTTATTTCTCTGTGGCTTTTCACTCTTTTTCTTAGTCTAGTTAGTGCTATGTTGATTTTGTTTATCTTTTCAAAAAATCAAATTTTGTTTTGTTCATCTTTTGTATTTTTCTTTGTTCTCTATTTATTTCTGCTGTGATCCTTCCTTGTTATTCTACTAATTTTCAGTTTGTTTTGTTTTTGCTTTTCTGGTTCCTTGAGGTACATCATTGGCTTTTTTATTTGAAATCTTTCTACTTTTTAAATGTAGGTATTTTTGCTGTAAACTTCCCTCTTAGTAATGCTTTTGATCTGTCTCACAGGTTTTGGTATGTTGTGTTTCTATTTTTGTTAGTTTCAAGAAATTTTTAAATTTCCTTCTTAATTTCTTCATTGACCCATTCGTCATTCAAAACCATGTTCTTTCATTTTCATATATTTGTACAGTTTCCAAAGTTTCTCTTGTTTCCAAAGATTCCTAGTTTTATTCCATTGTGGTCAAAAAAGATACTTAATATGATTTTGATTTTTTAAAAATTTGTTGAGACTTGTTTTGTGGCCTAACATATGGTCTGTCCTGGAGGAGTATGTTCTATGTGCTAATGAGAAGAATATATATTCTGCTGCTATTGGATGAAATGTTTTGTAAATGTCTACTAGGTCTATAGTGTGGTTTGAATCCTATATTTCTTTGTTGATTTTCTGTGTACATTATCTGTCCAATTCTGAGAGTGGGTGGTGAAGTCCCCAACTATTACTGTATTGGAATCTATGTCTCCCTTTAGATCTAATAATATTTACTTTATATATCTGGGTGCTTGGCGATGCGTACATATATATTCACAATTATTATTCCTCTTGCTGAATTGATCCCTCTGTCATTTATAATGACTTTTTTGTTTCTTTTTACAGTTTTTGACTTAAAGTCTAGTATAACCATACCTCCTCATTTTTGTTGTCTGTTTGTATGGAATATCTTTGTCTATCCCTGCACTTTCAGTCTATGTGTGTCTTTACAGGTAAAATGAGTTTCTGTAGGCAGCATATAGTTGGGTCTTTTTTTTTTTTTTTTTATCCTGTCAACCAGTCTATATTTTTTAGTTGGGGAGTTTAATCTGTTAACATTCGAGGTTATTATTGGTAAGTGAGGACTTAACTCTTGTCATTTTGTTAATTATTTACTGGTTGTTTTGTATATGTTCCTTTATTCCTCTCTTGTTTATCTTTGAAGTTTGGTGGTTTTCTGTAGTGATAAAGTTTGATTCTCTTTCTCATTTGTGTATCTGCTCAACCAGTGAGTTTTATACTTTCGTGTGTTTTCATGATGGTAGTTATTTTCCTTCTCCCAGATGCAGGACTCCTGTAAGTGTTTTTTGAGGGGCTGATCTTATTATGAATTTTCTTAGCTTTTGCTTTTCTGGGAAAGGCTTTATTTCTCTCTCATTTCTGAAGATTAGCTTTGCTGGGTATAGTATTCTTGGCATGCAGGGGGTCTTCCTCCCTTTTCTTTCAGCACTTTGAATATATCATCCCATTCTCTCTTGGCCTGTAAGATTCTGCTGAGAAATCTGCTGAGATTTCCTTTTCTTTGGGATCTTTTGTTGGAGAATTGTTATGTTCCTTTGGAAGTGTTATACTTCCTTGTTTTGTCTTGTTTTTTTTTAATGTGTGTCCCTATGTTGATATCTGTGCCTCTGGTGGAACAATCCCCTCTTCCAATTTCCTGGAATAGCTATTGTGGTGAAAGACTTTTTATTGCATATATGTCCTATCGTGTTAATTGGGTAGTGTGCTATGGCTTGTTCTGGGTGGATACAGTAGTGTAGTCTCTGCATGATTTGTAATCAGTATTAGCAGTGTCTCTGAGTGCCTCAGTGTTGTAGACTGAGGATGTTTGTGGAGGCAATGGTGTGGTTTTGCTGGGGGAGGTGCTGCTGAGTGGTTAGTTCTCAGGTTATGGGGCATCACATGCCTGGCATGGCAGCTTTGTTGGTTTCAGGAGGCAGCATTGCCAGATATGATGGGTACTGGGTGGTTGGTCCTCGGTCCTTGGGCTGCATAATGGTGTGCAGCAGCTCCACCTCTGGAGGGGGTGGTGTTGCTGGCAGTGGTAGGTGCTGGGTGGCTGGCTATGCACATAGGCTCCCCTAGTCCTGATGGTGACTTCCTACTGTGCTAGACTGCCTGCTCCCTGGAGTATAGGGTGCTCTATGAGTTTGAGTGCTGGAGTCATGATTCTACCACTGGGTCCAGATAGGATTGCAGCACTTCAGCCTTCTGTGTGGGCATGGTGGGATGATGGTGGGGCCCCAGGGATGTAGAGATGTAAGGGCTACTGGCTCCCAGGGCAGGATGTACTCCAGCAGTGACTCTTCCAAAAATGGCACTGTGCTATAGCAGCTTGGGTCCCTGGGAGTATGTGTGTGGGGACTCAATGTGTGTTTGTGGATGTATTGTAAAACCACTACACCTCTACAGGGAAAATTAATGGATTTAGGAACAAAAGGATATTATACTTAATGGCCCATTTAAAATTTCTTTATAACTTCCATACTCTGACATGTTGGGCTTTGCTGGTTTAGAGGTTTGTTACTAAAGAAAAGAATTCTTACAGCAAGGGCTAAAAAGAATGGTCCATTGATTTGGAGCTGAGACTTCCATCTGACCATTTTGTATGTCTTGTGTCATTGGATAAGCAAAAGGGGAAGAAGGAGGTGAAGGAGAAGATGGTTATGGTGTTGGCTGGAGTGATTAACCCTGATTATCAAGCAGAAATAGATTTGCTAGTATATCTCTCAGTCAGTAGATATACCAAACGCCCAGATCCCTTAGAAATGAAGGTATTGGCTAAAAGTAAAGGGAACATGGAAGAGCTGGTAAAGAAAGGAAGTCATAAATGGAAGTGAAGTCCTCATGATCCGGGGAAGAAATGAGAGCTGTCATCTTAACTTGTATTTTCTTTCTTGATGGGTCATGTGTAGTTTTATGTGTTTTAACTTTTTTCTTTCTTTAGCTTTTACTTCGTTATTGTATGTGGAGAGTATTATTGTTGATAAACTTCATTATTTAGTCTATATGTTACAGAATGTGGATATGAGATCCAGACAGAACTAGAGGAGGAATGGACATCAACTGGAGGTTCTAGATTTGGATATGGATGGATGGATGTGGTAACTAATGAAATATTGGGTTGACTTCCTTGGAGAGTGACACAGTGAGTGCATATTTGATTGTATGAAGGATAGTTGCAGTGTTTTAGGTGGCAACTTTTTTTGAAGTAAAAACATTAGAAGCAATAGTTGTATTGATGTTGGACAGCTAAAGGAAAGACTTTGTGTTTGACATTTTTGTGGTTCAATTTTTTGCTGTCTATAATCTGAGTCCTCTTCATATGTTTAGGAAATTCCCCATTGTGTGTGTCTTGGTGGTGGTGAGTACTGCTTCCACTACAGAAAGTGAGAACAGTTGCTCACTTTTTCTCACTTCCTTAGAGTTGAGTGTGTGCATGTGACCTCAGCTTGACTAATCAGATAACATCTGCAACCTCATGAGAGACTCTGAGCTAGACCCATCCAGCTAACCTGCTCCTCAATTCCTGATCTACAGAAATTGTGTGATATAATAAGTGTTTGTCGTTTTAAGTGGCTAAGTTATGGGATAATTTGTTATGTGGCAATACATACACCTTTCCTTCCTCATGGGGAGGGAAATGTCACAGCACCTTTACAACTCTCACAGAGATACTCTAATCTTCAATCTTCCATTTAGTTCTTTGCCTTTTCTTTTGTAACTGTCAGGAGGCTTATCCTGGAAGAATTCCTTTAACAATCTCTTGGCATTTTCTATATGGAAAGATTGGTATCTTTATTCAAACTGTACAAAGCCTTGACACCTATTACATTATTCTCAGCTTTTGAGATCTCTGCTAAAACTCCTAGACAACATGAGAAGTTTAACATTCTTTTTTATTCCTGATTCCTATTCTCATTTCTGTCCCCATATAAGTACAGTTGTCCCTCAGTTTCTGTGGGGGAATAGTTACAGGACCTCCTATGGATACCAAAATCAGAGGATTCTCAAGTCTCTGATGTAAAATGGTGTAGAGTTTACATATAACTATGCTCATCCTCCCATATACTTTTAATAATCTCTAGATTACTTGTAATGTCTAATATAATATAAATTTTTTGTAAATAGTTATTGTATTGTTTAGGGAATAATGAAAAGAAAAATAAAGTCTGTAAATGTTCAGAACAGATGCAATTTTTCTCAAATATTTTTCATCCACAGTTGTTTGAATCCATTGATGGAGAACCCATAGATACAGAGGGACGCCTGTACTGTAATGTATCCACAGAATCTCTCAGATTCCCTATCAGTGCCTAATGATGGAAGTGTGCCATGGTTTGGGGAGTATTCTCAAGTCAACTTTACACACCTGGAGTTATTCACGTGATACAGGTTCAAGTCCTAGGTCAGCCTTTGCCCTTTGGGAATTCACATCATTTCTCTGAGCCCCCAAGGCCTTAACTGATATGTAAAACAGGAGTAACAATGCTTTTCTGACAAAATACTTCTGAGGTACATGGTAGTTCTCTCTGAGGTTTGAAACTTTGTTTTAAACATTTGTGTGATAAAATAGTATATAATGTACATGAAAAAAAGTTTAACATACTGAAAAAAACACATGCATATTAAATAGAAATCCAGTAAATTTAAAAAGTAAATAAGTGTTCTAGAAGTCTTCTGCTTCCAAAGAAACCAGATTCATTCTTGTTAAATCTTGCTCTGGAGTTTGGTCCTTTCCTCTGCCTGCTTGAGCAAGTTAATTAACTTCTCTCATCTTCAGTTTCTTTATTTGTAAAATGGGAATAAAAATGGTACCTATCTCATATGGGTCTTAATGAAGTTAAAGGAGTTAATCTTAGTACTGCACCTGGTATGTAGAAAATGTTCAACGTATTTTCCATATTAAGTTTAGTGATTGCTTTGCCCAGAAAACATTGGCAAAATTTTGTAATTTTTTAGGGTAGACGTCTCATAAGTTTTATGTAATATAAACTCTCACTTGTAAAAGTTTTCAAGTCAACTTGAAATTTACTGTCTACTGTTCTTGCCTCCTCTCTTGCTGTCACAGCCTGGAAAAAAAGCTTGTGAAACAATAAGTCCTTCTTATAGATTGTCCTGGTGCCCAAGGATATATTTCTGGCTCCATGTTCAGTTCATTTGCTGAACAAAGTGAAAATGTCCAGGTATATTTTTGCACCATATCCAGATTTGCCATCTGGTTCACCAGAGGGGAGACGTAAATGTTTTCATGGTTTTTTGTTTTCTGTTGTTTGTTTGTTTAAGAGGAATTGGTACATTTAAAAAATTAGTTTAAAAATATGAAATCATTAAATCCTTGGTTTACAACCGCCACTGTCCATTAGTGATTAATATATTAATTTGGATATTTTAAAGATGGATTTTAAAATGAATAGCATTTTAAGACTCATTTAGGTAATGTAGAAGTGCTAAATAAACTTTTTAATGCAAGCCTGTCATGGATATCATCAGGTTTATGGAGAAATTGCATAATTTCTTTATAGCATTTTAATGATTTTCTTCTAAGAAGTCAGGGTGTTATGATACATGATAGACTATAAGGCCATAATTAAATAATTATGCAGAAATAAAGAAAGATTGTATAAGTAAAGATAGATTCAGGATGTTTATGTCCAAAATTGTATACAATTTTTTAAAGTGTTATCAGAAAGAACTCAGTTTTCAATACAGTCTTTAAAATTTCCTTTCCAAGTGGCAAGAAGTCATGTTGCTGAATGAGCCATCATTTAACAGTTCACTTCTTTCTGAACACACTGGGAAGAAAATAGCCTTCAGTTCTTTTATCTCTTTCTGTCTATATGTTTTACTTTCCAACATTAGAAAGATAAACCAGCCCGTTTTCCATTCCAAAAATGCTTTGACCTCCATCTAGCATTCCCACTGGAGGGCAGTAGAGAACCACCCAGGCCATCCTTGATTTTGGAACTCATGGGCTCTAATGTGAGAAATCAGACTTAGCACTTATTTCCCACTGATAAAAAGTCATAATCAAAGTATCTTTTCAGGAAACCTATTTTATCCCATAAAAATGCCATAATTGATCATGAAATTAAAACAAAATTTACGTGTTTCTAAATATTTACTAAGTGGGCAAAATAAAAGCAATATAAAAACTATGTCACAAATGTACTTTTTTGTGGTAGAATTTTTGTACAGGAGCTGAACTGGCTGAGGCTTCCTAAAATACTAGCCCCCAAAACTGCAGTGGATGTAAATTTTATTCCACAAACTTCTGATGTGGCAAGTTAGATGCCAGTATTATTAAATAGATTATTAAAATTAAATATAATTTTGAGCCACCAGCCAGCCAAAAATCATGGAAAATTCAACCTCAGTCATTGTTAAGACTCCCCTGGCCACCCTAATCTGCCATAAAGTCACTCATAGATCTAAGGGGTTAATATACCAGGAGGCACCGAAAATCCTCAGGCCACAGTGATTAGGGCTGAGATGCCCACTGTCTCAGAAATATGGTCCCTTGGAAGCCTTCCCACCTGCCTGCAGCCTTTGGAGCATGCAGGGGGATAAACTTGAGCCTCAAATCTGTGCAAAGGCAGGAATGTGGCTACCAATTTCCAGGAGATCCTGGATCCCGTCCCCCCGCAACCCTGGCAGCCCCCAGCTCCTGCTCTGGCTGAAACAGACCTGCTTGCTTGTTGTCTAGCTTTGCTGGGAGGGTGGAGGTGAAGATTTTTCTCATCTGTCCTTTCCTTGGGAGTCCATCCATCAAGGTCCATCTCTTTTCCAATGTCTTGCCTTAGCAGGGCTCAAGGCCTGGTGTCCTGTCCCCGCATGCCCTTAATCTGTAAGTTCCCTCCTTTACAGAGCCCAGCAGCACAAGGACGGCCACATTCTGTTCCTTCTTGCCCTGCTGTCGGTTCTGTCTTCAACTTGTGGCCTGGAGAGGTTCCCTTCTCCTCCTGTGGCCCAGCCCTGCATTGGTAGACCTTACACAGCATATCTTCATCTCTCATAATAAAAGCGTTGTTGGGCTCTACAGCCGGACCAGAAATTGAGCCTGTGTGCGTGCTGTCCGTGGATCCCCCGTCCCTGCTCTGTGCCAGGCGCTCTGACAGGCACATGGCACTCAGAGATGTTAAAACTCACACAGCCCAAACGGAACTCCCGATCTGTCCCCCACAAACTCGCTCCTGCCTTCATCCCCCGCCCCTGGTTCAGTAAACAGCGGCTCCATCCTTCCGGTTGTATAGGTCAAAATCTTGACCTTGGCCTTGACTGTTCTTTTTTCACACCCCACATGCAATACATCAGTTCTACCTACAACATCTATCCAGCATCTGCCCCTTATGCCAGCCTATACCCCAAATCCCATGGTTTAAGCCACCATCCCCTCTTCCCTGCAGTGGTACAACCACCGCCTGACCCCAGGTCCTAGCCACCAGCATCCTTTGCCTACAATAGTGCAGCAGGCTCCATACTTGGCCCCTGAAGTCTTTTCAAACGTGGGTTCACTCTTGTTCCCCTCTGCTCATAACCTCACAATGGCTTCCTTCTTTCTCAGAGTGGAAGCCCAAGTGGCCAACAGGGCCCTGTGTGACCTAGGTCACTGTGCCCATTCTCCTTCCCATTCACTCACCATCCCACCCACACAGGTCTCCTCACAGCTCCTCACACACAGTGGCCATGTGCCTGCCTCAGGGCCTTTGCACTTGCCATTCCCTCTGCCTGCATGCTCTCCTCGCAGACATTCACCCCTCACCTCCTCAAGTCTGTACTCAAACATCACCTCTCAAGGAAGCCTTTCCTGACCACCCTATTGGAAGTTGCCCTCCCGTCTGTCTCACCACTTCCTATTGCCTCCCATGTTTTATTTTCCTGCATAGCCCTCGTGACCACCTGACATAATACTAGTAGTTTGCCAAGTAATCCCATTGCGGCTGGAAAGAGTCAAGCGCTTGCTGTGGAAGGCCTCCTGTGGACAGCACAGGCTCAGAAAGAAGCTTCCTTCCCACCTTCTTAACTCTTCCAATGGGCTAGCAGTAAACGGATATTTTATTTTAAAGCATGTATATAGCTTTTGTTTTACTCTAGACACTCTTCTAAGTACTTCATATATATTGATTCATAAAATTCTCAGAAGAACCCAGTGAGGTAAGCATGATTATGTCCCTTTTACAAATGAGGAAACTGAGGCACAGAGAGGCTCAGTGACTCACCCAAGGTCACACAGCTAGTAAGTAGAGAGCCAGGATATGAATCCAGGCAGTCTGGCTGCAAGAGTCCACACTCCTGCTATCCTTCCTCTTTTGTGCATTCATTCACTCATTCATTCATTTAATATTTATAAAGTGTCTTCTTTATGTTAGGTGCAAGATTTTAGAGACCAACAGATCACCAAAAAATGGCATCACAGCAGTCTAGGAGGAAATGCTGAACAAAGAAATGAGGGAAAAGGAGAAACATATTCATTCAGCAGACATTTGCTGACACCTACTATATGTCAGCTCTGCTTTAGGCATGGAAATCAGAGATAAATAAGACACGCCTTCTGTTTGTGAGGGGCTCACATTCTGATTACGAGGGAGAAGTGTGAATTACTGCCCATAAACATGACGGCATGAACTGGATTTGGTAGAGGTGAGTGTAGGGGACTGTGGGCCCCAGAATAGGTCTAACAATTGGAGGGTTGGTTTGGATACATGGATGGGTGAGTGGTAGGATGAATGGGTGGCTATGTGGATGGATGGTGGATTGATAGATATTGGAAGTATGGATAGATAGTATTTGGAAGGGTGGTTGAATGTATGGTTATAGATGGATGGATTGATGGTTAGGTGAATAGATATTAGCAGCTGTTTGGATGGATGCTTGGCTACTTGGATGGATGGATGAATGGGTGGATGGATGGATGAATCGTTATTTGGAAGGATGGCTGGGTGAACAGATGAGTGAAAAGCTGAGGTCATTGCTGGAAAGTTGGACATTTACCCAGTAAGATCACCACACCAGATGAAAGAAAGGGTTGAAAATCCATGCATTCAGTCATTCAACAAATACTTACTAAGCACCTGCTTATGTTTCTGGTACTGTTTTAGGCTCTGGGATTAGACATGGTTCTTGCCTTTATGGAACTGACATTCTGGGGGAAGGCAGATGACAAACAAATAAATAATAGAATGTATGTAGAATCTATATCATCATACCATAATAAATGCTATAATCAAAAAATAAAGCAAGATGAAAGGGCAGAGATGGCAGGAGGAGGCATTATGTTGTAGGTGGTCAAGAGAGTCCTCTCTGAGAAGGTGAGTGGTGAACAGGCAGTGAGGAAGAGGCCATCTGGGGAATTGTGTTTGAGTCGGAGGAAATAGCCAGTTCAAGAGCCTGTAGGCAAAGAGGCCAGTGTGGCTCTCAGGGAGGAGATGAGATCACAGGTGTGTTGGGGAGTGGGGAGTTTGAGTTTGGCTGTGTCCTGCACGCCAATGGAGGTCATAGACCCTGAGCTGATCTGCTTTGGAAAGGCCCCACTTCCTTGCACCCCCTCGAAGGGAATGGGTTCCTGGCCCTCATCTCTTCCAGGATCACATTTGGGAGGCTGTCAGGATTTTAATTACAGCCCCCCCACTCTCAATGGTTTACAACTCACCTATAACACAGGCCCTGGGCAACATGCGGCACCTGTGAGTGGTTTATTTGCTCACCATTTCTATAATTAGTGCCATTAATGCTTGTTGGCCAACTTTTCAGAGAGAAAAAGAAGGAGGAACTGTGGGGCAGCAGGGAGTTGGTTAAGTTTTGTGTTATGTTTTTGGTTTTTAAACACACAGACCTCTTTTTCAGTTGTTTTCTGAGATTATTTCCCAGCCCTTAAAGACTACAGGGCAGCTGTTGGTGTATTCCGTGACAGTGCTCACTGCTAAGCAAGAGAGACTGATCCCTTGCAAAGCTGCCCTCTTCTCTTTCAAGTGTGTGGGTGCTTCCTGGTGACAGAGCTGGGTTTAAAGGACACCCAGGGCTGAGTGTGTGACTAAGGGACAAAGGCATCAATTACTTCGTATTTCACATGATATGGGCTGGGCTTCAGGCCAGGTGTTCCCACTCCCTCTGCCTGAAGATGGGATCCCCTCTGAGACCCCCACCCAAGGGCTCTGCAGGGCTTCTCAAACGTTAGTGTGTCCATGAATCACATGGGGAGTATGTGGAAATGCAGCTTCTGATTCCGTATGTGGGGTTGGGGCGGGACCTGAGATTCTGCATTTCCGATCAGTTCTCAGATGATGCAGATGCTGCCGGTCCAGAAACCACACTTTGAACAGCAAGGATTTCGACCAGAGCTGTCCAACTGAAATATTATATAATACAAATGATGCATGTAATATAACATTTCCTAGTTGCCACATCGGAAAGGTAAAAAGAGGTGACACTAAATTTAATAAGATATTTTATTTAATTTATCCCAAATACTATCATTTCAATGTGTAATCAATATAAAATACTGAAATAGTTTACATTTTTTTCTGTACTAAGTCTTTGAAATCTGGCATTTGTTTTGCACTTACAGCACATCGAAGTTCAGACTAGTGACACTTCAAGCACTCATGTGGCTGGTGGCTCCTGGTTTGGAGGATGCATATCTAAATCTGCCTTGAATACCTCTGGTGATAGGGAGCTCACTACCCTCTGGGAAGTCCACTCCATAGCTGCATGATCCGAGTTGGGAGTTGACTGTAGGACTAGCTGGGGAGAGCCAGCTTCACTTTCTGGGTCCCCAAGCCAATTGGCATTCTCTGTGAGTCGAGTACCTCACATCCTCTGCGCTCAGGTAGGACACAGCGGCCCTGAAATGGCTTCTGTGGTTGTTCTTTTTAATTTTTTTTTAATTTCAGCATATTACAGGAGTAAAAATGTTTAGGTTACATATATTGCCTTTGCCCCACCCGAGTCAGAGCTTCAACCATGTCCATCCCACAGACGGTGCACACTGCACAGATTAGGTGAGATCTTAATCTCTGCTTTTCTTGTTGAAGAACCCTGCTCAGAGATTCTGATATCCTCAAGGAGACCCAGCCATGTGGCGGCAGAGCTGGGGGCAGAAGTCAGAACTCTGAAACCTCTTCTCCATCAGCTGTAAGAGGCTCTGGTTCCTCCAATGTGACATGGTTTCAGAGGACCTTCCAAGTCCACTCACGCCCCTACATACACACTTCTATTTGTGTGGTGAATTATATATATAGATTTGTGTATGTTGAACCATCCTTGCATCTCTGGGATGAAGCCCACTTGGTCATGATTATTTTTTTAATAAGCACCTGAGTTCGGTTTGCTAGGATTTTATTGAGCATTTTTGCATCTATATTCATAGCAGATATTGCTCTTCAGTTTTCTTTTTTTGTTTAGCTCTTTCCTGGCTTTGGTATCAGGGTGTATAGGCATCATAAAACGTGTTGAGGAGGATTCCTTCCTTCTCCATGTTGTGGAATAACATCTGCAGGATAGGCACCAGTTCTTTTTTGTAAGTCTCTTAGAATTCATGTGTGAAACCATATGGTCGAGGATTTTTTTTCTAGGAAGGTTTTTTTCTTGCTGCTTCAATTTTGGTACTTGATATTGGTCTGTTCAGGAATTCTATATCTTCCTGATTGTGCCTGGGGAGGCTGTGTGTTGCTAAGAATTTGTCCATTTTGTCCAGTTCTTCAAGTTTATGTGTGTAGAGATTTATATAGTACTCATAGATGATGTTTTGTATTTCCATGATATCAGTTGTAATTTCTCCTTTTTTATTCCTGATTGAGCTTATCAGAGTCCTTTCTTTTCTGCTTCTGGTTAATCTAGTGAGAGGCGTGTCAATTTTGTTTATCTTTAGAAAGAACCAACTTTTTGTTTTATTAATCTTCCATATAGCTTTTCTGTTATCAATTTCATTTCGTTCTGCTCTGATCTTTGTTATTTCTTTTCTTCTGCTGGGTTTGGGATTGCTTTGCTCATCCTATTCCAGTTCTTTGAGACAATTCATTACATTGGGACCTTTGTGTCTTTTGGATGTAGGCATTTATGGCTATAAGTTTTCCTCTCAGGACTGCCTTAGCTGTGTCCCACAGATTTTGATAACTGTATCCCCTTTTTCGTTTAGTTGAAAGAATGTTTTCATTTCCATCTGAATTTCCTCCTTAACTGAATACTCCTTCAGCAGTAGGTGTTTCATTTCCATGGCTTTGTGTTTCTGTTGGCGTAAGGATATATATTTTTATTAGCACAAAGGTACATGACAAGTTCAATTATCTAAAGGCCTCAATCAAGCCTGTGGCTTCACAATAACCAGCCCTTCATGTCAGGTGTTGATGACAGTCCCTCAGTAGTTATATTTTGGTTTGGGGACTTTGTGAAGTGCAAATTTTGATTGTCTTTTAGAAGAAACCTATAGCCATGACAAAGAAGAGTCAGTTTTATCTCTAGTATTTTATGTTCAATAAAAATCCACAGATTCAAAATTTGAAATTCTTTGTGCCTCGATTTACTAAAGCATAGCAGAGCCCCAGCTTGAGATGGTGCTGAACTCACCATGAGCCCTGGGCATAATGAGACTTGTCAAGAGACCCAGCTGGGCCCTAAGGGTCTATTCACATGGGAATCTAAGGAGATTTGTTAGAGGTTGTGAGTTATAGGAAGAGAATGTTGGAATTTGGTACTTACCTAATTACTCTCACAGGTAGTTGGAGCACAAAGAGGTTGAGTTCCCCAGAAGTGGGGGGAGGATACACTGGGCAGAGCAGGCAAATAGTAGCAGGCATAAGGTAAAGGGGAAATACACACTAAATACCACTAGAGCAAACCTCAGGAAGCAATAAGAGTCTCAGGTAAATAAGTCCAAAGTGAAGGAACTTAAAGCAAAGTTAAATACAGTGGAATGAAAATGTGCTCAACATCGTTAGTCAGACACGCAATGAGATACCACCATAAACACAACAGAATGGATAAAATTAAAAGTTAGCAGTTCAAGAGGTAGTAAGGATGTGGAGTAATTGGAACTCTTATACACTACTGAATGTAAATTGGCACAACCACTTTGGAAAATTCCTTGGTGGTATTATCATAATATACATACACCTCATGATCCCACAGTCTGATCCCTAGGTAACAAAATAAGTGCATACTCCAGTTTCCAGTCTAAGGAGCTTGCAAGTCATCACTCTGTCCTAACGACAAGTCAAAAGCTGAACAAACAAAAACCAGGAACTCTTCTTAGATCTGGCAGAGAAGTGAGGTAAAGGGCAAAGCATTCCCCGAAAATTGGAGGCAGACAGACACACAAATACAGAGCTCACAGCTTACCAGAACAGACCAAACAGCAGAAACCTCCCCAG
>NW_012133857.1:2942539-2954896 GCF_000956105.1 Propithecus coquereli | reverse complement strand
GCAGAAAAGGAAGGGAATTCAGAAATAAGAACAAAGAACCCAGGCAGTGAATAGAAAACAGTAACAAATGTAGTAGATAGTAATCTAACTCTGGCAACGATTACTTTAAATGTCAATGGTTAAAATATAGGACAAAGATTGTCAGAGTGCACGAAAAATAAGATCTGACTGTAGTTTGTCTACCAGAAACCCATTTTAAATACAAAGACACATCAGATGAAAAGTAAATGGATGGAGAAAACTACATCACGCTAACACTCATCAAAAGAAAGCAGGGATCACAGCAGAGTTCAGAGCAAGAAAAGTTACCAGGGATTTAGGAAAGAGCATTCCCTAATGCTACAGGAGTCACTTGGCTGACAGGGATGCGTCAGTGCAGGTTCATTGAGTGTAACAAATGTCCCTCTCTGCTGGGAGATGTGGGTAGTGGAGGAGGCTGCGTGTTTGTGCGGGGAGGGGGCGTATGGGAACTCTGGACTTTCACACAGCTCAATTTTGCTGTGAACTTATAACTGCCCTAAATAAATGCAGTCTATTTGTTGAAAAAAGTACACATGCCCACAAAATCACATACTTTGTAAAGACCAAAGCAAAGGAATGGAAACATCAGTGGTAACATTTGCAAGGAATGGAACACTGCACAGCAATGAAATAGAACAAACTGCAGTTGCATGTAACAACATGGGTGAGTCTCGAGAAGGTACATGCTGTATTGTTCCACTTACACAGAGTTTAGGAACAGGCACAGCTAATGTCTGAGGGTGGAAATCAGGATCATTATAACTTTCGGGTGCAGGGAGGTTGTGGCTAGGAGGTAGCATGGTAGAATCTTGTAGGGTGCTAAAACTGCTCAATATTTTGATCTGGATTTTGGTTACACGTGGTGTTTTCATACATGAAATTCATCAAGCACCCTTGTGCAGGTTGCTGCACAGCATAGAATCTTTCCCTCAGATTGTCCTTCAGCCTGGTCCCCATCTCTAATTTCATACTGAAATCATGCAGGTGCAGGTCAGTGCTGAACCTTGGTATTTATGACTTGTGGGAGTGGGTTTACTACACATTCAGGGGTAAGAGCTTCCTTTAAAAGGAAGTTCAATTTTCATGATTGCCTAGTAATCCATAATGCAGATATGCGGACATGCAGGATATTGGCATTCGTTTGTTTTTACTCTTTTTATTCTATGCTTTTGTATATATTTTTAAAAAAACAAGATGCTTTAAACAACTCACATGCTCTACAAAAAGGGAATGGCTAAAGTATAAATGACTGCATAAAAATAATCACTTAGCCTGTATTGCAACCTGGAAAAATATAAAATCTTAGCATAACATAATTGAATAAGGCAGAATGCTCATCTTCCATCCCATGGCAGAGCTAAGTAGATACTTGCAAGAATAGGGAGAAGGTCAAGAAATAAACATGGGAAAAATATTAATAGAAAAATATGATGCGTCCCTAAAAACAATTTTCTTTATGATTATTATAGTGCTGCATATGAAGTAATATTTTCGTCTTAATTCAATGATTATTGAAAGGAAACCATTAGGTAACTAGTAGCGTGAGTACTCTGTAGACTAATGGACTAATACCCCACAAAGGTAGCATGGCAATGACTAAAGTTCCTGAATGAATCAGAGAATATAAAGATGCTGCTAATTACAGCTGGTGTGATTAAGTGCCAGCTTTTCAAATACTCAATCCACTAACCACACAGTGGCCCAGATGAGGAACTAAAGCCAACTCACCATGGTGACTCCCCTGGCCTCCCGACAGGCCACCTTGACTACGTCTGCAGTGCTCGAGTTGAGGAAGAAGTATCCTGAGCCCCCTCCGATGTGCAGCTCAGCCTGCAGGAGGGAGAGGCAGGGAGGGGTCGGGCTGCGTGTTGGAGGGTGAAGGGCCACCCGGTAGGTCTCGCCCCAGCAGAGCCATGGCAGGACAAGGGCCATACCTGGATGCCAGTGTGGTTGTAGATGGTCACATCTTCTGGACTCACCCTCACGTCCTTCACCAGGATGTCTATGAAGGGCAACACAGGCATGGGACGGTCGTGCTGAAGGGGCAAGGCCAACACCATCAGATCCAGGAGGCCATGGCCAACTGCAGGCCAACACCACGCCTGCCCACAGGCCGCATGTGAGGAAGAGCAGGCCTAGAAGCCCAAGGTCCTGGCCACTCATTATGTCTGGGGCACAAACCCCAATAAAATCGTGGTTCTCTTGAGCCCAGCTGAATGGCCACATCCCCTTTGAGGCCTCCCTCAACCAAGGCGGAGTGAGTTGCCAGCTCCTCCACTCCAGACAGAGGTGGGGTGAGCTACAGTCCTGCTCAGATGCCAGTCCCTTCCCACCTTGCCAGGCCCCACAGAGTGGGTGACTCACACACTCCCAACCCTCAGGACCTCACAGCAGATGGCCGGCTTCAGAGCACATGGCAGATACCGCATTGAGGGAGTGAATGGGGGAGTGGATGGGGGAGTGGATGGGGAGTGGATGGGGGCTGGACAAACGGGAAAGCCGCTGGCCAGGCCAGATGTGGGGGAGAGTCCCATGGGAAGAATCCTCACAGCTGGCTCCCAAGAGGAAAAGGACAGCCCTCACTGCCTTGGGCGGCACACTGTGTACCTTTGCTTCCTGCCACGTGTCATTCAAGGGAGACTGCCAGACCTGGCCCAGATATGGCCCACCCACAGTGGGAGTACTGGAGCACCCACTCTACACCAGGCATGTGCAAGGCACCGGGGGTGCAGTGACTGCCCTCAGGGAAAAGTGAAGGACAGAAAGGTGCCATGTGCAATGTGGGTGCCATGGGCAAGGAGGGGTCTGAGAGGGAGAGCAGCTCTCAGGGAGCAGAGACCTCAAGCTGAGGAACAGCTGAGCCACACCAGTGACAGGGAGCCCCCAGGGGACAGAGCATGAGTGCAAAAGCCCTGGAGGAATCTTGTCAGGGTATCTAGGCCCAGCCAGGAGGCCAGGAGGCCCCCAGCTCTAGCCCAGGGCTTCCTGGTTCACAGACACGTGCTGCATAACTGGATGGGTGAGGAGGAGGGGAAAGGCTGGACCCCTGGTCACCAGCAGACGCCTGCAAGCGTTGCTGTGTTTGCTCTGGAGGTCAGGAGGCCTTGGTGTCAGCCCTGGCTGGGTGACCCTGGACACATTTCCTCACTTGTTCATTCTAAACAAAACCCTCTTGGTTGGTGTCTGCTCTGTACCAGGCACTGTGCCCAGGGCTAGAGGGCAGACATGGAAGATCCTAAGGTCACTGAGCTTGCTTCTAATGGGAGAGGGAGAAAAACATTACAAGCCATGGGGACCAGCGCCGTCTGCGAGGTTGACTCTGGGTGGCAGGGAAATGCCAGGGCTGCCTGGCCCAGGCTGGGAGGATGCGGGCTCCCCACAGAGCAGGAACTCCCCACCAACGCACCCTCTCTGGGCCTCCTGTGGACGAGGCAGGGTTCAAACACAGTAAGTAACAAGCGCATCGCCAGCCTACTGTGTGGCAGCCCTTGTGTGAAGCCTTCACAGCCACCCTCGGAGGAAGGCCCACTTCTTTGTATTCATGTTTTACTAATGAGTCCTTACTGAGCGCTCACTCCCTACCAGGCTGCTTTCCAGCCCATTCCATTCATTAGCTCAGCTCATCCTCAGCACAACCCTACACGGTAGGTGCTGTCTACCCCATTTTACAGGCAGGGAATGTGAGGCCAGAGAAATTAAATGAGCAAAGTACAGAGCTGCTGCGTGTCAGACCTGGACTCAGCCTGGGGAGGCCGGAGCGGAAGCTGAGGCCGTGTGCTCCGCATGCGCACGCCACGACCCCTCCCTCCTCAGGTGGGGAGAGGGATTCACAGACATCAGGCAAATGGCAGAATCCACCCCAGACCCAGGTCTTGGGAGGCCCCAGAATCTAACACACTAAAGGCCGCTGTCCCAATTCTGGGGATCTGTGGGGACCCTGAAGGGTAACTCTGGAGTGGACCAGAAGCGCCCCTCTGTTCTGACCCCTGGTGGAAACATTTCAAAGCCTTTGGAGCCCACACTCCTGCCTTCGTAAAGAGAGCCTGGCAGGTCAGCACCCTGCCAAGCCTGCCGAGCACTGTCTAGTGTGATCACATGGAGGTCGGCAGCCTCTGTCCCCGTGCGGGTGGCTCTGCTCCTTCTACAATTCCTGCTTTCAGCCAGAAAATCACAGGGAGGAGGAGTTATGCCAAAAGCTATTCTGAACAATTGGGTTTTCATACAGATTTGTCAGAGCAAGTGAGTAATTCACATCAGGGAAGGAGGGGGCAGGGTGGGTGGTGAAGGGCAGGGCCCCTGGCTCACCTTGAGGGGCAGGTAGGCAGCGATGGTGATCCTGGCACTCAGGTGGCCGTGGCGGTGTTTGTAGCTCACCAGGAGCGTGGTGGAGCCCTGGGCCTCGGCTCCCACCCTGATGCGGGTGTACTGCTTAGAGCAGTGGCAGCCTCTCCACACAAAGAGGACCACATGGTCACCATGAACTTGCTTTTGCTGGGGAAGGCACGACAGACTCAAAGTCTCTCTTTCATCCTGGGCTTGATAGGCAATCTGATGTTTTTAAATTAAAAAGTTTTAATTTCAGTATAATTCACACAGATATACAATGTATAATAATTTTTTCGACATATTGAACACGTACTATATTCCTGAACCCAGATCAAGAAACAGATTATTGGCACCACAAACTCTCCTGGAGACCCATCTGATGTCTGCCCCTGCCCCAGGGAAACCACTACCCTGACTTCTCCCAGCACAGCTCAGTTTTGCTTGTTGCTGTAGTTTCTATAAAGGAAATTGCTGAGCATAAACTCTTCTGTATTGGCTTCCTCAGCTCAATATTTTTCATGAGATTCCTCATCTGCTGCACATTGTGCATCCTTTATCCACGTTTCTATATATTATGCCGTTGTGTGAATACAGAGCGATGGATTCACCCACGCTACTGTGCACACTTCGGTTCCTTCCAGTTTGGGGCTCTGATCCACAGGGCTGCTAAGAACATCTGGGTCCCTTCCTTTTTGGGGACACACTTAGGCACATCTCTTGGGTGTGTCCCTATAGGTGAGATTCCTAGGTCATGGGGGGTGCACTGTTACTGCCAAATATCTTTCTCAAAGTGGTTCCACCAATTGAAACTGCTGCTAACAGTTGCCCTACAGCCCTGCCTTTATTTGCCATCAATGTTTTCATTAAATTTTTAAAACCTTATTTATTCTGATTATGATAAAATACACATAACAAAAAACCTCCCAGCCTTGCACTTTTGCATTCACAGTTCAGTGGCGTGAAGTACGCTCACACTATTGTGCAAGCATCACCACCATTTATCAAACAACTCATCCCGTAAACTGAAACTCTGTACCCAATAAGCAATAAGTCCCTAATTCCAATGACCCCACCCCACCCCTGCAGCCACCCTTCTACTTCCTGTCTCCATGAATTTGATTACTCTGGGTACCTCATATAAGTGGAATTTGACAGTATTTACCTTTTGTGACTGGATTATTCACTCAGCACAATGTCCTCCAGGTTCATCCATGTGGTAGCATGAGACAGAATCTCCTTCATTTTTAAGGACAATAACAGTCCACTGCATGGATAGGCCACATTTGCTGTATCCATTCATCCCTGGTGAACACTTGGGTTACTTCTACCTTTTGGCTCTTGTGAATAACGCTGCTATGACCGTGAGTGGACAAATACCTCTTTGACATTGTGCTTGCAATACCTTTGGGTATATACCCAGAGGTGGGATTGTGGATCACGTAGTAATTCTCTTTAATTTTCTGAGGAACCACCATACTATTTTGAATAGCAGTGACACCATTGTACATTCCCTCCTCCAGTGCATGAGAGTTCCAATTTCTCCATATCTTCACCGACAATTTTTTTTTTTTTTGAGACGGAGTCACATTCTTTTGCTCAGGCTAGAGGAGTGCCCTGGCATCAGCCTAGCTCACAGCAACCTCAAACTCCTGGTCTCAAACAATCCTCCTGCCTCAGCCTCCCGAGTAGCTGGGACTATAGGCACTTGTCACCATGCCCAGCTAATTTTTCTTTGTTTCTTTTTATTTTTAATTGCCTGGCTAATTTTTTTTCTATGTTCAGTAAAGACAGGATCTTGTTCTTGCTCAAGATGGTCTCAAACTTTTCACTTCAAGAGATCCTCCCACCTTGGCCTCCCAGAGTGCTAGAATTACAGGTGTGAGTCACCACACCCAGTGTCAAAATTCCAATGTGAAACCATCTGGTCCAGGATTTTCTTTTTAGGAAGCTTTTTTTATTGCTGCTTCAATTTCAATACTTGATATTGGTCTGTTCAGGAATTCTATTTCTTCCTGATTGAGCCTAGGGAGGCTGTGTGTTTCTAACAGTTTCTCCATTACCTTCAAAGTTTCACATTTATGTGCATAGAGGTTTTTATAGTATTCATAGATGATATTTTGTATCCATGGTATCATTTGTAATTTCTCCCTTTTCATTTCTGATTGTGTTAGGACCTAGCTGTAGTTAACTATTCTCACACTCGTCTCCATGATGAAAAAGCTTGTACTTTGTAACTTTGCCCTTAATGGAAAATCTGTACTTTGCAGACTGAAGGACAAAACCATTAACTTGTAACTGATGCTATCTGTTTCTGTAAACCTGCTTGCTCAAAGAATCTAATCAAGTCACGTAGCTGAATAGGGGCCCGAGGCAGGTCCTGGACCCAACGGTTATGAAATGTATGATGTAATTTTCTTGCTTTTGTTCTTTGTTCTACTTCCTGCCCTTGTTCCACTCCTCTGTGCCCAATGTCACGTAGCCCTGACTAAAGACAGTATAAAGACTCCTTGTTTTTTTCGACTAGCCACCATTCTCTGTAACTGTACCCAGACAGGGCAGGGGTGGTCGCTGGCCAGCTAATAAAGACTCACAATTTGGCTAATTCGGTCTCAAGGTGGTCTTTCTCACACTCCGCTCCATAACGATTGAGCTTAATAGAGTCCTTTCTTTTCTGCTTCTCATTAATCTAGCAAGAGGTGTGTCAATTTTATTTTTTCAATGAACAAACTTTTTGTTTTATTAATCTTCTGTATAGTTTTTTGTTATTGATTTCATTTAGTTCTGCTCTGACCTTTATTATTTCATTTCTTCTGCTGGGTTTGTGCTTGGTTTGCTCATCCTTTTCCAGTTCTTTGAGACAATTCATTCAATTGTTGATTTGTGATCTTTCTGTCTTTTGCATGTAGACATTTGTGGATATAAATTTTCATCTCAGGACTGCTTTGGCTGTGTCCCACATATTTTTCATAACTTGTGTCCCCTTTGTCATTTAGTTCAAACACTCATTTGCTTTCCATCTTAATTTCCTCCTTAACCCAATAATCATTCAGCAGAAGGTTGTTTAGTTTCCATGACTTTGTATAAAGATAGAGTTTCTACCCGAAGGATGGACATATTTGAAACACGGACTTCGGTGGGGGGGGGGGAACCAAGGGCAACACATGTAACCTAAACATCTGTACACCCATAATTTGCTGAAATAAAGAAAAAAAAAAAAGATAGAGTTTCTGGGCAATCCTCCTGCCTCAGCCTCCTGGCTAGCTGGGACTACAGGCACATGCCACCATGCCTGGCTAATTTTTTCTATTTTTAGTTGTTTGGTCAATTTATTTCTATTTTTAGTAGAGACGGGGTCTGGCTCTTGCTCAGGCTGGTCTCAAACTCCTGAGCTCAAGCAATCCTCCCACCTTGGCCTCTCAGAATGCTAGGATTACAGGCGTGAGCCGCCTCACCGGGCCTGCTTTCTCTTCTTAATGAATGCATTTCCCTCCTTTTCTTTCCCATTGTTCTTATAGGGCTTCTGTGTAATTTCGGTTTACCTAAGAGTTTTCTAATTTCTTTTATTATCTGGCTGTGATTTGTTTTTTCTGAAAGCTCATATGTTCCCGGGAGGATCTAGGACTCCAAAAGGGACTTCAGGCTTTCTGAAACCGTCAGTAGTCAAAGCTTTCTATTCCTGGAGGACTGGTGTGGACATGTTACAAACGACAGAGGGCAGGAGTCTCCTTTTAGAGACACCTTTGAATTAGACAGGATAACTCATCCACAGAGAAAATTAGAAAATAAAGTTGAGTAAAATATTTCAAATTCAAGGGGGCTCCTACAATTGGATTCAAAAGACCACTAAGACTATATGAATGTAAGAGAAATGGCCTTAAAGATTATCAAGAAAAGTAAGACATAAAGCTTGAAAAAAATTCTCCAGGCTGGGAGGAAAAGGTAAATATTCTGCTGCCGTCCTATCTATAGGTGCCCAGCTGTAAAATTATACTCTATGACTTATGGAAATGCATCACATAGATTAAAGTTAGTCTTCAGGAAATTGAAACTTGAAAAAGTTTGACTAGGAAAAAGATGACTTGACTAGGAAAAGATGACTTCCAAATGGAAAAGTTTAAGTTCATGAGAGTAGGGAAAAAAAAAAAAAGAGTTTCTGTTGGAGTTGATTTCTAACTTTATTCCACTGTGGTCTGAGAAGATGCACGGTATCATTTCCATTTTTTAAAATTTGTTGAGACATGCTTTGTGGCCTAGGATATGCTCAATCTTACAGAATGTCCCATGAGCTGATGAGAAAAACATATATTCAGTGGTTTTGGGGTACAATGTTTTGTAAATCTCAGTAAGGCCCATTTGTTCAGAGTTCTGTTTAAGTCCGTTGTTTCTTTGTTTATTTTCTGTTTAGAGGATCTGTCCTGTTCTGTCAGAGGGGTGTTGAAGTCCCCGACTATTATGGTGCTGCTGTTTATCATTTCATTTAGATCGAGTCAGATATATGAATCTGGGTGCACCTGAGTTCTGTGCATCAATCTTTAGAATTATTTTGTCTTCTTGTTGAATTGTACCCTTCACCATTATGTAGTGACCATCTTCGTGTTTCATTACTTTTGTTGATTTGAAGACTAAGTTGTCTGAAATGAGAACTGCTATGCCAGCTTTCTTTTGGCTTCCATTTGCATGGAATATTGCATTCCGTCTCTTCTCTTTGAGTCTGAATGCATCCTTGTAGGTTAGATGTGTTTCCTGAGGACAGCAGATACTTGGCTTGTGTATATTTATCCATTCGGCCAGTCTATGTCTCTTTAGTGGGCAGTTCAAGCCATTCACATTTATTGAATGAATTACTAAGTGGGGCAAATGTCTGTTTATCCTGTTGAATTGAACTTTGTTGCTTTCTTTTCTCTCTTGAGCCATTGTGGTATCTGGCCTTTGACCTTTAGATTTGGACGATTTTACACTGGTCTTTATTGTGCTGATCCGTATGTAACACTGTTCTGGAGTACTTCCTGGAGGGAAGATCTTGTCTTGATGAATTCCCTCAGACTTTACTTGTCCTCAGTTTCTCCTCATATAAGAAACTTTTTTTTTCAGGACAAAAGATCCTAGGCTGGGCATTATTGTGTTTGAGAAGAGTGAGAATGAAGCCCCAGTCTCTTCTGGCTTGTAAGGTTTCAGAGTTTCAGACAGACAGGAGGAGGAAGCCCTCACATCTGTTGCACAGCAGCATGGCAAGTGTCGAAGAGAATGTACTGCACATTTCAAAATACCCGATAGTCCCCTTCAAATGTGTCCTTGCCTTTATAGTGGAGAGCAAGAAGATCCAGAGCTCCCCAGATCCTGACAACACAGAGTGGGAGGTCAGCCAAGTGAGGACTCACAGCTCTGGGCGGGAGCCGGCAAGAAGCAGCCCGTGGCCTTCAGAGGCATCTGAGCCACAGTAGAGTGAGCTGAAGCAGGGCCTGGAGCGCTGGAGACAAGAGGGCCCCTCCGCCCACACCGGGTCCCCTCTCTTCCCCAGTGTGGATTTTCTTTATGCTTAACAGCCCAGTGAGTGGTCACCCAGTGCTGCTGTCCCTAAAATCCATCCCTGGCTCCCACCCCTTCAGCAATGCCTTTTTTTTTTTTTTATGTTATCACACATTATGATCCAAATATGGGAGATTCAAATACAATTGAATTATTCTGCGAAGTAACTTAATTCCTAGGGACCCATAGTTTCAATTCTCTGGAAGCTTTCATCCTCTGAGCTCTTCTGCACTTGAAAACTCCTCGTTAGTTTGGCTGACCTACATTCCTGGCTCATTTTTACCACAACGTCTCAATAGATCATTTTGTTAAGGAGATAGAACATTACAGATTGGTACTCTATTGCCTTTCAGGTCTTTCTTTAGAATAGATGGATGTTGAAGGATCATTCAAATCTGTCTTGTCTTGTTAGGTGATTTTCTGCAGTTTCCAGAGCAGAAGACACAAAGTGGAAACTGCACTGTCCTAGATTCTGACGTTTCTAGTTATGAATCCTTGTTGTGCCAACCAGGAGAAAAAGGTGAGTGGATTACTGACTATGTTTTAGCCCATTAATTTATTTTATATTGCTTTAATATACTGAACAATTTTGAATGGCATATTCTCTTTGATTTAGTGAGAAGTCATGTGAACATTCTCTTTTATCAAGGGTAATAACAAGATTTTTCAGAAGGAAATGCCTGTGAAATCTTGTATCATTGCTATCGATTTTTCTGATCACAAAAGAGGCAAAGGGGGGATTTGGAGGAGAAGAATCTTAAATTTTGAAAATGATAACTTTTTCTACTGTTTTGCCTTTGGTTTTGATTTAGTGTTTGTATATGTGAAGATAAGCGTGTGCAAAATAATGACATAGAAGTTGACAATAGGGCTTCCTTGGGTAAAATAAGAAAGAACTGCAATGGATAATGGGATTTACTTATATTTCCTGTTGAAAAATTTATTGTGATAGCAAATTGTAACATTTTTCAAGTCTAAAAGTCTTGTATTTAAAATTGGAAAACCTACAGCATGGGATTATCAAAAAGGAAAAATGAGAATCTTCTCAAGGCTTAGTCTGATTGATTAGGCCAGTTGATTTTGATGCCAGTGCACACTGATTTATGCTGTTTATATTTTTTTAAAAGAGCAACTGAAACCAATAAAATGTGACTTTCTAGACTTTGGATATTAGGCTGTATAGATTCTTAGGTTCAGCAGGTCTAAGGTCTTTAAAAACATGAAAATACATGAAAACAAAACAGGAACCATGACATCCAAATATTTTTCTGGCTCATTGTTTCTACAGATGCATGATTGATTTGGAGTAGGAGAGTTCTGGCTGTATCCATCATTCATCACATTCATCACAGTACATATCCAATATAGTGAGAAGAGTTATAACAGCAAAAAATTAGTAGCCATCTAAATTTGTCCCTGAAATCAGAATTAAAATATTCTCCTGGTTCCCAACCTCTGCTCTTATCCATATGTTTATAGGAAAATTGTCAATATTTTACTTCTAACTAACTTGATTTTTACCCTAGGAGGTTATCTTTTGTATTTTAAATTTTCCCATGGCAATTTTATTCTGTATGGGAATAGCTCTCTGAAGAATAGACCCTTTTACTGCCTTGAAATGAGATTGTGTCTCAGTTGTACTAGCTATGAAAGGGAGCAGGTTGCTTCATCTCCCATTTCTGAAAGAGGGGAAGTAATAGCTGCCCTACCTAAGTAAGATAATGCTTGAAAAATGACTACAGAAACTTACAGAAGTGATCGGTATTTTTTTTCAGGGTAGCATTTTAAAATAAGGGGAGAGGGAAGAAATTACATTGTACTACCCACTAAAGGCCATAGCTTGTGTCAGGCACTTTACATATATATATATTAGCTCCTTTAATCCTCTGACATAGGCATTGTGCTCTTCATTCTGGTGTGTGTGACTTGGGGTAGTTATATATGTAACCTATGTAAAATTTAGTTGTTCACCTGCAAAACAGGAGAAATAGCTATACCCACTTTATAGGTGCTGTGATGATTAAAGTACATGACTGACTTAGCCCAGTGCTTGGGCTGTTTCTAATGCTCAAAAAATGTGAGCTAACATTACAACCTTATAGACTTTGGGTTAATTCATTGGACCTGTTACACTGTAATGGCAGATTAGGAAGATGTTATTTTGTGAGAAATCTTGTGGCTTATTGTGCCCATTATCTACCTGTCTATCTATCCACTATCGTCTATATCCATCTATTTTTTACTAAGCAGATGGAAGAGAGAAAGAGGAAAGTTTCATTTGGCATGTACACACCTAAAACATGTCATTGCTGTGTCCCTGTACCAAGTACCTACTGACTGGTAACCTGGATAACAAAAGTAAAAGGCAAAGCAAATTATCCTGGCTCAGGTTACTTTGTGTTGATGTAGCCCTGGGAAGATTCTCACACACAAAACAACATGGACTACATTTTCTTTATCCTGAAAAGTATAAACACATGTTTT
>NW_012133857.1:2940133-2941684 GCF_000956105.1 Propithecus coquereli | reverse complement strand
GGTTGTTAAAATAATCTAGACACCTCAACTGCAAACCAGAACATTCTTAATTGAAATGTGTCCTGTAGTGCAGTACTTACAAATAGTGTCAGGTAGGAAACTGTGATGACTCCTTTTTCATGTTGCAGAAAGCACAAGCCACTAGAGAACAATGGCCAAGAGGCAGACCTAATTGGGTGAGTAATAAGATATCACTGATTTCTGTTCTTATTTTGTAAACAAAACTTTCTGGTTTTTTAAAAGAGAAAAGTTGTATTCATTAATGACATGAATTTCTATGTTCTGGTTTGATCAATCTTTGGAAGGGTTAAGGCAAGTGACAAAGTATCACCACTTCTTACCATTAGGCTCCAGGTGTTTACTCAGAACACTTTCCTCTCCTGAGGTGAATCCTTTTTCTTCCTCTTATCAACATCAAAAAAGTCTCCACTCTTCCTTCCAATGGGGCAACAATGAGATGACTTTTTTAATAGGTTGAGTAACTAAAGTTAAAGGGTATAACGAAGCCTTGGAAATTGATTACAATGGTCGTAAAATTCTGATGAAATGTGTATGAGACAATTTTAATGTTTTCTTCCCCACCTCACCCCCATGGCTTTGTTTTGGACACATCTCATTTTCTAAGTGGCCCCTGTTTTCTTTTTAACATTGCTTTGTTAGAAAGCAAGAGATAAATTTGCAGTTTTTCTTCCCTCCCTTAGTAATCACTCTCTATGTCCTGACCTTGGAGACAATTGCATCCACGAAAGTGCATTTGGTCCCCCAGGCACACAGATCCTGTATCTTTTGAGGCTAAAAATTCAGCGATCGCTGCAAAACTGCTGTGAAGTAAAATAAAATCCTAAGGCTCCCCCTCCCTCTGGCTGATGGAATGGATCCCCTCTTGGCCAAGGGGATATCCTAAAACTAAATCGTCTGCCACAAGGAGGCAGGTCACACATGCTTCAAATCCTGCCCCCCACGCTCCTTGGAGACATCCTGCATAACCCATTAACAGGCCTAAGGGTATGCAAGACACATGTTCAGGTCCCCAATTTTATTAAAATTAACTTTATCGTTAATACACTAATACCACGAAAAATTTGGTTTTGTCTTTTCACCTGGATTGTCATATGATAGTAATAGGAATAACAAAAGATTTTAGGAATAGTAAAAAACTTTTTTGTTCACCTTTTAAAATAAATTTCAAAAGTGGGGAGGGAAGAAGAAGAGACCAATTCAGCCTCCTCATTACCTTGTACTTCCATCTGTCTATTATCTCAATTTTCCTTTTTTTTGTCTATTAGGTCCTAAACTTGTTTGACAAACTAAGTCTCCTTTCTATTGAAGAATAGGATTTTTGATTTTGAAAATATTTAAATTATCAGTTTGGCTAAGTAAATGTCTATAATGTTATAATAACCTACAATCTTGTTTCATCATAAATGTCTTATGAAAAACAATTCATAACTTCCTGTTCTTTAAACTTCAATGAACACTTAAAGTTACTAAAAATAAAAATTCTAGTCAATACATGTGATTCTCTATATAAAGTGTACCAAAGAATAAGAT
>NW_012133857.1:2938569-2939068 GCF_000956105.1 Propithecus coquereli | reverse complement strand
GTAAAATATTGATATGTCTTAGTGTATGTTATCAGTAATAAGTATAGTTATTATGTTCAATAACTGTATGCCATAAAAATAACCAGCTTTGTCAATTGTCTCCTTAACCTTCACTAGGCTAAGACTTTTATTTTACTTTAATTCATCTCAAAAAGTGTTTTTTTTAAACTAGCTAAGTCCAAAATTTCCTTCAAGAAAAGGACTGACAAGTTTTCTTAAATGGAGGCTTCTAATAATTTTGGGGATTATATGACACTGGACTACAACAAAACAAGCTTCCAGAACTCTAATTAGAAAGCCGATATGGCCATGAGTATCGCTAACTCTACCTCATTGTACCCTTTAACTTTAGTTACTCAACCTATTAAAAAAAGTCATCTCATTGTTGCCCCATTGGAAGGAAGAGTGGAGACTGTTTTGATGTTGATAAGAGAAAGAAAAAGGAGTCACCTCAGGAGAGGAAAGTGTTGTGAGTGAACACCTGGAGCCTAATGGTAAG
>NW_012133857.1:2919792-2937837 GCF_000956105.1 Propithecus coquereli | reverse complement strand
GAACCTTTGTCTAAAAAATTATAATTAATTTAAAATGTACATTATTAACTATAATTCCACACTCAACACAGACATGACGTGAATATATTTCCAATTATCTTGAGAATTTGTTTCATTGCTTTACTTCATAGATTTGTCTGGTAGCAGTTGTTTTTACCTTTTGAATGAAAGTTTAATATTATCTATCAAGTATTAATAATTAGCTTTCACATTTTGTCACCCCTATCCAATCCCGCAACACAACAGAAACACATGAATATCCCCCCTATATATACCTTCTAGGAGAACATGTGTTTACACTTTTCAGGACAAAGAGAATTTAGTCCATATTGTTTGGTGTATGAGAATCTTCCAAGGCTACATCAACACAAAGTAACCTGAGCCAGGATAACTTGCTTTGCCTTTTACTTTTGTTATCTGGGTTAGTAGCCAGTGGGCACTTTGTACAGGGACACTACGATGACGTGTTTTAAGTGTCTATGTGCCAAATGAAATTTTCCTCTTTCTCTCTTCCATCTGCTTGGAAAAAAATAGGTGGATATAGATGGTAGTGGATAGACAGGTAGATAATAGATACAATAAGCCACGAGATTTCTCATCGATGACATCTTTCTAATCTGACATTACTATGTAATCGGTCCCATGAATTAATCCAAAGTCTATAAGGTTGTAATGTTAGCTGATATGTTTTTGAGTATTAAAAAGAGCCCAGGCACTGGGCTAACTTAGTCATGTGTTACTTTAATCCTCACAGCAGCCTTACAAAGTGGGTATAGCCATTTCACTTCTTTTGCAGATGAACACCTAAGTTTTACTTAGGTTACATACATAACTCACTCAAGTCACACACCAGACAGGTAAGTGGTAGACCTGGGATTTGAACTCAGCTCTGTTTCGCTCTAATGACTGTGCTTCTAACCTCTTAACAATGTTACTGCCCCTTACTACACAAGCATTTGCTATCATAGAAAATATTTTAGGAAACTAAAATCATCACCAATTCAGCTATATTTCTAGAATAAAAGGAAAGCTGGTAGCCTTTAGGAGCTCTATCTAACCGTGAGATTTGGGCAGTATGAATTGTTGTGTATTAGTTTGGAATGGCTCCAAATAGAATCATTTATTTTCAGGGGTTAGTGGCACTGTCTTACTCTAGTCACATGACCATGAATTAAGTGAAAAATAGATGTGTTCAGTAAGTCACTCTTTAAAGATTTCTCAAGACCTAACTTCCAACCTGTATTCAGATCACTGGACATAACAGTAATCTACCTTGTATCAAATATTTTACAAATATTTGATAGCACATGGTCCTGGAAAAGATATGAGCTTTGGATTAAAGTTGAATTCAAGCCCAGGTGCCACCATTTAATAGAGCTGAACATCAGAAAAGTCATAGTTTATATCTTTGAATCACAGTTTTCTCATTTATCAATGAAGACCACAATGCCTATGTCAGAGGTTTAAATGATTAATATATATATGTAAATACCTGACAAAAGCTACGGCATTTAGTAGGTAGTCCAGTGTAATTTCTTCTGTCTCCCCTTATTTTAAAATGCTACCCTTAAAAAGAATACCCGCAACTTCTGTAAGTTTCCTCAGTCATTTTCCAAGAATTATCTTACTTAGGGAGGGCAGATATTACTTGCCCTGTTTCAGAAACGGGAGATCAAGCAACCTGGTCCCGTTCACAGGTAGTACAACTGAAACCCAATCTGATTTCAAGCCAGTAAAGCGTCTGTTCTTTAGGGAGCTATTTCCATACAGAATAAAATTGCCATGGGAAATTTTAAATAAAACAGATAACCTCCTAGAGTGAAAATCAAGTTAGTTAGAAGTAAAATATTGACAAGTTTCTTATGAACATATGGATAAGAGCAGAGGTTGGCAACCAGTGGAATATTTCAATTCTGATATCAGGGACAAATTTAAATGGCTACTAATTTTTTGCTATTATAACTGTTCTCACTATATTGGATATACACTGTGATAAATGATGGATACAGCCAGAACTATACTACTCCAAGTCAATCATGCATCTGTAGAAAAAATGAGCTAGAAAAATATTTGAATGTCGTGGTTCCTGTTTTGTTTTCATGCATTTTCATGTTTTTAAAGACTTAGACCTGCTGAACCTAAGAATCTATAGAGCCCAATATCCAAAGTGTAGAAAGTCACATTTTATTGGTTTTAGTTGCTCTTTTAAAAAAATAGACACAGCATAAATCAGTGTTCACTGGCATCAAAATCAACTGGCCTAATCAATCAGACTAAGCCTTGACATAATTCTCATTTTGTCTTTTTGATAATCCCGTTCTATAGGTTTCCTGATTTTAAGTACAACACTTTTAGTCTTGAAAAATGTTACCATTTGCTAGCACCATAAATTTGTCAATAGGAAACATTAGTAAATCCCATCATCCATTGTAGTTCTTTCTTATTTTACTCAAGGAAGCCCTATTGTTGATTTCCATGACATTATTTGGCACATGCTTATCTTCACATATACAAGCACTAAATTAAAACCAAAGGCAGAGCGACAGAAAAAGTTATCATTTTAAAAATTTAAGGTTCTCCTCCTCCAAATCTTCCCTTTGCCTCTTTTGTGATCAGAAAATTTGATAGCAATGATACAAGATTTCATAGGGATTCCCTTCTGAACAAACTTGTTATTATCCTTGACAAAAGAGAATGCTCACACTATTTCTCACTAAATCAAATAGAATATGCCATTCAGAATTGTTCAATGTATTAAAGCAATATAAAATGAAGCAAT
This sequence comes from Propithecus coquereli, assembly GCF_000956105.1. Lineage (NCBI taxonomy): Eukaryota > Metazoa > Chordata > Mammalia > Primates > Indriidae > Propithecus > Propithecus coquereli. The sequence goes on along the minus strand of NW_012133857.1, from coordinate 2,935,058 downwards.
AAACTAAAATACAGTCAGTTCTGCACTCCCCTTTTTCTCTTGGTTGGCACAACAAGGATTCATAACTAGAAACTTCAGAATCTAGAACAGTGCAATTCAGTTTCTACCTGTGTCTTCTGCTCTGCAAACTGCAGAAGGTCAACTAACAAGACAAGACAGGTTTGAATGATCCTTCAACATCCATCGATTCTCAAGAAAGACCTGAAAGGCAATAGAATACCAATCTGGAATATTCTATCTCCTTAACAAAATGATCTATTGAGACCATTAGGTAAAAATGAGCCAGGAACGTAGGTCAGCCAACCTAATGAGGAAATAAAGTTTCTTCACAAAATAATTCAAATGTATTTGAATCTCCCATTTTTGGATTGTAATGTGTGAGGACACACACACACACACAAGGCATTGCTGAAGGGGTGGGATCCCAGGATGGATTTTAGGGGCAGCAGCACTGGGTGACTGCTCATTGGGCTGTTAAGCATAAAAAAAATCCACACTGGGGAAGAGAGGGGACCCGGTGTGGGCGGAGGGGCCCTCTTGTCTCCAGGGCTCCAGGCCCTGCTTCAGCTCACTCTACTGTGGCTCGGATGCCTCTGAAGGCCGCGGGCTGCTTCTTGCCGGCTCCCACCTGGAGCTGTGAGTCCACGCCTGGCCGACCTCCCACTCTGTATTGTCAGGATCTGGGGAGCTCTGGATCTTCTTGCTCTCCACTATAAAGGTAAGGAGACATTTGAAGGGGACTATCAGGTATTTTGAAATGTGCAGTACATTCTCATTGTCGCTTGCACCCTGCTGTGTAACAGATGTCAGGGCTTCCTCCTCCTGTCTATCTGAAACTCTGTGCCCTGTGACCAACTACCCATGCCCTCCCTTCGCCATCCCCCAGCCTCTCATCACCATCAAGCTACTCTACTTCTATGAGGTCAGCTTTGCAGATTCAACACGTAAGTGACATCATGCTGCATTTGCCTTTCTAAGGTGATGGATATGTAAATTAGCTCATTTCCTATTACCATTCCACGTAATGCACATGTATATAAACTTCACATTGTACCCCATACATGTGTGCAATTATGACTTGTCTATTAAAACTAATATCAGTAAAACCATGACAAATAAAATAGATGCAGGAAGCGTGGCTTGACTGCCTGACATACTTGCTCTTGCTCCTTCAGCTGTCCACATTCCCTGGCACCACCTTGTTTACCTGTCTGCAGCAGATCTTTTGGGCTGGCAGATATAGCACATTGTTAATATAAAGTTGGGAAATCTCCTAGTGAGGCCCTTCCAGCTCTGGCCCTCCTCAGAGGGAGAGGTTGAGGTCGTCCTGTCTGGCTTTCCAGCCTGAAGACAGTTGGCTTCCCCAGATGTTTCCTGGGGAGAGATGTGTCCTCCTTGCTCTTCCCCATGGCTACTGGTGCTGTGGGTGGAGGGGAGGCCATGGGGCCATGCCGGGGGGCTGTGCTGGGATCGGGATGCGACTGCAGGCTGGGTAGAGGACTGGCAGTCACCGTGGCTTTCCCGGTCACCTCTGGTGTCTCCTACTCCTTGATTCAAATGTCCCTCATAATTTTAGGAAAGGTGGGCCTCTCCCGGGTGTCAAAAATCAGGAACTTCTTCAAAAATATTTTCGATTCTTCAGAAAAGTAAACAGGTGTCCCATATCTTCCATCAGTGATGTTACTTTTAAGTTCGTCCCAGTTGTTACCATGAAATGGAAGACTCCCGGCTGTCACGGTGTAGAGGACAACAGCCAGGCTCCACATGTCCACCTCCCATCCCATGTATTCCTCACCCAGGAACACTTCTGGGGCACAAACCAAGGAGTTCCATAGAAGGTGTCCAACTTCTTCCCCTCACTAAATGTCGTGACACAGCCAAAGTCAGCTACTTTGATGTTCTCCTTCTCATCAAGCAGAATGTTGGGGGGCTTCAGGTCCCAGTGGACAATGTGGTTCTTGTGGCAGTACTGCACGGCAGCCAGGATCTGTCAGAATTTGGCCCGGGGCCTTCTCCTCCTTCAGGCGGCTGTGTCTCGCTATATGCCAGAAAAGGTTCCTGACACAGGCATACTCTGTGAATAAGCAGAGAGTGTCTTCATTACTGATGACATCCGGAAGCTTAAGGATGTTCTGATGCCTCAGGGCCCTCGCGGCTTTGACCTCCATAGCAACATTTTCCAGGCTGGGGAGAGTCCACTTGGACATGATTTTGATGGCCACCTGGGTCCCAGTAGAAAGGTGGTGGGCCAGCATCACCTTGCCACAGGTGCCCGAGCCAATTATCTTGAGGAGCTTATAATTGTTAAGCTCCTCAGTGGATGAATTGGAGGCCATGGCCTGTTCCATGGTCACCTGTAACTATGCTAACTCTACCCTAACTATGCTAACTAACTAATGAACACTACCAACTATACTAACTAGGCTAAGAGTACTAGCAATACTAGCTATACTAACTACTCTGACAATACTGACAATACTAACTTTTTGAACTACTTTAATAATACTAAGAAATAATCTAAATAGGCTAATAATACTAATTATACTAACACTACAAAGAAGCAATACTAATTATACTCTCCTAACACTAATAAAAATCAATATTAACCATGGTATGCTAATGTTACTAACACTCAATGCTGACTATAGTATGGTCACAACACTAACAAACTACTAACTATCCTACGCTAACACAACTAACAAACAATGCTACTATACTAACTACAGTAACTATGCTAATTAATAAGGAAAAAGCAGTCTCATTATAGTAAGCTTCACAGGTCACCAAAAAGCAGCTTCCTGGTCGGTAAGTATGAAATCCTAGGTGCAGCCAGGGGCTCACACAGGTGTTACTAGTTAGATAACAATGGCTCTTTATGATGTCAGAGCAAGCAATGGGCCAATCACAGCTGGGCACAAGCCATAGTGGTTTTTTTCCTTTTTTGGTCTCAAGAACATTTTCCTCTTTAAAGAAAACAAGTGTTTTTTGTTGACATGGTTATAGAGATTCATATTTAGTTTATTAGAAATTGAAACCTGTAAAAGGCTTCAGGGACCTTTCCATTTATAGTTTGAAAATCTGTAATAACTTTAGGCTTTTAAAGACCTTATAATGTTTATACTTGAAATATTCAATTTCTTTTTCTTTAAATTCTGATTGATATCAGGGTGATGCTATGACATAGCTGACATTATGATCCACCTTTAAGTGACACTCCTGGGGTAGTAAGAAGTGGGAAAGGGCCAGCTCTGCATCTCTGGGCCCAGCCAGCCTGGCCCAGGGTGAGGGAGAACAAATGGCAGATACCACGACCCGACACTGGGCTGCAGGTTGAGCAGGGCTGACTCGGGCTGGCTCCTACCCCAGGTGCAGCGAGAGGTTCCACGAAGACATGGACTGTAACTGTTTTGGTTCCTGTCCTGGCCTCCTTGGTCTGCAGTTGGATGAGCACTGTTGAGCAGGGCCTGGGGAGCCCTGCACACCTGGAACCTGGGTGCCAGGGTGGAGTCTCTTCGACATCCACACAAGCGTGTTGGTGTCCTTGCTGGTCCCTGGTTTCTCTTGGTCCAGAGGGATAACATTCCACCCCTCCTGGGGCAGATTTAGGAAGGAAGTAGGGCAGCAGGACCACCAACTGAGGGTCCACAGTGTGCCAGGCCCTGAGATCAGGCCCCGCACTGAGTGCGCCCACAGGACACATCTCCTGGACCCTGACAGCAGCCCATGGTGCGGCCTCAGCTCCACCGCACTGGTCTCCTGGTCATACAGCAGTTATGCTCCTGCTAGTGGTACAGCCCTTGGCCATTTACTAAGGACACTTTGGCCACCTCTCACTTGCTCCGCACAGGCAGGGCAAGGCCCCATCATCCACATTTCATGAGAGGAGGCTTAGAGGGGAACGGCCTCAACACCCACAGGCAGAACGGCAGGAACAGCAGAGGAGGACTCAGATCCCTGGGTTTTCCACTCTGAACTCTTGTGTCCTTTCCGATGTGCGTAGGTGGTGCTGAGAACAGCCATGACCCAGCTCAGGAAGGCCAAGTCCTTCTGGCAGCCACCAGGAGCTGCAGAGGCCACGGATGGGCTCTGGACAACCTCTGCTACTCTGGACAGATGGCTGCTGTGAGCCGAACGCGCAGCAGACCTGAGATGTCCACAAGGCACAGACTCTCTGTGAGTCCATTTCACTTTTAGGTCCTGGCAAACTTACCCAGAGCAGCATCAGAGCCTGGCTCTGCGGTGAAAACATCACATGCTGGGAAATGGGAGACGGCTTGCTGGAATTGCCACTGGCAGCTGAGAAGGGACTCTGGGTGCAAGGTCATCATGACTTCCATCTGGGCTGGGAGCACTCACCTAGAGAGGGGGAGGAAGTGAGAGGGCATGGCCAGGCCTGTCAGCCACCATGCCCAGGCCCAGGAGACCCAAAACCCCAGAAAGAAAGCAGGCCCCACAAGGCTGCCTGGGCCAAGAATGCCACCTGAGCCCACATGCCTTCCAGACAGGGCCTAGGGCTGCCCAGAGCTTGGAGATGGAGCCACAGTTGATAAAAGCCAGGGATAAATTACGCAGAGGAGGGGTCATTCTGAATCATGGGGAGTTTCAGATCAGAACTTCAGTGTTTGTTCTAGAGCGTGCATCCAGGGGCACGGCAGACAGGCCAGGCCCACTAATGCATGTCTCCTGTCCCTGTCAGCAGGGGCTGAAGGCACATGGACTCTGCACATTAGGAGGGCGTCGGTTCTCGCTAATACAGTGAGTATCATTTCAGCAAGAGCAGAGTGCTGTCCACTTGCACTGAGGCAGGAAAGGAGAGGTTGCCGTGAAACAATAAAGCTGCGCCATTCATCAGGGCGAGAATAGGGGTATTGAATTCTATCAGGTAAGTGGTTTTGAAAAAACAGCCTGTATTGACTTATTTATTTCTGGCAGCTGCTGTCCAGGGCTGTCATGGGCAGGAGATGGGGTTGAAATGCTATGCACAACTTGGGGGAGGAATTACCATAGTCAAAATCAGCAACTAGTCCTGCTAAGTCATTAGTTTCTGGAATTAATGATGGTAAATTGTGGCTTTCTTTGCTAGGGCTAGGGCTGAAATTGCATTTCCAGTTCAGAAACAGGCCATTTCAGGAACTGGGCTCTTTTATGATGATTCCTGTCCCTGGCTGGGCTTGTGGAGGACTCAGATTTCTAAAAGGTTGAAAGGCGTGCAGGAGATGAGTTAAATGCTTTCTCAGGAGTTGATGTGAATTTGAACCAGAAAAGTGGATAAACATCCTAACAAGGGCACAAGAAGCCACCTCCCTGCTCCCTGGAGCCTCACAGGGTTCACTAAAGACAAGTTGAGCCCCCTCATTCTGTACTTCACAGGTTAGAGCTTCTGTCTCCCATGGCGACAATCACTTTGGAGCCTGTGGCCTCCTGGAAGCTGATCTGGATGGGTAGACATGACAGGCCACGATCCTCTCAGAGGCACCAACCGCCATCTGGGGAGGCAGCCAAAGTAGCTGACTGAGTGCCCATTGTGTGCCAGGGCACGGTGTTACCCATTTCACAGGTGAGAACACTGAGGCTTAAAGCCTAAATGCCTTGCTGGAACGTGGCAGAGCTGGGCTCAAGCCCAGGTGGGTCAGACTTCGCTGCCCTGTTTTTTCACACTGAACAAGCTGCTTCTCCCAACAGCAGCCCAGGGACCTGAATTCATGGTTTGGGCCTGGCGGGCTGTGGATTTTGTGGATTTTGGCTTCTGTCACAGCCACGATCTCTTCTTTGTTCATGAATTTGGTTAATTAATCTTGCAGCAAAGAGAGAAAGATCCATTTTGCTTTCTTGTCATTTGATCAGAACGAGTCCACATGACCAAAATGTGAAGTCACACAGCCCAAGTAGTGAAGGCCCCCAGGACCCAGCCTGCCCAGATTTCCCCCAGCTTGACCCCCCACCGACCCCCAAACCTCCCCAGGCTGCAGGCCTCCCTGTGCCCCCTCTGCCGCATCCCACCAGCCTCCTCTGCAGAGCCCAGCTGCGTCCACCCTTCAGGCCCAAGACCATCTCCTCCAGCTGGAAGGCCACCACCCTCTCAGCAGGCACCAGTGCTCCCTGCTTCCCACAGGTCTGGTTTCTACCAGGATGTGAACTCCTGGACAGCAGGAATGGGATGTCACTCCCCCCGGATTCCCCACAGCTCCCAGGGCTGAGGCCGATGCAGAGCCTTAGGTGCCCGAGCCTCCATCAATCCCAACTCACCCAGGGCTCCTGCTGCGAAAGCACTGCCTGTTCCCATGGGTACCAATAGATAAGGGGCCCTGAAACGTCCTTACAGCAAGTTGGAAATCTTCTAACTGGCAAAGGTAAAGATAGACTCACTGGAAATGAAGTGGGAAGCGCCCTCCGGTGAAAAATAGTACAGTACTCCTCTCTAGCACCCTCCTGTCTCGGTTGAGTGTTTGCTACTTACAGGTTCACAGTGTAAACAGAGGCCGCACCACAAACCTGGGGGCAGCCAACAACCTATCAGCCGAAGTTCTGGAAGTAATAACACATGAAGTGCTGCTTCCTATTAATAGAAGGAAGAGGGTTATTGGTTATGAAATTTAAAACCCTTTAATATAGCTTCCAAGGAGTTGCCGAGTTCAGAAAAGAAAGACCAAAAGATGGAACTGAGGAGGGAGGGGTGCGCAGTGGCAAATAGAGTGGTCAGGGAAGGCTTTGGTGACGAGGGAACACTCGGGCAAACACCTGAAGGAGACGAGGGGCAAACCATGGGGATATCTGCGGCACTCCAGGGAGCGGGGATAGCAGGTGCCAAGGTCCTGAGGTGGGACAGTGCCCGGAGTGTGCAGGGAACAGTGAGGAGGTGAATGATGAGCAGGAGACAGAGTGCAGGTGACGCTGCTGGAGAGGCAGTGAGCACAAAGGGACTTGCAGGCCCCCGTACGACGTGGCATGTCACTCTGAAGGAGGTGTGAAGCCTCTGGGAGCTTTTGAGCAGGTAAGTGACAGAATCTGATTTATGACTCTTCTTGAGGAACTCTTCTCAAAAATGATTTTATCCATGTGGTTAGGGTGGACTAGGTCATGCTACAGTGACAAACAATTCCCAAATCTTAACGGTTTAACATGATCGATTTATTTCTCATTCACCCTCATATGCAGTGAGCGTTCCTGGGGGCTCCGCTCATCATATTCACCCAGAGACACAGGCTGAGGCAGCCTCCGCCTCCACAGGGGCGTAGGGGCAGGCATGTGGCCAGTCGTGCGTGGGCCCTTACAGCCTCCACCCTGAAGTGACGTCACTTCCACTCCCATCTCACTGGCCAAAGCTAGTAGCAAGGTTGTTTCCGTTTGGAGCCACCGTGAATAGTGCTGCTGTGAACATTCTCATACATAGCTTTTGGTCAACATGTGTAGGCGTTTCTCCTGGATATGGGTCTAGGGGTGGATTTCCTGGGTCACAGCGCACGTGTATATTTGTTAGATACTGCTAGGCAACTTTCTAATGTGATGACTCTTTTCTTGACATTTAGCGGCAAACACCAGCATTACAGGTGACTGGTAAAGGTGTCCCCTGCATGCATGGAGAGGGAGGGAGCAGGGAGACAGGCAATGAGACAGGGCATGACAAGGTTTGTGAGCACTGTAGATATGTTGGGTCACAGAGTCACAGTGTGGCTCTGTGGAGAAGGATGTTATCAGGGAAGAAAATTGTGGCGTCTAAGATAATATGGACCAGTCGTCTGAATTGTGATTTCAGAGCTGGAAGGAATCAGTGTCAACTAGAAGTTAGTAAAGAAAGGGAAGTAGATTTTTCTAGGCAGGATTCTGTGAAGGGTAGGTTCTCCCTTGGTGCAGTCATTGCATGTCCAGGGTGCGGCCTCAGCTCGATAGGTCCGGAGCTCAGTTTTACCTGCGTCCCCAGCTGTGGCCATTGCGGCAGTACTGACTGCTCACATTCTATCTGGCTTATAAGTCTAGTGGCAGTTGTTCTTTCACAAATGGAATTCCTGTGCTCACCATGTGGCACCTAACCTGAGCAGAGTATCAGGTCAGCAAAATGATGCTGAGCTTGGGAGTCTGGCTTCAGCATATAGGCTGTGACTCTCCATTCTTTTTGTTTTCTTTTCTTTTATGTTTTCACCCATGACAGCACATTGAACTCAGACTCCGTGTTCTTGTGTGACGTTTCACCTGGCTAGGCCACATCCTGCAGCAGCTTTTCCCACGTGTATTCCATGAGTCCTCAGAGCTGCTTCCAGTAAGCCGGGGAAACACTGCGCTTTCTCTTTTTGTCTCAGAAAATCTCAGTGCACATTAGCATCAAAGGCTCTGATAAGTCCTACTTCCCCTCCCCCTAATCTGTTTAACTGTGCTTAGCGTTCCCCAAACTTGACCCACAGAACCCCTGCCATTTAAGGCTTTTTCATGTATAACAGATATATTCTGCAGAACACCAAAAAAACAGTTAGGAAAACATTAATCTAAAGAAGTATCTCTGTTGCACTGTCTAGTACGGTGTTTTGTAAACTGTGCTCATTAGTGAATATTAGTGAAATACAGTTAGTGATTTGAGACTACCATTAAAAATAATTAAAATGGAATAGAATAGAAAATATCACAGTGCATCACATGAAGCAATGTTTTATGAAATGTTCTTTTAGTTACATTTATACATATATGTTTGTGTAAAAGGTCATGACATAGACTGTACTTCTTATGGGGGTCAAAGTCAGAAAAGGAGACTCAAAAGATCACACTGTCTCCCTAAACATCTAAATAAAACTCTGACTAGTGTGTACTGTCCCCTCCCTCTTCCCTTGTTCCTCATCCAGGGCTCACACCCCTGTCCTTTCAGTGCTCCGCATGCACAGACACGGGGCAGCTTGCAGCTCTGCATCCTGCCTCCTGGTCCTGCTGTCTCAATGTCTGCCCTTCCTCTCGCGCTCCAGCAGACAGACATGGGCTTGCTAAAGCCTTTACTGGCTATCTGGCCTCAGGAAAGTCACTTTAATACCCTAATCCTCCATTTCCTCATTTGTAAAATGATAATAAATTTTTCCTGTTAGTATTGTTTGTGATGATTAAAGGAAACAACGTACAGAAAGCACTGGAACATTAAAGACTGAATACTTTCCCCACATACACAGTTTAAGGCTGCCCTCTGGATACTTGCTCCCTTTAGAAGCACTGCTGTCGGTGACAACCTCAAGTCATTCTCGGGCAGGTGACTGCTGGGAAGATGCCAGTCTCTGTCTATCTAATGATGACTCCCGTTAGTTTCAATCTTGGAGGGTAATTTTTCGGCCTGGTCCCCCCATTCTCTCAGGGCACCCTGCTGCTGACTCTGCTGTCCATCCATTGCCTACAGGCTTTTAAGAAATCTCAAGGTCCAAACCTTGGGCTATTGAGGGACACAAGTCTCAAACAGCCCCAGGGCCTGGTGGAAGGTCATGGGAGTGTTAACAGTGGGGCCAGCCCAGGTTCCAGGGCTGTAGACTCCAAACCCAGGACTCCCCAACAAGGCGCCTGCAGACTCTCAGGTCCTGCCTCCACTGTGCCACTGTCAGCAGTGGGTGACCCAGAGGACAAGAAGGCACTGTCTGTGCATCCTGAGCAGAGAGGTGGGATTCAGCCACTTACCCCAGGGACTTTAACAGTGATTCCTTCTTAAGGAGAAAAACTGTTCATTGTTAGTGACCTTAAGGGGTCAACTGATTTTCTTTCCAAGCTGCCCTTGGGAACTGAGCCCAAACAAAGTGAAGAGGTGTCAGTAAAAAAGACCTGTCTTTCTGAGGCTTTGCAGGGGAGGGTGGCAGTTTGGGCGACCCTCAGAGGTACCGGCAGAGTGGCAGCGAGCTCACTGAGCACCCCCACATCTTAGAGGCAGGATGGGCCCCGAGACCAAGCCCTGCCTGGCGCCCCTGGCCGCCCAGCCTGGGCCCATCACCAGGCAGGCGGGTGGGCAGGGCCGGGCCCTTTTGTTCCTAGCACCTGGGCCCCTGCTCCAGACCGCTTTGGCTGGCCTAGTGCGTTTGGTACACGTGTAGCAGAATGGAATGGAAAAACAAGCACCACATGTATTCACCATCAAATTGGTATTAGCTGATCAACATTTAAGTGCACATATAGAATAACACGTATTGGATGTTGGGCAGGGGGAGGGGGAGGGGAGAGGAGGGGGCGGGCATAGGGCATATGCACAAACAATGAGTGAGATGCGCACCTCCGGGAGAATGGACACACTTGAAGCTCGGACTTGGCGGGGAGGGAGGGTAAGGGCATCATACTTAACCTAATCATCTGTACCCCCATAACATGCTGAAATAAAGAAAGAAAGGAGCTCCCCCCTCTGGCACTTTCGGGGAAATAGGGAGGCTGTGCCAGGACGTGCCGCGGAGACTTTGCAAACTCTGCAAAGGTCCCCGCAGATCCCGCGGGCGTTCCCCACCTGCGGAGCATCAGGGCGCCCATCGCTCGCCCGGGAATTGGCGCGGGGCCGCTCCGTGGCAGGGACCCTGTGGACCTCCAGCCGGGGAAACTCGCCAAGCAGCGCATCCTCAGGAACCGGTGAGCCACAGCGCCGGGGGTGGCTCGGGGGCGGCGGGATGAGTCTGAGAGCCGGCTGAGCGCGCCCGCCGGGGGAGCCAGCCGGGCCACCGCGGAGGACATGGTAGGAACGTGGGGGGGGAGGGCGGGGGAGGAGCGAGGACCAAGCGAGCGGCGGTTGGGGTGGCCACCCGACAGGTGGTCGCGAGCAGCGCGCACCAGCTCTGGCCTTCCGGGGCTGGCGTTGTGCCCCGAAAGTTGCATCGGGCGGTGGCGGCTTTCATTTCTGCCACAGAACTGGGGGCGATAGGCTTTACTGCTGCTCTTGGGCGCGGGGGAGGACCCTGATAAGGCGCCTTCCATTCCCCACCCTCACCCCTGGCTGAGCCGGAACCGCGCTGCTCTGCAAATTTCATGCAATGCGAGGTAGGGAGAGGGGAGGATTCCCTGGGGCACCCAAGGCAGCCTCCTATGGCTCATGAAAGGATTTGCACCTCGGAAAAAGGGAGGACTCCCTGATGTAGCATTTGCTGCTGAAAGAAGAAAAATGGAGCCCTGTGCAGGGATCCCTAGGTAGAGGGACAGATGGGCAGCACTCTGTGGCCTGTCAACACCAGGCCAGCGATCAGAAGCAGCAGTGCAGGTTAGGCAGTGGCACCGGGTGGGAATCCACGCTGGCCCGAGGCCTGTGCAGACAGCTCCTGGCGTGCAGAGCTGGCCAGAGGGGCAGAGCAGAGGCCCCATTGCTGGCTGGAGGCCAGCAACAGAGCTGACCAGCACAGAGAGCCTCCTGGGTCACACAGGGAGCAGCAGGTCAGGTGGCCTAATTGTTGGGCGTGGTGGGGGCAGGTGCCAGGCCACACCCCCTCAGAGGCTGGGTGTCTCTGCAGGTCCATGATCGCCTGGATCGCTACTGCTGTGGCTTCGAGCCTGAGCCCTCAGATCTCTGTGTGGAAAAGAGGCTCCAAGAAAAATGCCGGAACCCGCCAAGAAAAAGGATTGGGAGACATTATTAATGATGCAATCTACTAAAGGTTGTTATCTCTAAGGGGTAGCATTATTAATGACTTTTCTTCATTTGGTTGTTTTTTAAAAAGGAAAAAAGTATGCCCCCTCTCACCTCTGTTAATACTCTTTGATGAGTAGTGCGAACTGTCACCTGGTATTTATTTTCAAGAACCCCTAATTGCAGCTAATCAAGCATTTATCTTGCATTTACAAGCTCTAGCTGCAGGTACATTTTTAGCCATGCTCAGTAAAGAAACATAATTGCGGTAGAAACTATAGAAGTGAACATAAGAAACAGTAAGAGATGAGCATCATCACTTATTACTTAAGCATTGCTATCTTTTTTCTGCCCACATATAGATCAGGAAGAGAAAACAACATCCTAAGTAGAATTTATGAAGCAGGGAAGCTGTTGGCAAGGATCTCAAATAAAAACACCATGGTATATGGCACAGTGACAGACGCGACCCTGTCTCTAAAACAAAAAACAAAAAAATGATCCAGTTCACCAATTTTATTCAAGCAACAGAATTCTATATTATTTAATTTGTAAATCTCAAGGCCCAAATCAAATATTATTTTCTTTTCCAAAATGTTTTTATTTCCATTTAAAGGATAAAAGAATTTCCTTATCTAGATCAGTCTCACCTGCCCTTGCTGTTCAGAATATTATTGGTAGAACATACAATAATTTTTAGACTTAATTGTAATCTGAGTGACCATCAAGTGCAGCCCTCTTATTTATTGAGACCAAGTGACTTAGTTAGGGGAGTAAGTGGCAGAGCTGGAACCACAATCCACAATCTCTTGATTATACCATTACTCTTTCTATAAATATTAGTGGTTCTCAAATGAACAGTTGTTTTTCTTCAAACCACACACATTCCTACTTGGCAATCCCACCCTTGTGGCTCTCTTATGTTCCCTCTCCCAGTTGGGAAACATATTATAATCTTCCATTTCTCAAATCAAAATTTAAAATCCCGAATTTACTCTGCTGGTCTCTGAATCAAAAAATTAAGCCACTAGCTATTATGAACTAATCCATTCCATTTTCCAAATTCTATTATTTTTCTGCAAAAAAAATAGGTGTGCAAGAAATAACTTGGCCATCTACCTGTCACTCCTAAACAAATTAGATCATGCCTATATGACAGGGCCTAAAGATAAAAGTTGCAGTCACTTGCCAGTGTCTAGGCAGCTCCTGGAACAGGATGGCAGATTTTGTTCAGACCCTTGCATCTCATGAGACTGACGCAGAAGACATGGAATTGTATCTACCAAGAGTGGAAGAAAAAGAACTGTAACCCTGGAACTCTACATCTAGTTAAAGTGTGAGGTTAAAATGAAAATATTTTCATACAAAGACTGAATAAGTTTATCCCATATTAGTTGGGTAGGCAAAATGTTGTAATAAACGACTCCCAATTTTCAGTGGTTTATCTCAATAAACACAATAGAAATACAATAAAAAACAATAAAAGTTTATCTTTGGCTCATACAAAAGTCCAATTCAGGTGTCCTGGTTGGGGAACTTTCCTAAGTAGCTCTTCTCCACACAGTGACTGCAGGACCCAAGACCCTTTCATCTCGTAGACCTGTTGCTCCCCTAGATCTTCTCCATTGGGTAGGCAGAGGGACAGACTATGGAGGATCACTCATCAGAGGGTTTTAAGGGCCAAGTCTGAAAGTGATACATAATAAAACTTGTGGGGTGCAGCCAAAGTGGCACTTACAGTGAACATGTAGACTTACGTGTATTTACTAGAGAATAAAAAAAAGATGAAAATTAAGTAAGCTAAGCATTCAATTCAAGAAGCTAGAAAAAATAGACAATAAAAAGAATAAAAATGAAAGGAACTAAACACTAAGAGCAGAAAAAATTAAACAGAAACAAATGAATGACATAAAGATCAAAACACTTAAAACTGATTCTTTGAAAATACTAATAAAATACCCAATTTGGAGTGAATATCCCTCCTTATATGTGTCTGGATAAGCTGGCTCTTTCCACAATGTTATTGTAGAACAAATCACTTTAAAATTTGGTTGCTTATTCTCATGGATTTGTAAGTTGGCTGATCTTGGCTGGGCCTTCTTGTGTGTCTGGGGATTGGCTGATCTAGACTGAGCTCATCTGGGATACTTCAGTTTGGCTTCATGGTCTCTTACCCTTCTCCTGACATAGCAGGATAACCCAGGCATGTTTCTCTTTGGCTGTGGTAGTGGTTCAAGAGAGCAAACAAAATTACATAAGAGCACTTAAGACTTGCAACCAGTGTACTGTAACCTCTGCTTTGGTCTATCGGCCAAAGCAAATCATGCAGCGAAATCAAAAATCAAGGAGTGGCAGTGCCTTCGACTTTCTCTCCCACGAGCCCTGCCTCCGAGGCGGAGTTGCTGGACGAGGAGCCGCCCGAGTCGCCGCCGCAGCCGGGAGTCTGGCGGTGCCCAAAACCGTCGGGCACGGGCCTGGGCCGCCGCCGGCAGAGCATGGCGCCCTGGACGCTGTGGCGCTGCTGCCCGCGCATCGGGGCTGGGTGCCGGTGGTCTTCATCACCTTCCTGGCCGTCTGGTCCTACTGCGCGTACGTGGTGGAGCTGTGCGTGTTTACTATTTCTGGAAATGAAGAAAATGGAAAGACCGTTGTTTGCCTTGTGGCTTTCCGTCTGTTGTTATGTTTGTATGGTCCTATTGGATGACAATTTTCACATCTCCCGCTCCCCCCTCCGAAGAGTTCCACTTGTCCAATTCTGAAAAGGAACGTTATGAAAAGGAATTCAGTCAGGAAAGACAACAAGAAATTGTGAGAAGAGCAGCAAGAGCCTTACCTATCTATACCACGTCAGCTTCAAGAACTATCAGATATTGTGAAAAATGCCAGTTGATTAAACCTGATGGGGCGCATCACTGCTCGGCTTGTGACGTGTGTGTTCTTAAGATGGATCATCACTGTCCTTGGGTGAATAACTGTGTGGGATTTTCTAATTACAAATTCTTCCTGCTGTTTTTATCGTATTCCCTATTATATTGCCTTTTCGTGGCAGTAACGGTTTTAGAGTACTTTATAAAATTTTGGACGAATGAATTGGCAGATACACGTGCAAAATTCCATATACTTTTTCTTTTCTTTGTGTCTACAATGTTCTTCATCAGCGTCCTCTCACTTTTCAGCTACCACTGTTGGTTAGTTGGAAAAAATAGAACAACAATAGAATCAATTCGTGCACCCACATTTTCATATGGGCCTGATGGAAATGGTTTCTCTCTTGGATGCAGTAAAAACTGGAGACAAATCTTTGGTGATGAAAAGAAATATTGGCTACTTCCAGTATTTTCAAGCTTGGGTGATGGTTGCAGTTTTCCAACTCGCCTTGTGGGAATGGATCCAGATCAAGCTTCTGTTACAAACCAAAATGAGTATGCCAGAAGTATTGGCTCAAATCAACCTTTTCCTATCAAACCATTTAGTGAATCAAAAAACCGCTTGTTGGACAGTGAATCTCAGTGGCTAGAGAATGGAGCTGAAGAAGGCATCGTCAGATCAGGGACACATAACCATGTTACAGTGGCAATAGAAAATTGAGTACCACTTGTTCATTACTAACCATTTGAATAAGAGCAAGGTGTATAAAAACATATTATGGACTGATATTTTTGATTTCACTTGTAAGAAAATGATCAATGGATTGAAATAATTGAAGTATAACAGAAGA
>NW_012133857.1:2909177-2916050 GCF_000956105.1 Propithecus coquereli | reverse complement strand
GGCCTTTTGCTTGTATGAATCACCCCAGATAGTGAAACTCAGCTCTCTTTTACTTCACATAGTCCATTTATACAAAGCATATATGAATAAGCAGAATTTATTAAATCACTGGCTATGGGTCCTATTGTAGGCAAAGTAAACTTACAAGTACACAATACACAATATTTGCTTCTCATTTAGACTTCTTTGAATTTTACAGGTTAAGAATCATTGGCCAGATTTCAAAACTTACTACAAACTATAGTAATCAAGAGTGTGGTACTGGCATAGGGATAGATATATAGCTGCATGAAATAGAATTGAGAGTCACAAATAAACCATTCATCTATGGTCAATTGATTTTTGATGAGGGTGTCATGACCATTTAGTGGAGAAATACTATTTTCAACAAATGGTGCTGGGACAACTGGATAGCCACGTGCAAAAGAATGAAATTGGACCCATACTCCACACCATACATAAAAATCAACTGAAAATGGATCAAAGACCTAAATATAAGAAGTGAAACTATGAAACTCTTAGAAGGAAACATAGGTGTAAATTTCCTGACCTTGGATTAAGCAATATTTCTTAAATATGATACCAAAAACACAATCAACAAAAGAAAAAGTAGGAGAATTGGACTTCGTCAAAATTAAAAATCTTCGTGCATCAAAGGACACTATCTAGAAAGTGAGAAGACAACTCACAGAATGGGAGAAAATATTTGCAAATCATAGGACCTGAAAAGGGTCTAGTATCCAGAATATAGAAAGAACTCTTACAACTGAACAACAAAAAGATAAACAATCCAATATATATTTCTCCTGAGAAGATAACAAATGGCCAATAAGCACATGAAAAGATCATTAGTTATTAAAGAAATACAAATCAAAACCACAATGAGATACGACATCACACCCACTAGGATGGCTATAAATAAAAAAAAAAAAAGAAAGAAAAACAAGTGTTGGCAAGGGTGTGGAGAAATTAGAACCTTCATACTTTGTTGATGAGACTGTAAAAAGGAGTAAAATACTAATGCATACTACAGCATGGATAAACCTTGAAAACATTATTCCAAGTAAAAGAAGCCAGTCACAAAAGACCACATATTATATGCTCACATTTATATGAAATGTCCAGAATAGGCAAATCCATAGAGACAGAAAGTAGATTAGTGATTTCCAGGGGCCAGGGGTTGGGAAGAATGGAGATCAGCTGCTTAATGGGCATGGAGTTTTTCTGAGGGGTGATGAAATGTTTTGGAATTATGTAGTGGTGATGGTTGCATAATATTGGTAGTGTATCAACAGCCACTGACTTGTATACTCTCAAATGATTAAAATGGTAAATCTTGGGTTACGTAAATTTTACCTCATTTAAAACAATGAGTTCAGGAGGTTGATGTAACCTTGGTGAAACCAAGGGCCATTTGGCATGATTGTGGTATTTTTTCATTCATTTAATATTAATAAATGTTTAATGAGTATCTTCAATGTGCTAGGTAGTGGAACATATGCTAATAAGATGTCATCATGACAGTTGCACCCTAAAATCTTGAGTCGAGAGGAGGCAAATGGACTATGAGATAATTAAGTTGCATGTGGTAAAAGTTGTAACAGAATTGAGTAAAACCTGATCTAAAAGTACAGAAAGAAAGTGAGAATAACTTGTGTGGGTAGGGGGGCAGGGAGTTGAGAACATCCTTCTAGAGGGCACATTTGGACTTAATTTTGAAGGAGAACATTTTGCTGAGTGAGTGAAGAGAATCCGGAGAGTGGGTCAGCAGTGTAAAGAACATGTGCAAAGTGAGATATGAAAAAACAGGCTGTATTCCAAGACCGAATGTCCCAATCACCATGCATGCTTTAAGGATTTGGAGTCAGACTCCTCCCAGTCCAGACCAAACCAGACACAAATTCAGGACCTCCCAACGGATCTCCAACAGGAGGAAGGGATTTTAAGTCTTGTCTGATCTTACAAAGCTCCTTAGATGGGTAGCTAACCTATCCAAGTCATAGATTGCATACAATGTATCGCCTACTAGAGTAAGTTATAATGTTAACAACAAAAAATAGGAAATGAGGCTTAAATCCAGTAGATGGCAGTAGCCACAAAGCTACTTGGATACTTCATCTTTTTCTGTATTCTAGCTTTAGATGTTGACCACAGTTTTAGGGCTTAAACCCCAGGGGTTTGGGAGTTACAGCCTGAAGGGACCCTGGTCAATCCTTCAGTCAGCATTCATAGGTTACAGCTGCCCACCTTCCCCGGTGCTGGGCCCATCATCACCCTTCTCCCCATGGAATCCTTTCATCCAGAACCTGCAATGCTAACTCCTGTTTTTGAGCATGCGGGAACCCATAATTACAAATTGGGAAACAAAGGTCATCCCAGCGTGAAATGTTCATTAAAAACAGAACCTTATAAATCTAGTCCCCACTGACACCTGCCTTTGGCTTAACACCGGCATCTATTCCTTCATGTCAGATGTTTTTATTGTGATTATCATGCCAACCAATTGTGAAGTGAAATTGTCAATCGTGCAAAAATGTAAGATTTCACTAAGAAAATGAAAGTGATGGTGGAGAACCGATGTAATAATTTTTAGAATGACCCCCAAAAGGGAGGTTCTGGCAGAGTTTGTCTGGTTACAATTGAAGAAGAGAAAATTAACAAAGATGATGACATAACAGAGTCTTTAAAGGAGGATAATTGGCAATTCAGAGGGTTAGGAGAGGTCCTGGAGAAAGTGAAGCCCTCGACTATTTTGTAAAATTTACCTTCTTTGAAGTTTTGCTGTGAAGGTAAAATGAGAAGTGATGGATTCCATATTTAGCTATGTTACAATTTTTTCTTTTTCAGAAAAAGCACACCCAAGTCTTGATTCATTTTCCTGTCCTAAGAATTAGTCCATAGTTGCAATTATAATCAAAATGTAGTTATACATAAAATAAAATACACTTAGTGTTATAATTTTTAGTTCTGTTTAAGATAAAGCCTCAATACATACTCTCCCTTACCTCCATTATTTGCTATAAAACATTCCTTCCCAGTTAAGTGGATTCACGTTAAATGACCTTTTCCCAGGAACAGTTATCCTTGAATAAGCTTTTTTCTAAGGAACTCCTTAGTTCTATGTCATGAGAACTGGTAGGGCTCATGAGGCATAAAAGCATCATAAATGTGCTGTGTGTTTGTTTAGTGGAGATTGCAAACCTGGCTCCCAACTCGCTAATCCAGCTCCTTCTCCCAAGAGGACTGACGTTTCCCTATGACAGCTACATCTGCTTGCTCCAAACTTGAATCATGGCAATGCTGGGCTGGCTCGTAGAAGCTGCTCTCTGGGCTTAGTGAGAAATCCAGCTGCTATATAGCTGTCTGTCCTTCCTTCCCTTAACATAATAATCGTATTTCTTAAAAAGCAGTACATGTAAATAAAATATTTATAAAGCAAGTCAATTTTAAAGGACCGTGGGAAATTTCATGTTTAAAAATCAGAGACTCCTCCTTTTATGGGAGGGGGCTCTTAAAGCAAAGAATCCCTCCTTTTTTGGAAGGGGATTATGGAAATCCTTCCCTCCTCATTTCCCGGTTTATAGATGTCTAATGTATTTATTTTTAAAATTGAGTTTTCTTATATGAACCGACACCGTCATTGTCCCAAGAGGAACCCATAAACATGTACCTTAACAGACATTGGTTAGCATTTATAATAAATACTTACAGATATTATGTGATAATGCAGATGGCGGTGGGGGGAAGCCCCATTATTCCATTGTCTGAGGCCTAGGCTCCTTTCTGAATCTTTGGATCCCCATATTCATTTACCTCCATTATCCAACCACTAATTCATTCACTCACCAAACGTTTACTAGGTGCCTCATTTGTGTGCCAGGCACTGTTCTAGGCACTTGGGATTGTCAGTAAACAAAACAGACATAAATCCCTGCCCTTGTGTAACTAGCAATCTTGGGGTGGGGGGAGGATAAGCGTCAAACCTAATACGTAAGTTGTATAGGATGTTAAAAGGGAGTAAGTGCTATGGAAACACAAATAAATAAAAATAAAGCAAAATACGGGGATTGAGATTTCATTGTGGGTCATAATTTAAGTAGGGTGATTGGGGTGTTACCTTCAAGGTAACAACTGAAGGAGATGAGGGAGCTGGTTGTGCTGACATCTGTGGAAGAGCATTCGAGCAGAGGGGATGACAGGGCTGAGGCCCAGAGGTGAGAGCACGCCTGGCTTGTCCCAGGAACAGCAGGGAGCTGAGTGTGGCTGGAGCGGAGTGAGTTTAGGTGAGAGTGATCAGAAGTGAGGTCAGAGATATAATGGGGGTGTGTGTGAAGCAGATTAAACCGGGCTTTGTAGGTCATTGTGAAGACTGAGTAAAACAGCCATGGGAAGGTTTTGAGCAGAGCAGGGACATGACATGACTTTATTGAAAGATCACTGGACTGCTGTGTTGAGAACAGATTTCAGGGGGCAAAGGTGGAAGCAGGGGGACCAGTTAGGAGGCCATTGCCATAGCTGAGGTGGGAATTTATGGTCACTTAAACCCACATGGGGGTAAGAAGTGATTGGCTTTGAAGGTACACCCACAATTTATCCTGGTGTGTTGCATATGTGGTGTGAAAGAAAGGATGATGTGAAGTTTTTTTTGGCTGTTGGAAGGATTGAATTTCCATTAGTTGACATGGGGAAGACTGTGGTTCAAGCACAAGAAATTCTTAGTAGTTTAGTCTCGAGATGTCTGCTAGACATCCCAGTGGAGATATCCAACAGGCACTGAAAATATGAGTTTAGCGATTAGGAGAGGGATACGGGCTGGGGATAAATATACATGGACTGTCATCAAAAATAGATGGTATGTAAAGCCACATTGATGGATGAGATCACTGAGGGTAGGTAGAGAAGAGAAGAGGCCCAGGATGGAGCCAGTGGCACTCACATGTTAAGTTGTTGAGAACAGGATAGCCCATAAATGAATACTGAGAAGGAGTTGCCAGAGAGATAGGATGAAAACCAGGAGAGAATTGTGACCTAGAAGCCAAGAGAAGAAACTGTATATAAGAGGAACAAATGATCAACTGTGTCAAACGCTGCTGAATGATCAAGGAAGATGTGCACTGAGAACTGGCCATTGGGTTTAACAGCCTAGGCACCACTGGTGATCTTGATATGAGGAGTTTTGTTACAGGGGTGGAGGCAAAAGCCTGATTGTATAGAGTTTCAGAGAGAACAAGAGGAAAGGAACTGGGGAGGGTAAGAATAAAGGATGCTTTTAAGGAAGTTTGCTGCAAAAAGGAGTAGACAATCAGGGCAGAAGCTGGCTGGGGAAGTGGAGTCAAAAGAAGGTTTTTGTTCTCTTTCATAGCATGTTTATAAAGTAATGGAAGTTATTCATTAAAATGGAAAACATTTTTGATGCAGGAGAGACAAGAGAGAAATGATGACACAATGTCTCTAAAGCTAAGAGTAGGATGAGGCAGGTGTATAAGTGGAGAGACTGGCTTTAGGCAGGACCATGCAGAGTTCATCCAAAGTAATAGGAGGTATATTAGGTGGATTTGCAGGTCAGTTGAGGGTTCTTTTGTCTGGCTGGCTTGACTGATCTTTTCTGGGCTAGCTGTGGTCAACTGGTGGGTTAGCTGCAAGTTGGATGGTCTCAGATCATCTGTATGATAGTCATGTGTCACTCGTAAATCTAACAATTGTCTGGCTGTCAATTTAGATGTGTCAGTTGTTCTCCACGTGGTCTCTTATCCTCTGCGAGATTAGCTCAAGCGTGTGCATGTGGTGGTCTCAGGGCTCCAAATGCAGCAAGAGAAGGCAAATGCCAGTGTGAAAATATTTTTCAAGCCTCTGTTTGCATCAGATTTCTAGTGTTCTACTGGCTAAAGCAAGTCATGTGGCCAAGGTCAGATTCAAGGGTTGGAAAAATAGACTTTCCTTCTTTTTTTTAAATTTATATTTTTCAGAGGCAGGATCTCATCCTGTTACTCAGGCTGGAGTGCATTGGTGCAATCATAGCTCACCACAGCCATGAACTTCTGGCTTCAGGGGATCCTCCTGCCTCAGCCTTTTGAGTAGCTGGGACTACAGGTGCATGTCATTGTGCCTGGATAATTCTTTTTTTTTTTTGAGACGGAGTCTAACTCTCTTGCCCAGGCTAGAGTGCCATGGCATCAGCCTAGCTCACAGCAACCTCAGACTCCTGGGCTCAAGCAATCCTCCTGCCTCAGCCTCCCTGGTAGCTGGGACTATAGGCATATGCCACCGTGCCCAGCTAATTTTTCCTATTTTTAGTTGTTTGGCTAATTTCTTCCTATTTATAGAGACGGGATCTCGCTCTTGCTCAGGCTGGTCTCAAACTCCTGAGCTCAAGCAATCCTTCTGCCTCGGCCTCCCAGAGTGCTAGGATTACAGGCATGAGCCACTGTGCCCGGCCTGTGCCTGGCTAATTTTTAAAAAGCTTTTGTGGAAACGAGGTCTCACCATTTTGCCCAGGCTGGTCTTGAACTCCTGGCATCAAGTGATCCTCCCACCTCAGCCTCTAAAAGTGCTGGTTTTATAGGCACGAACTAGTGTGCCTGGCAACATTCCTTCTTGATGGGAGAAACTGCAAAGTTATGTTGCAATGGGGCATAGATTCAGGTAGGGGAAGAATTTGTGGTCATCTTTGCAATATGCCAAAGGAAGAAAGACAGTGATTACGGATGCAGATACTACTAGATGGGCCAATGTGATTGTGGGATTCTGGGGGAATTCTCCTCTGAGTGCTTCAATTTTCTCAAATGTAAGGTCTCAAGTTCAAAGCCCACACCAGAAGCATGCTGATTTATTCATTTACTAGTGGCAAAACTGCCAAGAGAACTGGGTCTTTAT
>NW_012133857.1:2838101-2909127 GCF_000956105.1 Propithecus coquereli | reverse complement strand
CTTCCTATTTATAGAGACGGGATCTCGCTCTTGCTCAGGCTGGTCTCAAACTCCTGAGCTCAAGCAATCCTCCCACCTCGGCCTCCCAGAGTGCTAGGATTACAGGCGTGAGCCACTGCGCCCGGCCTGTGCCTGGCTAATTTTTAAAAAGTTTTTTGTGGAAACGAAGTCTCACCATTTTGCCCAGGCTGGTCTTGAACTCCTGGCATCAAGTGATCCTCCCACCTCAGCCTCCAAAAGTGCTGGTTTTATAGGCACGAACCAGTGTGCCTGGCAACATTCCTTCTTGATGGGAGAAACTTCAAAGTTATGTTGCAATGGGGCATAGATTCAGGTAGGGGAAGAATTTGTGGTCATCTTTGTAATATGCCAAAGGAAGAAAGACAGTGATTACGGATGCAGATACTACTAGGTGGGCCAATGTGATTGTGGGATTCTGGGGGAATTCTCCTCTGAGTGCTTCAATTTTCTCAAATGCAAGGTCTCAAGTTCAAAGCCCACACCAGAAGCATGCTGATTTATTCATTTACTAGTGGCAAAACTGCCAAGAGAACTGGGTCTTTATGGCAGCTTCCTAGAGTCCTCCTTTAGGAAATTGTTTCCTGGAAGCCACCTAATCATGACGCCAGGGATTCCTGCAAATGAGGCTCATTGGATGACTGATGGCTGGTGTCATGCAGCTTGACAGCTAGATGCACCCATCTTTTAAAAGGACAGACTCTCCAAGCAGATTGAAATGCCCCATCTGCGAGGCACTCCCTGCCTGGGATAATGCTTCATGGGTGCTGCTGGACTCTGCCTTTTGACAGTATTTTCTCTGTGAACCAGCCCCTTTGCCCACGCACTTTTTACTACATCTAAATGTATTAGTCAGCTCGGACTGCTACAAATGAAATACCACAGGCTGGATATTTATTTCTCATAGTTCTGGAGGCTGGGGAAGTCCAAGATCAAGGTGCCAGCCAATCAGGTTTCTGGCGAGGGCTCTCTTCCTGTCTTGCAGATGGCCACCGTCTCACTGTGTCCTCGCATGGCGGAAACAGAGCGGAAGCGAGAGAGTGCGCATGAGAGCATGAGCACTGGTGCTGCGGTGTCTCTTTGTCTCCTGTAAGGGTGCCGGCCCTGTGGGATTAAAGCCCCACCCTTGCGATCTCATTTAACCCTTATCACCTCCTCACAGGCCCGATCTCTATATAGAGTCACATTGGGGGGTTACGGCTTCATATTAGTCAGGGTAAATTGGCTTATGTAACTATGGAGGCTGAGAAGCCCCACAACCTGCTGTCTGCAGGCTGGAGACCCAGGCAAGACTGTGGCGTAATTCTAATCCAAGTCCAAAGGCCTGAGAATCAGGCCGATGGTGTAAATCCCAGTCCAAGGGTTAAAGGAGACTGATGTTCCAGCTCAAACAGGCAGGCAGGAAGAAAAAAGAATGCATTCCTCCTTCCTCTGCTTTTTCATTCTATTCAGGCCCTCGACAGATTAGATGATGCCCACCCACACTGGGGAAGTAATCTACTGAGTCCACAATTCAAATACTAATTTCATCCAGAAAGCTGTGTTTACATCCCTGCTTTAACTTCTTAAATTAAGACTGCTCTTGTGCCTCAGTGTGGGCCTACTTTGGGTCTGGAGGTCACATTGTGTCTCGTCTTCCCTTTCCTGCCAAGCTTGCTAGTTTCCTGGAAGTGTGTTTGTATCTTTGAGTGTGCAGGGTGGGTGAATGTGGGTGTGGGGAGGTGGGAGGTAGAATAAGAGGCAAGAACAGTCCTCCTTGACCACTATGGCTGCGGTTTGGTGCTATAATCTTTGGCTGTGCAAACATTTGAAGTTGTTTCTCATGCAATGCTCTTGTGGGGTCTTCAGAGACTGGCCTCACATTTCTGGCAGTCTCCTAGTGCAGGCAAATAGCTCGTCTGCTGGCCATTTGCATCTCTCCCCTAAACCCCTGTATTGACAGGTTTACCGATAGCCTCCATCTGCCTTCAGGCAGATCTGTGCGCCAAGTCTGCTTAAGTTGTCCCTCCCCTTTCCTCCCCACTGGTCCAGAGAAACAGCCCCCATCCTTCGGTTTAACCAGCACCTCCCTGCTCCACAGACATCGCAGACTCCAAGGGTCCCGCGTTGAGTTCCTCGGGAGCATTCCTTGACGCCCTCTCACTGGGATTGAGTGAGGGTCCACAGCCCTCCACATACCTGTCTCCTGTGACACAGGACAGAGGTAGGGAGGAATCATAATACACCAACAGTTCTCTCTGAAGAGATCTTCCTCTTTTCCAACTCGTGGCCTCTTCAACCTCACCAGTAAATAAGAAAGCAGCCAAGCATCTCAAAACCAGTTTTATGTAAGTCCTAGACATGTTCTGAACATCCTAAACCTGTTTCAAATATGTCCTATCCAAGTCTAGCACTTCACTTTAAATGCAGCACTTGGTGTCCTGGGTGCTCGTTTTAACATCCCTTTTACAGGTCCCTATGCAGAGATCTAGGAGCTTAGCTGATCCCTCACTCAGCTATGACAATATCTAGGAATACTTTTTAATTAGAATTAAGAAAAATAAGATTAATTGCTATCAAAAGTATGTTATTGAGTTAGCTTTCAGTCTCATCTTGTATCCAGTTTGATTCCTTTCATTCAAACTCTGAAACAAGGACTTGGGTGCACATAGTTTATTTGGGAGGTGACCCCAGGAAGAAATATAGAGGACAGAGGAGACAGGGGCAGGGAAAGGAGAAAGGCCAATAAAGGGTATGCTAATGAATGGTCACCACAGGGACAGCCAGGGCTCCACCTCCCTGGGACCCTCTCAGACACCAGGTGGGAGATGCCTCACAACTTTCCCACCAGAGGAAGGGGAGGCTGCTTTCTATCCAATTTATGGAGAAGTTGCCCCCAGGGGTATTAATAGCAGCCCCCCATCCAAAGTTCCCTGGGTGCAGGAGAAAACCATCAGGCAGAACAGAAGAGAGACGTGCAGGCACTTGAGGGCAGGACTGCCTCTCCAGAGCTGTGGAACTTAGGTGGGCTGAGAAGGACGTCAGGCAGAGCATGGACAGCAACGGCCACCATTGCTGGGAGGAAAGCTATGAGTGAAAACCGCTTGGGTGTTTTTTTCTTTGAATGTGCAGACTTTTCTTTCTCAGACCTCTGTTTCTTCTGGATTTACAGTGCCTCCTGTAATTTTATGAAATCTCTTTCAGTGACTGGAAGCTTCCACTGGCCTGGTGTTATGGTCAACACATGACTTGTTTCTTATAGTACAACCAAGCCCCCTCCTCTTTAGTATGAAAGTATTTGATTAGAAACTGGTAATTTTAGAGGACAGAGAAGGGAGCCAAAGTCAGCATAGCTTTGAGACCCCCACATACGGCCCGACCTGGCTGAGAAGACGTGCGACCCAGCTTTGGCTGAGTGCCTCTCAGCAGCGCCTGGGATTTGCTTTTGTTAGGGCTACTTTTTTGCCGATTCCAGTAACCTCAATCCCGGGTTCTTTGATGAATAAGACTCCCAGGTGTGCTCCAGGGTCTGGGGTCTGTTGCCCCTCACAAGGCCCTTCAAAAGGATTATATTGCTCCCACAGCCACCCCAGAGACATCCAAGTGGATCCCCAAGTCATCCCAAACAACCACAGTCACAGGTCATCTGAGGTAGAGAGTTGCCTCGGGAGAATGACATTTTTCTTTCCTCTTCTCACTGCAACACATTAAGGACTGGTTCTCTGGGACCACGTGGGCTCAGTGCAGCACCAGCCACAGCTCCTGAGAATCAAGGGTGTCTGTACCTACCGAGGATGTGCGGTGAGGAAGGACAGTGGTGTAGGAAGTCTTCAGCCTGATACACAGCTGAAGGCTAGACAGTGGACAAGAACAAGATGGAAAATGCAAAGATACCCAGTAAAACCCTACTTGTCCTTGAAGTATTAAGAAAGGACACTGGATTAGATTCAGGTCCCAACTGGGAGATGCGATGCTTGGCAAGTCATTTACCCCATCTGTGCATTGGTTTCCTAATCTGCAACATAGTGACCATGCCACCCTCAGAGTGTTGCTGTAAGGATTGAAATTAAAGATGTGAAAGAGTTTTAGCAGGACACATTGACTGTCAGGGTATTTTTACTATTTGAAATGAGTCAGGTAGAAGGTATAGGGATTCCTCCTTTTGTCCATACATGAGACATTCATATAATATGCATGAGCAGGAGAGAGACGTAATGGGAAGTTGGCTGTCAAGGGGGGAAGATAGATCAGCCAGAAGGATGCAGGTTGTTAAAGACAGAGAACAGAAATCAGCAGTTATATTTAGTAAACCCACAAGTCTAGGGAGAGCAGCGTGTTGTCTATCAATGTTCCGAGGCATAAAAGCACAGAGCATTCTCGGGGAGCATTGAACGTTGAGCTGCCCAGATGATGTGGCCACAGCCAGTTCTGGATAGACTGAAACCAGGTCGTTGTTCCGTAACTTAATCATGACAGATCAATTCATCAGGCCTTCGATGAAAAGCTCCATCATTAGAGGATGTGTTGCAAAGGATGTGTTGGACTTCGTTCCTGCGCTCAGGGATCTTTGGAAGAACAGAATTGTGAAACAACTGGACATTATTTACAACCTAAACCACAGAATGCAAATCCAACTCCTTACCAGGACCTGGCAGCTGACGTAGCTGAGGAAGCATGGCAGTTATAAGAAAAACAATAGCATAGGTGCAATATAAATGGCATTTGACCTTGACATTGTGAGAATATAGGAAATAGATGGAGTCAAACTGAGGGCATGTGTCCTGTCTAAGAGGATGAATCAACTCAGCTTCTGAGGTGCTGGAGGAGAATACAGGCCTAGGATGGCCAGATCTTCTGGTTTTATCAAAGGAAGTCCAGAATCCAGATGTTTATATGAATTTTGTCAATTTTTGTAAGCTCTCAACTAATTTTTAAAAATTGCAAAACGTCATGGGGTCAAACAAATATGTCTTCAGCTCTGTTTGTGATCCCCGCAAACACACGGTGGTGAGTGGAAAGCTGGGAAGCTCGGAGAGGAGAGGGGAGAGGGTGGGGTGAGCCTGGCATCCCGAGCCTGCAGGCGGGGTTCTCTGAGCTGGCAGTGGCCCGGGGGTGCCCAGCTCCCGCTGGGCAGAGGGAAGAATCCAGAGGCTCATCTTCCCCCCACACATCTGCAGCCCAAGGACTGGTCCTGGCTTGGTCTGTTTCCCCATCTGAGCCACCGTTTCCCTCAGAGGAATGGTAGGGCATGGCAGGGAAAGTCTTTCCTTTGTTTTTTATAAGATAGTATTTAGTTGTTAAAGTGATTCAAGGCAAAATTTTCTAACTTTTAAAGAGTATAAAATGAAAAGTAAGAATTCCTCTTTCTTCACTCTACTCCCCTCCATTTCTATTTCTAAGAGGTAATCAACAACCAGGTTTTTGTATCATTCCAGAAATTTCCTAAACATAAGAAATCATGTACATTCTTTTTTCCCCCCAGGAAATGGAGAAAAGATGTGATTGGCCATTGAACAGAGAGCAGAGTCCTACCTCTGTGCCCTTGTGCGTCCTGCTTGGAGGGTCTGTCCCTTTCTTCTCGTCTCCTTTCATGCCTGGAAGGATAGCGCAGTGCCGTGGGGAAGCACACAGACCCTCGAGTCAGACTTTCTGGCTACACCGTTCACTAGCTCAGATCTGGGCTGAGTTTCTCAACCTTTTCATGCCATAGTTTTCTCATCTACAAAAAGGGGATTCAAAGTATAATCTATCTCAAAGAGTTGTTGGAAGGAATGAATGTGTTAAAATATACAAAGGGGTGGGGCAGGGTTTGGCATAAAGCAAATGGTGTATAACTGTTTACTGTTATCATTCTCAAAGGCCCAGCACTTGTTTCCTTTCCAGCAGGAAACCTCTCCCAATTATCCCTAATTCCTGCTCCTCTCTCCTCCTCCAATTTACCTCTTTAGTGCTAATTATGTCACCCAAATTGGCACCTAATTCTATTGTCTTCTATTATCTCACGATCTATGTGCAGGTGTATTGCTGACCTCTCAGGGGAGGGCACCATGCCTTTCACTCCTTTGTGTCCCCACAGAGGCGTGGTGTGGATAGATTGGGGGCAGGAATGCAGGTTTGAGGGCCTCCTGGTCTGTATGCTGCTCTGCCCCTTGTGGCAGAGGTCAGTGTGTCGCGGCAGGAAGCCTGGGGTGCAGCGGCTCCTGCCTCCAGCACCCAGGACAAGAGGGAGATGGAGTGCTTCCCTTGCCTTGAGCTGCTCTTTATACTCCCCAGTAGGTACTCTGCCAAAATTTTAGAGCCAACAGTTTTAGGAACTCTCTGCAAGCACCAGGGCTTAAGGCAGCAATGCTCGGCACTTCCCCTGCTCCCCAGAGAGCCTCTGAGATCATCTCAGTAAAACTTTAATGCCTGGAAGTCAATTAGAGTGGAGAATTCTCCTGTAATCAAAAGAGGCAGTGCTTTTATTGGAAAGGTGCACACTGGAGGGGAAGGATGACAGCTGTGTGAGGCTGTGGAAAGCTAATAGCTTGGGCTGGGAAAGTTATCTTGACAGAGTCAGGCTGTATGCACCAGGCGCCAAGGCAAGGGGTGGGGTGGGGTGGACAGCAGGAAACAGACTGTGGGCGGCCTTAATGATCATCCTTACAACGTGCTGTAAAGTTCCCAGAGCATGTTCACACCTTCACTTTCCTGGAATCCCCCAACAACTCCACGTCCCTAATTCCCATTTCATAGAGGAGGAACTGAAGTTCAGAGAGGTTCCATATGGAACCGGCATTGAAACCTTTGCCTGTCCACTTCTTTTCAGAAAGCAGACCTAGCTGGAGTGAGCAGTGTGGATGAGGAGGGGGAAGCCCTGCTCTCTTTCAGCGTGTGCTTCAAAAGCATCAGCCTTTCATTGCCTGTGAAGGGAACTCCGAAGAGCTGTTGGAGAAAGTCACGGGAAATTTATGGCTTAAGCATCAGTGGACAGATGCACAGGCTGTAAGTATCTCTTCCAGTTGCTGCTGTTGCATAACGATTCACCCCAAAACTATTGTCCTTGAACAACCATTCTGTTATACTTACAGGTTCTGTGGGCCAGGAATTCGGGCAGGGCAGCAGGTCTCTGCTCCATGGTGTCTAGGGCCTCAGCTGGAAAAACTTACAGGCAGGGGCTAGAATCTTCCAAAGGCCCACTGGATGTCGATGTCCAAGACTGCTCATCTCATGGCTGTCAGCTGATGTCATTTGTCATCTGGATGCTCAGCTGGGGCTGTTGACCAGGGTACCCACATGTGGCCTCCCTAGCATGGCAGTCCCAGGATATGTCCCAGATTTTACATGGAGGCTGGCTTCCCCCAGAGTGAGCACCACAACAGAACCAGTGAGACCTTTGCCGGGCTGGCATCACTTCCACCTTACTCTGTTGCTCAAAGCAGTCGCAAGCCTCCTCAGACTCAAGGGAAGAGACACAGACCCCACCTCTCGGTGGTGCCAAAAAATATGCAGCCACTATTTTAAAAATCCACATATTGTGTTATTCCTTTTTCCCTCTATGACCCCATTAATTTCTAATTACTTTTAAAATTATAGTAGGAATCTTCAGGTGCTGGAATCGTGCCTTGGCTTTGCCACTTGTGACCTTGGACAAGTCACTTAACCCATCCAAATTTCTATTTCCTCATTTATAAAATCAGAGTGGTAACAAAAATAAGCTTTTAGATATCTCTTGTCACTTGATAAAATAGCTTTAAAATGTAGCTGTCTTATAAGACTGAACAGAATTGTTATGAGGGATTGGAATATTGCCAGGCTGCAGGAAGAGCTCTTTTGTTGGGCAGAATCTTGGTGGCAAGAAGGAGGTGGGGGAGGGCTTTCCAAAACAACGCTGAGGAGATGGAGTAAGGGCTGGACAGAGGTGAGAGGGGTGTGTGAGGAAGGGCTGAAGCAACGGGAAGAGACTGCAGGGTGATCCGGGAGGGCAGGTGTGGGCTGTACGGTGTCACTGCTGCGGAAGACAGGAAGAAAACTGTAAGAAGGAGGGAGGAGCTCAGAGACTGTGATGGAGACCACAGGATGTGTACTGGCCAGGAGGTGGGAAGATGGAAGCGCCAAGGTTCAGAGAATGAGAGAGAGGCAATAAGGAAGGAAGGAAGGAAGAGTATTTCTCCTTCAGAGCCCTGTGTGGCTGAACCCAGGGCTAGAGGGGCCATGCAAGGAGACTGGCTGGAAGAATGTCAAGGGCAGGCATCAAGGCTGTGGACTTAGGAGCAGCAACAGGCAGGCAGGGCTGGCTTTGTGTTGTGTGACCTATGCAGTCACACAGCACCCTGCACTTACAAGAGCCTGGTGCTTGGTTGAATGTTCTCTTGTCATTGTTTTGAAATTCTTAATTATTTATGAGCAAGGGACCTCAAATTCCCATGCGCACTGGGCACCACGAATTATGTAGCTAGTCCTGCAGGCAGGGCAGCATTTGTGTTGGCTTCAAGCTTGATCGTGAGGCTCAGCTGCAGAGTTTTTGCCCAAATTCCTTGTGTGGCAGGGGGGGTGGAAGGGAAGAGAGAAAGAGAGAAGGGGATAAAGAGAGAGGGAAGGAAAGGGGGGAAGAGAGAGAAAGAGAGGGAGAGAGAGAGAAGAAGAGAGAGAGAGATGCTTACATCTTAACTCCAGTTGGTAGCCTGGATTGATTTGTTTTTACATCTTCAGTTTGGGATTCCCTCTTCCTTCTGCTGGTCCCCTCATGACATCACCATTCACACACTCTGGCAGGCCACTCAATATGTCCTGAACCCTAAACAGGAAGCTGCAGGGATTTCAATACAAAATTCAGAAGCAAGGTCTTTCCAGCCCAGCTTCCCCTTTAGTGGAGAACATCCAGCTCCACTGACATGTCCATTTCATGTGTCTGGAATACAAATGTGTCAGCCATTTGTATCTCTGGGAATCTGCTCATTCCAGTCCCAGCCCTACCCGTCCTCCAGCTCCTTCTCCTTAGCCTGGTCCCTCTGGCACACTGCGGCTCTGTCTGCACTTCCTTCTGCCATCTGTGTGGACGGCATGATGGCCACCAAGAGGGCCTCTAGGGATTCTCACTTCCTGGCATTCGTGCCCCTGCATAGTCCCCTCCCACAATGAATGGGGCTGACCTGTGTAACCAGCAGGATACTGTGGAAATAATGAGTGTGACTTCCAAGGCTAGACATTGTGGCTTTTGTCTTACTTTTTTACATCACTTGTACAGGACACTCAAACAGACTGTGGAAAGGTACAGACAGTAAGAAACTATAGTTTCCCACCAGTGGCAAGCACATCCTGGCGGCATGAGTGAGCCACCTGCAAAGCGGATCCTCTAGCCCCAACCAAGACTGACCAGCGGACATCTTGACTACAACCTCATGAGGAAACCAGGAGCCAGAAGCACCCAGAGAAGCCATTCCAGAATTCCTGACACACAGAAACTGTGAGATAGTAAATGCTTATTATAATTTTAAGCCATTAAGTTTTCAGGTCATTTCTCACATAGCAGTAGATGACTAATACAGGCTGTTAAATGACAGATCTCTCTCCTCCAGTTTTCACCACCCAGCAAATGGCAAATTCATTTCTTCTGTCATTTAGTCCCAAATCCAAGACTCAACCTTAATTCTTCTCTTCCTCTCACACCCCACCTCGGCAAATTCTTTAAGGCAGCTTTCCTAAAAGCCATCCCACAAATATGTTTGAGCTTCTCCATCTTCACTGCCATAACTCATACCCAAGCCATGGTCACCTCTTGCCTGGACTCCTGCAATAGCATCCTCCCAATGAGGATTGGTCTCTCCATTTCTACACTTGTCCCGAAGTGCCTTGACTGTTCTACATGGTCAATTCTTAAGACAGCGAGCTAGAAAGATATTTTTTTAAAAATCAGAGTATGCCATTCCTCTGGTCAAGCCCCTCAGTGATTCATACAACATCATAAAACCCAAATTACTCATTGCAGCCCAGAGACTCTACATCCCCCTCTGTCCTCATCTCCTACCACTCTCTTGCTCACTCACTCGACTCTAGCCACATTGGCTTCCATGTGCTCCTTGACTATGTTTACAAGTCAGAGTCCTCGCATCTGCTCTTCCCCTCTTGGTATGCTTCTTCTTGCAGACTTCTGCCTGCCTTGTTTCCACGCTTTATTGAAAGCTCAGCACAAATTTCACTTGCTCTAAAAGGCTTTCCCTTGCCAACACGATACCTCCCTTTTACCATCTACTTCCTGTCCTCACCACTGAGGTGCCATATTAGAGTTAGGTTCTTGGGTTGCAAGCAACAGAAATCAGATCTTTCCAAAACAGTAATTATAGGAAGGTAGGGGGAGCTCATTGGATTGAAGGCCATGTTGAAAAGCTAGGAAGAGGCAGATGCAAGCAGCTCGGAACATGCTGGTCTCCAGATGAATAGGGCATCTGCCCTAGCAGAGGAATCTCAATTGAAGAAAGAGTAATCACAGCTTGGGGACTGTTGTCTAAGTGAATTCTTAGTGAAAAGGACCTGCTGCCCATGGAGCAAGGCTGCTCTGGGATTTCTCCTGTGTCCTGGTGGCTACAGATGGGGAGCCGGGGTTGGGGGAAAGGGGCAGAGCCTAGAGAAGGATGACTGGTGTAGAGACTTTCCCAAAGCAATGGGACTAAAAAGAATTAGAAATGTGATCAGCAGGACTTTATCTTACCTTGTTCTCCTGGGAACAAATCAATGAACTGATCGTTATCTTCACTAGAGGCCCATTTAGAAATAGAACATTTGAAAAACACACAGAACTGAAGGATTTGTAATGTGTTAGTTTATCTGTAAGTAATTTCTCTTTCTAGCTTCCTGGTGGGTGAAATCCAACACAAGCTAGCTTAAGCCAAAAAGATTTTTATGTTTTTTGTGTTTTTAAAATAGAGATAAATAACTCTTTCATGAAACCACAGGACTGTCATGATGTCAAAGGACTAGAATCAGAAACTTGAGAGTCATTAGCAACCCAAAGTGCTTCCTACTCTGCTTTGCACAACCTCCTATGAGGTATGGGCTATTATTAACTTATAGATGAGGAAACTGAGGCACAGAGAGGTTAAGTAACTTGACTTATGGCCACGCTTGGTCTTGCTTCTAGGATAGGGGTTTCTTTCTTTGTCCTAGGGGTTTGAAAATTTCCTTGTAAATTTTTCCTTTCCCCTTTCAAGTCCCACTGTCCCACTGAAACTCTACTTCATAGGGCACAGTGAGCACCCTCCCCTAGCTCAGTGCCCCTGCTTCCTAGGAGCCTTAACAGGGGGAACCCAAGGTCACCCTGCACACTTTGCCTGTGTCTGAATACTGAGGAATGGCCTGACCACTGTGGGCAGGGCAGCATGGAGCAAAGAGCATCAACTCTCAGGGGTGAAGGAGGAATCATTGAGACCATCTGACCAGGGTCACAAACTCACATGCTGCCAGAACCTCTCCGGTGCCACTTACAAAATGGGCAGCACAGTAAGAGGGTTGAGGTCTGTGGCTGATGGTCTCATCTAAAGCAGCCTTCTCTATGCAGCTCTGGCACGTTGTTGCCATGTTGGACTCATGCCTAACACTGTTAGATTTTCTGATTTTTCAAGAGAAGCCAGAATGTTTTCCCCCTACCTCATATTGTTGTGACAATTAAGTGAAGTAACTCATACAAAGTGTTTGGAATATGTGTCTGGAATATGGGATAAGCCCTCAGTAAGTGTTCGTTGCTTTTATAGTAGCATTTCACAGATGTAGGAACCAAGGCCCACAGCGGGCTCCCTCAAGATCACAGTTAGCAGCAGATGTTACATGGGTCCAGGATCTTCCTTTCTAGTTTCCTCTCCTGACCCCACCGCATTCCTGAGCCATCACCGTTGTCACTGTGCACCATGACACATTCTAACTAACAGCCTCACCGCTGTATCTTTCATGTATTATTTCTACTGATTCCCTACTTTCAGAGAAATTTTTTCCCCTTAATAAATGAAACCTTTCTTTAAGCTTGTTCCAGTAAAACAATCCACAGGGTTCTTTCATCTACCTTTAGGTTCATATAAAAGTAACAGCTTTAAAGCAGCTCCCCACCCGTCCTTATTAGCTCTGCAGGGCTGTATTATATAAACTCAGACTTTTCCATTTAAGTCAGGGGCTCACCTACTGTTTACCCAGGGCCCATTAAACCATTAAGGAAAAAACGACTCCTTAGAGGGCCAGGAAGACCTGTGCACTTTGTTGGGAGCAAAGTTAATTTCCTCTCACTCTGTGGAAACAAATGTCCTTTACTCCCATTAAAACTTCCAGGAATTCTGAAGCCTCTAGTGGTCCAGGTGTGGTCCCACAGAGCAGGCAGCAGGGCTATCACTTCTGCCTTAGCACTGGGCTTTTTGGCTCTCACAGCTCCTGACAGGGCCGGGGGTTGGCCTCAGTTGGTTCTTTTGTCTTCCACTCGTTCCCACGGTTCTAAGTTCATGCTACCTCGCTTTGCGTTCCCTGTCGCATTCACTCCATTCGCTGGTAAGTCTGAGGGCGAAGGGGCCACTCCCTGTGCCTGGAGTTTTGAACAGGAATTCTCTCTTTGGATTGCCCTATTAGCCTCATGCTTTGCTTTGTGATGGCCACCACTATGGCACTTTACCTAAAAAATTAGCCATAAATCGAATGACCTGCTGCCCTTTCCTTAGGCCATAGATGAAGAGTACCCAAAAAATAAACCGAAGATTGACTCCTAAAGACACAACCGTGGGGCAGGCCCAAGAGGCACTGGCTGCCTTGGCGTTCGGTGTTGCTGCTTTTTCAGTCCTTTTCACCTGACAGAGCTCTATTCATATTGGAGCCAACTTCAAGCCATTTCCCAGGTCTGTGTTTCTGAACTACTTCTCGGAAATGTAATTAAGCTTCAACAGCAGACAGTTACACTCTGAATCGGGTCAGGAAGTGGCATTCCTGGATAATAAGAATTTCCATAATATATGGGCAGCCCAACTCAGAGAAGGCTTGTAAACATGTGGTTGATCAGATTAGGGTTTTTCTGAATTAGGAAGATAAGGATGAAAACCAAGAGCCACATCACATAAACTGCAACCTTGGAAACTGTGACAGATGCAGAAAGAAGAGTGGAAGTCCACAGAAAAGGTAGACAAAGGATTTCTCCTGAATTGGAGAAAACCAATTTCAGGGTTTGTTTAGCTGCCACAAAGGTAGTGAGATACTGTGTCTAGTGTTCCAGACCATCTTGCCCTGGGTTTTAGATCATTTCTCCACTGCATCAGAATTTCAGGCTCTGTGCAAGTTTTAGTTTAAAAAATGTATCTATGACTGTCTGGTCCCCTTTGGCTCAGCTTCCACCCACAGTGAGTAAACCTCTGGTTATTAATTTGGCTTCCTTGGTATCCTGATGCTGGGAAGGACTATTTTGTTAGTTAAATGAAATGTTTTTGAACCATCAAAGCTGAGGACAAGATTCTGGGTCTGACATGATCCATCTGTGAGCTCCACCCTGCCAGAAACAACTACCTACAGGAAACTCAAAAAGCCCCCAAATCTCTCACCTGGGCTCAGATACATTTGAAGCCTGCTTATTTTCTCATATCTCCCGTTATCCACCCACCTTTCCAATGGTGTTGACTCTGCAATCTCCATATCACAGACTCAGAGGTTCTGTGCCTTTCTTGGGCTCCCGCAGTGAGAGCTTATTGTAGCTGCGACTCCTAACTCCCATCAGTGACTGATATCACTGAGTCACAGCTGCCTAGTGGTTCTGGGTCTTCTGTTGGGCTGCTCCTCCATTAACTTCCCTTCCTGGAGAGATGATTTAAAAATGACTTTGCTGCTAGAAGCGATTTCCCTATTTCTGCCATTCTTCTGCCTGAGTGCAGTTTTCCACACTTTTCCCAGGATCTGTGTAAAGTAAATGACTATATTCTTTCAAAGGGAGTTGGCAATTTTTTTTTTCCTCAAAGAAAGCAGAAGAAGATTCTTTCATTCACATACACAGAGTTGGACCTAAAGTGATGCCTCCACCAGGATTTATGTGCAGCAAGCAAGCAGCAAGGGTCACCTGCTCCTCTGAGAGTTTCCCCAGCTGTGGGGACTAACGCGGGTCACTCACACTCTCCTTCCACGTGGTCCCTGGGGCCTGGCACTGGTGTGGGTGTGATGTGGGCTGTAGGTGAGCTGCAGGCCTGGGCTGAATCTCAGGGTGACCCTAGAACAGCCAGCTCAGCTGCTTTCTCCCTTGTTGGGCAAAGAGGCTGAATAGTAGTCTTGGGGCCACCCTGAGGGGGCCTTAAATATTTACTGGGAAGTTTTTTCCCCCACCATTTTAAGACTATTGAATATCTTTGTAGTCAAGCTCTAAGTTCAAATGGGTAAATGACCATAGATTTTATATATATATACATATATATATATTTATATAAAACATCTAATTAGAATGGGTCTTAGTTACTATCAATAATATAGATAATATTTTATACCCTTTACAGAGGGCTTAATATGAGTGAAGATATCCAAATCTTCGGATTGCTACATTACTAATATCCCATTAAATCAACTCTAATGAATATACAGGTTCTTGCACATAACTTTTTATAAGACATTTTTTTTTTCAGGCAGATTTCTCCACAGGAAAACCAGCCATAATGCAAGCTTGACCATTCCTTTTAAGTCTAGAAGAAAAAAAGTGAGCACTTGAACAAGAACTCCATAAACTTAATGACAGATGTTCAAAGAAGAAAAAGAGAATGTGAACAGAGTCAAATGTTCTGCTGGCAAGTCTTGATGTGATTTTGTAGGGGATTGGGGGACCTCCCAGTTTTCTCAGCTAAGAGGCAACCTGCCCGTATATGAATTTTTGACTGTCTAGAGGAGGCGTGGGGAACCTGTGACCTTCTATGTCCTTAAGCGTGGCCTTTTGACTGAATCCAAATTTTATAGAACAAATCCTTTTATTTTTATTAATACATTTTTGTTGGTCTTTTATATTTTTATTTTTAAATGAATGTATTTAAAATATCAAGAATAAAATGTTTCAATGAAATAATTCTCCCAGATTGACCCTCACAATTAGAACATTAATAAGCCATAAGGGCTAAATTGACAGCTGCTTTGCTCGTGATTCAGTTCTAACTTCCCCCACCTGCCTGTGCCCCTACCACACGAAGCTGGTTGGCGAGAGTTTATTGGGGTAGAGTACACCAGTCTGTCATCAGCTTTTGACAACAGTGCACTGTGTTTCTGTTTGAGCTGGAATTTGTGAATAGTTGCACAGCTCAACAGTATTTTTTAATTTTGCCTTCTTGACAGCCCATCATGTCAAAAAGACTAAGAGAATGCTGAAGGAAGAAAACAGATTTTTTTAATGAGGATTGGAAACTGCAGTGTTATCTTGCTTCTGCTAAAATAAATGATTTGCTTGCTTTGTGACACTACAATATCAACAGTAAAGAAATTCAATGCTCATCAGCATTGTAATACTAATAAGGACCACAAATATTTTAAATTAGAGGGAGAGGTGTAGAAGGTTGTATTGCAGAAATTAAAACCTGAAAAGCAAAAGCAAAGACAACTCTTTCAAGCAGTAACAAGACCTGGAAATAATGCCACTGAAGCAACTTATAAAGTAGCTTATATACTCGGAAAAAAAGGACGCCATTCAGTGACATAGAAATTGTGAATGCTTAGACCCTGATAACATTTCAAAGACAAACAACTGCCTCTTTCAAAAAGAACCATAACTGACCAGCAGCATGAATTAGCCTTCAACTTAACAGAACAACTTCATGCAATACTTCAAAAGGAAAATATATATTATTCAATTGCTTTGGATGAATCAACTGATACTACTGACTCGGTGCAGGTTTTATGCTTCATTCAGATCATAACAGAAGATTCTCTTTGCTATAAAGAGTTACTCGCTTTGGGCACTTGAGAACAGAACACAGGGAATAGGTATCTTTAACGACTTTCACGATAAATGTCGTGAAGTTGGACTGAATTTGGTAAATTTAGTGAGTATATGTACACATGGTGCACCTTCCATGACAGGGAAACGTGAAGGGTTTATTGCACAGATAAAAAAAGTATTAACAGATCCAGATGCTCTCATTTCTTTTCACTGTATTTTGCATCAGCCAAATCTCTGTGCTAAACCTACTATTTTAAGTGACACTTTGCAACAAGTTATAAGTATGGTTAACTGTATTCCTGCAAATGCAACCTGGCATCCTCAGCTTCATAACATGCTTAAGTTGAATGATGAGGTATTCAGTGTGGATTTGATGGATCATTCTAAAGTGTATTGACTATCGCAGGGACAGTTGTTAGCCAAAATTTTATCTCTGGAAGAACAGATAGTTAAATTTTATGAAGAACAGAATCAGAAATATGAATTATTGAAAGAAGGTTTCTATAGGAATGCAGCATTTTGGTGTGATATCATGGCAAATCGAAAAGACTCAAATATTTCTTTGCAGTGTAAAACTCTGTCTATATATGATTTGTGGCAAAAAATGCAAGTATTTCAAAAAAAGCTATTTTTTTCAAAACAGTTCTTCTTCAAAAGGAAATTTCAGATGAACATTTTCCCCAGTTAGCAAAGGTCACTGATGAGCAGGATGATATATTCAAATCATTTGAAGAATACACAGCTGTTACAGACCTATTAATTGGAGAATAAAATGAAAGGTTCACTGACTTTGACAATCACAACATCACACTCAGATTAGCAGTTCAGCCTCGCCTAATTGATATCACCAAGGACCTAAAGAATTACAGATGGAATTGATTGAGCTCTCAGCAGATGACATTTTAAAGACATCGATACTAAGAAAGATCCAATTGAAATATGGAAAAATGCATTAGAATACCCACACCTTTGGCAACATTCCTGAAAAATGCATTCTTGCTTTTCAACCACTTATTGCTGTGAATCTATAGTCTTCTACCTAACCCAAATCAAGACACCCTTAAGATCACAAATGACTGATACCCATCTAGAAGATCAACTGAAAATGCAGACCTCCATGCAGCAACCAAATATTCAAATGCTTTCCAATAAAAAGTAGACACAACAAAGTCATTAAAAGGTGAGTTAACTTTAAAATTAACAGTTTTCATTTTTTGAAATTATTAAGTACATAGTAGTTAGATATTTATAAAATAATGTACATTGTTAAGTATATCTAATCGAAATTTCTTGAATGTGGACTTCCAACATGAAAAGTTTCCCCACCCCTGGTCTAGAGAACCCATTAGGGAAGAAAAGGGCTGGAGAGATCTGTTAGAATGGTCTAGATGCCAGAGGACAAGAGTGTGAATTAGTTTGGCAGTGGAGATGAGGAAACAAAGTCAGGAGAGATTTTGGAAAAATGCTACGCAGACTTGGCAGAGAAATGATCAGATTTTTGGTGTTTTATGAAGAGTGAAGTTTAAAAGTTAATGGAAATCTGTCTTAAATTTTATTAGTTACATATTTATTTTACCACATGGAAGCCATCTGTCACAGCTTCATGTGAATGACATGGCACCAAACTGCAGAGAATGGGCCATGGAAATGGCAGTATCTGGAGAATTCAGATTTGGGAAGCACTGACTCTCAGAACTTGTGTGCAACACACCCACCTGTTCCTCTGCTGCTGAGGAAGCAGTGGTGGTCTCGCTGGAGACAGCTTGCAATATCTCTCATGCCACATAATTAAAATGGAACACAGTTGTTGAGTAGGGAGAGAAAAGTTGTGCCCACAAGGAATTGCAAGACTTTGCTAGCTGTATCTCAAAAATCTGGGAATCACTCATTCATTCAGCAAATACTATTAAATACCTACAATGTATCAGGCACCATGCTTTATTCTGGAACTCCAGTGGTGAGCAAAACTAGGCATGGTCATCGCCCCGATGGAATTTACATAATCCAGAGGGAGAAACAGATGTTAATCAATCTCATAAACAAATGAAAAAAGAAATTGCCACTGGAAAAGTGCTATGAAGGGAAGATCCACAGTGCTCTGAGGCCAAGGATGGAAGGATTTGGCCCAATTAGGAGGTTTTTGAAGGTTTCCAGTGGAAATGACTCTTACACTGCTATTTGAAGGGCTGGAAGGAGGTAAGTAAGCAAAGATGGTGGGGAAGAGGGTTCTGGGTGAGGGAACAGCATGTGCAAATGCCCTGTGGCTGCAGAAGCACGGTAAGCATTAAGGGCAGGAAGAAGCTGTTGTGGCTGGATTGAAAAGCGCAAGGGGGAGAGTGGAGGGGTCAAGGCTTGAGGGGCCAGGGCCAGATCACACTGGGCCTGGACTATGAACCACATTAGGGGGCTTTTCTTTATTCTTGCTTATTATGTTTAAAATTTAATCACATCTTGTTATCTCCACTGTATTATCTTTAGTCTCCTTTCTATTTATGGCAAGTTTTATTAGTTTTTTTTTTTATTTCAGGGTATTATGAGGGTACAAACATTTTGGTTATGTTTTATGTCTTTGCCTCACACCCAAGAGAGGGTTAGAGGTATGCCCTTTCCCTCTATAATGCTCACCATGTCCTTTAGTTGTGGGTTTACCCCCCCATCCCCCTAATCCCTGGAGAGTATTACTGCCATGTGAGCACCATAGTGTTAATCAGTTAGTGCCCATTTGATGGCGAGTACAAGTGGAGCCCATTCTTCTGATCTTGTGATACCTCACTTCGGATAATGGGCTCAAGTTCAATCCAGGAAAATATAAGAGGTGCTAGATCACTGTCGTTTCTTATAATTGAGTAATATTCCAAGGTTTTGTTAGTCTTTAATGGACAGTAGTGACATATACATTTTTTAAATGTAATATTTTTAAGATTAAAAATTAACTTGATATAAATAAAAATAGTTAAGTTAGTAGCTATACAGATGGTAGGCAGAACTGGTAAGCATTGCAAACCTGGCACAGAGATGCCTGCAGTGGAAGGAGCCTGGGTGTTAGAGGAAGCGGATTGGGCAGTGGACCCTGCCCACCACCAGCTCTGTGATCTTGGTGCTGAGTATCAGTTTTCTTGCCTGTAAAATGGAGATGGTAATACCTGCTTTAGTGGGTAGTTGTGATGAGTAACAAAATGCTGTAGAAGGTTCTAAATAGTGCTTGGCTCATCACAGGCAATCAGTGAATGTATGTGCTTCTAAGGGGAAAATAATTTTTCTGGAAGCATTAAGAATGGTGATATTGGCAGGTGGGGGCTGAGGGTGGGTGGAGATGATCCAATTTGGGTCACAGTGGGACATGGGTCTAGAAAGGCAGGTGAGCGTAGGACCATATTCTGCAGCTTTACCTGCAGAGTAGAGAGTTGTGATCAAAGCAAGAGAAAAAACCAACGTGAACAGTGGTAATGGCTCACATTTGCTGGGCACTTATGATGTGTCAGGCAATGTTCTAAAGGCTTTTCAAATACTGATTCTTCATTCTTCTATCAACCTCATCACTGCCTAAAAATTATTGTTATTTACAATTTACAGGTGAAGAAACTGAGGCACAGTGGGTGAAGCAACTTGTTCAGGTTGTGTGACTCTTATCCAATGCTAATGGGGAGCCCTACAAGTCTTCCGAGCGGCCCTGGTCTTCGAATGGTGTGTTGGGGGCCAATGGCTGGGGAGGAGGAGAGGCAGGCAGGTGGGCCAGAGCAGACACCATGGCAACGTTCCAGAGAGATTGCTAGAGCCAGCCTTGGCCAGTGGAAGTCAAGAGTGGAGCAGAAACCCACTCTTCTTTTCTTCTCATTTCGAATGATCATGACCTACTCAGCAACAGCAGTTTCTTCCATGTTTTCTCTTCTGTTTCACAGGCTTTTCCAAGTCCGCTGTAGGAGAGCTGATTAAGACGGTCCACGGAGAAGCTTTCTAGAGGTTTAATCCTCACTGCTGGTTAGAAACCAGTGCTCTCGAATGAGCCACACTCTGAGCACTATTGGATATTGAGATATTTTCCCAGCTATTTCTAAGTCTGCATGTAATAATAAATGACTACCTTCTGAGGAGGAAGGCTCTTGTTAAGTAAAAGGCCTGTCAA
Source organism: Propithecus coquereli (assembly GCF_000956105.1). Classification (NCBI taxonomy): domain Eukaryota; kingdom Metazoa; phylum Chordata; class Mammalia; order Primates; family Indriidae; genus Propithecus; species Propithecus coquereli. The sequence continues at coordinate 2,889,112 of NW_012133857.1, read as the reverse complement.
TATTGCAAGCGTCTGTATGGATTTGGATGAGGACTCGATTTGGGTAGAGCAACTGGAGAAAGCCGAATTGCTCAGTGTGAAGGATTGGAAGAATTAGGGACCTTGGGTGCAAGTGAGGGGGGGGGGAGGGAGGGGGAGAGGCTTGGGGATCAGGAGTGTGCAATGTTTGGTTCGAAATGGTTTGTATTTCTGTAATGCAAGGCTACTGCTGGCATCTCCCCAGACCTTCAGTAAAGTGTGCTGCATTCAAAAGTGTCTTGTGGGAGATGTAAATGGGTGTTTTGAGTGTGCGAAAACTGAGAAACAATCCTCAGAAATATGGAAACTCGGTTTATGACAGTATATGTATTTCTCTTCTTTGACTTTCAGTATTTCTGTCTTCTTATATTTTAATTGTCTCCTAACAAGCACATAACTGGATTTTTATTTTAAAGTCAATGTAATAAATTGTTTGAAACTGGAGAGTTCAGTCTATTTAACTTTATTGTGATTACTGATCTGTTAAGATCTCTCTCTACTGTCTTATTATGTTTTCTTTTTATACTGCATTTCCTGTTCTTTAAAAAAATTTTTTTAAACAATCTCCACTTTTTTTTCTTTTTAAAAAGTTACGGTAAATACACCTAACATAAAGTTTACCATCTTAACCACTTTTAAGTGTACCATTCAATAGTGTTAAGTATATTCACATGGTTGTGAGACCAATCTCCAGAAAATTGTCATCGTCCCAAACTGAAACTCTGTACCCATTAAACAGCACCTCACCATTCTCTTCCTTCCCCCCAGCCCCTGGCAACCACCATTCTACTTCCTGTCTCCATGAATCTGACTATTCTAGGTGCCTCATATAAGTGGAATCACACAGCATTTGTCTTTTTGTGACTGGCTTATTTCACTTTGCACAATGTCCAATCATCTTCATTCTTGATTTTTTTTCTTTTTCTTGCGATAATTTCTCACTCGACGTGTTTGGAAAAAGTTATACACTCTATGTCTCTTTCTTTAGAAAGTTATTTTAACATGCCTACACAAGTTCAAAGCCAATCAATATTTTAATCCTTCTACTGAATCAGACAATACAAGGATCTGAGAATGCTGTTAGCTTCTTTTGTTATTTTGTATTTTGTTTCCAGCCTACCTTTTCACTCCTCAAATTAGATTATTACTATTGTTAGTGTTATTATCAACTTCATAGTCAGTGTTTACTTAGCTATTATTAACTCGTATTTTTACTCACCATCCCTTCCCTGTCTCAGGCTTTCCATCTGGAAAAATGTTTCTTCTGCTTGAAATACATTTTTTAGAAACTTTTTAGGTGATAAATTTTTCTTAGTTTTTGCTTGAAATTGTCTATATTTCGCGGTTGTTCTTGAAAGATAGTTTCATGAATACAGAATTTTAAGTTGACAGTTTTGGGTTTTTTTCTCCCTCAGTACATTAGACATGTTGATTTATTGCTTTCTGGATTCCTTTATTGCAATTTTGAGGTGTCAGCAGTCGATTAAATTGCCATTCATTGATATGTGATCTGTTTTCTCTATGGCAGCTTTCAGAATCTGGTTGCCTTTGATATTCTGAAATTTCACCATTCTGCATGTAATTATTGATTTCCAAAAAAATCCATCTTGCTTTGGATTTATTGAGCTTCTTGGATTTGAAGATTGGTGTTTTCCTAATAATTCTGAAAATATCTCCATTATTATAAAATACTTTATATATTGTATTTTCTTTATTCTTTCTATCATTTCCTTTTAGAAATTCAATTAGACTTATATTAGGCCTTTTTAATTTATCCTCCATGTCTCTTAATCCTGTTTACTTATTTTGTATCATTTTGTATTCCTGTGCTGTATTTTGGTTTAATTTCCTTCCATTTACTTTCCAGTTTACTAATTTTCTCCTCACAGGTGTCTAATCTGCTGTTTAACTTGTGCATTATGTTTCTAATTGCAATTGCTAAATATTTTCTTTTATAGAAATTCTTTTTCTTTCGTTTTAAAATTTGCTAAGATTATTCCTATATTCCTATATATTATTCCTATATCTCTTGTACCCTCATGCTTTTAATCTTTTCTATTGGTTTTTACATTTTCTGTCTGATAATTCTAGTACCCAAAATCTTTATGTTGTCTATTGCTTTGACTGCCTCTCACTCATGGTGACTTATTTCCTTATATGTTTTGTGATTTTGATTGTAAGCTGATATTTTCATTAAAACCTTATTTGTAGGAATTGTTTGAGGCCTGAGTCAGAGTGGAATTCCTCCAGAAAAGATTTTTGTTGGCCTCTCTCAGCCTCTTTCTAAAAGCAGATTTTATTTCTTGTTAACCTTACCCTGTGGATGTAGTCCTTTGATGCTCCGGGTTTACATAGTGGACTCCTCTTATGCTTCCCTCTATAGATGGTCCCCAGGCGTTCTGTCCTGTCCCTAACCCTGTGCCGTCATCAAAATGGAAGCACAAAATCTCCAGGGTTTGCAGTGATCCTTCAGGTAAAAGCTGGTTCCAGCACTCTCGTGTATCCTAGGGTTTCTGTTTTCTATTTATCTGGAGATTCCCTAAATCATCAGAGTTTTTAAATGTCCTAATTTTTCATATTTTATCCAGGATTTTAGTTGTTTCAATTGCAAGAATTATTTAAGTAATCTAACTCTTTATACTGATAGACATGTTGACTCTTCTTTAAGCACCAGTTTCTTAGTATAGAAACCATTATCTCATATTCCTTTCTTTGTTAGCATTTTGATTTTGTTTTATATATATATATAATTTTATATATGTATTTATAAACCAACATAATATATACATGGTATTGGTGTTGACTTCTGACTGCAAGAAAGAAACTGTGAGCCTCTAATTAACAGACCTGTGAAAAAGCTTTTTCTCCTGAGATAACATTCCTATACTCAAAAGCTACATTCAAAGGAGTATAGCAATTAAAAACTTTTTCTTGTGATAAAACTGAGCTTGAGAATAGTCTCTTAAATATTAGATTAAATGCAAATTTAAATGCATGTTTAAAAAAGGTGGCATGGTCTTCAAACTTACACTTGTGGTATATCTTAAGAATCCTCTTTTTCTACTTCTACGATCATAAAAATGATTTTTGATAATATTTGTTAAACTATCTTATAGACATGTGGACCTCAGCATTTTAATGTTGTCTCCTACATAATGTAACTGAAACTCTTTCAGCCTTGTTAATTAGTTCTCACGTAAACATTGTATGTGAAATCCTGGTCTGTAACATTGCTCTCTCTGTGCCTGAATTTCTTTCTTTGCTGATGGTGTTATCAGGCTTACGCTGCCTGCCTCTTCTTCCTTTGGCCACAGGATTGTTAATAAAATGCCAAACTCTAACATATTCTTTGTCTTAAATTAAGTGTTAGAACGATTTTTTTCCTATGCAGCCCACAATGAGTTCAATATGCTCGTATCTGTCTTTCCAAGTGAGTGAAGGCAGAAACTGTATCTTACTCATTTCTGTATGTCTCCTTTGACGCCCTTCCCACTAAGTGCTTTATAATTTAGCAGGAACTCAGTAAATATATGTATATATATGAAATGTAAGGGAAAAAAGAGTCACAATCTGAGTTTTTGAGCTGAGGTTAAATCTTCTGTTGAGGCCACCAGGCTTTATTTAGGGTGAGAGACATCTGAGTGGGGCTCAATTGGGCCCTGGTTGGTGTTCAGAGCCTGGGGCATCATTTAGGTGATGTCAGGCCACTCAGCCCACCTCTGGGATTCTATCTCCCTTAGGCCACCTGGCTGCTAATGGCTCAAGCCTGGTGGGGGACCAGAGTGTAGGAAATGGGACGTGGCCACTGCAGGAGGCTGGGGACTGGGTGATGGCTTGTCAGCCCTTCCTGGGGGCTCTGTGGTCCTGGAGAAGCTACAGGCCTGAGGCTGCCATGGGGCCCCCCAGGCTCCCACCTGCCACCCCTATTTAGGCCGGCACAGCCCTGAGGCTCTTCTCTGCAGCATTTCGTTCCCTCCAATTAACTGTGCATAACAACAAGGAGTGAAACCAAGTGATTTAAGTAATAATTTATCATATTCAGTTCACCATTAACAGCCATCTAGTGTTTCCTTTGCCCTTTTAAATGAGTCTTTGCTCTGGTGCTCAGCTCTTCTGTGTATTCTGCAAGCTTTTAGCGAGTGCCTCCTCTCCCTCCTGCCCTCTTTCCCACCCTGTCTGCCTCCCTTCTTCCTCCTGCCTTCCTTGAGCACGGAAGCACAAGTGTCTTTGTGGAAGCCGCTGAGCCATCTTCCATCTAACATATTTTGTCTCAGTTAATAGGGAATCACATGTTAATTTATGAGCATGAACTCCAGGCTGGGTGTCGAGGGATACAGGGAGGAGAATGCCGTCTTTGCCCTGCAGAGACTTTCAGCCTAACTGGGGAGGTGAGGCTCACCCTCCACGAAACGGGCAGAGGAGGAGGGAGCAGGCAGTGTTTGTCAGTGCACGTCCCGCTGTTGGGGCCCCAGAGAGGTCAGACCTTGCAGTGAGAAAAGCTCCCTGGAAGAAGAGGACTTGAACCAGTTTTCAATGTTGGTGTGAGTTTGGGGAGGAGGCAGCTCATGCAGGGGCCTGGCAGGATTATAGTGTGGATTTGGGAACGAGCCTCTGGCATGAGGGCAGGTGAGGTCAGGACAGGGGGATGCGCCTTAACCAGGCTGGGCTCGGTTAGGAGAGCCCTTTCCCTGCCTGCTTGCTATTTTGTCTCCTCTTTGGGATCACCTGGCATGTAAGCCACTCTTTCTTTTTTTTATTTTATTTTATTTTTTTTTTTCGGCTTTTTTTGGGGTTCCGGCGTTTTGGTTTCGTTTTTTTGCCTTTGCCCCCCTGCCCCAGTTCGGGTTTTCAATTTTTTCCTTCTTTGGGTTGTTGGGCTTTGCCTTTTTTTTTTTTGCAATTTTCGTTCCCTTTTTCCTTTTTCCTTTTTCCCTTTCCCCTCCCCCCTGCCCAACATCCAATAGATGTTATTCTTATGTGTGCACTTATGTGTTGATCAGTTAATACCAATTTGATGGTGAGTACATCCTACAGATGGCCACAGGGTCAGGCATGCCTGGGGGTTTTGATCTAGCCACCGTGCACCGGACGTAGGCTAGGGAGGTTTTGTGTTCTCAGTTTTAGAGGAGAGAGAACTGAGCCTGGTTAAGATCAGGCTTTGGCATTAAGCAGTTAACCCAAGGTCAGGTGAGGAGCTGATCCTGTGACACTCCTGCTTCTGAACTGGAACCTCTCTTTTCCTACGCACATTGCGCATTCATTTCCAGATGCTTTTACGTTTGCTCCGGAAATACCAACATCCACTTCTGCCTGGTCAGGAAAAAACAAAGAAAGCCGGAATGACCAAACAAGTGGGGCATCCTGAGGCAACCCTGTCTCAACTCTTCCCGCGACACTGACCTGAAGTCCCTGGGCCCCAGGGCCTGGGACGGCAGCTTCCCGGCCAGCTCAGATGTGTGTGTTTCTTCCTGTCGCTGCAGCTCGACTCCAGGCTCGGTGCCTGGCTCGGTGTGTTCCCTAAGGAGTGACCTTGCAGATATCTTGATGTCATGGCAGCCCACTGGGAGTGTGTTCACAGCTTAGACCAGTTTCCCCCTTTTCCAGACTTGGGGGTGCTGCCCCTTTAAGACCTTTCTTTGCTATTTCCTCTCCCTTCTTCCCCAATCACAGCAAACCAAACCCAGAATAATGAAGCCAGGGTGAATTGAGAAAATATTTGAAACCTATTAAGCGTAGCAACAAGTTTATTGTGACTCTTAAGTTAATTATATCCTTTTTGACTTCCAGCCAGTCCCTTCTCTGGGCTTCCATGTAGACTTGGCCACCTCTCCCAGCCTCAGTCTGGCAGCTCGCCTGCCTGCCTGATTCCTCGCCTCCCTCCTGCCTCTTCCCTGCTCCCTCCTCCTCTGTAAGTCGGCACTCCAAGGTATCTACTACTTGCTGGGGCTTCGGCGTGGTGGGGGCTGTGGTGCGCATGAAGAGTTTGCAGTACGTGTGCATTTGCGTCTGTGTGGGGAAGGGGCACGGTGGCTAGTGGGAGACCACATGTACAAACACCGACTCTTACCGCAACCACATGCATTTATTTTGACATGTACTTTACAGTATACTAAGTGTTATCCCTTAATCATTTAACTCTCATGAATACTTTATAGATGTTATTAGTGCCATTTTCTGGATGAGGAAACTGAGGCTCAAATTTTAAAAAGAGATCACACAGTTATTAGATGGCAGTACAAGGTGGGCCTCAAGGCCAGGTCTTTGATTCTAATTCTTGTGTATGTGTGTGTTTCCCCTCTACATTATACTGGTTTCCAAATACCTATAAAGTTTACCTTTGTCTAACATTTTAGAGTTTACAAAGGGAAGTTCATATATATAGCCTCATTTCACCCCTAAGACATTGGGATGTTGTTGCCACCCACATTCAGAATTTCTTTGGGAATTGCTTCTCTCTGATCTATTTGCAGGGTGGCAGTGGCAACTGCCTAATCTCTACCTCCCTGACCTCTGTTAGTTGGTTCAGAGTCAGGTGAGCCATGTGGGGCTATTCAGTCCCTCCCCAGGACTTTTGTATTTGTGAATGAAAGAGATCAGCACATCAAACATCAGCAGGTTGAGAGTGACCATTTTCTGTCCTGTCTACCAGGACCAGAGAAAACCAGCGTACAGTGAGACGGGAGAGCAGAGAGGCTGTAGAACAGCAACAAACACAAGAGACAAGGAGAGACGGAACTTCCTGAATCCTGCAGGTCTTCAGTATTTGGTTCTATTCCATGGGGGTCAGCAGCTTCTCTTCTCTTGAATTCTGTGTGATGCCCTGTTCCCTGCCAACAAAGTCTCCTTTAAGCTTATACTAGCTAGTGTTAGGATTTTGTTACTTGCAACCAAAAGAATCCTTAATAATATACATTTGAAGTTGGAAGTAGGCTGAACTTAATGCTAGGTATAGGTACAAGGAATGAACTGTGGATGTCAGAGGAGGGAACAGTTTTCACTGTGGTGTTGCAGGAGATCTCATAAGCTGGCATTGATGCCTTTGCTAAGTACCTACGTGTACGTGCAGTCCTTTGAAGGGGAAACAAGAATATACAGGAGCCATCTTTTAGGAAGTTTCTGAGTATAGCAGCTGCTTTTAGTGTCCCTGGCACATTCCTGCAACCCACCTCTGATTTCAGCTAAAGCTGTGGCAGGTAGTTCCCTTACATGCTAACAGTGTCCCACCTCCAGGGTCTGCCTTGCTTCTCCTAGTTTTTCTGTCTCAGTGCTTTCTCCAAAGCCCTGGGAGTTCTCTCAGCCCACAAGCAAACATAGCCCTGGGATTTGGAGGTGGAAGGGAAATGAAGCCCCGAGACTGGAGGGTTTGCTTCTAAGATGACTTACTCATGTGGCTGAGAAGTTGGTGCTGGCTATGGGTAAGGGGCCTGAGATCCTCCCCACGTGGAATTTCCACAGGGCCGATTGAGCGTCCTCACAGCATGGTGGCTAGCTTCCTCCAGAGCAGGCAATCCAGGAGAGCAATCCAGAATCCATGATGCCTTTTGCGACTGAGCCTCGGAAATTACATGTTGTCATTTCTGCAATATCCTATTGGTTACGCAGGCCAGCCATGTTCAATTTGGGATAGAACTACACAAGAACATGAGTATCAGGAGACGAGAATCATTGAGCCACCTTGGACGCCGGTTACCATGACACCCAAGACGTAAGCCAGAGGATGAATGCCCCAGCCTCCTAACACCCAAGTACGTTCTACGTGGTTCCTCAGAGGGTTCCCAGAGGAGCCGAGCCACAGTTGGCCACATCAGTAATCATCTCAGGTGCACCCCTTTGTTGGCTTTCCTGCTTTTCAGCCCCCCATTCCTCACTTCCTTGCCCCTGTTTCTTGTGATCACCTCCCAAATACACTCCTGCACTGAAGTGCTTGCCTAATGTTTTTTGGGGAACCCAAACAAAAACACAAAGGTAACATCTAAAATAATTTTGAAATGGTGTGGAACAGATCATAACAGTACACAATGCACTGACAATTGGAATACTGATGATTAATTGTGTAGAGGGAACACACAGAGGGACTGCATGGCCAAGAAAGGCTTCATGGAAGAGGCAGGAACTAAGAGATTGAGGGATTGGGAGGGGCAGTGAGAAAAAAGACAAGAGGAGAGCACTACAGCTCAGCAATACTCAGAGTGGCAGCAAGGCCCAGTCACAACAGCGGACAGAGAAGAGTGAGGAGTGGCCGGGGCAAGGGTGGTCAGTGCGTGGGACAGTCTAGCAGGAAGGGGCTGGAGCTGACTTTCTACTGGGAAGGCCTTCATGACAGTCGAGGTGAGAGGTGAGAAGGACTTGCAAGGCTGGCGGGAACAAAGGATGGAGTGAAGAGCAAGACCTTACAAAGGTAATTTGTAGGGACCTGGCAGCTCTAGGTTTGAAGAGCCAGGACTAGGTCTCAGAACGGATTGTGAGGAGGTTAGCAGTTCTTATATTTATTCATAAATAATTATTAAGCACCTATTAAGTGACATGCACTGTTTTAAGCATGGGGCACAGCAGTGAACAGGATCATGAAACTCTGTGTCTTCAATGAGCGTGTTTCCTAGAAGGATCTACTTTGGAGGCTTCGTTAGAACCCTGAGGGCAAGTGCTTCCTCGGAATGGATTCTGCACTTCTTCAGAGCTGTGGCCCCAGAATAGGTCACAGCCAGTTCCCCTTGGTTTGCTTACTCCAAGCTTTCCCACAAAATGCTCTGTTCACTTTGGTGTTCATCGTTCCTGCTGTGGCAAACCTCCTATCCTCAACATTGCCCATTAACATCTACTTATTTGCATAGACATCTCATTGTTAGGGAGATGTCAGCAGTGGTGCACATTAGGGAAACAGAAGATTGGTGGTTATGTATAAAGGAATCAAAAGCTTAAGACAGTGCCAGTGCCGTGCCTGTTGTGTGACTCAGTACAAGTTAAAGCTCGAATTCCTTAGTGGTATTCAAGAGATAGGCAAGGCCATGCAAATCATCCCTTCAGCTTAGCTTCCTCTTCTTCTATGCCCTTCCCCTTGCCAATACTCCATCCTCATGGGAAAACTGGAGATCATCTACACATGCCCTGTACTTCCAGGCCTGTGTGTCCTTGCTCCTGCTTTTCCTGGAAAGCCCATCCCGACTTTCTCTGCCTATTGAGCTCTTACTTATCCTCCAAGCCTCAGCTCAAATCCCGCCTTTTCTTGGAAGCCACCCCAGAATGAGTCGGTCCCTGTTCCGTGCTGTGAAAACCTTTGTTTGTATCTTGCTGGCAGCTCCCTGATGCTCTTTTGCTTGTTCTTTGTACATCTTTCTTTCTCTACAGCAGACTGCATGCCCCTCAAAGGCTCAGGTCTTGTTTTTATATTCTCAGGACTTAGCAGAGTGCTCTTCAAGAGTGGAAGCTCAATGTCATCTTTGCTAAATGAATGGATAGGAGATGTGGCTGCTAAAGCTGATGAGCCTTACCTGGCCACTGACGCTGCAGCTGGTCTTCTCGTCAGATGGTCGGCGGCACCTGCTAGCACCAAGTGAGGGCAGCGTGCTGCGTGGCTGCAGGGATGCAAGTGTGCGGAGAGCATCCTGAATATGTCTGATGTTGGCATCCTCTTGCTACATGGACTCAGCACAGGCGCTCTGCTCCACCTGCCAAAAGCAAGTTTGCATTTCCACAGGACAGAGAATGGGGCAAGTCCTGAATGCAGACCCATCCTGCTCTGGTGACCTGTGTGTGTGTGTGTGTGTGTGTGTGTGTGTGTGTGTGTGTATTACTTTGTCATTTGAGTCCTTCCACTTGAAAACATTTGCATTCACCTTAAAGAGGGAGCTAGAAAAATTCTCTGAAATTTCAGGAAGTCTGAATATTACTTAATAGCTTAGAAAAATAATACTTGCAAAGAGTTTTTATTTAAAAAGGCCAAGGATTTTTAAGATAATGGATTTAGAGGCCTTCTACCTCTTCAAACGCACACGTTTTTATTAATGTAAAAAACGCTTTTTAACTCTAAGTACTTCTGCCATCCAAGTACTAACCAGGCCCAACCTTAGCTTCCAAGATCAGATGAGGTTGGGCGCGTTCAGGGTGGTATGGCCATAGACTAACTCTAGGTACTTCTATCATTCTTTGGTTTTCTCTTATTCTGAGAGTCACCCTAAAATGAGATAAGGGCACAGAATTCTCTGCTTTAAAAAGCCAGGCTGTATACCCTGTGCCAGGCCGGGTGCTGATCCCACGTTGGTGGTGTCAGTTCCTCTCCGCAGGATCTGGGTGTTGGGTTAGAAGGGGGAGAAAAGCAACCAGGCATTTTCCCTCTTAAAAATCAGCAGACACGTAAATAGAGTGCTTGCTATTATCACCTTTACTCCTTAATAGTAAGCAGGTTGGAAAGAATTATTTCATTTTACATGGAGAAAACTAAAGCTCAGAGAAATTAAGTGATCCATCCAATATCAGACAGTTTAAATTAATAAGTGGTGGAGCTGAAACTAGTATTCAGGGCCCCTTCTGGAAAGACAGGAACTTGCCTGTGATTCCCAACCCACACTCCTTTAAGCACCTACTTCCTACCTCCTGCCACCTGGTAAACACTCATCTTGTGTCCTGTATCTCAGTTGGCTGTCAGTTACCTCCTGAAGGTGACAATGGCTGAAAATAGCTTATGGTGTGATACTTCCCGGGGAGATTTAAATTTTCCCCATGAATTTAAAAAACAGTAGCTCACTTGGGGAAGTTTTGTGTTGGTGACAAGTCTGCTGTGGAGTTGCTTCGGTGGCCAAAGGGTCTTCTTGGCACACCTATGGCCACCATATAAGCATGTTATTTTCCTAGATCTGAACGTCAGTGTTGATGGTGCAAGAGAAGACCTAAGGAGAAGATGCTGAATGGGCACCTAGTGAGCCATTTCATGTTGTATGGGCCTCGATGTGTCCTAGGGGGCAAGACCCCAGAGCCCTCCAGATTAGAGGGCACACAGGTTAAGCTGAATTCAGAAACACAGCATGGCTGTGCAGATAGATTTTCTGTATTCCCTCACCCACTTGGATGAGGCCACAGAAAAAAAAACAACCTGTTTTTTTATTAATGATGCTTTCTGCAGGGTTAGATTAAGCACTGATTAAAGCCAGATGCTTCCAAAGTATAAATGTAAGTACCCTCTCAGTCACTTCTCCGGTTACAGGGTTTCCTACCCGATTCTTTAAAATCACTTTGGCTCTCTTCCCGTCCGCCTTCCTCCTGCTCTCCACCCAGCTTCCAAGCCGCCCCTCCCAGAAGGGCTCCAGTCAGCTGCCAGGAGCAGGAGCTCGGACTCTGGTGAGAGACCGGCTCGGTGGAGAGCTTCTTGAGGTGTTACTGGGGCTGCTGTCTGGAGCTGCCTTACTAGGCAGACAGGTAAGTCCTCTGGGCTGGGCTCAGCCCTCTTCTGTTCTTTCAAGCCTGGGACCTGCCACTATGGACTTGTTTTGTTTTGTTTTGTTTTTTCATCAGAGTGGAATATAGTATAGGCCTCTTATGACCATTTCCTGCTCAAATTAGAGGCAGAGAACAGGCAGGAGATACGTGGTTCAGGCGATGGGGTACCTCGGTGGCTCTCCCTACTTTCAAATAGGCTGAGAGGTCATGGGAACACAGGGACAGGAGATGGCTGGCTGGCTTGATAGGTGCAACCCTGGACTTTGTGTCAGCAATTGAACTTTTCTGGAAAAGATGTCCTCAAATCTTGTCTCCATCTGAGGCTATGGTACAAATCCTTCCAATATTTTCTGAATTCCCTGTGGCCAATTAACTTAATCAGAAATTGATGAACACAGTTTCTTTACGAAAGAGCTAGAAAACTAATCTTGGTGTTGGCTTTGGATCAAGAGCAATTGCTTTCTGATCGTGTTCATTTGCTTTCTGGTTTTCTTATGGGATCTAGGAAGGGGGACGGAGATATTATTTTTTGTAACCCACATTAATGAACATGGCTTATGTATCACCAAAGTTAAGAACTTGTTCAGGTCACTACTGAAAATGGACAAGGAGGCGTTCCAAAGGCTTAGCTACCGTTAGGCTGTCTGGCTTCGGTGGTGGGCAGAGGTGTCATTGTGGGGCCAGTGGAACGCCTGTGGGACTGACACATGAATGGGGAGGTGGCTGTGAGGCTGAGGTCCTGGGAGGCATGTCACACACAGAGAGGCTGCCACAGACGCACCCTAGGACAGGCGGAAGCTGTGTGGCTTTCTCTCTCCCTTCTCCCATCTCCCTGGGGATGTCTTAGCTTTAAGTATGCAGAAGTAGGCAGGTGGGTGGAATTGCATGGTGGCTGGGAGGATGAGGCTGGAACATGAGTGCTTCGGCTTGAGATTCTCTGGCACTTATGAGATCATAGGCAACGTTCTCAATTTCTCTAAGCCCTAATGTCTTCTTTTGTAAAATGGGATAATATGATAATGCCCACCTTGTAGATATTTTTGGAAATTATGAGAGATGATCCATTGAAAGCATTTGACGCCATGTTGAGTCCATAGCCTGTAGCTCTTACTACCCTCAGTGTGACCCTTTGACATGCCAGGGTGTGTGGGCCAATCCATGCTGAAATGTTCTGGGTGAGCAGTTGCAAACATTTTGTGACTTCCCTTCCTGGTTAGGGTAAAGCATGAGGGTCAGAGAGAAAACTAGAGAGAAATACTAGTCAAGGAAGGTATAAGGTTAAAACCTCTTCCCCTTAAGAGAAGGCCACAAATACTTCACACCTTGATTCCAGATGAACATTTATTTCAGAAATTCCCAAGGATAATATTTATCCCATAGGACTATTTTGAGGGTTAAATGAGATAATACATATTAACACACCCACATTTTTACCTGGGACAGGATTGCAGTTTTCAATGTTACCTTTAAGATATGGCTCTTCAATTTTTTTCATCATTTATAACAAATTTTAATGTGTGCAGTTTCAGGGATTGTCAGTTTTAGTTCGTGTTATTTATTTTTATCAAGTCTCTTTTCTTCGAGAACTGAGGCAAAATATCCCCCAGGGTTAGAGTGGCAGGGTCAAAGTGTTCAGTGTCTTCATTAAATGGTAGCTATCACTGTGAGAATGTTTGTGATATAGGATTAAGTGAAAAGGTCACCATGTAAAATTGCTTACACGTGACAATGACAGCCATGTAAAATATATGCACAGAAAGGCTACTGACAAGAAATGCATGTATTAGGTGGCTAGGGCTTGTGGGTGATCATTTCCTTTGCTCGTTTTCTAAATTTTATTTAATGGACGACTCTATCGGCCAGGGCCCCAGCAGGAAACAGATGGCATATTCAAATTGGGCATTTTGAGGATATTTTATTAAGGGGACTTTTTACAAAGACATGGGCAGAGTTCACTAACAGAAACAGGTGATGGTGCACTTGTCGGGTCTATGAGAGTGGGGTGCCATTACACCACATCTGAAGGGGCGAGGGGAAGGAGGCGCTGCACAAGTGGGGAGAGAGCCATGTGGATAGTCACTTCACAGCAGCTGTGGCCTGTGGCCACCATCAGGAGAGAGCTGGGGAAGATATTCCTGGCCTCACTCTCCCACCATGGGCTGGTGCCTCCCACCGGCCAGACCCAACCAGAAGCCAGAGCACAAGGGATCCCACTGAGGGGCCCCATGTGGCTCAGCTTCAAGAGCACGGAGCAGGGTAAGGAGGGATGGAGGGCAAGCTGGAGGGCACAATGAGGCTGTCTGACTTTTATGATTATGAGCAAATTCATAAATAAGAGCTGAAAGCCGTTGTGCCACCTTCAGTGCTTTCCCACTGCACTGTCCAGGACACCTTCCTCTCTCCTCCCAGCTAAACCACTCGGATTCCTCATAGCCACGCCTTCCTCCGGGCCCCCACGGCGCCTGATGCAGCTGTACACATCTGTGGTTTCATCCTCCGTCGTTTCCTTACCTGATTGCCCACAGACTGTAGGACCCTTGCGGGCTGGGAACATGTTTCATAACCCTTTGAAGTAAGGGCTGGAGCGCCCTCATCTTACCTGCGAGTGAATCCTCCAGGAACTTAGGGTCTCTTCTCAGGGAAGTGAGGTCCTGGTCCTCTTTCCCAGGTGAGCGTTTGTTTTCTGTCCATGCAGCCGGAGTGGGCCTGGGAGCCTGCTGGGGCCAGTCGTCCTCAGAGGAGCAGGAGCAGAGCCTCCTCGGACAGGCAGCCCTGACCTCCCTGCCCCTCACCTCATGCAGGTCTTCCTCGTGGCCCTCCCAGGCTCTGAGACTTGTCACGTGACACTTCACATGTCACTGCCCTCCTGGCATAGGACTGCAGATTGAGATTATACTTGTTTCCTTTATGACTCAAGGGGATTTAGAGCCTGTCATTGTGCCCAGTAGTTTGTCTATTTTGAATCAGAAAATGTTTTGAGGCCCTGAAGGATTTTTACCATCCTTTTGCAAAACTATACAAGCAACATAAACACATAATTCAAATAGCTCAGCAGGGGAAAATGTTGGGAAGGATATAACATGAAAAATACCTTTTTCTCTGTATCTGATCCTGATTTTAACCATTTCAGTTTTTAATTCTTCTGGTCTTTGCCTCTCTAACTTTATATATTTTTTAATTTTTAAAAAGTTTTATTTTATTTTTAATTGACAAATAATAATTGTATGTATTTATGGGGGTCTCTCTAACTTTGAATTCACAGACACTGCTATTTCTGAAGTTATCAAGTTTGAGCAGAAGTTGTTAAATTGTCCGTAAGGGAGATGAAAAATTTAACTTACTGACAGTAAGCCCTCTGTCCTCCCCATTGTTCTTCCAGTTTTTAATCAGCTGTATTTTAAATTTGGTTTTGTACTTGATTGCTTGTATAATTCTAAAGGATAAACTTATGCTTGTGTTGCTTGATCCATCAAACTTTCAGAGAATGTCTTGACTCTTCAAGTGTTTAAGGCGAGGAAATTGGTGTCCCTGAGCTTCCCTGCGTTGTTCTCCCCAACTCCAGCTTGCAATACCATTCTATGACATTTATAGCATTTGTATTCTATTCTATAAATATAATTACTTCTATTTTATCTATAGAATAGTTGTTAAAATTAAAAACCAATCGATAACCTTTATAATAAAATGATTTTGTAGCTACTATTCTCCAAAACCAGGTACTGCACTGCGTTTGGACCCATAGTACATAGGGAGGGACTCGGATGTCACAGACCTGCTACTGCCTGAAGGGAAACGTTCTAAGTGTCAAGGTCAAATGGACTCTTTTTTCGTATTCTTTTCTTCTGTCAGCTGCTCAAATCATTTAGTTGGCTTCATATGTAAACCATGATTGTTGAGGAACATTTTGTTTGAATGAAATTTTTAATTACTTTTCTTTTTACCAGTTTCTTAATGAAAAACCGGTTTCTTAATCATATTTATTGTTACATAGAATTTTGTTTACACTTCAAGGGTTTTTCTCAGGGTTTTCTGACTTCTAATTCTAGTTGGGCCAATTGCTTTTTAAACCTATTAAACTGCAATCACCCTGGAACTTTTTACTGCACTCTTTGGTTAAGTACATTATGTTTTGGATTCCATACGTTCTCCTCTTTTTGAATTCTCTTTTCATTGTTTGGGAGCATATACTTAGATAATTTTTTTTGTAAAGAGTCATTTAGTGTCTGAAAATTTTGCCTTCCTATTTGATTGCTAGCAGGACTTGGGAAATAATTGCACTTAGCCAATTTAATTCTTTGACCAATTTTCCAGCAATGTAATCTATTTCCTGTACAGAAAATTTTCAGAATTAAGTATTTTCTGAATAAATTTCACAATAGAGATTTGAGTCATTTCAAATTGTACCAATTATAGTATATGGCATGTTGATTTTCTATTAACTTATCAAGTTTATTAATTTTGTGTGTGGAGCCTCTAGTTCCACAGTCCAATTTTCCTGAGTTTACTATTATTAAAGAATATTTGATTCTTCCAACTTTTTTTCAGTTAATAAGCAAATTTTACTGCATGTGGTTTTATTCTGTTGGATTTATTTGAGTTAATAATTTTTATTAACTTCTCTCTTTCTGGGCCAATTTTTGCAATTTTAAGATGTGGCTCTTCAGTTTTTTCATCATTTATAACAAACTTCAATGTGTGCAGTTTCAGGGGTTGTCAGTTTTAGTCTGTGTGATTTATTTTTATTAAGCCTCTTTTCCTCAAGAATCCAGTCAAAATACCTCCCAGGGTCAAAGTGTCCAGTTTCTTCTTTAATAGTCATGTTATAATGGCAGCAGCCCTCCATTGGGTTCCTTGTTGTAACAGAGCATAGGGTCTAGTTTTTGCCATCCAGGGTCTGTCTCAGCCCATCCATTTTATAGCATTAACTAGCATCCATATGCCATTGATTGCCAAACACTTGATCCCCGTCTTAAATGTCTTTCTTGAGTTCTAGAGCCGATGCAGTGGAGCCTCGTCATATGCCCACTTCATTTATACAAATTGAATTATATTGATATACGTTGATGAGAGGGAAAGAGAGAGGGAGGGGGAAAGTTAAACAGTATGGGTAATTCCATCATCCAGGCCCATCAATAATGAGCTTGACCCTGAACGAATGTGGAATAGAACGCAGTGACTCTGCAGTCCCACATTTGGTTTCAGCTGACATATGGTCTCACAGTATTAGCATCACATTGCCCTAAGCATTGTATATTTAAGGACACATACATTGCCTTTATTATGGCCCTAAACACAATCCAACGACCTTGTTTGGGGCTTAACTGAAAAAAGACTGCCTGGCTCTGGCACTGGAAAAAGGCTGGCTGCACTGAACTCGTTGAGAAATGCATTGGAATACCTCTTTAGCATGGTCTCTTCCTAAGGGATTTTCAAGAGAAATTGTGACTACATTTTTCTTCTTTCATACTATTTTCAGAGCCTGATGTGTGTAAACTGTGATTTCCTTGTATTCCAGTGCCTTGCAGTCTCTCCACTCGCAGGTCCCCCAAGCAGCATCAACTCCATGTGTTGTGAACTGGGTTTATTCCTGCTCAGCCTGCTCCTTCCCTCGTGCTCTCTAGCTCAGTGAGTAGCATCACAGTTCTCCCAGCTGCCCAAGCCAGGAACCTTGGTAAGGACCATCTCTCAAATCCCTTCCTTCCCATTATCACATATCAAGGCTATTTCTTAAGTCACGCTCAAATCCATCCATTCCCTTAGGTCGTCCTCTGTAGTTTGATCAGCGGCAACAGGCTCCAAGCTCGTTTCTGTGATTCTCCTCCCTACCTCCTTCACCCTCCTGTCTCAAGCCCTATCAATTCCCAACAGTTAGAGAATTTTTTTTTTTTAAAACAAACCTGATACTGTTATTTCCCTGTAATTATAATAATAACAGTAGTAATAAAAACCCAAACCTTTGGTAGCTCCCCATTACCCTGGGGGAAGTCCATGGTCTTTACTAAGGATTATATGCCCGCATGTGTTCTTTTTCTGCTGACTAGAGCCTCATCTGGCCATTCCACTCCACGAAATCTCCGTTCCTGGCAAACAGAACCAGTTGCTGGACGCCATGTTCTTTCTCGCCTGAGAGTTCCTGTACACATTATTTGCTCTCCCTGCAACACCCTAATGTCCTGATTTTTACCCCCTAAATCTCCTTCAGGTCTCAACTTAGATATCAAAGCTTTTTAGAAGACCATCCTTGATTCCCCAGAACTGGTTAGACACCTACCCTATGCACAGACATAGCACGCTGTACTTCTCCCTGTAGTAGCATTTGTCCTTTTGTAATTTCTTGTCTTTATCTGTCTTCTTCACTACACCAGGACAGCATAACTGTAGGACTAGGGACTGTGGGGTTTTTCATCATTAGTGCCTAGCATCCATGCCTGGAACAGACACTGGGCACATAGCTGAGTGAACAAACCAGTGATATTCCATTAGATTCCTCACTGTAATTCCCTGGAGTAATGTGAGAGTCAATCCTAGATTACCATTCAGCAAATAGAAAGGGAAGAGGATGCCTGGCATGGGGAATAAAGGTATTCAACCTCAACTGCTTTTTCTGAGTCTAGTTTTAACCCTGGGACTATTGAGAAAGTCCTTGCAGAAGCCATTATCCTGTAGTGGAGTGACCATATTACCTTTAGCAAATCTTTTCTGCTTTCTTGGGGTTGGGGTCCTGGAAGTAAGACAGTTGTCATGGGACCATAGATGTTAGTATCAATGTTCATGCCTATGTTTATGGCTCTTTTGTTTCCATTCCATCACATTTTAAGAACTTTGAGAAAAGACCCATGCACTTATAATTTTGCTTTTGCAACCCATAGCTATGGCCCATTTGATTGCCTATTCTTTCCCCTCCTGCTTGCACCATGGTGGCCACTTGTCTGCAGGCCCCACTCTGTAGTTCAGCCATTTCAACCTTATCATCTTGCTTGATGCTTGGGTCTCAGTTTTAGAGACTGGGCTTCATCTGCTCACTTGTTTCTGAACTCAACTTCCCGCCTCTCCCTAGGCCCTCCAGGAATGATAGCCTGCTTTGGTCTTATCTATACCAAAAGTCCCTGCTGCCCCCACAGTGGTGGTCACCTCTTCTGACTTGTCCCATTGCCAGTCAGCTCCCAGGCCCCTCACCTCAGCCTCAACTCTTGCAGATCCCTGTGACACCATCCTGTGAGAGTGGAACCCCAGGCAGGATGTTTTATTCCTACCCCCTGAGAGCTCTCTGAGGATCTGTGGCTTGTCTCTGTCCCGAGGGTGAAGATGGATGACAGATGCTACCCAGTGATCTTCCCGGATGCCCGAAATTTCCGCCCCTTCACTTCTGATTCTCTGGCTGCAATTGAGAAGCGGATAGCCATCCAAAAGGACAAAAAGAAGTCTGGAGAGCATACAGAGGCAGAACCCCAGCCTCGGCCTCAGCTTGACCTAAAGGCCTCTAGGAAGTTGCCCAAGCTCTACGGCGACATTCCCCATGAGCTAATAGGAAAGCCCCTGGAAGACTTGGACCCATTCTACAGAAATCATAAGGTGCTTCCATGGGGAGGCTGGGGTGTTCTAACCATGCAGGTGTAACTGGTGTTACAGGCTGTCCAAACACCAGCCTTGGGGTTTGCAGAGGGCAGGCTGTACTTCTCCTTTGCTCTTACCTCCTGTCATTGCCTTCATAGTCCGAGAACCCCTCTCAGTCCTCATTTTCTCTCTGCAATGCATGTATTGGGGAAGAAGATGAGGGTGAGGAACCACAGAAAGGTTAAAAAGAGAACAGAGAAAACACAAATGGAGTCTGGAGAGAGAACTGTACTAGCAGTCCCAGAGGTTAGATGAAGGCCATTTCAAGTGATCAGCTTTATGATTGTGGGCCAGTCATTTCATAAACACTCACTTTCTTAATCTGCAAAATGGAAATAATGTTTGATGTTCCCACCCTACAGCATAGACGTGCTAAGAAAGCACTTTATAACTGTAAAGCATTATGCTGACATAAAAAATTAATATTACTGTCCAGAAATGCTCATTTCAGCAATAAGATTTTACCTTGAAAAACTCTTTGACAATAGGCTTTCTAGGCTATTAAATAAAATTAATGAAGGTCAAACCCATACTTGTTGCATATTAGGAGCTCAATAAATGAAGCCTAAGAAAATGGTAACCCAGTGGGCACATACAGATTATATGTAAATCCGATGTGCATTTTGTGAAAGCCTTGCTTTTTCATCTACCTGGGTGTAGTTTTTGCAGGGAAATACTAGTAAAATTTCCTTAGCAAGGCTTCTGACTGAGGAAATGGGAACTTTGGGCTCCTCTGAGGGTTACTCTAAAGCCTAGGGCTGTGAGCACCATTGTCTGCAGACCGTCTCTTTTCTAGAAAGGCTCAGAAGACCTTGCCATCATCTCACTATGTGATCCAGCAGATGATGGAAAGCCCACCTTGCCAGATGGAGGTTGGGCAGGAAGGAGGCTGGGAGCTTAGGGGAAGCCCTAGAAAATATGGGCTGGCACTTTTGCTGGCGTGTATAAATAACTGAATACTCAAAGAAAGGTTGCTTGGTTTGCATGTCCTTAAATCTGGACAGACTTAGGGTTACCAGGACAAATGGGGATCATGTGTAGAGAGAAAAGTAAGGTGCAAGTGGAAAAGAGAGGCAAGGGGAAGAGAGATAAAGGAGCAAAACACTCCAATATTTGTTCTTCTCTTTATGCCCCAGAATTCCAGGGGCTCCTTGGAGGCACATTGTTGGAGGGAAGTTAACCGCTAGAGGTTTCCTTCTGCCTTAATGTTGGACAGGAGACCCATGAGTCTGGTAGCATCTTGGCGTGCTCTGTTCCAGCCTGGGTGGATATTCCAGGACCATATCTTCTCATCCTTGGTCTTCCCTTTAAACCAGAAGACATGACATTTGTTTAGAGTTTTGCACACCCTTGATCTCACTTGGCCAGTGCTCTTGACAGTCATGTGAGGTATGTGTGGTCATCCTTAGCCCTCCACCTTACAGATGAGGAAACCAAAGCCTAGATGGGGAAGTGGCTTATACCAAGCCAAACAGCCAGAGAGTGGTGGAGCTGGGATGCAATCCCAAGGGCTCTTTCTATAGTGACTGGCCACGTCTTCTTTAAAAGCTCCTGTTTTGAAGAGCAACAGGAAAAAGGAGTGAAGATGTGTCAGCAAGCAAGCAGCAGGAGCTGGTACCTATCATTTTAATCATTAAAGCCCTGGCAAGTGTAGTTAAATACACCATTAGTTAAAATATTTAAAGCAGTAAGAAGCAGCATCAATAAAATATCAAAATCAAAGGGCACAGAAACAAAGCCATATCATGCCATCTATCAATCAAACCTTAAAGAGAGGTTTGTTTGTGCCCTAAAATTGTCTGTCTATTCAAAGGAAGGGCACAGAATCCCCCAAAGCAGGTATTGGTCTCCTGGGCTTATAGGTTTTAAAGAACCCTGTGGCTTGTTTCATTGCTATGGAGACAAAGAAAAAGATCCTAGTCCACAATTTTCCCTCCCACCAGACCAGTAAGTTCTAGCAACTCACCAAAGGAAGGTTGAGCATTGGCAGTGGCTGAAGTACTGGTACCTAATCCAAGGCAGCACTTGCCCTGATATCTTTGGGCCTGGGTGCCAAGGTCTGTCTCTCCTGTATGAGAACATGCCGGGTTACATGGTCAAGTGCTGTGTTTTGCAAATCTGAAAGGAGCCATGAGATGAGAGACAGGAGTAACCCTCACTCTGTGAAGGCATTTGTAATTGATGGCCTTGGGGACAGATAAGGGGACAGCCAGATTACAGTTAAATGGAAAGAGGGAGGTCTTGGGTGTTAATGTGAGAAGGCTGTGAGTGACAGGTTGTTGTCCAGGGGCTGCGTCATCCTCAGAGCCCAGGGAGTCGTGCTAGGAGGAAACGGACACAGGTTCAGTGTTCTTCAGTGGGGCTCACCTGGGCACTTTGGTGGGACACGGCACCATTTGGGAGGTCTGTCCTGTGTTTGGCATCCCTGGACCTTCCCACTAAAGGCCAGTAGAGCCCCCAGTCATTGTGACGGACCACCCAAAACACCCACACACATTCCCACATGCCTTCTGTAGAGGCAGTACCTTCCTCTACTACAGTTAAGAATAACAGGCAGATTTGCCTTTGTGTCCATGGGGCGAATGTGGAAGCAAGTCCAGGAACCTTGGTGACTTTTCTTGAAGATCATCAAGGTTGGAATGGATTGGTTATTTCATGTGGAACTGCTCAGACCTGAGGCATAACAATATGGACTCTCTAGGTCACTTACTATTCTAAGATCCATTACAAAGTTTTCATTAATAATTAAAATAATTTAAAATGATCTGCTGAATATGAATGTCAAAACTCAATTTATTTCTCTTTGAATTCTCTTCTAGGTCTTGTCTCTGCAGTTACATATCATGGAGTATGATATTAGGGGTTTTGTCTTCCCCAGTTATTACTCTATACTCCCATTTTTGGTATTTTCAGGGCTCTTATTTCCTACCTCTGTTTCCTCCAGAGTATCCCATCAGGTGAATAATCCACAGCCCAACACTTATCTTGAGACACAGGCCATGTGTGGGGATCTATTAGCCTCCAGAGTCACAGTGTATCTGATCAGCAAGTACCTTGGGCTTCAGAATGACAGCTCTGCAATCAGAAGCAGTGGTTCTCATAAGTCAAGCCAGGCCTCAAACCATGGTCCCACTGAATTTTCTGTAAATGAACTCATGATAAATATTGTTTTGTCACTGCATTTAATTCCTGTTGTGTTTGATTTTTTGCAGACATTTATGGTGTTGAACAAAACGAGAACAATCTACCGCTTCAGTGCCAAGCGCGCCTTGTTCATTTTTGGGCCTTTCAATTCAATCCGAAGTTTAGCCATTATAATCTCTGTCCATTCATATCCTTTTCTTGAACCTTTTACTAAGTCCAGGTCATGTGAAAAGTACACAAGACCCAGGGTGTTCATATGTTTATTGAGTGGAGGCAAATAGCTCATTCTTTCCATGCAGATTGGCTGAGAGCCCATGGCTGCATGGCAGGGACCGTGCTGGGTGCTGGGTGTGAACAAGGTGTGGGGGTCCTGGCCTGGGGTTTCTGGGGCTCTGAAAGAGATAGATGAAAAGGCAGGCAATTTCTTTAGTGAGATCAGTAGTATGTAAGTGGCCATGTGGAGAGGTACTGCTATGCTTTGGAGGCATCAAGGGTGGCTTCTGGGAGGAATGAACATCTAGTTGACACCCAGACAAGGGTTGCAAACTGGAAACCCATGCACCACATTGAACTGATAAATGTATTGTGTTGGACCTACACAGTGTTTAACACTTTTCAGAAACACTTTCTAACATGGATGCTTCAGATTTCCAGCTTCTCTTGAAAAATGGAATCTCTGGTAAGGCTAGTCCCATATTCCTACCTGGCAAAAATTGGTATAGTGAGAAACTGATGTTTCTTCTAGTAGGAGCATGTAAGCTCTGTTTCACCACAACTACACCCCTCCTGTGGTCCAACATCAGCCCATTTATGTGATTTGCCAGGCTCTTAAGACTTACAGTTTGCAAGCTCAGTCTTAAAGGGTAAAGGCAGATAGGAATTTTCAAGCATTCCTAGTATGTGCAGGAGGTGGGGGAGATACGGGGCAGTTTTAGACAGGGGGAGGAGAAAAAGACATGGATCAGTAGACACAAAATATTGAGGAGAATGGTGATGAATAGCTATTTAGGTAGGGGTCGCTAGAAGCAGAGCCTGAGATGGAGATTCTTATTTAAATGATTTAATAGTTGAGAGCTCTCTGGAGAAGGAGAGAGGGAAATAGTTGTACAAGAGGGGCAGAACCAAGCAAGGACGTGGTCTCGGCTGAGTCCGCTTCGGCCTGATCCCATGGGGAGCTCTGGAGCCTGTGTTGCCCCACAGAATTGTGTGACTTTGAAGCAAGGGTCTGGGTCAGCCAGACCTGTGGAAGGGGGTGTGCAGCTCTCCAGGTGAGGAGGCTGCCGTTCGGCAGGGGACTGTTCTCCAGAGAAGGGGACAGTTCTCAGCCAACGCTCACAATCAGAGGATAGACGCACCTACGGAAAAGGAGACCAGGAGCGGCATCCACAGTCTTCGCCATGATAACTAGTGACACACGCCACCTGCAGTGTATCTGCCTTAACGGATGACGGCCACATTGTTCAGCATGTTCATCATCTGCACAGTTACCATTAACTGCGTGTTCATGGCCGCAAGGCTTGGCAACTACAGTAACACAGATCCTCCTGAGTAAGTGTTCTCCTTCACTCCACTGTGCTAAGTTTCTCAACAAACATACCTAAAAGAGTTATGATGATAATAGAGTTTCTAGAAAGAGACAAAGAAAAAGTCACCAATGATTCCAATTCCCCAATACAAATGATGGCAGAGTCAGTTTTATTTTTGTACATACTTTAACAATTGTCTTTAAAGGTCTTTTAAAATTACGATTGTAATAAACACATACAATTTTATGTTTAGATTTTAAGTGGTTCTCTTTGTGTTTACATAGGTTTTGTAGGAATTCTTTTGATGGCTATATAATATTTTACCAAAATAAACCACAAATTACTTAACCACGCTGGTATTTTAGTAACATAAATGGCATTGTCACAAACATCTCTTTGCATAAAGCTATTTTTTGATTATTATTTTGTCAGGATAGATTCTTAAAAATGGGTTTCCTAGATCAAAAGATACATTTTAATGCTTTAAAAATATATGTAGATAAAATAGTTTGCAAAAAGCTTGTATCATTTTACTCTGCTATCAGCAGTACATTCTAATAACCAATCATGTTACATTTTTGCCAACATTAATTTTTTCTTCTCTGATTTATGGAGTTAAAATATTTAAATTTCTTTAATTTCCAGATAGATTAGACCTTTTTTTTTGATGTTTTTGCTTGTGAATTGTGTATTCCCGTCTTTGCCCATGTATCAATTTCATTTATTTGCTGGTCAGTTTGAGTTCTTTGTATAATTAAAATATTAACTTTTTGTCATTTTTAATTGGCTTTTCAGACACACAAATTTATTTTTTAACTTAGGAAGTTTTATATTTTGATAAATATTTTCCTCTATGTTGTCCTAGTTTTTCCAGTTTAACATATTTACTGCTTTAATCTTTCAGGAATATGTTGAATAATAAATTGAACAAATAGATTATTTATTTCTATCGCATATTTAACTATGTGATAGAAACCACTGCAGTCAACATATAGATCATTTCCATTACCACAAAAAGTTTCCTCTGCCTCTTTGTAGTCAATCCCCTTACGCTGACTCCCAACCGCAGGCAAACACTGGTCTGCTTTCTGTTATTCTAGACTAGTTTTGCCTTTTCTAGAATGTTATATACATGGAATCATATGGTATGTATGATACTATACTTTTGTGTCTGGTTTCTTTCACTTAGCATAATGTGTTGAGATGCATCCATGTTGTTGTATATATCACTATTTTTTTTCCTTTTTGTTGCTGATTTGTATTCCATTTTATGGATATACCACAATTTATTTTCTCATTTATCTATTGATGAACACTTGGGTCTTTTCCAGTTTGGGGCTATTATGAATAACATTGCTATGAACGTTTTTGTATAAAAGTCTTTTTGTAGGTATACGTTTGCATTTCTTTAGGATAAATACCTACACGTGCAGTTGATGGATCTTATCATAAGTACATGTGTAATTTTGTAAGAAACTGACAAACTTTCCCAGAGTGACTGAATCATTATATGAAAGTTAATTTATGAAAGTTTCAAAGTCTTGATTAATTTTTTCATTCAATTTACTTTGATTTTAATTTGCTCTTCTATTTCTAGCTTGAGGTGGAATCTTAAATAGTTGGTTTTAGATCTTTCTTCTTTTCTTATACAATTGTATGAAGCTATACATTTCTGTCCAAGCACTGCTTTAGCTACATCCCACAGATTTCAATGCATTGTTTTGTGTTTTCATTACCTTTCAGTTCAAAATATTCCCTACTATTCCTCATGATTTCTTCTTTGTCCCACGTGTTCTTTAGCAGTGTGTTTTTTAAATTTCCAGATATTTCATGTTTTTCTAGTTGTCTAATTTTATTTTCAGTTTAATTTAGTTATGGTCAGAGAATTTACTCTGTAAGATTTCAATTTTTTGAAATCAAGACAAACTTGTTTTAGAGTCTGTCTTGGGAAATCTTTCACGTGCACCTGAAGAGACTGTGGATTCTGCAGTTATTTGGTATGATAGTCCATAAACAGTCGTTAGGTTAAGGTGGTTGATAGTATCATTTAGATCTCTTATAGTTTCACTTATTTTTTACCTAGGACTTTTAGGAATTGCTGAAAAAGAGGCTTGAAATATCCATCTGTGACTGTGGATTTGTTTATTTTTTCTCTCTTTTTGTCAAATTTTGTTTTGTGTATTTTGAAGCACTATTATTAGGCACATATAGATTTATGATTATTATATCTTCCTGCTATATTCATTCTTTTATCATTATGCAATGTCTTCTTTGTCTCTAGTTATACTCATTTTAAGGTTTGTTTTGCCTGATATTAATATAGTTACTCCAGCTTTCTTTTGTTGTTTGTTTGCATGGTATACCTTTTTCCATCCCTTTACTCTCAACCCTTTTACGTCTTTGTATTTATAGTGTGCCTCTTATAAACAGCAGATAGTTGGCTTTTGCATTTTATGCAATCTATCAATCCAATCTCTGCCTTTTGATGGAATGTTTAGTTAGTTTACTTTTAATATAGTTATATAGTTAGATTTGAGCCTGCCATTTTTCTACTGGTTTTTTATTTATCTCATCTGGATTTTTGCTCCTTTGCTACTTCATTGCTCCTCCATTCCTACCTCCTTTTGTGTTAATAAGGTATGTTTCAGTATTTTACTTTAATCCTCTACTGGCTTTTTAGTTTTATTTTTTTGTGTTATTTTTTAGTGGTTGCTCCAGGAATTAAAATATGCATTCTTAATTTATCACAATGTACTGAGAGTTAATATTGAATTGCTTCAGGTAAAATACAGAATTCTTCTCACAGTTTAGTTTTCTATTTGTTTGTTATTTTGTCATATATTCATATCAACATACATAATAAACCCAACAATACAATTTTGCTTTCAATGGAAACATGTCTCTTAAAGACATCCCTTCCTGTAGATTAGTTATCTTCTGGTGTCATTTTCCTTCAATCTGAACAACTTCCTTTAATATTTCTTATGGTTTGATTCTTTTGGCAACACATCCTCAGTTTATATTGATCTGAAAATGTCTTTATTTTGTATTCATTTTTGAGCAATAGTTTCATCGTATGTAGAATTGTTGTTTCACAATTTTTTTTGGCACTTTAAGTATATCATTCCCATGTTTTCTGGCCCCTGTCATTTAGCTGTCTCTCACTTGCTTCCAGGATTTCCTCCCTAACTTTCTAGCTCCTCTGAACTGCATCCTTTTCCATCTTAAATCTTCAGGGGTGGGGGTGGGGAAGTTGGAGAACACTCTCAGACAAAAATGTTAAACATTTTCAAAATTCTTATGCATTGCATTACCTTCCTTTAAAAGGAACTTCTGCTCCAGTTTCTGCCTCCTTTTGTTCACTTTCCAGGACCTTTCGATAACTGCCCATATTAATATTTTGTTCAGTTTAATACTCATTTTTCATGGAAGGGTTTGATCAACCAGTTCACACCTCCATCACCAGAAGCAGGTGTCAATTGTCTCTTAATTTTGTTTTTGGTGTTTTTTGTTTTCATGTAGTAAAATTTAACAAACTTTTCTCTTATGCCTATGGATGTTGATTTATAATTAGAAAGACTATCTCTAGCCTTAAGTTATAAAAGAACCCTCTAATATTTTCTTAGAGTACTTTTACAGATTCTTTTTTAAAAAATCTTAAATCTTTAATTTGGAAGTATATCCAAGTATAGAATGTGATAAGTAGATCTACCTTTAAATTTCCATCCCAGATGTCTACTGTCTATCCATTTATCCTAACACCGTTTATTAGATAGTCCACCTTTTCTTCTCTGATTTGAGATGTTACTTGTATATTTGGATCTATTTCTGGATTTTCTCTTCTGTTCCATTGGTCTGCATTTTCTTATACCAGAACCACGCTTTTAAACTATCAAGGCTGTCTAATGTTGTGATGTGTAGGAGTGCTAGACACCGCCTCATTGCTCCTCTTTTTAAGAATTTTTACAGCTCCTGTTGGTTTATTTTTCTGCATGAATTTTATAGTCAGCTTGGTTAGTTTTCTTGAAATGATAAAATTTATAAATTAACCTAGAGGAACCTGACATCTTCATGAGGTTGGAACTCGTTGAGGACATGACATGTCTTTCATTTGTTAAAATCTTCTTTTGTGTCCTTCAGAATCATTTTAAAGTTTTCTTCATATAGATCTTCCACATTTCTTGCTAAATTTATGTTTGTGGATTTTACTCTTTTTTGTTTCCATTATAAATGTAGTCTTTTCTTTTATTATATCTTGTAACTAGTTGCTGTTGTTATATAAAACCATTGATATATATAATCAATGTTATATATAAACATTTTATATATATAATATTTTGTGCTATCTTTGATACCACTTGTTTCCTCTGTTGATGACTTACATGGCTTCCCATCTTTTCCATGTTTTTAAATGTTTTCTACAGCATGGAAATGAGCCATTCTGAGAGAGAGAGAAAGAGAGAGAGAGAATATTATCCAGTAAAATCATTTATATCATTTATATCTGAAAATCTTTTTCTGGGGATGGGGTGGAGTATAAGGAATTAGTGGAATGGGAAACATTTATTAATAACATGTCAATTTTTTCCTTGATCATTGATCTTCTTTAGTTTTAAGATTCCTCTGAATATTTTGCTGTATCTTTTTTCTCATTTATCATTTTGTTCATATATTTTCTCTTTTTTGTGATTAGATTTCCTAAGAGTTTCCCTTTTTTATGTTTTTCTAAAACTATCTCTTAAATTCTACCTTAAAATATAATTTTTTTGTTCTATCTTCTTTTATTTCCTTCATCACACATTAATTAGGACTTAACATTTTCTAAAATTAGAATTTGAATGTTTAATTCATGCATTTTCTTTCTTTCTGTAAATAGTGAAAATATTTATTGGGTCAATGCTTATGGGTACAACTTTGCCTATGCCTTATAGATTTTAATATGTGGCATTTCAATTATTAATATTTTCCAAATGTCTTTTGTATTCTGTTTTTCCTTTCTCCTTGACTCAGTTCCTTGCAGATTCCTTTTTAAGGATGTTGATAGTAGCATTACTAGTGAGTACTTGGCAAATTCCAAGTACTGTACTACCTCTCCTGCGTTAGTTACGCTTGCAGCTATATATTTCCTTTCAGATACTCTAGGAATTCAGAGACCCACTCGGGTTCAGGCAGACACAAGAAACTTCTTGTGAATGGAATGGCTCATCTATTATTTATAAAATGAGTGGGGCAATGACTCATTTACTCTGTCTGAGGCTTGAGGGACTTGGGCACACAGATAAGAAAGTACTCATGCTAGAGGTGTGGTGGCAGGAGCAGCTGTTTGTGCCTCTTGTGGGGAGTGGGACCAAGGACTCCCTGACCTTGGAGGAACTGATCAAGGAATGCAGCATCGGCAGGAAAGGGGCTCTGTGCTCCAGGGAGAGAGGGATTGCTGACCCTTACCCCCTCCAAGCTGGGTGTTGCTCATTCTCACTATGCTGCTTTAGAAAATGTTTTTATTTTCAGGTCATTCCACAGATTTTCAGTGGGACTTTGGGAAGGCAGTCTCCAGTCACTTCTACAATGCCTTTTTCCTGGAAGTATTTTGTAAATCATGACTGTTCTCCTTTACTTGGTTCTAATGGTTTCTGGGACATGGATTAGAGGCCAGACTTTGGAAATTGCCCTTTCTTTGACTACAGGGTCTGATCTGGTCCATTTGTCTCAGGAAAATTCTCCCTGCTGAGTGGGCTCTTTTTAGGGTTGGTCCCTCTCTGTTGCTGTGTGGAATCTGGAATCTGGTTAAGGCCGGCCAACTTAGGGACTGTGCCTTGGTGGAGGGCACGGATAGCCCTGGGAATGGAAACCATTCTGGCAGCATCACTGTCCTTTGGAGACTTGACTATGGTGTGCAGAGCTAATTGAGAGTGCAGGGGCTGCTGCTCACTGTTTACTGCAGCTTCCCTGCTTCCCAGCACAGCAGAACCTGTGGAGGAGAAAGACCAGGATGCACTATTGTTTTCACGACAATGGTTTGCCCTGCCCAGCACTTGTGGTGAGATACAACTGAGTCTTATCTCTCCATTATGGGAAGCAGTGACCCAATTGGAAGCTGATTTGCTCTAAGGCTATTTCACTACTAAAAGACCCATAAGGCAGAGATACGAAAGAACCATTTTCCAGGCTATAGGGAAACCAAGAGGCAGGGTAAGGGATGGGGGAAGCTGCTTCTCTCCCCCGGTGGCCTTTGGACAGGCAGTGAATGTGTGAAAATGGGGGTGGGAGAAGGCTGTTGAAAATGTCCTCAGATAAGGAGGCAGCAGCTTTCTGTTGGTGGGCATGGCTGTACTTTATATCAGATGTCATCTTGGTCTGCTTGTCCCACCATTGGGCCAGGCTTCAACTGGAGAAGAGAGAATGAGGAGGTTGGAGGTGGGAAGCTAGACGGTCAAGCAGGAATGGCATCCAGGGTCTGCTGTCTCATTTACTTGAGCTCTAGATGAAGACTTGCAAAACCCCTCAAACCTGCAATTACAGCTTTTTATCAGAGTACCTATAATTTTATAATTTATTCCTGGGTTTAAAAGGTGATATTTCAGAACAGACATTATTTAATCTGATGTGTTCACTTATCACCTTAAAGGTGAGCAGCCCAGAAAAAGCCTGAATCGAAGAGAAGCTCTTGCCTGTGGCAGCCTCATGACCATTTCTGCTTCTGGACTTGGCTTCTTTGGGGTTTTCAAGTTTCCAAGATCTTAGTTCTTTAGCTTTGAGGACTAATAGTGGCTGGATATTCTACCAGAAAAGAGGTCCACTTCTTTTACTCTGAACCAACAGCTTATATGACTGAATTGATTATTTCAGTCCCATATGCGTGTGGTGTGTGCATGTGTGTATAAACCCAGTATTTTGAAAGTTTGGGATTATAGCAAAAGATATAAGCTATTTTTTTTGGAGGGGGGAAAGCAAAAAGGGAAATAAAATTAGAGAATTGTTAGTCTTAGTGCATTTTGGGTTCCTATAACAGAATACCATAGGCTGGGTAATTGATAAAGAACAGAAATGTATTATAACAGTTCTGGAGGCTGAGAAGTCCCAGGTTGAGGGACTTCATCTGGCAAGGACCTTCTTGTGTCATCCCATGGCAGAAGATGGAAGGGCAAAAAAGTACATGCAAGAGAGCAAGAGCAGAGAGACCTGAACTTGCATTTTATCAGGCACCCATTCCTGAGATAAGGGCATTAATCCACTCAGGAGGGAAGAGACTTCATGGCTTAATCACCTTTTAAGGGTCCCACCTCTTAATACCATCACAATGGCAATTAAATTTCAACATAAGTTTTGGAGGGGACATTCAAATTATAGCAAGGATACAACACAATGTAAGATTCAGGGAAGAAAAAGGAAAAACATTTTTTTCCTTAAATGTGGTAAAATGTGTATAACAAAAAATGTATAATATTAAGTTCAGTGGAATTAGGTATGTTCACATGTTGCACAACACTACCATCATCCATCTCTTGAACTCTTTTCATCTTGCACAACTGAAACTCTCTATCCATGAAACACTAACTCTCCATCTCCCCTGGCTCATATAAGTGGAACCATACAGTATTTGTCTTTTGGTGACTGGCTTATTTCACTTAGCACAATGACTTTGAGGTTCATTCATGTAAAATGTGATAAAATTTCCTTCCATTTAATGCTGATTAACATCTTTCACATGTATACACCAAATTTTGTTCATCTATTCATCTGTCGAAGGACATTTGGATTGCTTCCACCTCTTGGATATTGTGAATAGTGCTATGAACATGGGTGCACAAATATCTCTTCAGGACTCTGCTTTCAATTCTTTTGTATATATACCTAAAAGTGGATTTGTTGGATTATATTGCAGGTGTATTTTAAATTTTTTGAAGAATCTCCATACTGTTTTACATAGGCATTGCACCATTTTATAATAGTATACCAGCATTTCAATTTCTCCACATCCTCACCAATACATGTTTTGTTTTTTTTTTAATAGTAGCCATCGTAATGGGCGTGAGGTCATCTCACTGTGGTTTTGATTTACTTTCTCTAATGATTGGTGATGTTGAGCATCTTTTATATACTTGTTGGTCATTTGCATATCATCTTTGGAGAAATATCTATTTAAGTCATTTGGCCACTTTTAAATTGGGTTATTTAATTTTTTGTCATTGAGTTGTAGGAGTTCTTTATATATTCTGGCTATTAACCCTTGTCAGATACATGATTTGCAAATATTTTCTTCTATAAGTTTTATTTTTTCAGTTCTTACATTTGGGTCTTAATCCATATTGAGTTAATTTTTGCATATGGTGTAAGGTAAGGTTCTAACTTCATTTTTTTGCATGTGGATATCCAGCTTTCTCAACATCATTTGTCGAAAAGATTGTCCTTTTTTCATTGAAGAGTCTTGGCACTCTTGTTGAAAATCATTTGAGCATGTATGTGAAAGTTTATTTCCGGGTTCTCTATTCTACTCCATTGGTCTGTCTTTATGTTAGTACCACACAGTTGTGATTACTGTAGCTTTGTAATAAGTTCTGATATCAGGAAGTATGAGACCTCCAACTTTGTTCTTTGTTTTCAAGATTGTTTGGGCTATTCTGGGTCCCTTGGAATTCCATATGAATTTTAGGATGAATTCTTATATTTCTGTAAATGTGCCATTGGGAGTTTGATAGGGATTGCACTGAATCTGTAGATCACTTTGGGTAGTGTGATATCTTAACAATATTAAATCCTCCAACCCATGAACACAGAATATGGAAAGATCCAGTTTTTTTCATTGTCATTTACTCTTTATTGTTTCTCACCATCATCTCCTTCTGTACATCTGAGTGACAGCTCTAGTATGGTGGTGACGAAGTACAACCTCCAGTCCTAGGGCCTCATGTTGGCTGAAACTACTCTCAAGAACACGGCTATAAAGCTAGGCTTTAAAAAGCAGCTTTGTGACTTTCTCTACGGGCCTGTTTCTTAGAAATTCTAAATACTAGATCTTTCTTGAAGAACTTGTCTTTCTGAACTCTGGTTTGCTAAAGATCACAATGTTAGATGTCACATTGAAATGGAATAAAATATCAAGGTCAGATATGACAAAGGGCTCTTTGCTTTTCACTTCACATATAATGTTCCTTCTTTTTCTGAATGATTTGCCTTGTAGGCTTGTCTTCACTGGGATTTATATTTTTGAAGCTTTGGTAAAAATATTGGCAAGAGGCTTTATTCTGGATGAATTTTCTTTCCTTCGAGATCCATGGAACTGGCTGGACTCCATTGTCATTGGAACAGCGTAAGAATGTTAAAGGTTTTTATTGAAGGGACTTGGGGTGGGAAAGGAGCCCCTTTGCTGCCATCAGGGCTCCGTGTGTCCATGTGAGTAGCTGAGTGTGGCCTAATAATGTCTAGAGCTCTGAGTGCTGTGTTGGTAGGCTCTGAACAGCACCATGCAGCTAATTGGCCAGAGGCCTCCACACACAAACCCATTTCTAAGTCAATAGTCATGCTCTCATTTCTTCAGTCATTTACTCACAACACTGGGAAGTTATGGGCCAGGCTCTATGCAAGATACAGGGGTTATGACAATGAAAAAAAAAGACATGACTCTCAAACTCACGAAGCTCACAGCTGAGACGGGAAGAGGAGAATTAATGACAATTACAATATAGTATGTTAGAGTACCAGAATAGGAGCTATGTATATATTGGGCTGTCAGAGCATGTAGGAGGAATGAAGCAATCTAAAAATATCTCTGGCTACTGCAAGGTCACAAAGAAGTTTTATGGTTTTGGCTTTTATGTTTAAGTTCATGGTCCGTTTTGAGCTAATCATCATGTATGGTGTGAGGTAAGGGTTGAAGTTCTTCCTGAAGGAAAGGACGCTGATTTGGCATCTGGATCATGGGACAGAGTTAGTAAAATAAAAAGTCAGAAAAACAATGGCCCAGTGCCAGGGCAACAATAATAAATGATTAGCATTACTTAATTTGTGCAAGGCATTGTGTTAAGCACTTTGCATATATTTTCCTACTTAATATTCACAAAATCTCTTGGAGGTAGGTGTTATTAGTTTCAGAGTTTTACATTTGAGGTTCAATGGTTGCATGCTCTTGGTTATTTAAAGGTGGTGTAGTGCAGTGGTTGAGCATGTGGGTTCTGAAGCCAGACCACCTGGGTTCATGTCCAGGTCTGGCTGTGTAGTGGCTGGGAGACCTTAGCAAAGTGCATTGAGGCCTGGAACTTAACAGCTAGTCAACAATTGTTTGGGAGGATTTCTATTATCCATGGATATAGCCACAACCACATGGATTATTTCAAGAAATCTTCATTTGTGTCCACATATAAAGATTAGCTGAGAACAGCTTCTTGTGTAGTTCGTGGTCCATGGCAATGGACAGTGATATTGCCAGATCCTGAGATGAAGGTGGGGCTGGGAAGGTGAGGCTGTAGATTTCACCTGGGTGGATGCAGGCCCCAGGCTGAGCTTATCTGTGGCCTTTGTGGAGATGTGTGGTGCAGCTGCAGGACTGAGCGAGTTCAGGCTTGCCCTGTGCTTTGTCTTGTAGGGTTGTATCATATTTGCCACAGTTCAGCTTCAGCATGTCGTCACTGCGTACCTTCCGAGTGTTCAGAGCTCTGAAAGCCATTTCAGTAGTTTCAGGTAAGTCACTCTAACTTTCAACACTGGCTCTTAGTTGGAGAGAATGTTCTTTTATATTTAAATTTTTCAAAATGTAATCATGTAAAACAGAAACAAACAAACAAACCCTACTTTACACCTTTGTTTGATTGTTCAACCAATAATCTTTGAGCACCTAAGATACCCAGGCACTGTGCATGCTGCTTGGAATCTATAAGTGAGCAAACAGACAAAGACTCCTGTCTTCATGGAGTTGACCTTCTAGGGTGGGGTGGGGAGGAAGACATGAAGCAGTAACTATGACAAAGAAGTACTAAATAAATTGTGTAGCAGGTGAGAAAGTGCTATATGCCATGGAAAATAAAAAGGGAAAGCAAGCCCCTGAGGATAGGAAGTCACAGGAGTTAGAGGAAGCAGGTAGCAATTTAAATAGAATGATCAGGATAGGTGTCATTGAGGGGGGAGAGGCGAGCAGAAGTTTGAAGGAGTGACACACGCAGTATATGGGAAAGAGTGTCCTGAGCATAGGAAACAGCCAGCGCAGGGATGGGGAACAGCAGGGATGGGCATGGAACTGGAGCATGGGCAGTGGGGGCTGGGCGGTGGAGGTGGGATCACAGAAGTGAAGGGGAGACTTGAGCCACGGGGAGGACTTGGCTACTTGGGCTTCACTCTGAAGAAATGGGAGCTGTTGTGTGGAGAACAGAATGTAGAGGAGCAAGGGGAGAAGCAGGAAGACAAGTAGGAGTTGTGGTGTTTCCATGGAAACGCGCAGTCCCAGTCTCCTGCTGTGGCAGCGTAGCTGCCCAATGGTCCCAGCTGCCACCTGTCTGGGTCCACCACTGCATTCCTGCTCGCGCCCAGAGGGTGCTTGCCCCGTGTGGCTGGGGCACTAGTGCTGGCCCATTCCTGAAAGATATGGAACTCTTCTTATGGGGACCTTTGGCCCCCAGCAGCCTGAGACTCTCTCACAGCTGCACTGCAGCCTGAGGCTCTTCCTGCCTGATCCTGCTTCCTTCCTTGCCTTTGCCTTTCTTAGATGCCAGACCTGCGTCACAGTCTGGGGCCTCTCTCTGTCCACTCCTTCTCCCCCACCCCATCTTTCACAGGCATTCCTCCACCCCTGACAAATCTCTTGTGCATCTGATCCCAGAAGGCCTGCTTCTCAGAATGCAAAGTGACACAAGAAACCGTGATCCATGCAAGGAATGGTAGCACTCTGAGATCAGTGTGGCGGTTGTGGAATCGGTGGATCGTGGTCAGGTTCTGTGTAAATTTGAAGGTAGAAACAATAGGATTTCCTGACAGGTCAACTGTATACGTGGTGTGGGCAAAAGAAAAGAGTTGAGGATAACTCCAAGGTTTTTGGCTTCAGTGAACGGCAAGATGGAGTTGTCACAGATGGTGACAGGGAAGGCTGTGAGAGGAGCAGGCCTTGGGAGTCGGGTTAGGAACTGGCTTTGGACATGCTGCGTTTGAGCTGTCTGTGGATAGCCAAGGGACAGGGTCAAACAGGCAATCAGATACACGAGTATAGAATTCCAGGGAGCAGTCTGAGCTGGATATCCCACTTGGGAATCATGGGCCTGTAGATGGTACTTAAAGCCGTGCAATCTGAGGAGATCACCGAGGGAATTTGCACTGGCAGAGAACAGGAGAGGACTGAGGCCTGAGCCCCAGGGCATTGCAACATTAAAAGGGAGGAGAGAAGAGGAGAAACCAGAAAAGGAGATGAGCAGGAGCCAATGGTGAAGTAGGAAGGAAACCAAAGAAGGTCTCCTGGAAGCCAGGTGAGGAAGGTACCTTAGCCCTGGGAATTATGAGGAAGCCCCGTGTGAGCTATGAATATGAACTCTCAATTATTAAAAAAGTGAGGTTATTATGGTATACCCTTCTCCTCTCCTTCCCCTCTCTTCTCTCTTCTCTATTAGAACAAACAAACAAAAAACTTCATGAAAAAAATCTTCCCTCTCTGGAGTCCTTTTCCCCTCCCTTCTTCCCTTCCCTCCTACTGTCTTCTGCCAGTGGCTTTGGCACACTATGGAAAGCCATGGGGACTACTTGGTTGCGCGGATTATGTAGACTCAAACTATGAGGACTGTCCGGAAAGTATCCAGCTCTACAGCCCTCAGATATCATATAGCCCCAATACCTGAACTTCAGGCAATTTAGATCCTTTCATACAGAGGCTATGGATTATTTTTTGAAACTCCAGAAAAGCAACTATGTCGTGGTAAAGAAACTGGCAGTCAGAGGACACTTTATGTAGAATCTGTCCCTCCTTCTTCTCTTCCTTATTTGCAAGTAGGACCTCAGTTTCCCGGGTAGTTTAGGAGTGTTTTGCACAAGCTGAGCCCCTCGTATTTTCACATGGATAAAATATACATCCAGGCAGTCATTTAGCAGCTTTGGTGTCTCCTTCATCTCTGTGCAGGTGAATGTGGTCTCCATTTTGGCCCATTAAACACTCCGAGATCCCTGGATGCTTTTTGGAAGTAAGGATATAAGGTGCATGAAACTATGAAAAAATTATTCAAGAATCACAAACATCTCATCTAAATTTCTTGCTTTGGAGAAGCCTCTTGTTAGAGATTAAAAGCTGGCTTGGGTGAGGCTGTGGTAGCCTCTGGTTTGGCTTCGGTTAGAGATACAGTGACTGTCCCAGCTCGGCCTCCAGGCTCCTCCCCATCTGGCATCACGCTGTGTGGGAAGCCCATCCAACAAGGGGTTGGCCTCACGCTGATGCTACTGCCACGAATTCTCACCTCCTCCACCTTCAAGCTTACCATTCAAGGTCTACTCCGATCAGTTGAAATTTTGTTACTTAGTGTCATTCCATGCATTACAATTCACATCCGGGAGCCCATCTCCCCCGCTCCCTTGAGAGCAAAGACCATGACTCAGTGGATCGCTGAGCTAACTTGTTCTTTTTCCAAGTTCATGTCCAGTGAAATCATGTTAGCAGCTTGAAATCTCCTGTGGCCATGAGGGGGGATCAGGATCTATGCCACAGAATTCAGCAAACAAGGAAACCTGTAAAAGGTTCAAATCAGGGCTTTCTCCAACCTAACCCACCCCCCTTGAAGAGCCAATTTTAATCACTTACTAGCATACCACAAGATTATGTCCTTATGTTATAACATTGGCAGCCTAGCAGTGTGCCATGGGCATAGTAGGTGCTTAATAAATATTTCTTGAACGAGTGAATAGAAAGAAAAACACCCTATTTTAACTGGTAATATGAGTTTTTTTCTCCAGGACATCCTCATTATTTGGATCTAGACAAAGCTCCTTCTTCCCCCCCTGCACCCCGCAATTTAGCTTGTCTCATGGCACCTCGTGTACCTCGATAGGAGACAGTAACTACCAAATGTTGAATACAGGTCTATCTCATTCTCTAGTGTGGCCCCAGCTGTGGAGGAGCCTTCACAACTGTCATTAAGTTATGCCTGCGCCTGTATGGCATGTTTGTGCTCAAAGCCCCCTTACTTGCTCTTCGGAGGGGCCTTAAGGCAGGCATAGGGCAGGGGAAGATGTCGAGTCCTAGAGGAACTGACCGCCCCAATGACACATAGCTTCTAAAGCACAGAGTTGGAACAGGAACTCCTAGGCTAGGCCAGTTTCTAATTCCAGCCTGCAATTTGGTGAGACCAAGGCCTTGGTTGCTCCCTCCTTGCCCCTGGCCCATTCGTAGCTGAGAGGGATGGGCTTCTCCCCACACCTGTCATTCTCCTCAGGTCTGAAGGTCATCGTGGGGGCCTTGCTGCGCTCTGTGAAGAAACTCGTCAACGTGATGATCCTGACCCTCTTTTGCCTCAGCATCTTTGCCCTGGTAGGTCAGCAGCTCTTCATGGGAGGTCTGAACCAGAAATGTATCAGGAAGGACTGTGAGACTATCAGCAACCTTGAAGCTAATGGTAAATACCCCGCCGTTCGCTCTGTGGTGTGTGCATGGCTCACTTTGACTTAGCCCGACTCTTACTGCCTGCATGCCTGCATCGCAGAGTCTGGGGAGCAAGGGAGGCCTTCACCCATCCAGGTTGCTCCTGTGGGCAGATGCATTTCTTATAGGATTGCCTCATTCCTTAGGTTTCCATGGAGAAGGCAAAGCATGAAGCCACATCTGCAACAGCAGTGTCTGTTCCCATCCCTTGCCATTTAGATCTCGGCCCACTTCTTTGTAATGTTTTGCAGAAGTGTTCAGAATGCCTGAATTTGGCCAAAGGAAATCAGCAACTTCCCAGCCCCCTTCCTCAAATATTTTCTCCAAAGACAACACTTCTTTCCCTGCCCACCCTCTCCACACTGACGTCAACCTTACCCCTATTTCACGTGTCCCAAATCACACATGACTACATTCTCTCCATGTCTGTCATGGGCTGAGTCTGTGTTCAGCTACCCAGGGCTGGTCTACGGTTCAGTATTATGTACTGAGAGGCAGGGTGGTGGCGGCAATGTCACTGCTTCCTCCTCCATTTCTCCTTCCTTTTCCCTTCCCCCCTTTTCCCTTGCTCCTTTCTGAGGGCTTATACCCCAGTTCCTCTCCAGATACCCACTTTGATCATTTTAGAGGATTCAGAACCAATTTATTTTCAAGCATACTTTGGCATATTTGCTATTCTCTTTCCTTTCAGTGTTTTCTTTAAAATCTGAATTTATGACTTTTTCTTCTCTTAGATCATTGTTTTGAAAGGAAGGAAAATTCCACTGAACTCAGAATGTGTGGCACCTGGATGCGTAACAAGTAAGAGGCTTATACTCTCCATCTTTCCCCCAAGCAGAGCATCTCTAGGCCTTTTGGAACGATGTGGCAACCAGTCTTCATCTGATCCCTGGTGGAAACAATGATAGTAGTTCCCACATGGCACTTGTTATGTCGTATGTCTACGCAAGTTTGGACTTGCAATATTAAGTTAAAAAGTATTTTCAAGTGTTTAGAGCAGCTTTTCTCCCTAGTTGTGCTGAATTGGTGGCTTATAAGAAACCTACTGAAAACTTAGTGATGTTTTAATTTTATGGGGTCGATATTCAAGACTTTCAAAGGTGAGAAAGGATTTCATGACTGAAAGCCCCACGAGGCCCTTGTTTCCTGGTCCGTGGCATCAGCCTGATGCAAGATATCTGAGCATGCCGCTTCTCTCTGCTGACCCATTGACCACCACCGCTTGAACTAGAAACACAGTTGTACACACATTCACATACACTCACCCCACCAGCTGGTATAGCCCTTTGGCCCTATGGGGAAACCCTTCTTTCTTCTAGGATATCAGTGTTCTCTGTGATGAAAGATTCAATTCAGTAAAGATCCATTGAGTGTATTTCAAACAAAGATAATATGCGAGGCACTCTGATGAAATAGATTACATTCAGTCCTCAATAACAAGTAGATATCAAGAGCCTACAGTGTGCCCAACTCTGATTAGATCCAAGAAACGAGATTATGAACAAGGAAGTTCCACACTTTTGAAATTGATGTCTTCCAAGGAAGATAGGCAGAGAGGAAATACAATTATGTGTTACATAACAACATATGACAGTGGTCCCAAAAGATTATAATAATTTTTATATATTATAATTTTTGCTGTTCCTTTTCTAAGTTTAAATACATGGACACTTACAATTGTGTTGCAATTGCCTACAGTATTCAGTACAGTCACATGCTGTGCAGGTTTGTGGCCTAGGAGCAATAGGCTACACCAGATAGCCTAGGCGTGTAGTAGGCTGTACCATCTAGGTTTGTGTAAGTGCACTCCATGGTGCTTGCACAACCATGATATCACCTAATGTCGCATTTCTCAAAATATGTACCCATCGTTAAGTGACATATGACTACTAGGAAGTGGGACGAGTGTTATAAGGGAGACATGCAGGCTCTGAGAGATATGACAGGGCATGTGACCTTGTCTGGAGAATTAAGGGAGATTTCTCTCCACTTGCAAGACACAGTAGGCTTTAATCTCATATGAGGTTTCCTGAGCTCTCTAGGGTGATCGTCGACGGGACACATTGTACCCACAGTGTCTTCATCTTAAAGGGGGCCCAACAGCTGCTGCATGCGATGCTTCCTTGACCCCTCACCCACACCAGCAGATATGATTATGAAAGGCAAAATCCAAGGTGGGGCGTGTCATCTAGACACTCAGAAGCAGCAGCTTGGTTTCCGATTGGTCTTTGCAGTGTTCTTTTCATTCCAAGTTTACGTACCAACCATAACTCTCTCAGTCTAAGCACAACATGGGAGCTCAGGAATTTTACAGTAAATCAACTCCTAGTATACAATATTCCACATTGGTCATAACATGGTAGTTTCCTAGGAAATGGCACCCTGAGAAGATCAGAGGTCACCTTCCAAGGCAGTCCAGGGCCCAGGCCTAGTCTCCACCATTTGCTCATTGCTTCCCACCCTAGGACTAATTGACTGGTGACTACAACTCAGATTTGAAGTATGAGCAGAAAGTTCCAGTAGGTTAAGAGATGGAGGAAACAATTCCAGACAGTACAAACAGAAGGGTGAAGGCCTTGGGACATGAGAGCATGTCTGGGGTGGCTTATTGGGCAGAGAGGAGGCAGGAGGGGAGAAAAGAGCCCACCATGCAGGACCCAGCAGCCCATCAGTGCCAGCAACTTTGATCTTGATCATAGAAGACACAGGAGTAATGGAAAGGTTTTAATACAGGGGAATGACTTGGGCATATTAAAGTTTTTCAAAAGCTACCCATGGCTGCTGTGTAGAGAATGGATGAACACAGTAGATGAGGAAGCCCCTTATGAGACTGTGCTAGTACAGGTGAGAATCATGAAGCTATTCAGTAGCGATGGAGAGAAATGGATGGATGAATTCCAAAGACATTTAGGAGATAGAAGGAACAGGACTTGTAGACTGAAGAGGGATGTTGGTGTTACTTGTGTGTACAAATGCATGTGTGAGAGAGTGGTGGGAAGTGCAAAGGAGAGAAAACTGTTACAGGTGTTTCTCTTTTCTGGTGCGAGTGACTGGTGATGGGAGCCTAGGAAGAGAGGCCTAATCAGCTGTATAAGCTGATGAGAAGGTGCATCCAGAGAGGAGGAGATTGGAAAAAACAGGCTTATATTTTGAGTGGTAGTTAGGAAACAAGGGAGACCAAGTATGGTCGGTCCATTCTCAACAGGCTCCTGGAAGTTGGAGGGCACTGAGACTTCACAGAATTTCCTCAGGAGCTGGGGGGAGGCAGGCGCAATGGATGCCCTCCTCCTCAGTCACCCAAAAGCAAAGCCTTCACTCACAAAGTCCCACTCTGCCCACCAGACGGATCCTGATCATTGTCGGGGCCTCTGATTAGTGCAGCTGAACAGCCCAGGCTCACCAGGCTGAAGAAAGCCTTTTGCTGCAAAGGATACCAAAATAAAGCAACAGAAAAAGTGGTCAGGGACAAAACAACAAGAACTCAGAGAACCAAAAAGGGCTTTAAAAACTTTAAATAGTGTCCCTGGTGAAATTAAAAGAGATATGGCATGCATAAAGCCAAAAATACCTTGTTATGAAAAAAGAACAGTCAGAAAACTAGAAAGATTTATTAGAAATTAAACATGATTACAAAAAAATCAATAATAGAACTAAAAGATAAAGTTGAGAAAATAGCCCAGACAGTAGAAACAAAAGACAAAGACAGAAAATATGAGAGTAAATATCAGTCTAGTAGTTCCAATTTTTGACTAAGTAGAAATTCCAGAAAGAGAGCTCCAGAAAAAACAAAAGGGAAGAAATTATGCGGAAAATTTCCCTGCAACTAAGCATGCAAGTCCCTCAGTGCTCCATGAAGTGCCCAACACAATGAATGGGAAAGGACCATGCCAAATGCATTATCACACTATTTCAGAACTTTGACGGGGGCGGGGGGCGAATCTTAAAACTAAAGAAGAAAAGAAAGTCACCCACAAAGGAACAAAAATAAAAAATTGCTCCAGAATTCTCAATAACAACACAGGACAATAGCTGAGCAGTGCCTTCATAGTTCTAAGGAAAAATGATTTTTGATCCTGAATTCTTTTTCTGGTCAAACTATCAATTGATTGTGAAGGTAGAATAAAAATAGATATATGCAAAGGTCACTTAGTCTTCTTAAGAAGCTATTGGAGAGGTGCTCCAGAAAAATGAGGAATTAAACTAGAAAAGGGCAACGTGCAAAAGCCAAGAAAAAAATGTACCCAACCCAGGAGAGCCATTGACGCAGGTCCCAATGTTTTCTATGACGAGTGACATAAGTAGTGATGAAGTGGTGTGGGACGTGGAGAGCTAACCCTCAGCTACCATAGGCGGAAGTTAATCAGCAAGGACTAAGACTGATGCATCAAATATAAACGTCTGCACTGTATTCAGAGATACAGATATAAATGAGTTAAAAGTTGTTGCATTTAGACACATAAATGCACATATAAGAATAACACCTATTGGATGTTGGGCAGGGGGAAGGGGGGAGGGGGAGGAGGGAGGAGGGGACGGGTATTTGCATACACAAAGAGTGCAATGCGCACCACCCGAAGGATGGACATATTTGAAACTCGGACTTGGGGGGGAGGGGGGCGGGGGGGCAAGGGCAACATACATAACCTAAACATCTGTACCCCCATAATATGCTGAAATAAAAAAAAACCCAAAAAAACAAACAGGATGTAAAAAAAAAAGTTGTTGCATTTAGGGTGCATAAAGAATGATACAATTATTTCATTACAAGCATTCTGATGCACGTAATTTTTAAACCATATGTATTACTTTGAGTAAAACACTATGTTTATTAAAAATTAACATAATTGTTAATACAGGAATTAAATTAACTTACACTGAGTACATACCCTTAGTATATCCTGTAGATGTACTCAATGATGTGTGCTTTGGTAATATGGGGAAAGACCTATGTTCAAAGACACCCATTGCCCAAATGTTTGTAAGGACTTTTCATCACTGAAACCTAAATGTTCATCATTAGCAGAGCAGTTAAATAAATCACAGGACTGGAGGCAGGAAAAGAAATGATATATCTATCTCCCTGTGTGCTGATACGGAATGATCTCCAAGCTATATTGTTCCATAAAAAATGCAACATGCAGGATAGTGTTCAAGGCATGCTCCCATTTGTGTATTATAGAAGATATGTATAGATATAGTATATGTGCTTCCAAAGTCATAGAAAACTAGAAAGTTACAAAAGTAACTGTTACCTCTAGGAAGTAGGATCAAGGGACTGGGGAGAGGGGGAGACTTAATATTCATTCTATGCATTGTTTTGCTGTCAATTGTTTACTGTGTAATTGCTCTTAATTTTTCAGTGAAGAACTTGCTAATATGAATGTATTAATCAATCCATTGGAAAATGAGTCCAGGAGTGTCAACATTAAGGTGTGGGCTGGGAGGCTTGGCAGACAGGGATGGGCAATCTGGAGAGACTCTCTTGCTAGGGCGTGCTGATGCGAGCCCGTGGCCCTCAGAAGAGCCAGACTCATGGGGAAGAGGGAAGCTAGGCTGTAGGGTATGTAATTCTTTCTCTGTTCCCTTGTTTCTAATATCTAGTGCCTGTTCTGAAGAGTTTCAATGCAATCACACCAGAATTAATCCTGACTATGGTTATACGAACTTTGACAACTTTGGCTGGTCTTTTCTTGCCATGTTCCGGCTTATGACCCAAGATTCCTGGGAGAAGCTTTACCAACAGGTTATCTATTTAGAATCTCTCTCCTTTTTCTCCCTCCCTCCCTCCCCTTCCCTTCTGTCTATCACTTACCTACTTATCAATCATTTATTTATAACCTACCATTTATCCTCCACTTTGTCATCTCTGTCTCATCTTTAACAGTGGTACTGTTAAATTCTATTAGAAACTTCAAGAAAATTATAAATGTGATATTTAGAAGAAGAGTGCAAAAACATTCCTCTTCCTAGAAATATTACCACTGTCCAGATTCCCTGCTGTCTGAAGTTTCCCCACTAGCACTACCTCTTTTGCCTTAAATCTAAAAAATGCAAATACCCTTAAGAAAGTCATAGGTAGTAAAGTCCC
Organism: Propithecus coquereli; assembly: GCF_000956105.1. Lineage (NCBI taxonomy): Eukaryota > Metazoa > Chordata > Mammalia > Primates > Indriidae > Propithecus > Propithecus coquereli. The sequence goes on along the minus strand of NW_012133857.1, from coordinate 2,844,696 downwards.
TGAAACTTCCATGTGACAGTATGGATGGCATCTCCCCACTGAGAGATGGGGCATCAGGAGTCCCTGTGCAATCTTTGCTTGAGGCTACTATCACCACTCTGGGGAAGAAAGCTTCAGATGCAAGCATGTGCTCTATCCCTTGCAGACCCTGCGCACCTGTGGGCTCTACTCAGTCTTCTTTTTTGTGGTGGTCATCTTCCTGGGCTCCTTCTACCTGATTAACTTAACCCTGGCCGTTGTCACCATGGCTTATGAGGAGCAGAACAGAAACGTAGCTGCAGAGACGGAGGCCAAGGAAAAGATGTTTCAGGAAGCCCAGAAGCTGCTAAAGGAGGAGAAGGAGGTAGGGACATGGGGTCAGGCAGTGGGTTCTGCTTGGGGGAGGGACCTCAGAGGCAACATGGCCTGGAGCTCAAGGTTGCCATCTGGGGCCTGGTCAAAGTGCTTTCTCTACTGGTGCTTTTCAGAGAATTTAAGCCCATCGGGGACTAGCTGTGCTGCTGTCTCTCACAAAGTCATCCAGGCACAGAGCTCTTGAGAACAGGGCATGCTTGGTCTTGATGCTCTTTGATCTTCTGAAGCCTAGGCCTTCCAGACATGTCCCAAATTACTGACTAGAGGATATAATTTATGTATATGTAAATCTAGGCTCAGATCCAGGCTTTCTTCTGGAAATATGAAGAATTTTGTGTTCAGGGCCTTTGCTTGAGGGGGGCCCTAGAGCAACAACCATGATCATCTCTCCCTGGCTGAAATCCCTGTCATATTTGTTCAGTCATTCTAATAGTTTCCCTGGAATCTTTACATTCTTCCCGCTCAATTCTAAGATTTTCAGGGCAGGGACTATGTTTTATACTCCTTCTCATCCTCTACAGGGATTTGTCAGAGGGAAGTTTATCATAAATGCTTAATATCTGCATCATCAATAAATGCATAAACATTTATTGAGCACCTAGCACATACTGGACAGTGTGCTAAGGGGTAGTGATTCAGAGCGATGTTAATACAAGAGACAATACTGCTTTGACGGCTATAATCTCTGTGCAAAAACAGGACATGTTCCCTCAGATATGTAATGACAGAACTAGCATATTCCAGTTAGGTGATGGGCAATCTAAATGTACAGTGCTACCAAAAGAAAGAAGAGTTCCACCACTCTAAGATTGAGGTCATTTGCAATGCTTTATGAGGAGGTATAATCTGTTTGCTAACTGCTTTTGTTTACTTTCTAAGGCTCTGGTTGCCATGGGAATTGACAGAAGTTCACTTACTTCCCTTGAAACATCATCCTTTTCTCCCAAAAAGAGAAAGTTCTTTAGTTATAAGAAAAGGAAGTCCCTCTTTTTCAGAGAGTCTAGGAAAAATCAGCCTCCAGGATCAGATTCTGATGAAGATTCCCCCAAAAAGGTAAGTCTTGTCCAAGGGACTAATGATACCACAGTGCTGTCCAGGTGGACAGGTCCAGTTGCCAGTCTAATTGAAAGGATTCATTCATTCATCCCTTTATTTATCCATTCATCCATTTGCACATACATGCACCCTATGTCTGTTCAATTACCCATTTTTTATAAGCATCTATTTCAGGTGTGTACAGTGTTTACTATCTGCTTGGCACTAGGCTGGGTACTGGGGATACATGGTTCCTACACCACAGAGTTTACAACTAATGATGAAGACACATTCATAGGGAGGCAGATACAATGGAATGTGATGACTGACGTGATGTCGCTGTGGGAGAACAGAGGAGGAGCAACATGTCAGTGTGGGTTCCCTCTGAAGCAAACTCAACGACATTGGAGTGCAAGTAGATTATTGGGGAGGTGATCCCAGGAAGCACTGAGAGGGGAGGGAGAAGTGATATGCAGAAGGGAAGGTAGCCAGTGAAGGTGCACCATCAAGCTAGTTACCACTGAAGGTAGCTGGGGTTCAATCCCTCTGGAGTATGTGTGTGTGTGTATATGTATATCTTTAACCACTGATGGACCGAAGTACACACACCAACTTTGGTGGATCATTGGTTAAAGATTGCTGGGGACTAGAGAGAACAATTTTCCTGTATTTCTAGCTTGCATGCACTAGGGAAGATTTAGATGGGAAAACCAACATCATCTGCTTCAGACAACCAATCCAGACTTGGTAGGGGCTGGGGGAAAAGCAGTGAATCAGAAAAGGGTTCCTCAGAAGCAGTGTATAAGCAGAAAGGATGAATTCACCAGGCAAAAGGAAGAATGGAGCATTACTGGTAGAGGGAACAGCAAGTACAAAGGCCTGGAAGCAAAGATGAGCAGGAGAATATGACCCACTGGAAAAGGTGGCAAGAAGCTGTGGTGGTAAGATGGGGTGATCACAAAAGACCTTGAAAACCCAGCTAAGGATCTCTCCTTTTCCACTGATGGCAAGAAATGAGCGGCATTGAAAGGTTTAAACAAGAGATGGATATGATCGGATTTACATTTTTGCAATCTTGGATGCATTGAAGATAGGGGATTGGGTGAGGGCAAGATTGGAGGCAAACAATTAAGAAGCTGTTACAGTAACTTAAGTGAGAGAGGTGGCAGAGGCTTAAACCAGGGTTAGGACAGTGAGGATGAAGAGAAATTAACAGATTGCAATGAGCAACAGAAGATAAAATTTGGCGATTGAATTGATGTAAAGGATGGGGATGATTCCTGGTTTCTGACATAGGTAGCTGACTTGATGGAGTGTAATTTACTAAGACAAGAAAGGAACATGTCTTGAGGTGGGAAAGATGGCACATTCAGTTTTGAATGTGCCAATTTTGAGGTGCCTATGGGACATCCAAGTTTGGATGTTGAGTAGGCAGTGTGATATGCAGAAATGAAGCCACAGGGGGGTGTCAGTAGAAAAAGTTGTTCTTATCATTAAGGTAGGAATGTTCAGACATGTTTTCATTGCAAAGAGAAGAAAACATTGAAGATACAGGCCAGGGAAGGATGGCAAGAGCCACTTTCTTGAGAGAGAAAGAAGATGAAATGGGTAGAAGGTGGGTATACATACCTGATAATGGGGTGGGAAAAGGGAGTCCAGGGACATTTGCAGAATTAGATAGAAGGATCCCATCCTCTGTTACGGTCAGTTCTCTGCTGTAGTGATGGGGAAAGGTCTCATGGTTTACAGACTGCAGCATAATGAAGAGACTGCAGATATTTCTTTTGATATTTTAAAATTTTTTCCTCAATTCACAAAACAGTAGACAAAGACCCAGACACCTAATACAAAATGTGTTTTCTCTTTAACTAGAACAGGGAATAGCTTTAGGTTGCACAAAGGGGTAGTTCCATTTAAGGTTCTGGTTGGTCAGAAACTTTGGGAACTAAGATATTATGGGTACTCCGGCTGTCTGGATAGCTGCAGGCTTATGTCTCTCAACCTCCAGTGACTTTAGAATTGTAGGTAAAGTGAGAATCAACAAGCCCTTGGGCACAGCCTGAGAGGGTGCTTGGGATTTAGTATATATATTTTGTGATATTTAGTTTGACTGTTTTTTGTTTTTGTTTTTGTTTTTGTTTTTTAGTTACTCTTTTTAAGTCTGTCTAGGCAGTTGTCCAAGGAGCTTCACTATCTGGCCAATTTCAAGCCAGCTTTCTAAATTTATCCCTGACTTTTGCCCTTTGCAAACATTGTTTCCAAATTAGACTTTTTATTGCTTTAATTCCCTGAACCATCCTCACTAGTTTTTGTAACATTTTGTTTGCTTTTTGTTAACAATGAATAAAGCACAGAAAGTAAAATTTCTGTAAGTAGGACTCTAGAAATATGCATGCAAAAGAAATATGAATGGCCAAATATGTCTCTTATGTGTTAAACATGAAATAAAAAACTGAACATTTGGCATGCTGTAAAGATGAGGTGAATAGACCTACATAAAATGTTATGTACCTTCATTGCATGTGGCATTGAAACAAAATAGTTTGTGAAGTTTTGAACAGAGGCAGCCCCTGTTTTTAGAACATCCACCATGCCTTCTATTACAGTCACACCTCCTACAGCAAACCAAACGACTGTCCCAGAATCTGTCAGTGGACCACTTTGATGAGCATGGAGACCCCTTCCAAAGGCAGAGGGCATTGAGTGCTGTCAGCATCCTCACCATCACCATGCACGGTAAGTTCTGCCCCCAGTCCAAGGGAAAGCCTAATTTCAACGTCCTTCCATTGGTCCCCAGAAACCTTCTGCAGTGGAGGCTTTTTTGGAACCAACCCACTGTACCGTCCTGCAAAGAGCAATTTTCTATGCCTCTAGAGCATGTCAGCAAAGCAGCTTGCAAGAAGCAGGCCCTCCCTGTGTACTCCCTCTGAGCTGGCACTTGGGTAGTAGTAGGAACTGGCTAGACTTGGGCTTCAGGGATGTCGGACAGAAGCATAGACAGGACCTCATAACCAGGCCAGGCAGTCACAGGAGGTCTGAGTGACAATGGTCAGCCAAAGAAGAGAAGACTTATAAGTCTCCAGGAAGTGACAGCTGTTGTCAAGTTTAGAGTCAGGAATCTGGATGGGCAACAGAGGACCTCTGTAGACAGGCTGGAACCATCTGATGGGCCAGATTAACAGCAAGTAACAGGGCCCCAACTAAGGGATTGGTGTTCAGGGGCAGGATCAAGTCCTCGCAGGTATGAAGTCAAATGGGTCCCTTAGCACTTGTGAGCCTGTCGCACCACCTCACTTGGCCTGCATGAGTGCCCGAAATGGGGTCAGGGAAATCAGGTTGCTGCTGCTTTATGGCCTGAACTTCAGCCAGCATTTTACTGCCTTTTATTGTTTTGGTGCTACAGATGCCCCTGCCTGACTCTCTCTCCTTCCCCTAAGTACTGGTTTCCCCCTGTGCCTCTGTTACAGCTGTCCCCTGTATCTTGCTCATGGGTTCACAGCCAGCCAGTATTGACTTCCACATCTATATCTCTAATGTGTGGTCAAGCTCCTGGATGCTCAACAAGACTGTAAAGATCTGATGTACTTGACTATACCACATGCTAGTTGTATGTTGTCTCTTCTGCACTGTGATTGGTGGAAAAACCTTTCTGGCTATGCAAGTCAGTGCCCTTCTCAATTGATCATGTGTTGCAAGAGACCCTGGGGAAGAGGGAGGAAAGAATGTCCTCAGGCAAAGAGAGGCCAGATTAGTTCAGAGCTAACTCCTCAACTGCTCTTTCATTCTCCTCCAGAACAAGAAAAATCACAGGAACCTTGTCTCCCATGTGGGAAAAATTTGGCATCCAAATACCTTGTGTGGGACTGTAGCCCCCAGTGGCTATGCATTAAGAAGGTCCTGAAAACTGTGATGACTGACCCCTTTACCGAGCTGGCCATCACCATCTGCATCATAATCAACACTGTCTTTTTGGCCATGGAGCATCATGAAATGAAGCAAGATTTTGAGTCTATGTTGAATACAGGGAATTTGGTAACAGGCTTTTAAAACATATAAAACATATTTTTTTGATTTGTTTTTATTTTAATTATTATGGGTACATAATAGCTGTATGTATTTATAGGGTATGTATGATGTATTGATACAGGCATACAGTGTGTAATGATCACATCAGGGTAACTGGGATATTCATCACCTCAAGCATTCATCATTTCTTTATGTTAGGAACATTCCAATTCCACACTCATAGTTATTTTAAAACATACAATAACCTATTGTTGGCTAGAGTTACCCTGTTGTGCTATTAAATATTAGATCTTGTTTTTTCTGTCTAACTATATTTTTGCACCCATTAACCATCCCCACCTTATGCCCCACTCCCTGCTACCCTTCCCAGCCTCTGGTAACCACCATTCTACTCTCTGTCTCCATGACATCAATTGTTTTAATATTTAGCTCCCACATGTGAGTGAGAACAAATGAAATTTGTCTTTCTGTGCTTGGCTTATTTCACTTAACATAATGTTCTCCAGTTTCACCCATGCTGTTACAAATGACAGGATTCCATCCTTTTTATGGCTAAATAATATTCCATTGTGTATATGCACCACATTTTTCTTATCCATTCATCCATTGATGGACACTTAGGTGGATTCCATATCTGGGCTGTTGTGAATAGTGAGTTCAGATTTCATTTTTGTATACTGATTTCCTTTCTTTTCAATGTATACCTACCAGTGGGACTGCTGGGTCATATGGCAGCTCCTATTTTTAGTTTTTCAAGGAAGCTCCATACTCTTTCCATAGTGGTTGTATTAATTTTCATTCCCACCAATAATGTACAAGGGTTCCCCTTTCTCCACATCCTTGCCAGCATTTGTTGTTGCCTGTCCTTTAGATAAAAGCCATTTTAACTGGCTTTTAAGATGATATCTTATTGAGGTTTTGTTTGCATTTTTCTGATGACTAATGATATTGAGAATTTTTTCATGTATCTTTTGGCCATTTGTGTCTTCTTTTGAGAAATGTCTATTTAGATCTTTTGCCTATTTTTTTTTTATTTCAGCAAATTATGGGTGTACATATGTTTAGGTTATGTGTGTTGCCCTTGGTCCCCCCCCCACCGAAGTCCGTGTTTCAAATATGTCCATCCTTCGGGTAGTGCGCATTGCACTCCTTGTGTATACAAATACCCGTCCCCTCCTCC
>NW_012133857.1:2833524-2837286 GCF_000956105.1 Propithecus coquereli | reverse complement strand
TATATGTTTGCTGGCCATTATTCTGTCTTCTTTTGAAAAGTTTCTGTTCATTTCACTAGCCCATTTTTTTGCCTATTTTTAAACAAGATTATTTAATTTTTTCCTATTGAGTTGTTTGTGCTCCTCAAATATTCTAGTTGTTAATCCCTTGTCAGATGGGTAGTTGGCAAATATTTCCTCCCACTCTGTGGGTTGTCTCTTCACTTTGTTGATTATTTCCTGTGCTGTGCAGAAGCTTTTTAGCTTGATGTGATCACATTTGTCTATTTTTGTTTTGTTTGCCTGTGCTTTTAGATACTACTCAAGAAATCTTTGCCCAGAACAATGTCTTGGAGTGTTTCCCCAATGTTTTCTTTTGGTAGTTTCATAGTTTCAGGTCTTAGATTTAAGTCTTCTATCCATTTTTGGTTTTTGTTTTTAAGCTATAGCTAATAGAATGGGATTTAATCCATTTTGATTTGAATTTTTGTATATGGCAAGAGATAGGGACCTAGTTTCATTCTGCATATGGATACCTAGTTTTCCCAGTACTGTTTATTAAAGAGACTGTCTTTCCCCAATGTATGTTCTTGGTACTTTTGTTGAAAATGAGTTCACTATAGATGTGTGTATTTATTTCTGGGTTCTCTATACTGTTCCATTGGTCTATGTGTCTGTTTTTATGCAGTATCATACTGTTTTGGTTACTATAGCTCTGTAGCATAATTTGAAGTCAGGTATTGTGATTTCTCCAGTTTTGTTCTTTTTGCTCAGGATGGCTTTGCCTATTCTGGGTCTTTTGTGGCTCCATATAAATTTTACAGTTTTTTCTATTTCTGCAAAGAGTGTCATTGATATTTTGATAGGGATTACATTGAATCTATAGATTGCTTTGGGAAGCACGAACATTTTAACAATATTTATTCTTCCAATTCATAAGCATGGAATATCTATCCATTTTTATGTGTCCTCTTAAATTTCTTTCATCAATGTTTTATAGTTTTCATTATAGAAATCTTTTACTTCTTTGGCTAAGTTTTTTCCTAGTTATTTTTTTTTTTATTTGTAGCCATTGTAAATGAGATTAGTTTCTTGGCTTCTTTCAAAGGGGTCGGAACCTGTGGCCTTGGGGCCACATGTGGTCTTCTGGATTCTTGAGTGCAGCCTTTTGAATGAATCCAAATTTTATAAAACAAATCCATTTAATAAAGAGATTTGTTCTGTGAAGTTTGGATTCAGTCAAAGGGCCACTCTTGGGGATCTGGAGGGCCACATGTGGCCTTGAGGCCATAGACTCCCCACCCCATGGCACTGATTTTGTATCCTGCAACTTTTGTGAATTTGTTTATCTGTTCTAATAGTTTTTGGGTGGAGTCTTTAGGTTTCTCTAAATATAAGATCATATCATCTGCAAACGGGGATAATTTGACATCTTCCTTTCCAATTTGAATGCCCTTTATTTTTTTCTCTTGTCTGATTGCTCTAACTTCCAGTACTGTGTTGAATAATAGTGGCAAAAGTGGGCATCCTTGTCTTGTTGCAGATCTTAGAGTAAAGGCTTTCAGTTTTTTTCCCATTCTGTATGATACTAGCTATGGGTCTGTCATATATGGCTTTTGTCATGTTGAGATATGTTCTTTCTATATCCAGTTTTTTAAGAGTTTTTGTCATGAAGGGATGTTGAATTTTATCAAATGCTTTTTCAGTATCAATTGAAATGATCTTTTGTTGTTGTTGTTCATTCTGTTGATCTGATGTATCACATTGATTTGTGATGTCAAACCACCCTTGCATCCCTGGGGTGAATCCCACTTGATCATGATGAATAATCTTTTTAACGTGTCGTTGAATTTAGTTTGCTAGCCTTTTATGAGAATTTTTACATCTATGTTCATCACAGATATTGGCCGATAGTTTTCTTTTCTTGTGTCTCTGTCTTGTTTTGGCATCAGGGTGATACTGTCCTCATAGAGTGAGTTTGGGGGTATTCTCTTCTCCTTGATTTTTTGTAACCATTTGAGTAAGATTGTTATTAGTTTTTCTTTAAATGTTTGGTAGAATTCAACAGTGAAGCCATTGGGTCCTGGGCTTTTCTTTGATGGGAGACTTTTTATTATTGCTTCTATCTAATTGCTTGTTATTGCCTGTTCAGATTGTAGATTCTTCATGGCTCAATTTTGGTAGGTTGTATGTGTCTGGGAATTTTACCCTTTATTCTATGTTTTCCAATTCTTTGGCATATATTAATAGTTGCTTATAGTAGTCTCTAATGATCCTTTGAATTTCTGTGGTATCACTTGTAATGTCTTCTTTTTAGTCTCTGATTTTATTTATTTGAGTCTTCACTCTTTTTTCCTTAATTAGTCTGGCTAAAGATAGGTCAATTCTGTTTTTCTTTCAAAAAACCAACTTTTTGTTTGTTGATCTTTTGTGTTTTTTTGTTTCAATTTTGTTTATATCTACTCTGATCTTTACTATTTCTTTTCTTCTACTAATTTTGGGTTTGGTTTGCTCTTCTTTTTCTAGTTCTTTAAAATGCCTCATTAGGTCATTTATTTGAAGTTGTTCTGTTTTTTTTGATATACACACTTATTGCTATAACTTTCCTCTTAGTACTGCTTTTGCTGTATCCCATAGGTTTTGGTGTGTTGTGTTTCCATTTCTTTCAAGACATTTTTAAATTTTCTTCTTTTTGTCTTCATTGACCCACTGATCATTCAGGAACATATTGTTTAATTTCCATGAGTGTATATAGTTTCCAAAGTTCCTCTGCTATTGATTGCTAGTTTTATTCCATTGTAGTCAGACAAAATACTTGATATGATTTAAATTTTTTTTTTTAATTTTTAAGACTTGTTTTGTTGCCTAATATAGGATCTATCCTTCAGAATGATTCATGTGCTGAGAAGTGTGTGTATTCTGCAGTTGTTGGATGAAATGTTCTGTAAATATCTATTAGGTCCGTTTGGTCTACAGTGCAGATTAAATCCAATGTTTCTTTGCTGATTTTCTGTCTGGATGATCTGTCCAATGCTGAAATGAGGGAGTTGAGGTATCCAGCTATTATTTTATTGGGCCTATCTCTCTATCTCTCTCTTTAGCTTTGATAACATTTGCTTTATATATTTTTGTGCTCCACTGTTGGGTACATATATGTTTACAATTGTTATATTCTCTTTCTGAATTGACCCATTTACCATTTTATAATGACTTTCTTTGTCTTGAAATCTATTTTATGTGATATGAGTATAGCTATTTCTCCTCCTTTTTAGTTTCCATTTGCATGGAATGTCTTTTTCCATCACTTTATTTTCAGTCTGTGTGTATCTCTATAGGTCAAGTGAGTTTCTCATAGGCAGCATATAATTAGTTCTTTTTTTTTAAAATCCGTTCAGCCACTCTGTCTTTTGATTGGAGAGTTTAGTCCATTTACATTCAATGTTATTATTGATAAGTAAGAATTTACTACTGCCATGTTATTTGATTTCTGGTTATTTTGTGGCTCTCTCTTCCTTCCTTACGTAAAAGTGATTTTCTCTGGTAGTGTGTTTTAATTTCTTGCTTTTTATTTTTTGTGTATCTGTTGTATGTTTTTTTATTTGAGGTTACCATGAGGTTTGCAAAAAATCTTGTAACCAATTATTTTAAATTGATGGCAATTTAACTTTGATTAAAAAAACCAAACAACCGGGCCGGGCGCGGTGGCTCACGCCTGTAATCCTAGCACTCTGGGAGGCCGAGGCGAGCGGATTGTTTGAGCTCAGGAGTTCAAGACCAGCCTGA
>NW_012133857.1:2832617-2833354 GCF_000956105.1 Propithecus coquereli | reverse complement strand
AAAAAAAAAAAAAAAAAAAAACCAAACAACCAAGCAAAGATAAAGATTAAAAAAAAACGCACTTGAACTCCATCCCCCCTCCACTTTTTGACTTTTTGTTATTTCTGCTTATATCTTTTTATGCTATCTATCTCTTAAAAAGTTGTAGTTATTATTTTTGATAGGTTAGCCTTTTAGTCTTCCTGCTCAAGGTATGACTGGTTTACACACCACAATTACAGTGATAGAGTATTTTGTATTTGTCTGTGTACTTACTGTTACCAGTTACTTTTATACCTTCAGTTGATTTCTTATTGTTCATTTAATGTACTTTTCTTTCAGATCGAAGAACTCCTTTTAGCATTTCTTGTAGCACAGGTTTGGTGTTGATGAAATCCCTCAGCTTTTGAATATTTGGAAGAGTCTTTATTCCTCCTTCATGTTTGAAGGATATTTTTGCAGGATATAATATTCTTTTTTTTCCCCTCTTTTTTTTATTTCAGCATATTATGGGGGTACAGATGTTCAGGTTATGTATGTTGCCCTTGCCCCCTCCAAGTCTGAGTTTCAAGTGTGTCCATCCCTCAGATGGTGCGCATTGCACTCTTTGTGTATGCATATACCCGTCCCCTCTCCCCCCTCCCCCCTGCCCGACATCCAATAGATGTTATTCTTATATGTTCCCTTATGTGTTGATCAGTTAATACCAATTTGATGGTGAGTACATGTGGTGCTTGTTTTTCCATTCTTGGGATACT
>NW_012133857.1:2802170-2829744 GCF_000956105.1 Propithecus coquereli | reverse complement strand
AGGAATCCATCCTTCTCAATGTTGTGGAATAATTTCTCCAGGATAGGCACCAGTTCTTCTTTGTAGGTGTGGTAAAATTCGGGTGTGAAACCATCTGGTCCAGGACTTTTCTTTTTTGGAGTGCTTTTTGTTGCTGTTTCAATTTCAGTCCTTGATATTGGTCTGTTCAGGAATTCTATTTCTTCCTGGTTGAGCCTAGGGAGGTTGTGTGTTTCTAAAAATTTTTCCATTTCCTCCCCATTTTCCAGTTTGTGTGCATAACAGTTTTTGTAATATTCATAAATTATATCTCGAATCTCCACAGCATCAGTTGTAACTTCTCCTTTTTTGTTCCTGATGGAGCTTATTAGGGATTTTTCTTTTCTGTTTTTCGTTAGTTTAGCCAAAGGTGTGTCAATTTTGTTTATTTTTTCAAAGAACCAACTTTTTGTTTTATTAATCTTCCGTATAGTTTCCCTGTTGTCAATTTCATTTAGTTCTGATTTGATCTTATTAATTTCCCTTCTTCTGCTGGGTTTGGGGTTGGTCTGTTCTTCTTTTTCCAGTTCTTTGAGTCGATTCATTAGGTTGTCTATTTGTGATCTTTTTGACTTTTGGATATAGGCATTTATGGAAATAAACTTTCCTCTCAGGACTGCTTTGGCTGTGTCCCACAGATTTTGATAACTTGTGTCACCTTTGTCATTTAGTTCAAAGAATCTTTTGATTTCCATCTTTACTTCCTCGTTTATGAAGGAATCATTCAGCAGAAGGTTGTTTAATTTCCATGTCTTTGTGTAGAGATGAGAGTTTCTGTTGGGGTCGATTTCTATTTTTATTCTGCTGTGATCTGAGAAGTTACATGGTATGATTTCTATTTTTTTAAATTTTTTGAGACATGCTTTGTGTCCTAGAATACAGTCAATCTTAGAGAATGTCCCATGAGCTGATGAGAAGAATGTATATTCAGTGATTTTGGGGTAAAATGTCCTGTAAATGTCAGTCAGGCCCATTTGTTCTAGAGTTCTGTTTAAGTCCATTATTTCTTTGTTAATTTTCTGTTTGTAGGATCTGTCCTGTGTTGTCAGTGGGGTGTTGAAGTCCCCAACTATTATGGTGTTGCTGTTTATCAATTTGTTTAGAACAAGTAGAGTTTGCTTTATGAATCCGGGTGCGCCTACATTGGGTGCATACATATTTAGAATTGTTATGTCTTCTTGTTGAACTGTACCCTTCATCATTATATAGTGACCCTCTTTGTCTTTCATTACTTTTGTTGATTTAAAAACTAAGTTATCTGAGATCAAAACTGCCACACCAGCCTTCTTTTGGCTTCCATTTGCTTGAAATATTGATTTCCACCCCTTTACCTTGAGTCTAAATGCATCCTTGCAGGTTAGATGCATTTCCTGGAGATAGCAGATGCTTGGCTTGTTTTTTGTTTATCCATTCGGCCAGCCAATGTCTCTTGAGAGGGGAGTTCAAGCCATTCACATCTATTGAGAGAACCGATAAGTGGGGTGAATTACTGTTCATTCTGTTGGGTTGCATCTTGTTGCTTTGTTTTCTCTCTTGATCCATTGTGGAATCTAGCCTTTGATCTTTAACTTTTGAGTGGTTTTACATTCGAGAGTGTTTATTGTGCTGATCCTTGTGTAATCCTGTTTTGAGTACTTCTTGGAGCGCTGGTCTTGTCTTGGTGAATTCCCTCAGTCTTTGCTTATCTGAGAATGTCTTATTTCTCCTTCATATATGAAACTTAGTTTTGCTGGGTACAAGATTCTAGGGTGGGCATTATTCTCTTTCAGAAGAGTGAGAATGGGGCCCCAGTTTCTTCTTGCTTGTAGGGTTTCAGTTGAGAAATATGGAGTTATTCTGATGGGGTTTCCATTGTATGTTACTTGTTTCTCTTGCCTTACAGCTCTTAGAAGGGCCTCTCTAGTGGATATTTTGGTCAATCTGATGACTGCATGATGTGGTGTCTTCCTATTTGTATTGAATCTCCCTGGGGTCCGTTGAGCTTCTTGTACCTGTATATCTAGATTTCTAGCAAGGCCTGGGAAATTCTCCTCTATTATTTCTTCAAATAGCTTATCCAGCCCTTGTATGTTTTCTTCTTCACCTTCCGGAACCCCTATCACCCTCAGGTTCAGTTTTTTCACATAATCCTACATTTCTTTTAGGCTTATTTCTTTTCTCTCAATTTTCTGCTCAATCTCTGTGACTGACTTATTTAATTGGAAGGAGTCGTCTTCAATCTCTGAGATTCTTTCTTCTGTTTGATCTACCCTGTTCCTGAGGCTTTCCACTGTGTTTTGTAGTTTCCTGAATAAGTCCTTCATTTCCAGGAGATCGGTTTGATTTTTTTGTAATATTTCAATTTCTTTAGTGAATTTTTCTTCCAAGTCCTGGATTTTTTTTGTGGTTTCTTTGTGTTAGTTATCCATTTTTTCTTGAATATCATTCAGTTTTCTTACAATCCATGTTTGAAATTCTTCTTCTGTCATTTTAGTGTTCTGAGTTTGGTTAATGTCAATTGCTGGGGAACTGTTGTTCCTCTTTGGGGGTGTGCTTTTCGTTTGAGTCTTCATACTTCCAGAGTTGTTTCACTGGTTTCTTCCCATCTGGATCAGTTGTTCCTTCTTGCCTTCAGATTTTCATTTGGATAATGACATGCCCTGTTTAGTCTCTGAGCCAGTAGGTGGTGTTTGTGGGTGAGATTCGACCACACTCTTTATGATGAATCAGTAGATGCAGTAAAAGGGTGTGCAGGATGACCTCCCTGTCAGTAGGTGGCACTTGCTGGGAGGAGTGAGCTGCAATGCTGTTTTTGGGTCCTGTAGCCAGCTCTTGTTCCTCTAGAGAGGCCCTCTTGTGCCTCGAGTGGTGGGTGGGGCCCTGGGACTTCCAGGTATGTCCTTATTCTCCACCTCAGTGGGGGCAGACCTGGGAGTGAATCTGGGTGGGGCTGGGTTGGGTAAGCCTGCCCTCAGGCTCCACAACTGGTGTTAGCAGGGGTCAAAGGTCTGTTCCTTGTTTCTGTGCAAAGCTGCCAGGAGTGGCTGAAATGGCTCCACTCAGCTGAAGGTCTGGGCTTGGGGGGTGGGACTGTCTGAGACCTTCACTCTTGAGCAGGTCTTGCTCCCCTCCACCCTCCCCCTCTCAGTGGCCTCTCCCAGGCCTCTGCCAGCAAGTGGGACCTCAGGCGGATGGATCTCCCCTGCCTGTGATGTGGGCTGGGAGGTTCTCTACCCAGGATCGCAGCCTGAGCTGGGTGCACAGCCCTCTTTTGGGAGGAGGGTTGCCTCTCCGGCACACTGGTCTGCCCCTGAAGGCACACACTCCTCAGTAGGCTCTTTCATAGATCTCCCTTCTGTGCCCCAGGGCAGTGCAATCATGACCTGGGTGTACGGGGTCTGATCTGAAGGCCTGTCCCCTGGGCCCTGGAGATCAATCCCTGACCCTGCCTGGGGGAGGGGTGCTGGTCACGAATCACCTACAGGGTGCCCAAGATGGATCGGTTTCACTCCACCTCGGGATTTGCCCCACTCTCCTGGAGTCCCAAGGCAAGCAGCGCCTGGGAGGGCTGGTGGGTAGGGAGCTCGCAGTCTGAGTACCCCTCAGTCTGCTGTAGGGTCCCAAGAGGAAAGGTCCCATTCCTTGGAGATGCCTCCGTGTGATGGCTAAATTGTCTCTCTGGGCACCCACAGGTAGGGAAGGGGAAGGAGAGAATGGAGCACTATGGCGTCTGCCGATAGGCTCGGGTCTGTGCCTGGGGAGGTGCCCTGAGGGAGCTGGGAGCCTGGCACTGTGTCCACAAGAGGCCACTGCTCACTGGCGGCAGCCATCTCTGGGCTGGTGTCGGCAGGTCTCTCCAACCACTCAGAAGCCCACTAACAGTCCGAGATGCAAGGGAGGGGAAAATTATCTGCTCCACCTACCCTTGTCGTTGGTCTCCAAGCCTCTCGGGGACTTTTCTCCTTCCAGTTCTCCTCCACAACGTCTTCCCGTAGAGCCTCCTGTAGTTTCAGGCACACTTTCTTCCGACCCTCACCCGAGGGTCATCTATGTTTATCTGCTAGTTTATTTTTTTCTCTTTCTTCTAAAATTTGTCTTTTTTGCAGAGACACTCTGACTGGCGGCTTTTCTTGTCCGCCATCTTGGCTCCTCAATAGGATATAATATTCTTGGATTAAATTTTTTTTTTAGGAATTTGAATATGTCGTGCCATTCTCTCCTGTCTTGTAAGGTTTCCACTGAGAAGTCTGCTGCCAGATGTATTGGAGCTCCTTTATATGTTATTTGTTTCTTTTCCCTTGTGGCTCTTAAGATCCTTTCTTCATCTGTGATCTTTGGAAGTTTGATTATTAAATGCCTTGAGGTAGTCTTATTTGGGCTAAATCTGCTATGACCTTCTTGTACCTGAATATTGATATCTTTCTCTGGCTTTGGAAAGTTGCCTGTTACTATTTCTGTGAATAAACTTTCTACCTCAGTTTCTCTCTATACCTCCTCTTTAAGGCCAATAACTCTTAGATTTCCCCTTTTGAGGTTATTTTCTATATCTAGTAGTCAGGCTTCCTTCTTTTTTATTCTTTTTTCTTTTATGTCTATGTATTTTCATATAGCGTATCTTCAAGCTCACTAATTTTTTCTTGGGCTTGATCAATTCTGCTATTAATAGACTCTGATGCATTTTTCAGTTTGTCAATTGAATTTTTCAGCTCCAGAATTGTGCTTAATTTTCTAAATTATTTCAATCTGTTCATTAAGTTTCTCTGATAGGCTTCTGAATTCCTTCTGTGCTGTTTTGAAGTTCACTGAGTTTTCTCAAAATAGCTATTTTAAATTTTCTGTCCGAAAGGTCACATATCTTCATCACTCTGGGGTTAGTCACTGATGCCTTATTTAGTTCATTTGATGAGGCCATATTTTCTTGGATGTTCTTGATGCTTGTGTATGTTTGTCAATGTTTGGGCATTGGAGAGTTAGGTATTTATTCTAATCTTTGCAATCCGAGCTTGTTTGTACCTGTCCTTCTTAAGAAGACCTTCCAGGTATCCAAAGGGAATTGAGTGTTGTGGTCTAAGTCTTTGACCACTGCAGCCATATTAGCACTAGGAGACACCCTAAGCCCAGCAACACCTGGGTTCTTGCAAACTCCTGGTGGTACCACCTTGGTGGGCTGGGGTAAGATATGGGAAAATTCCCTGGATTACCAGGCAAAATCTCTCACACTCTTCCCTCACTTTCCCCCAAACAGAAAGAGTTTCATTCTCCATGCTGGAGAATGAACTGCCTGGAGTTGGAGAGGGGTGACAAAAATGCTCACATAGCCACCACAGCTGGGACTGTGCTGGATCATACCTAAAGCCTGTACAGTACTGGGTCTTACCCAAGGCCTGTGGTAACTGCTGCCTGGCTACTACTAATGTTTTTTCAAGGCCCAGGGGCTCTTTAGTCAGCAGGTGGTGAATCCTGCCAGGACTGGGTCATATTTCAAACTTTAAATTATAACTCTTTTAAAGTCTAAACATTCTTTGAGTGGCCTGATCTGACCTAGGTCTTTGGTCCCTTTAGTGGAGTAGAGGGAAAAGATGATTGTTATGATTTTGTTTTTACCCGGTTCATTTCAATAATTTTCCATGGCCCCTGTGTTGGCCCTCTAGTATGTTAAGGTATCTTTTTAGCCATCCAGTGGTAAGCCAGAAGCAAGCAGACATCCTGAAAGGTCAGCAATCTTGGATAATCAAGAAAATGTTGACCATATCCAGAGATGCATGGTACTATCATGGTCCCCAGGGCTATTGATGACATCATTTGTTATAAAATAATGTGGCTATCATTAGTAAGTGTTATTCTTCCTGGAAAGGTGAGTCAGTGCCTGATCTCTGTAGGAGGTTCACTTTCCTGGGTGGGATAGTGGGGAGCAGTCAGGCTGGGGTAGCAGACTTGCGCCTGCTTCAATATGTTTCTCAATGATGAATCTAGTCTCAGTAAATTGGGAAAACTAAGGGGAGTGGACTTTTCTAAAATTGTTCACTTTAATTTATGGTTCCTGTAGAAGGCATTTTTCTCAAGAGAAAATTAGCCCCAAATATCAGAAACAATAAATAATTACCCACTGGATGTCCTACCCTAATTAGCTAATGAGTTAATGAGCTAAGAATCTTACCAGAATGTCTAGTCTTTTCTGCTTAAAATTTTTGTTTATTTTTCAATTTAAAAAGCAATATATGCTTTTTTCATTTTAAAAATATGGAAAAATATAAATAAGGCAAATACAAAGAAGTTCATTTTCCATGATTCTATGGCAAAAGTGATCATTTTTATCTTTGCAAAATATTTCCAGGCAATATGTATGTATGTGTGTATGCATGTATTTTTGTTTTTTTGTTGTTTCTCTTTTATTTTGTGTTTTTTTGTATTTTTTATGTTTGTGCTTTCTTTTTGCATGTATTTTTTAATTAATTTTTTTTTACATTGATGAGAATCCACTGTACATATTGAACCAGGAGTTGGTTCACAAAGCTACTTCTATGCATCACATCAAGTGTAGGATGGTGTGGAACTAGAGACAAGTACCTATCATCCTCATTTCTACATCCTTCCCACAAGGATCAGGAATACAAGAGTATAAGACCAGGGTGGTTCTCCTTACAGGCTGTCTGCATTTAAGTTCCTTTCCCCATACTGCCTTTGCAAATAAATGCCTTGTGGGTGTGAATGGGTCAGACCAGATTCCATGCTGCATGGTAAACCTAACATGCAGCCAGTTCCTTCTAACAGGTTGGGGTCTTCTGGGCTCCAGGCTAGTGAATTCAGCTATCCTCTGCTGAAGTATCCCAGAAATGGACTGGCCATATTGTTTCAGTTGGAGGCAGAATGCTGAAGGCTGTGTCTGCAGGGGCATGGTTCATGCCTGAATGGGGTCAGCAGAGTCCATCTTTTTGTATCTCCTGGTGGAATGGACGTATTGCATAAATTCCAGAGAATACCCAAAGTACCCAGAGGCATCTCCCTGGACATGGATCTCAATTGCAAAGGTGTCTGTCCATTACTTCATCTGCTTGTCCAACTGTAGGAAATGAGAAATCCCCCATCTCAGATTTTGTACTGACTAGGAACCTTGAGTGTTGAGGTGAAGCTGAATTTTGCATTTGGAAGCTGACTGATTAAGTGACATTTGTCTTAATTCTCTCCAGAAACAGGAGGAGCCACAGGGACATTGTTGTTTTCCAAGTACACAGGCAACAGCTGCACCCTAGCTCCTAAAAATTCACAGGAAACACAGTGAACTGTCCACATAGCTTGTGCATCCATTCCATGTGTCCCATTCCCTAGACATGCAATACCAAAATAGTAGCCACTTCATCTATTGCTCCCATGGTGGTAGTGGTGGTGGGAGGCCTTGGGACCTTGAGTTTTAAGGAACACATCCAAACTTCCCCCCTCTGAATGGGCCAGAATTAAGCCACTCTGTGGAGTTAACAGGTTGGGACTGGACTAGGAAATGGACTCTCTGGGCTTAAGGATTGCTCAAATCGGGGGAATACATCGAGCTCCCAAGAAGCCATAAATAGAAATTAGATTGCATTCGTAAAACCAAGTGTCCCAAGGCATCTAGGGATGCTGGAAAGCTAGGTACCCAAAATGTTAAGGAGACAAGAGGAGGAGGAGTGAGCCAAAAGGGGCAGAAATTAGTCTACAATTACCTAGGACAGGCACCACTGTATGCTTTTAGGGGGTGACATTGAGCAGGGGTGGATAGCAGTGTTTAAAGGTGGAATATGGAGATAAGCTTGGATTTTCTTTGCCACCCTTAATTTCTTTTTATTTGTCTATCCTGGATTTATCTTTGTCTATTCTTTTATTTTTAACTCGTGTCATTTTATTTTAGGCATGTTTTTTGTAAATACTAAATCACTGAATACTTTATAAAAACAGATAACCCATCACTTTTAAGAAAAGGATTTAATCATTTATAGAGTTTTTTTTCTCCAGAACTATAGTGGATAATCTTGTAGTTAACATTTTTAAAGGATTTAACCCTTTTAATATTTCCTTATTGTTTTCATATTCTTACTTTTAAATTTCTATTTGTATATGTATATGTGTTTATGTGTATGTATGTGATAGAGAATATGCTACTTGCTGTGAAGAAATGATTTGCTCTGTTTTCTGCAAAGATATGGGAGATAGATTTAGTTTTTAATTTGGATACTATTTATTCAACATTTTTACAAATTTCTTAAGCCTATATTTATTTATCCAAAACAAAGACAAAACCTTTTTTGCCCATGCAAAACACAACATTTAGCACTTTTTGTAATTCTTGCCCCTCTTTTTCATTCTTTGATATTTTCTTCTGGAATTAAGAGCCCTGCATTCTGAGTGAGTTTTTAGGATTATTTTCTGATTCACTAATCCTTCTTTCGACCATAAGCAATCTAGGGCTTATCCCATATGTTGCGTTGCTCAAAGACATTTTTCTGTCCCTGGCAGTGTTTTCCAATTCTTTGATATGAGCTCCTTTTTTGTTTATTATTATTTTTCTGATCAAAGTGCTGAGATTGACTGGTTAGGGTGAACTTCTCCTGGATCCTGGTTTACAAAGGATATTTATCCCTAGTTTTCAGAGCTGTTGTGCACCCTCCCTTTTCCCCCATTTTGGAGTTTTAATTGGTATTTAAAGAGAATTCAAAGGAAGAACTGCCTGACACTTTCTATCACCCTGCTATCTACCAAGAAGCCAATTTTGCCTTATTTTCAACAGGACGGGAAATAAAATTCATTTTCCATCCTGATGTCTGTGAGCTTGGGAACACTGGGCTGGGCACCATGGAGGGGTTGGAAAGAGAGCAAAGGCAGGGTGAGGTTCATGCTGCAGCAGGAAATGTTTCTGTTGCCTGGACTTCAGGGTGTAGTGTATCAACCATGAGAATGCTTTTCATTTCTTTGTAACCTCTGTAATTCCCTTAGACCATTCTTAAAACTGTGTCTCCAGGAGAGGTAGCTTCCTGTTTCTCATTCTTCTCTGTCCTGCTGTAGGTTTTCACTGGCATTTTCATAGCAGAAATGTGCCTAAAAATCATTGCACTCGATCCCTACCACTACTTTCGCCGAGGCTGGAACATTTTTGACAGCATTGTTGCTGTTCTGAGTTTTGCAGATGTGATGAACGGTCTCTCTGGAAAACAAAAATGGCCATTCTTGCGTTCCTTCAGAGTGGTAAGACACCTTCTTATTTTATTGCATCACTTAGCTTCCTAAATTTGAAGAGTCTTGAGTGAGTTCAATGGCTATCTTGGACTAAACTTTTGTTTCTCTTACTTAACCCCAGAACCAAAACTGCATCTCTCCTCCTCTCGCCCAGGGTTTTAATAGCCTCAGGAGTCCCAAGTGTTTCTTCTCTCAGCTGAACATTTAACACCCACCCACCCAGCCACCCACAAATGACCTTTTAGGCAACCAGATGCCAAATTGTGTCTCCCAGTATCAGGACTCTGTGCCTTGCTTTGCACAAGACCCCTCCAATGCTCTCCTGCCCCATGGAGTTCTGAGGCAGGCACCCTCACACTGGACTCACTGAGGGGGCGAAGAATACAGAGCCCAGGAGAGGATGGGTGCTGCCATCCCCCACAACAAGGTCCCTTATCGCTGCTGCCAGGGTCACATTCCTGGTCTACAGTTTTGCCCTCTATCTGCTAATTTGGAGGCATTCTGGCAACCTTTGCAGAGTGCCTAATAAGAGCTGACATGAGGCAAGACAGAAAGATGAAGAAATCACCATCTTCAAGGAGTTTGCAGTACAAGGTGGTATAAGACTGGGCCAGAAGTGACCATAGTGCACAGTAGAGTGTGACAGAGCCCAGAAGAGGTCTAGATAGAAAACTACAGAAAAATCACATCTAAAAGGGGAATTGGGAAACCTCGAAGATGGGCTTTTGTCTTCTTTCAAAGATATTTACTTTTTGGGGGGCGGTATGGGTAGGATTTCTAAGCCTGCAGAGACACTTGGTTCAGTAACACTGCTCAAACTCAGGCATTATTAGGCTTCTCCACTAACGCTTTATTGGCACTCATGTGACCAAAATTACATTGCTTTACCATTGCTTATGCTCATCGCAGCCACACTCTGAGGCAAGGAACTTTGTGGCATTGTCTGGATGTGAAAATAGAACCACGATTTCTTCCCAGGATTTCTCTAGTTCCTTTTTGAGTAGACAATGATGGTTTTTCTCTTTGGGCATAAGTCTTATTGGTCTGCAATATTTCCATCCCCAAATAGTTGATTCTTAAAAGGATTACACTTTGCAGTAAAATCATCAGTTTCCATTGAAAGTCACTGTAAGAAACAACCTTAAAGCTAGTTGCTGTGTTTTCTCTAATGTTGTTATTTCCCACAGTCTGTGGGGTTCCGTGAATAAAATTTCTCTTAGCTGTCTTGAATAGCTGTTTACCTTTTCTCTTCTGGGTACAAAATGTCACATTTCTCTCATCATTGTTAATAGGTTTAGATTCAAACTTGTGGCCTGAATTATATAATGCAGGAGTGAGCAAATTTCTTCTGTAAAGGGCCAGATAGTGAATATTTTCAGCTTTATGGGCCTATGGTCTCTGTTACAACCATTACACTTTGCCATTGTAGCACAAAAGTAGTCACAGACATTGGAAAACCAATGAGCACGGCTATGTTCTATTAAAACTTTATTTATGCACACTGAAATTTGAACTTTATATGATTTTCTCGTGTCATGAACTACCCTTCTTTTGATTATTTTTCAACCACTTAAAAATGTAAAAAACATTCTTATCTTGACCAGGCTGTATGAAAACAGGCAATGGGCTAGATTTGGCTCTCAGGCCGGAGTTTGCTAACCTCTGGTATATTATATACAATTCCAAAACATTCATTTCATATAATAATCATGTATGCTCAATCACTATGCTGGTTCCAAAGTCTTTATCATTAAAAAATATTAGAATAAAATATTTCCACTTTTAAATCAAAAAGTAGATACAGATGAGTATTAGATTGGCACAGGGAGTTGGGGACTGTGTTTAGGATGGATTTGGCCTTGAAGGAGTTTTGGGGGTCATAAGTGCTATTTGAGAATATGCCATTTGCTATATAGATGAGCAGATGGAGTTTGTCCTTAACTGGCTTTTCTTCTATTTTTGTTTGTTGTCTGTTTTTACAGCTGAGGGTCTTCAAGTTAGCCAAATCCTGGCCAACTTTAAACACACTAATAAAGATAATTGGCCACTCCGTTGGAGCGCTTGGAAACCTGACTGTGGTCCTAGCCATTGTGGTCTTTATTTTCTCAGTAGTTGGCATGCAGCTTTTTGGCTCTAAATTCAAGTCCCTAAAGAGTACTAAATTCTGCGACACTCGGGTCTCCTGTTTACGGCGCTGGCACATGGAGGATTTTTACCACTCCTTCCTGGTGGTATTCCGCATCCTCTGTGGGGAATGGATCGAAAACATGTGGGAATGTATGCAAGAAGCTGAAATACCATTGTGCGTTATTGTCTTTGTGTTGATCATGGTGATAGGAAAACTTGTGGTAAGTTTCTTAGATTTTTTTTCCAAAAAAAATAAATACGTGCCTTTCAAATTCATTAGCTTCTTTTGTAACACATCACTAGTGAAAATTATTATTGCAAATATAATGCCAAATAAATAATTTAAATATCCATTTGAATTTAGTTTGAAGAAATTATGATAATCATGAAACAAAACCTTCTTGACACATTCGACCATTTTTCCCATATACACTTTTTAAAAACGACATCTTTCCCGAGTTTCTCTACTGGACATCTCTCTACATGTAGAGAGAAGAACCAGCCTAAAACAAAGCCAACACTGAGGAAACTAGAGTAGGAAGATGAAACAAACCTATCTTTGTGTCATAATTGGTCCCGTTCTATTTCCAAACTTCTCATTATGCTACATTTTCTTATTGTGTAAGCTAGCTTGAGTCTGTTGCTTGCAGCTGAAAGCACAGGTATTTATGGAGAGGCTAATTAAGTGAACGCCAGTGAAGACATGAAGAGACAGAAGACACACAAGGATGCTTGAGCACAAGATCTTCGGAATGAAGTTGGGGCTATTGTGAAAATATAATTAACTATCTACACACGATAGCTTTATCCTAAGTACCTAATAAATGGTGTACATAGACAGCAAATGATATGAAAGTTCAGAAGAGCAGGTCATCACCACTGGGACTGAGTAGAGAGCATCGAGAAAGGATTTGTGGAAGAAGATATGGTACTTAAGAAAGCTACTGAAGAGGCAAGGAGGGCTTAGGCAAATAGAGGAGGGCTTGCACGAAGATCTGGAGATGGGAATTCTCATGGTGAAGCTGAGGACTGTTGACTAGACCTATTCACACCCACAAGGCACTTCTCCCCAAAGGCTGTTTATTTTTGAGCTGATAAGAGCCACAAACAAAGAAATTTGAAAAGATAAAGATGGTGGATTGGAGGGTAAGTGTAAGTAAAAAACCCCAGAAGGAAGCTGTTGGGATGATCTGAATTTAAAGCGCCATATGCTTCAACAGAAGAGTTGCAGATTTGGTCCAAACCCCTCTGGCTCAGCCCCAATACCTTGTTAAGTTTACAGCAACAGAACCTAAAGACACTGCACAGAGTACACCATCTCTCAAATTGTGCAAACAGGAGAGGATTGTACAATAGCCTTGGGTATCAGATCCACATACCTGTGGGCAATTCTGGTAAAAATACAAGCTCATGATCCAGCTGATTCCCAAGGAATACACACTCTTAATTTTGCCCCATGATTATCCTGCTCTGCTTTACCCTGGCCAGGGTCTATACATACATGTTTTTTATATGTATGTAAACTGGATTTGGCTATTCTCACCCTTTAACTTCAAATATTTTTTTGTTCTGTCTTACTGTCTCTATTCCTTCCTCGATCTTCTCTTCTTTCATTTATTTTAAAAATTAACTTTCTTGGGAGACAGTAGAACATAGAACTCTCATTTGATTCTGCTTTTAGTCTTGGGGAAAAGTTGTTCTAGAAACACATTGTGTCCTTTCCTTTGCTAAATTTTCCATTTTCCTTTGTTACCCAATCCATTCCCAGGTGCTCAACCTCTTCATTGCCTTATTGCTCAATTCCTTTAGCAACGAGGAGAGAGATGGAAACTTAGAAGGAGAAGCCAGGAAAACTAAAGTCCAGTTAGCCCTGCTTCGGTTCCACCGGGCTTTTTGTTTTGTAATGCACACTCTTGAGCATTTCTGTCTAAAGTGGTGCAGGAGGCAAAGCTTACCAAAGCAAGAAGTGACAGGAGGTCCTGCTGCAGAGAGCAAAGACATTATTCCCCTGGTCACAGAGATGAAAAGGGGACCAGAGACCCAGGAGGCATTTGGTGTACTAAACTTTACACCAAAGACCTTGGGCATTGGGCATGATCGGACTTGGCTGGCCCCACTTGCAGAGGAAGAAGATGATGTCGAATCTCCTGATGAAGAAAATGCACAGCCCATCACACAACCTGAGGCTGAAAGACAGGTATGAAGGTTCACACATAGACTTAGAGATCATGGAAAGCTAGAGTTACTACAGGGCACAGGTTGCCTGCCCTGTTCTGAGCACTATGCTGGGATAATACAGGTATAAGATGTGGCGGCTGCTCTTTGGTACATATCCCAGGGTAGGTTATAATCATGGTCCTGCACATGTGGGATGGATGAGAGATGTCAGAAGAGTTCAGAGGGGAGCAAGATCAGAATGGGCTGAGGGGACAGGAGAAGAAAGTACCTTTGGTTGAACCGTAAAAGAATTTAGAGTTTGGATTGGCTGAAAAGTGACAAAGGGGGTATGGAAGGTGAAGTGAATAGCATGGTAAAAGAGACGGTGGTAGGAACAAACTCAGTCTCCGCGGGGACCAGTCTCGCGGGTGAAGGGTGGTGAGAGTTGAGGGCTGTCGGGGACTGTGAGGGCAATGGATGCTGCCTTAGTCTGTTCGAGCTGCTATAATAAACTACCATAGATCAGGTAGCTTCTAAACAACAGAAATTCATCTTTCACACTTCTGGGGGCTAGGAAGTTCAAGATCAAGGCCCCTGCAGATTTGATGTTTGGTGCGGGCCCACTTCCGGTTCACAGATGGCATCTTCTCACGGTGTCTTCACATAGTGGAAGGGCAAACAAGCTCCCTTGGATCTCTTTTCTAAGGACACTAATCTCACTCATGAGGACTCTCCTTTATGACCTAATCACCTCCCAAGATCCCCACCACTTAATACTATCACCTTGGGGGTTAGGATTTCAACATATGAATTTTGGGAGGACACAAACATTCAGACCATAACAGATGCATTAAATAAATAACCTTCATTCTGGATGCAACAGGGGCTGTTTGTGTATTTCTGAATTTTCCGCATAGGTGAAACATACTGCATTCCCACTGGCAACGAATGGAAGTTCCGGTTGCTCCACATCCTTGCCGATGTTTGGTGCTGTCAACTTCTTTAATTTTAATCATTCTGGTGGGTTTGTCTATTGCCCATTTTTATTGATGGATTTGTCTTCTTATTATTGAGTTGTAAGAGATTATTACATATTCTGAATAAAAATACCCTGTCTGATATGTATACTGCACAGATTTTCTTCTAGTCTTGGAGACGAAATTTCACTCTGTCGCCTGGGCTAGAGTGCAGTTATCACAGCTCACTTCAACCAACCTCAAACTCCTGGGCTCAAGCGATTCTCCTGCCTCAGCATGTGTCACCGTGCCTGCCTGATTTTTCTATTTTTTGTAGAGATAGGGGTCTCACTCTTGCTCAGTCTGGTCTCAAACTCCTGGCCTCAAGCAATCCTCCCACCATGGCCTCCTAAAGTGCTAGGATTATAGTCATGAGCCACTGCACCTGGCCTGTTTTCTTTTTCTTTTTCTTTTTTTTTGAGACAGAGTCTCACTCTGTTCCCCTGGCTAGAGTGAGTGCCATGGCATCAGCCTAGCTCACAGCAACCTCAAACTCCTGGGCTCAAGCGATCCTCCTGCCTCAGCCTCCCGAGTAGCTGGAATTACAGGCATGTGCCACCATGCCTGGCTAATTTTTTCTATGTATTTTTAGTTGTCTGATTAATTTCTTTCTATTTTTAGTAGAGACGGGGTCTCACTCTTGCTCAGGCTGATTTTGAACTCCTGAGCTCAAACAATCCGCCCGCCTCGGCCTCCCAGAGTGCTAGGATTACAGGCGTGAGCCACCGCGCCTGGCCACGGCCTATTTTCTTAATGGTATCTTTTAATGAGCATAAATTTTTCACTTTGATGATGTATATACAATTTATCAAAATTCCTCTTATGGTTCATATGTTTTGTTTCCATTCTAAGAGATCTTTGTTTACCCTAAAGTTGTGAAAGTTTTCTCTCTCTTTTTTTTTTTTTTTTTTTAGAATTTTATAGGTTTAACTCTCAGGTTCAAGTCTATGAGCCATTTCAATTTAATTTTTTATTTCAGTGGATTTAGTGGGTATAAGTAGATTATTGTTACATGGATGAATTGCATAGTGGAGAAGCTTTTAATTTACCCATGACCTGAATAGTGTACATCATACCCAATAGGTAATTTTCCATCCAGCACCCCTCTTCCACCTCCCCTTTCTGAGTCTCCAGTGTCTATTAAGACACTCCGTATGACCATGTATAACCATTGCTTAGCTCCCGCCTATAAGTGAGAACATGAGGTATTTGTTTTTTCCTTCCTTGGTTATTTCACTTAGAAAAATAGCCTCCAGTTCCATACAAGTTGCTGCAAAAGACATTATTTCATTATTTTTCATGGCTGAGTAGTATTCCATGGTATTTACCACATTTTCTTTAAGCATTCATCAATTGATGGTCACTGAGGTTGATTGTGTATCTTTGCAATTGTGAATTGTGCTGTGGTAAATGTACAAGTGTAGGTGTCTTTTTAAATAAAATGACTTATTTTCCTTTGGATAGATCCCTAGTAGTGGGATTGCTAGGTCAAATGGAAGATCTTTTAGTTCTCTGAAAAATCTCCATACTGTTTTCCACAGAGGTTGTACTAACTTTACATGCCCAACAACGGTGTGTAAGCATTCCCTTTTCACTGCATCTGTGCCAACATCTGTTGTTTTTTGACTTTTTAATAATGACCATTCTGACTGGGGTAAGGTAGTATCTCATTGTGGTTTTAATTTACATTTCCCTAATTATTAGTGATGTCAAACATTTTTTCATATGTTTGTTGGTCATTTGTATAACTTCTTTTGAAAAATTTCCATGCATGTCTTTTGCCCACTTTTTAATGAGGTTATTTTTTTTCTTGCTGCTCAATTTAATTTTCGTATAGGTGTGAGATGAGGTATTTTTTTTCCTGTATATATATCCACTGATTCCAATTATATATTGAAAGGACTATTCTTTCCCCACTGAATTAACTTAATATCTTTGTCAAAAATCAATTGCATATATATATATATAGTTCTATGTTTGCATTATTCTGTTTCATTGATTTATATATCTCACTTCATACCAATACTGCACTGCCTTGATTGCTGTAGATTTATAGTAAGTTTTGAAAGAAAGTGGTGTAACTTTGTTCTTTATTAAATTTCTTTTGGCTATTGTTAAGTCCTTTTCATTTTTTATTGCATTTTAGAATCAGCTTATCAAATTTTCACCAAAAAGACTGCTGGGATTTTGTTTAGGATTGCATTGAATATAAGGATCATTTTGTAGATACTTGGCATCTTAACAATATTAAGTCTTCTAATTCATGAACATGTTTATCTCTTCATTTATTTAGATCTTCTTTAATTTCTCTCAGCAGTGTTTTATGGTTTTCAGTGTATAGGTTTTGACATATTTAGTTCAATTTATCCCCAAGTAATTAGTGTTCTTCATATTATTATAAATGTAATTTTGTAAAATTTTAATTTCAAAATGTTCTTTATTAGTATATATAGAAATGTAATTGACTTTCGTATATTGGCTTTGTATCCTGCAATCTTGGTAAACTAAGTTCTAAACACTTTTTTGTAGATTGCTTAGAAATTTTCTACATATACAATTACTTTACCTTTAAATACAGACAATTTTACTTCTTTTTTTTGATCTGTATTTTTTTTTCTTGCTTTATTACGCTGGCTAGGACCTACAGTATACAGGAGAGGTGAGACAAGATTTCTTGCCTTACTCCTAATCTTAGATAGAAAGCATAATCTTTTACCATTAAGTAAGATCTTAGTTGAGGAAATTCCTTTTATTCCTACTTTGTTAAGAGTTTTCTTTTCAATAATGAAAATATATTGAATTTCTGAAATGCATTTTCTATATCTATTGAGGTGATCATAGGGTTTTTTTCTTATTTATTTTGAATGTTAAATCACCCATGCATTCCTTGGATTATCCTTACTTGGTTATAGTATACTATCCTTTTATATATATCTGGATTCAATTTGCTAATGTTTTATTAAAGATTTTACATGCATAGTTTTTTTCCCCACTGTAATGTGTTTGGTTTTGGTATCAGGTTAATATAGGCCTCATTAAATGAGTTGAGATGTCTTCTTCCTCTTCTGTTTCTGAGACAGTATGTATATAATTGGTATTATCTCTTTTTTTAATGTTTGATAGTATTTATCAAACATTCATCCACCTGGGCCTGAAGTTGTCTTTTTGGAACGTTTTTATTACAAATTCAATTTCTTTAATAGATATAGGACTATTGAAGCTTTCTATTTCTTTTTGTTCCAGTTTGGTTAATATGTGTGTTTTAAAAATTAGATTATGGAGTTTATTGGCATAAAGTTGTTTGTAATATTTTCTTATTCTTTTAGTGTCTGTAGAATTCTTGTAGTGTCTATAGTGATGTTTTGTCATGTATTCCTGATATTGGTAATTTATATCTTCTCTCCTATTAAGTAAAATTTGAAGTTTATCAGTTTTGTCAATATTTTCAAAGAATCAGCTTTTGGGTTCATTTTTCTTCATTGTTTTTGCATTTTCCATTTCACTGAGGCAGGTCCAAGACCTCAGGTGACATTAGATGCTGTTAGGGACCTCTCTGAATCCACACCCTGGCAGCCAGGCCTAAACAGGCTCTCCAGTGGCCAGAGCCCTTGCTCAGAATCCCTCTTTGGCTTGGCTGGTGGCAGTGGTGGGGCCAGGGGAAGCCAGAGTTCAGATGGGGCAGGATGAGTTAGACCCGAGGGAGCATCAGGAAAGACTGAGGTGAGAAGACACTGGATGCAGGGGGCAGGAGGAGGCGCAGGAGGTTGAAAAGGAGGGAGAAGCAGAAACCTATAGACCCACCAAAAGGGTCTCCGTTGGGGGAGGTGGAGGAGGGGAGCGAAGGCAAGGCCAGGCTTCCCAGCCTGTCAAGAAGAGAGGACAAGGAGCGGCCGCTGCCCTCCATGCCATGTCTGAGAAGTCTCTAGGCCCCTAGAAAGCCTGTTTCCCCCATCAGGTAGCTCCCGTGAGGGTGGAAGACGTCCCGTGGACCCCTCTGGGTGTGTGCGGCCATTCTGGAGATAGAGGTGGTTCTGGGAAGGCCGAGCTCGGCCTCAATGCGCCCCCTCCATCCCTGATGTGTTGCAGAGACCCCCAGAGCCCACGCCTGCTCATCCTCGCGACCGAGAGGGGGGCAGCGCCAGTCAGCCACGTCTTTGGGCCACACTCTCTGCGTCCCTCGGGTTTTGAGCACCCCCCACCTTCCGAGAGTGTGGCCAGGGGTGGGGGTGAAGTGTACACTCAGGAGGCACAGAGCACTGCAGCCTGCCCGCTCCTCCACCAGGGGCGGCGAGCCCGGCGGGAGAGAACCGATGTGTTGAAGTGGCCGAGGCGTGCACGGCGGACGCGCGGTGCCAGCGGCTGCGCACCGAGTATGGGGCGCAGTGCCTGCAGGGCCGCGCCGGGGGCTGCCCTTGCGCCCGCTGCCGCCGCGCCCTGCGCCGCTACTTCTCCCGCGCGCCGGCCGCGCTCACTCACGCGCTGCTCTTCTGCCCGCGCGCGGGCCCCGCGTGCGCCCAGCGCCGGCGCCAGACCTTCGTGCCCGCCTGCGGCTTCCGGGGGCCGGGCCCAGCGCAGCCCTCCCGCCTCCTTAGACGCCTGTGAGCGCAGCCGGGTCGCTGTATATTTTTATTATACATATTATATCTATATATGTTAAAAGCCCAAAAATACATTTGTATCATTATTGCTTTATATAATTAGATGTCTACTAAAGAAGCTAAGAAAAGAAAGGAAAGCAAGTATACATTTAAAAGTTTATTTTACTAATCTTCTTAGTTAGCAGTTTTGGCTCTCCTCATTTGTTCCTGTGAACGTGAGTTACCTTCAGGTGTCATTTCCTTATTCCAACACTACATTGCTCCCACCCACCTCCTTTGTGTTGTTATTATCAAATATATTTTATTTCTATATGTTATATGTCCAAGAATACAATTTTAAACATATTTTACACAATTGTTTTTGAAATCAGCTAAGAGAAAAAAGGAAAAGAAATATACAATTTTGCCATCTTTTACAATTACATAATTACCTTTACCTGTGCTCTTTGCGTGTGTGCGTGTGCGTGTGCGTGTGTGTGTGTGTGTGTGTGTGTGTGTGTATTACCATCTAAGGTCAATTGCTTTCAGCTTGAAGTATCTCCTTTAGTATTTCTTATAAGGTGGGTGAGCTAGCAAAGAATTTACTGTATTTGTTTATTTCACCTTCATTTTGAAAGATGTTTTGGTGAATATAAAAATCTTGGTTCACAGTTATTTTTTCTTTTAGCACTTTGAATATATCATCCCACTGTGTTTTGGCCTCTATTATTTCTAATGAGAAGTCAGTGTTAATTTATTGGTGTCTTCTTGTATATGTTGGGCCAATTTTCTCTTACTACTTTCAAGATTTTTTTCTTTGTCTTTGCCTTTTCACACTTTCACTATGATGTGTCTAGGTGTGTATCTCTCTGAGTTTTTCCTGTTTGGAGTTCATTGAGCTTCTTAGATATGTAATGCTATGATTTAAAGGTATTCCCCAAAGTTCATGTGTTAGAAACTTAATCCCCAGTGCAGTAATGTTGAGAGGTGGGACCTTTAAGAGATGATTAGGTCATAAGGGCTCTCCTCTTCTGAATGGATATGAAATATGCCATTACTGCAGGAGTGGGTTCCTGATAAAAGGATGAATTTGGTCCCCTTCCTTTCCTTTCCTCCCTTACCATGTGATGCCTTCTGCTGTGTTATAATACAGCAATAAGGCCTTCACAATATGTTAGCCCCTCAATCTTGGACTTCTCAGCTTTCAGAACTGTAAGAAATAAATCTCTGTTCTTTATAAATTTATAGCAGCACGAAAATTGACTAAGACATGTGGATTAATGTTTTTAATCAAATTTGGGGAGTTTTTAGCCATTATTTATTTAAATATTTTTTCTGCTTGTTTTCTCTCTCCTCCATTTCTCTTTGGTGTGGTTAATGGAGCCCCACATTCCTCTGAGGCTCTTTTCATTTTTCTTTCTTCTTTTTTCTCTGTACTCTTTGATTGCATAATCTCCACCGATTCATTTTTAAGTTCACTGGTTCTTTCCTCTACCAGTTCAAATGTACTATTGGTTTCTCTAGTAAATTTTTCATTTCAGTTATAATGATTTGCAACTCCAGAGTTTCTATTTGGATCTTTTTTTCTATAACTTTTTTTCTATAACTTTTTTCATATTCTGTATTTGATTAAACATTGTCATCATAGCATCCTTTACTTCTATAAGCATGGTGTCTTTTAATTCTTTAAACATATTTATAATGGATGCTTTACATTCTTTGTCTGTTAACTCTGATATCTTGACCCTTTCACATGCAGTTTCTTTTTACCTGATTTTTCCCTATGTATAGATCACATTTTCCTATTTTTTGCATGTTTCATAATTTTTGTTAATAGTTAGACATTTTAAGTAATATATTGTAGAAACTCTAGAACTGAGTCATCTTTATCCTTTGTGGGGCTTGTTTATTAAATGATGACTTGGCTAGACTATTTTAATGACGTCTACTCTCTCTCCAACCCACCCCTTCCACGCACATACAATGTGAAATCTTTGGTGTCACTACACAGAGTACAACCTTGGATGTGCACACAGTCAGTCTAGGATAATTGTTGTTTTAGCAGAGCTCTATTTGACTGTCTCTTTCTATGATCTCTCTTAAGCCATCTGCTTCATTTGGTATTACACTCAGATTTTAAGCTCAACTAATTACTGGATAATTGCTCTATTTTCTTTGACAACCCATGAGGCATAAATTGCGCAACGGTCTGATTCAATTAAATTCAGGAAGGGGTAGCTTTTAATGCCAGACCTTGAGATTTGTTTTGACCCCAGGGGGGATTCTTTTTAGCTGTCTCTTTCTATGATTCTCTACAATGAACTTGCTGGCCTATGCCTTTAATGAGGAAGAGCTACTAGCCTCTTCTTATTTGCTTACTATTACAATGTCCAGCATTTTCAAGAACACCCTTAGGCTTGAACTTCCCCCACACTTTGCTTCAAATAAAGTCAGTTCTTTCCAGCACAGCTTCAGAGCTTTTTTTTCTTAGAAATTGCTTCCCAGCCTGGGCAAAATATCTTAGTCACTATTCCAGGTACTCAGCAGGGGCAGTAGCCTCTCATCTTCTCAGCTTCCCTCTCCTTGTAGCCTCCTGTAGTCCTGCAAGTAAGCTTGAGTGAGGATGCTCAGGGCTCCACTATTCTCAGACTGCCACTTGTGGGGGAGAGTCTCTGTCCTATGAGTTCGGGGCTGGATGGGGAAAAGGAGTAAACTTCTGGCCACACTTACCAAGACTTTAGACTCTTCAACTCAGAGTTGGAGGAGATGAGAAACACTGGTGGCCTGCAGGCCCTGATAAGATACTGTATCCCTTGGTCGGGAGCTGAGCCCCTTCTTTTTGGCCTCCTCTGCCTAGAGTGGAACTTCTAAAAAACTGGGTTGGGGGTGGGGAGGGAGAGAGTAGGTCATGGCTTAGATGCTGTAGACTTCTGCTGTTCTCACTGAATTTCAGTATATTTTCTTAAACAAATGTTTCATCATTTGATGTATGCCCTCAGGACAATTTCTAGAGACTTTAAATGATTTTTTAATAGTTTTCACCACTTATTCTTATTTCCCTGGGGAGAATATCTGTGGAAATTTTCATGTTGTCATCTAGGAAGTGAAACTCTATATATTAATTATCTTTTTTATTAAATTCTAAACATTAATTTTAAAGACAATTTCAGATTATGATATTGCTTTCATTTTTTTCTCAAGTAAATTCACCTCCTAGTTATTCATTTTTGGAAGGCTACTGATTTTATGTTTGTTTCCTCATATATCTTGGATATTAGTTTAAAAGCTCATCTTTAGTGGGAGGATCTGTCACTCTCTTTCCAGTCTGAGTTCTGTGATTGTCTCTAATAAACCCTTCTGGGGCATACATTTCATTTCTTATATTGCAACTTGGGATTCTTGTCTAATAGTAATGCTGGGCATACTGCAGATTTGGACACTGAACCAGTGTGTACCTTTGCCCAGGTCCTATTTCTGAGGCTGTACTTCCTCCTACCTCCCTAGATATGCAGCTTTGTATAATTGTAATTACAAGCATTTGCCACAGCTTTTCTTTTTTCATTTTCTCTATTAAATGCAAAAACTTTACCCCAGCCCAACCTCAAATGTAGCTCTGGTTCCCTTCCTTACATAGGGAACTTTTAAGTGCCATTACCTGCTACCTGCTTTAAATTGTTACTACTTTATATTTCTGTTCTGTGTCTAGTCCATAGATTTGTTTACCTCTTTTTCTGTGTGTATTTCTGTGTATAGTTGTGTGTGTGTATTTTTTGTAAGTTATTACATGTGTTCAAAGTGGAAAAATGTTCTTAAATCATGACCTTACAATGTCAGAGTCTCAGGAACACTCACATACATGTTAGGATGAAACCCTCACCTATAATGTGACTTCGCACACCCTTCTTAGATATCCCTGCAGGTCATCAGACCAAATTTATTTGTTAGTTTTATGTAGTGATATATTTTCATATTTTTCTTTATACCTTTTGGTTTCCTATTTTACTAAGGAAACCCTCCATACCCCAAATGATAAAAAAATTATTTTTCAAAAATTTTTAATATTTTTACTCATTTATTTCTATATCAGAATATCAGATGATTATAGATTTTATTTTTACTATATTATGGCATTATATATCAGTACCATTTATTAAGTAATTTATTAGTTAGCCATTGAATTGAAAGGACACACTTTAAAATATATTAAATCCCCATATAAGTTTCATCTCTGAATTATTTGCTGAATTTTGTACCAGAACCATACTGTTTTGATTATGTAACTTTGCAGTGAGTTTCAATATCTTTTTCCTCAAGTAGTTTTCCCAGAATTATTTTATGTTGAGTTTTTCCTGCAGCAGATTTTATAAAGAAAAGAAAAAATAATACTGTTGCAGACTATGCTCATGACAAACAGAAAAGCAAATAAAATTCAAACTTGTTTCATCTCAAGTGAGAGATCCAGGAGGAATATTAATTCTATTCTGGGCTTCTCTGTGTCAGGCCTATGAACTCCATCAGGAGACCAAGAAGCCCACCAGCCCAGGAGTTCAAAGTGTGGAAATTGACGTGTTCTCTGTAGATGATACTTGTCTGGCTATACAGAATCCCCGAAAGGTAATTTTCATGGGGTGTTGTCAGAAGGAACACATGGCTCATCCACACACCTTCTCCAGGATAGCCATTGTGGAAAAATGTCAGCATTGATGCTGACAAAATTACCAGAATTGAGTCTTAAGCAAAGGTCTAGGCCAGGTTTCTCAACTTTACTACTATAATAGGACAGTTAATTGCTGTAGTGGGCTTTTCTGTGAATTGCAAGATGTGTAGCAGCATCCTTAGCCTCTACCCACTAGATGCCAGTGGCATGCCCCAGTTATGATAATCAAAAATGTCTTTAGACATTGCCAATATGTCTCCTGGAGGGCAAAAATCAATGAAAGCCACTGATCTAGGCTTATTATTCCAGGAGTTGAGATAGCTGAAAAATTACAGTATCTGTAAAGTAGCCTTTCCCTAATTGGGGTTAGACAGCCTATCAGGGTTATGATTTTTAGGAAGAAAAGAGTTAGGGAACTGTGTCATCATATGCCTTGCTCTTCCTCAGCCAAGGAAAGTATGCGGTCAGGCTGGTCATAGCACTTAGAAAGGGACCCAACAGGTGGGGCGCTTTCTTGATACCCCTCATACCTAGAAGCCTTCGCCTAGTTGGTTTCTTCCCTAACAAATCAGACAATGAGGAATTAGGCACTACCATGATGAGAGAGAGTCTTGCTAAATGACATGCCCTTTCTTTTGTTCTGATACACAGAAGTCTGATGCTACCAGTATACTCTCAGAATGTAGCACCATTGATCTACAGGGTACATTTGGACGGTTACCTGAAATGGTTCCCAAAAAGGAACCAGAGAGATGTTTTCCCAAAGGTAAGTGGCAGTGGTCTTGCATCCAGTTCACAGAGTCTTTGGATGGGATTTCAGCTCTCTTTGAAGCTCTGTGATTATGGTAAATGCTTCTTTCCACTTCTACTGGGGACAAAAGCAATAGAGGGAACCCATAGATTCTTGGGGCCATTGTCAGGTCGAAGAAGAGAGGATTTTAGGAAATTCTTGCTGTAAGTGGACTCTACTCATGCCAGCCAAACAAGCAGGGTAAACATTCTAGAAAACTTTCCTAGAAAGCCCACTAGGCCAACATGTCTGCCACATGTGTTTGAGGTCATAGACCAAGAGAAGTGCTTGGCTGTTGTAATCAGGATCTCCAGCACAGGAGCCAGACTGCCTGGGCTCAAATTCTGGCCTCTCCACTTACAAGATGTGTGGCTTGTTCAATTTAGTTAACCTCTCTGCGCCTCATTTATAAAATGAGGATAATAATAGTACCTATGGCAAAGAGTTGTTGTGGGTATTAAATGAGTTAATAGAAATCACTTAGAAGAGTATCTGGCACATAATAAGCAGCACATGCAGCCTTTCCTAATTCCTTGAGTGAATGTAGTGACTTCTTCCTATGGGCCTTCATTATTTCTTGTATTCATCATGGGGAATTTATTCATACCTGTCTCCCCATGAGGTCCTTAAAGACAAAGGCAGTGACTTTATCAGCACTGTCTCTCTGGTGGGGGAATAGAAGCTGACCTAGATAATGGGTTCAACAAATGTTCATAAATAAATAAGTGACTTAACAAATTAATGACTGAATCCAAAAATTAAAAATTTCCTTTTAAGTTTAGGACTAACCTAGGCCCAGAAAGAACAATTTGGCTGGTCTAGGCTGGATATCTCAGCTGGTCTTGGCTGGCTTTATTCATATGGGTGGCGTTGCCTGAGAGTCAGCTATACAGCCTGGGCTCAACTGGGCAGCTTGGCTCTGCTCTATGTGACTATCATTCTCCTCCCAGGACCAATGCGCTAGCATGAATATGCCCTTTTTATGGAGATGGTGCAAGAGAGCAAGTGAAACATGCAAGGCTTTTCAATGCCTGGTCTCAGAATTGGCACACTGTGGCTTCCACTCTACTCTATTGGCCAAAGCAAGTCATGTGGCTAAGCCCAGATTTAAGGGGTTAGAAAGACACTCTACTTCTCCCATTAAAGAGAGGTCATAGCTAGGGGTATGAACACAGGAGAGGCAAAGAGTTGGAGCTATTAGTGCAATTGACTACAGACACTAATGGTATTGCACTACTGATTTCCTTTCAGGCGTGGGTTGCTGCTTTCTGTGTTGTAGCATGGACAAGAGAAAGTCCCCCTGCATCACTTGGTGGAACCTGCGGAAAACCTGCTACCAAATTGTGAATCACAGTTGGTTTGAGAGCT
Source organism: Propithecus coquereli (assembly GCF_000956105.1). NCBI lineage: Eukaryota > Metazoa > Chordata > Mammalia > Primates > Indriidae > Propithecus > Propithecus coquereli. The sequence goes on along the minus strand of NW_012133857.1, from coordinate 2,803,851 downwards.
TTATTATCTTTGTGATTCTGCTGAGCAGTGGGGCACTGGTAAATTCTCATGGTCTCATAGGGATGTTGGGCCTCAGGGCAGCTAGGGGAGCCACGTTCTGATTTGGTCCCCCGGCCCCCAGGGGGATGTGAATGTGCAAGACCAGGCAGAAGTGGTATCTTCCCTGATGCTTCCCTCGGGGTGCGGGAGTTTGCACGACTTCTGGAGTCATGCTCAACTGGGAAACCCCCGGACCAAAGATGCATTGTCTGTGTGAAAGAATAACCCAACCCAGAGCCTTCAACTGGCCTCTAGAGTCTGGCCCTTGAGCCCAGGCCCATTCATCTACCTCTCATTCTTGGAGGATTTCTAGACATCTTCATTGTATCCTACATATTTCCTCCTCTGGGCAGCAATGCTCCTACACTCTCCTTTTTCCTGAAGACCATAGTGCTGCTTTCTAAAACATAAAATATTAGGGGAGAGGGCTACAGGGGCCAGATTAGGATATGATAAGTTGCTTTGGTATTTTCCACCACTCATGATCCCTTGAGAGGAAGGATAGTGAGATACTTCTGTATGTGTATGGTCCTTCCAGATCAAGGTGTGGTGTGAGTCCCAGTGAGGTTTGGAAATAACTCCGAACTCATCAGTTTCCATAGCCATAGAGCCATCAGTTCCTTTCTGCCCTCTCGCCACACCTTCTGGTCCTTCTTGCCCCATTTCCTCTCCCCCCTTGGAGAACAGTATCTTCCCTCTTATTACCTACATATTTTCCCCTCCCTCTCCCTCTCCCTTCCGCCTTGTGTCTTCCCTTATAATGATCATAAGTAATATGGAACTAAACTCTCTTACTATTTGCTATGTCAAATGAATGGAGTCTTACGTTCCCCCTTATTATTTAGAGTGACAGAACATTTCATAAAATGTCACTAGGAAATGGAAAGGTCAAAGGAATGCTTTGCTCCTATACCCCATGCCTTCTGGTTAGTGCTTTACACCTGTGTGATCTCTAGGTGAAAGATGCCAGACCCACTGGGGATTGTGATCAACATACAGCCCCATTTATCTACTTACTGAAATGTAAATTATTCTTCAAACAAAAAGCAAATTTCTCTAAAAGCATCCCAGGGACCTCCCTTGATTAATTTTTATTGCTGGTCTTGGGTCTAGGGTGACCTGTAGTTTTCTAGTGATTATGTTTTCACTGGCTATCTACTCTTATTCAAGTGGTAGGGTTTCTTTTATTTATTCCACAAATGGTACTTGTGCTAGTCAGTGGGAAAGCAGTGGCAGTGTCAAAAGGTCACAGACAAATGCCCCATGGTGCCATAAAGAGAAAATTTATAGTCGGAGATGTGGCAGAAAGCACAATCCTAGTTCTCATCTTCCTTCAGAAAGGCAAGTGGAGGCTGGGCAGAGCAAGACTGACCACACAGTGCAGGGGATGCCAGGAGAGAGACTCAGCCCCTGTACCTATTTGTAGAGAAATGAGAACAAGACATAACTAGTCTTTACCACTGTATGTGGTCTATGGACCAGCAGCATCAGCATCACCAGGAAGCTTCTTAGAAATGCAGTCTTTTTTTTTTTCTTTTATTTCAACATATTATGGGGGTACAGATGTTTAGGTTACGTATGTTGCCCTTGGTCCCCCCCCAAGTCCGAGTTTCAAATATGTCCATCCTTCGGGTGGTGCGCA
>NW_012133857.1:2771151-2800740 GCF_000956105.1 Propithecus coquereli | reverse complement strand
TCACTTTAGGTAGTATGGACATTTTAACGATATTGATTCTACCAATCCATGAGCAAGGTAGGTTTTTCCATCTGTTTACATCTTCTACAATTTCAGAAATGCAGTCTTACATAGTAACAAGTTCCCTGGGTGATTTGGGTCTCATTAGAGTTTAAGAAGCTCTGGTCTAGGCAACTATGCAATAATGAGAGATTCCTGGATCATAAAATGGCCTGGTTATTATATAATGCAGAATCTTCTGAAACTCAGTTGCTGGTATCAGGCTGGTCATCCATTGAGCCAACGCAGACCTGCTGAGCCAGCTTACTGCTAAGCTTCCAAAATGAGGGAGGAAATTAACTTCTAATACCACTCCAATTTGTCTTTCCTTAAGAGGCAAACAAACTGTCAAGTCCCTGGCCTCCAGGAGCTTGGAGTCCAGTAGGAAAGATAGATGGAGCAATTATAGACCAGCAATTATTGACCAGCAATTATAGACCAAGATAGATGAGGCAATTAAATGATACACTTGGAGAAACAGTGGGTGACATGGGGGCACCTAACCCAGTCTTGGGTTAGGTTTCCTATAGCAAATATCAGTGAAGCTGAGATCTTAAGGCTGAAGAGGAGCCAACAGTGCAGAGAAGGAGATGGAGGGCCTTCTCCAGCCAAAAACCCACTTGGCAGTTGGAAGTGGGATTGTTTTACTTTTTTGCATTCTTTTTTCCCAGGGATGTGGGGCTGTGGGCTTACCTTAGTCCCTGACAGCAGGGCTGAGGCTGATTCTTTTCCTGCCTTCAGTGTTGGCCTAAATGTTATGGGCAGGTTTAATACCAGGCCTTCTCCCTTCCTTTCATCCTCAGAAACCCTGTAAAGGCTAAAAGGACAGATTATGCCCCAGTTATATAGACCCTGCAGAATCACATACACTTTGGGTGATGTCAATGTTTGGATACAGCATGAAAAAGAGTCTCTGAAAGTCAGGATGTCTCTTTTTCATAATCACACTTAATGAATGTTTAATATTCAAAGTAATTTACACTGGGTGCTCTAGCCCAGGGCTTCCCAAATTTTGTGTGTCATTAACAAAATGTTAATATCTGTAGGGAACGGTGGGGTAAAGGGAGGAGGCTGTCTGTAGTGGGGGATGATGGGCCTCAGGGCTGGCAGAATCTGGAGTGTGGACTAAGGCATTTGGGCTCAGTGTTGTGAGCAATGGAGAGGCGCCCAATAGAGCCACTGCGGTAGCTGTGGGGATGAAAGATATTATGGCAACAGAAATATAGAAATAGGATTTTCCTTCTTCCATTTTCACTTATTCAAGAAATTGGTTTCATTGGAAAAGTTCCGTCTTCATACCTTTTGAACAAAACCAGATCACCAAGAGAGATACTAGTTTTTATTCACACAAGGAAGAAAAGTAAAAAATAAAGTGAGCAATGAGTTTTTTGTAAATATTCAACCTGGCCTATGGCTATATTTTACCATTTCAGGTATTTGAAGATGTTCACCTTAATAATCAACCCAAAATCCAAGAACTACTAAATTATACTGACAATATTTTCACATATATTTTTATCCTGGAAATGGGTCTGAAATGGGTGGCCTTTGGATTTACAAAGTATTTCACCAGTGCCTGGTGCTGGCTCGACTTCATCATTGTGATTGTAAGTTTATCATCGCTGTGTCCACACAGACCAGGGTGAGGGATGGGGGAGGGAGGACATACGAAAGCTGCTTTTCCTGTGCGTCTCAGATGAATGCCTCTCCAAAGTATTTTTCTTGTTATCATTGTTCCTTCACAGTACTGGTAAGTAGTTGCCATTTTTCCATCAGCAGTCCACCCTTTCCTGGGTCCTACCTCTCATACACTGCACTTCATATGCTCACCACCCAACTTTTCCCACGATGGCACTCCTCCACTTCTCTCCACAAGCACTTGCGTCTCATGCATACCTAGAAGAACTTTCAGTATCCTCAATAGTTCCTTCTCCTTCTGGCTTTCCACTGCTTTTAAAGACGTCTCAAAGCAGGTCAGCGGCCAACAGACCAGGCTGGTCCCCACCTTGATTGCCAAGCAACATAAGGGGATTGTTCATATACATTCTCTCATTTAATGTGCACGACAATGTTCTGAGCTAAGCAGCATTATACAATACCTACCACATTGCAGAGGAGGAAACCTGAAGCTCAGAGAATTAGCAACTTGTTTCAGGTCATAGAGCAGATAAGTGGTGAAATTGGGATTTATACCCCTGTCTATGTGATGCTAAAGCTAATAACAGTAATAATGGACCACAGTTACTGAGTGCTTTCTCTGTACCAGGTACTCTGCCCTGTGTTCCATGTGCATTCTATCTTTTAGTTATCGCAGTCACTCTTTGTGGTAGGAACTATTATTTTTCCTATATTTAGAGGAGGAAAGTAAGTCATAGAGAAGCTAAGAAACATGTTCAGGGATGCCCAGCTAGAAGTGGTGTAGATGAGATTCAAACCTAGTAAGTCTCACGCCAAAACCTTGATTTTAACACTTACATCCTTTCTATTATGAGATAACTTTAGATTTTGTCCCCACTATTTAAGAATGTCGATAAGACAAATACATGTGTATAATCCATGTGATCAGCAAACCCCATTGGAGAACCATGATGGTGTTGGTGGACAGAAATAGGCCATGTGGTTCAGGCATTTTAGAAAGCCATCAGTGCCATGGGAGCTCCATCAGAACTCAAAATCATTCACATGCTTGTCAGTCCTATCCATTTCCAGAGTGCAAATATAACAACTCTGTGCCCAGTATAAACCCTGTAAACAGATGATTGTTATCTCCATTATGGGGACCTGTGGTTTACTGGATACAAGCCCTACACTTAGGAGACTGGGTCCTAAAGCTAACATGTCTGCTTTCTTTTTGTGTAACCTTAAACAAAGCATTTCCCCTCTTTTGACATCAATTTTCTCATGGATAAAAATGAGGGCATGGCCAAATTGCTGAATGCAAAATAGAAAAAATAAATCTAGCAATAATCATTAAAAATATCAAAATAGTAGCTTAAAACCACACTGTCAATAAAGGGCACCAGGCCCAGATGGTTTTATAGGCAAGTTTTACCAAACTTCCAAGGAGCAGTTAACCCCAACCGTATTCAAATTGTTACAAGGAATGTAAAAAGAGTGAAGGTTTGAAAATTGTATTTAATGAGACAAGTATAATCTTGACAAAAAAGTGAATAGAACAGAAATGAATAGAACAAGAAAATAATCTTATAATTATGTACCTTTATAAATTACAGAGAAAACACTCAGCTGGTGTTGTTCATTATTACCATTATTAGCCTTGGCATCATACAGACTGAGGTGTGAATATCAGATTCACCACTTATCAACACTTTGAGCTGAAACAAGTTACTGATCCTTTGAGCTTTGGGTTTCCTTGTCTGTAATATTATGGATGTTGTATAACACTGCTTAGCTTGCAACGTTGTTGTACAAATTAAATGAGAGAATGTATATGAACAAGTCTAAAATGTTGGTCAATCAAGATTATGTAAAATTATTTATATAATTTTGGATTAGAAAAATGCAAACATAAACCACAAAAAAGATAAATAAATTCAGCTACATCAACATGTAAAACTTTTATTTTTCTATTCAACAATACTCTAATTACAGTTAAAGACATACTAGAGCCTGGGAAAGAGTATGTGCCATGTACACAACAGATCATTATTATCCACAATATAGAGAAATTTCCTACAGATCCACAGACAAAAAAAGACAACCCAAAGTAAGAATGGGAGAAGGATACAAACAGGCAATTCACAAAAGGAATAAGTGTATGAAGAAATACACACTAGCTATATCACCAGTTAGCAGAGGGGTGCATATTAAAATGGGAGACCTCTTTTCACTCATCAGATTGGCAAAAATTTTAAAGTTGGAAGATATCAAATATTAAGAAGTATATAGGAAAATGTAATTTCTAATCACTGCTAACAATTTATTTGGTACAGCCATCAAAAGGAACATTTTGCACTGTTAAGTAAAATTACAAATGAGCCCAACTCACAATCCACAAATACCACTTTTTGTTATATTAGCAGATCCAAGGAATACTCTTGTCTGTGTATTCAGGTAAAATGCACGCGTCTGTCCAGTATACTGTTGTTCATGATAACAAAGACCAAGGGAGAATATTAACCAAGGGGGAATGGATCCATAAAACATGAATGTTTATATGCTGTAATATTCCACAGCAGTTAAAAGGAGCAAACCATAAGAATATATATCAACATGATGGATTTCAAAATTTGACTGGCTAAAAAACAAAAACAAAAAACAGTGCAGAGTGATAAATGCAATTTAGATAGAAAAAAATAAGATAAAGTTGGCAGAAGACTTCCCACTTGAAGAGTGCTGTAGAGTGGGAAAGAATGTCAGTGTTTTATAAGAGTTTCTCATTGATGCCTCCAAATTTGTTGGAACAGAGACTGGAGTGAGGCTCCAGGAGAAAAGGAATATTATGTCCCCGTAGGGAACAACTCTTCACATCACTTATGACAATGATTTGGTAAAACCAGAAGAACTGCTAAACTTCACCATCCTTTTCCATCTGACTAGGGACAAAAGGAGTATTTGTGAGAAAACTGCTTAAATAATTCGCTGCAAAAGTAATGTCATTATAAACAAAAAGCCTGTTTTAAAAAACCGTTATAAATAAAAACATTTTAAATTGATTAAAAATTTTTAAATCTTGTTGACCGAATTGTCATATTAACTTAATTTCTCTTCACTACTACCATGAGGTTGATAGGAATAGTGGTGAATGTTTTTAGATGATAGCGAACAATGACATCAGCTTGGTCAGGAGTATCATGATTCACTTCCTGTCCAGCTGAACCTGATTTCTTTCAAGTTGAGCCTCTGAAGCCTCTCCATGACTAATAAGAATGGCTAAAGATCTGCAAAAAGTGGTCTTCAACTTAAGTGCAGCATATTGTCAGGTTTTGATTTCGTGTATTTAACAGTCCTGTTCCATTGGGAAGAAGTATTTTGGGAGGAAAAAAATTGCATTTAATTCCCCAAAAAAGGAGCTATTTGAATGAGGGGAAACATTAGTAAACAAATAATTAATTTTTCTTTGAAAATTTTTATTTTGATATCATTTCAAGCTTGCAAAAATGTTGCAAGAAATATTATAAAGAAATCCTCATACTCTTTCCCCAGATTCACCAACTATTAACACATCACCTCTCTGCTTTTGTCATTTTTCTCTCTCTCCGTCTCTCTCCATTTTTTAATCTAAACTGCTTCAGATTAAGTTGCAAGTGTTATGCTCATCACCCCTAAACATTTCAGTGTGTATTTCCTAACAAGGACATTGTCTCACATAATCACGATACAGTGATCGGAGTTAGGAAATTTAACATTGATTCAATACTAAAATCCACATCCATTTTCAAATTTTATCAATTGTCACGAGGTACTTTATGGCTAATTCTCTCCCCCCATCCACCCCTTGCCCCCACACCAATCCAGGATCCAATTCAACATCCCATACTGTGTATCATTGTCATGCCTCTTTGATTTCCTTTAATTTACAATAATTTCTCAGGTTTTCTTTGTCTTTCCTGAAACAAATAATGATAATGCATTGCTCCCACCTTAATGGACTGTAGATTTGCTAGACAAGGGGAAAAATAGACCCTCCCTCTACCCTCCCACTTCCTGCAGGATCTGACTTGTTACCATGAGCATGATGCATTCTGCCTCTCAGAAAGAGGGCTCTCAACCCCTCACTGGCTTCCCTGAACACCAAGTCAGGTCCACTACCTGTGGCTTCTGGCTTCTCTTTCCACCAGGTCTCCGTGCCCAGTCTCATTAAGTTAAATGGCTTGAAGTACTTCCGGACTCTACGAGCACTAAGGCCTCTTCGAGCACTGTCCCAGTTTGAAGGAATGAAGGTACATTCTCTACGGCAAAGGGTGGAAGCTCAGCTCACAGGGAAAGGCAGAGAGGCCAGCTGCTCTTCTGGGGCTGGGATTTTCTTAAATTGCCAAGCTTTTTCCGGGCCACTTCTCACCCAGCCCAGTGCTTAGAATTTGAGAGGTGGAAAAAAGTCTAAGATATACTTTCTGTCCTAAAAGAGCTTCTGTGACAGCTGAGAGGGGCTCTGGCTTCCGTTCAGAATCCCAGGACAGGTGCTGCACATGTCTCTAACACCATCATCACAGGGCACTTCTCTAGTTATCCTCAGTGGCAACAGAAAGGACCCATTAGGTATGGAGCTGAGAGCAGGATTGTCATGGGGTGGGGGTAGGGAGTGTGGAGAATGAAGACGGAGCTGCAAGAAATCTAGCACCACACAGCAGGCCCATCCTGTGAAGATGAAGAACATGGTGAGTCCTACCCAACTGTTAACGTTTTTCTTCCACTTTGTTTCCTTAAGGTGGTGGTCAATGCTCTTATAGGTGCCATACCTGCCATTTTGAATGTTTTACTTGTCTGCCTCATTTTCTGGCTCATATTTTGTATTCTGGGAGTAAACTTCTTTTCTGGAAAATTTGGAAGATGTATCAATGGAACAGATATGAACTCACGTATTGTATCTGATTATATTGATTATAACGTCATTGCCAACCGAACTCAATGTATTGAGAACAGGAGTTTCTCCTGGTACAACGTGGAAGTCAACTTTGACAATGTGGGGAACGCTTACCTGGCTCTGTTGCAGGTGGTAAGTGCTGTTGGTATGTTTTTCACTCTGAGGAGAGAAAACTTGAAAGAATCACAAATCATTTCTCAGCCAATAAAAATGCAGTGACTCCATTGAGATAATGGCACCAAATCCTAATCCCTCATGTGGGAGCCAATGCCTTCTAGAATTGTCCCCTCCTGAGCGTCTCTAACTTTGTAGACTACTGAGCTGTACCTCCCAGTGATACTCCTATAAGGACCTGTATATCTCACCTTGTCCTATATGGTGTCTTGTTGGCTCTCCAGAGCCCCAGCCAGAGAGGAGTGGTGCCTTAGATGTCGGTCATGACATTTTGAACAACTGCCTGTTTAAACCACAGTTGTCAGGTTTGGGGCAGGCAGTGCAAACAGATGTGGCGTCAGGAAAGAGACTTAATCAGACTTTTTTCCAGTAGTTGGGCCACAGCTTCTCTAGTAAATTTTAAGGTGGAAATTTCTTTTGTTTTTAAATTCTTTATCTTGTGCAAATAGGGAAGGAAAAAAAATGCAACACACGTGTCCTGGAGTTCCCTTCTACTGTTCATTTATTTGAATATTCTGTCCTTGGGTGGGACATCATCTTATATCCATCAGCCCACTGAGCCTTGCCCGCTTTTGCATGGCATGTGTCTATTTATGGCAAGTCTACTGTTGTGTTCATGTTTCTCTGCATTTTTTGCAGGCAACATTTAAAGGCTGGATGGATATCATGTATGCAGCTGTTGATTCCAGAGGGGTGAGTTTGTGTTCCATCATGTTCTAAAGTGTTGGGGTCAGACTAGGAACATCCTGATGACATGGACCGTCCAGAACTTCCTGCATCATAGTTCTAGGGGCCAGGGTTCTCTGCTTTGTCTTTCTTGGAGCAAAACACTATGAAATACCACCGTCTGATAAAAGGGTTCTTATGTATCCTCTGGTGAGTATCTAACATGCCAGTATTCTCTAAAGTCTAGTCTTCTTTCTCCATGGTAGCCAAGGACAAACCACTCATGTAGGAGATAGAGCCAGAAGCAACAGAAGCACAGGATGCGTTGATTTTCCTCTTACCTCTTCTCCAAATGGGTGGACAGGCAGAAGCCAAATTTCAAAGGGTACTTGTTTTAGACTGTGGGGAAACCTTAAGACTGGACTAAATATGAGCAGGAAAGACATTCCTATGGCTCCAGGCTCCCTGGTAACTAGAGGGATTTCTAGTGATTGCCAACTGTTGAATTCTAGTTAAAGAAAAAAAATAATTATAAATTCCCAAAGTTTGAAGCCTACTCAGGAATCTACTCTAGTTTTTATTTTCCAGCAGGGAAAATTGAGGGATAGAAAAGAAGAGAGTTGCCCAAAGCCATAGAGTCAGCAGATGGTTGAGTCAAGAATGGAATCAATGGAAAAAATTGTTTATTTTTTCCTATCATAGCACATGTGTCTCGTTCTGTTTGGGCATATGCAGAGTTGTTGCCTGACACATGGTGTGTTCAATACATGTGAGCTGGTACAGGTTGAGTATCCCTTTTCCAAAATACTTTGAGCATGACCTGTGAGCATCATATGTGTGCTCAAAAAGTTTTAGATTTTGAGGCCGGGTGCGGTGGGTCACGCCTGTAATCCTAGCACTCTGAGAGGCCAAGGCGGGTGGATTGTTTGAGCTCAGGAGTTCGAGACCAGCCTGAGCAAGAGCGAGACCCCATCTCTACTAAAAAACATAGAAAGAAATTATCTGAACAACTAAAAATATATAGAAAAAATTAGCCAGGCATGGCGGTGCATGCCTGTAGTCCCAGCTACTCGGGAGGCTGAGGCAGGAGGATCGCTTGAGCCCAGGAGTTTGAGGTTGCTGTGAGCTAGGCTGACGCCACGGCACTCACTCTAGCCCGGGCAACAGAGTGAGACTCTGTCTCAAAAAAAAAAAAAAAAGTTTTAGATTTTGGAGCATTTCAGATTTTGAATTTTTGTATTAGGGATGCTCCACCTGTAGTAGCAGTAGAGGTGGTATGGGTAGTGTTGCAGCAGCACTGAAGAATGAGAATTAGTATTTATGGCCATTCTAGTTCTCATTATAAATTCATAGACTGCCATCATGAGTTACTATATAGATGACACATAGCAACAAATCCGAATTTGCTTAATTCTGGATGTGTTAATAAAATCAAGTTTCTGGAAAGGCAAAGCTAATAGTAGATACCTGTTTATAATAATTATAATTTATATTATAATATTTTTATATACAATGTAATTTTTATATACAATGTAAAAAATTACAATGTAATTTTTATATACAATGTAATTGTATATTATAATTTATAACAAAGGAAATATTTTAAAAATATTAATGTACTCATTTCTTTTGTCTTTTTGAGTTCATGACTTTTACTCTAGTTTGCCTTGGGCATCCATCTGCCTTGAGGTAGAGATTGGGGAGGAAAGCTTTTGCAGATGTGGTAGACAAGGTGTGTGGCTTACATATGCTACTGCAGTGAGTGATAGGCAGGTGAAGGTGTGTGGAGGGGTGCCTGTTTGATGCTCATCCTGGTATGTGCTAACTGTTGTATGTTGGCTTCTTACATGATGACCCTTGTCTGTGCGGCCACAGAGCACCCTGATGGCCTCAAATATTGATGCTGTAACTGGTGAAACTGTGGGCCATTCTCCCCTCAATTCCTCCTGCCCTCAAGTACTGACTTATGCCATATCCTCCACTTGGTCCCTGGCCCAGCAGTCCACTCCTATCCCTTGCTACGAGGCCCACCATGGGAGGTCCATGGCTGTCAACTCTATGTCCAAGCCACATGGGGACTGAGAGAGGTTCGAGAGACTTCTCTCTGTCCAGTCATGTTACTCCAGCCTCTTATGTCAGCCTGCCTGCCCAATATATCCCAGGCCTTGCCAGCAGCAGTTTCCTCTCAGAAAAACACAGGCGTGAAACAAGAGCACTCTCTTTGCCAAATGTTCTCCTCAATTTACTGGACCCCAATCCCCCTCTCCAGACCCAAAGAAGGAGAGTCAGACCACACATCTTGTAGCTCTGATTTTCTGTCTCTTTGTTTCTTTTTCCCACAATTCCCTAGGGATGAATGGGGTGAGCTTTTGTTTTCTCCTCTTTGTGGATTAACTTCCCTCCCATAAAACTCTTCCCCTTCAAGCCCTTGATATACCAAAGAGAGACGCTAAAGAATGTAAACATTCTTATATTTCAAGGCAATCACCTAACTTGCAAGACTGTTAGCCCACTGGGTAATCTTATGTTAAATATCTGGTGCTGAATATTAATTCTTTCTTTTCATTACATTGTTTCTGTACTAATACCTACCTTTTGTCTAACTTTTTAATTTTTGAATTAGGGATGTTCAACCTGTAGTAGCAGTAGAGGTGGTACAAGTGGTGTTATAGCAGCACTGAGGAATGAGAATTAGTCGTTATGACCATGATTAGTTCAGAGGACAGGCATTAGTACAGAGTGGATGCCTCAAGACAACTGGGACTAAGGTCAGATACTCTTCATGGCAAAAGGGGAAAATAACATTTTCAGATAATTACCTCCATTACATTAGTCTACGTAGTGGGTGTTAAATAACAAATATCGTAAATACATTCAACATGTGAGAGAGCTATCTGTATCTCTGATATGATCAGGGGGAAAAAGGGGAAATCTTCTCACCACCTGCCCCAAAGTGCACGAAGCCAATGACAATGTGAAGAACTTGGGAAAAAGGGATCTCAGATGTTATTGAACTGGGAGACCTTGGTTGTAGTTAATTTGTGTATATTTTGGAGCTTGATTATCCATTCATTCATTCATGGATTTATTCTGTGTGTATTGAGAATCCACATACTGGAGGAATGCTAGGCATTAGAAATTCAAGAGTGAAAGAACGCAACCACAAAATAAATAGAACAGTGGACTCTGTATGGAAGATGTAGTAATTCAACAACAGTTAGTAGTTTAGTCACCTCTGCCCAAGGGGAATATGCCCCTTCTCTGGTGGCCTCACCTCCAATCTGGCTCCCTCGAGTTACATACCCATGTAGACATCCTATGTGGATGACTTTTTCACAAAACAAATGTGATCATGTCATTCCTCTCTCGTGCAACTCCTCAATGATTCTCCATTGCTTAGAAGATAAAGGCCAATTCTCTACCACCTCAGCTCCCACCACATGGCACCACTCGAGTTGAGTTGGGAAAACTAAAAGAGCCCTCCACACTCCCTGCCCATGAGCCATAGCTATTGGGAGAAGTCTATGTAATCAATGCTGCTGCTGAGAAACATTTTGATCTTCTAGATAAGGCAGTTAGGATGCTTATATTTTTCTCTAGTAATTATTTTTTTTCTCTCATTAAAAAATCCATAACAGAAAGAACAACAGCCAGGGTTTGAGGAGAACTCATACATGTACCTTTACTTTGTGGTTTTTATCATCTTTGGCTCGTTCTTCACTCTGAATCTCTTTATTGGTGTTATTATTGACAACTTCAACCAACAGCAGAAAAAGATAAGTATGCATGCTGTCTTGATTTGGTAATTTCGCCTCTGTTCTCCAAAGGGCTTTAAAGAATCATAATTCTGGTCTAGATTGTTGTGCAAAGTAGCCTTTATTATCTGCATGAGAACAAAGAGGGCACCTACCACTTCTGCCTGGAGAAGATCCTCAAAGATGAGGCTGAAAGGGGATTGAAAACATCTGGGTTTTATTAAGTCATTGTTTTCACTCTCTGTCTTACCCTCTTAATCAATGGATATTGCTATAGCTGAGATTAAGCCTGATAATTAAACCCTAATAGAGCAACCACTACCAGATTAGTATTTATGACATAATATTCATATTTTAATAACCTTTCAAGTGTACTTTGTTATCCACTGTGAAAAGAATGGACTCTCCTTTTTCAACAAACTTGTGTCCTGGCTGCCAGTGCCCAAGCCTCAGCAGATCTACTTGGATAGAAGACGATTGGGGAAGAGGCTGGACTAGGGAGGTTTTAATGCATTGTAATAAACAGGTATTGATTTTGCTGACTCTAAAATCCATAGGAGCTTTGTAGTAAATGTGGAACATTAAGGAAGATAAAAAGAAAATTTAAATCACCCAAAGGCAACCACCAAATGATAACCACTTTAGACAATGCCTCTTATAATTTTGGTACAATCCCTTCCAGGTACTTTCCAACAAGATATGTATTCCTTTTACATGGTTGGTATCACCTTATGTTTTTAATTTTGTAGTCTATGAGCTCAGTAATTATGAGCCTGTGTCATATAATCATCTGTGCTATAAGAATTTTTAGGGCTGAATTATATCCCATGTTATGGATAGACTGCAGTTTATACTGATCATTCTCCTCTCTTTGTATGTTTAAATTATTTCTAAATTTCCTGCTCTTCTCAAATAGTCACGAACATTCTTGAAATTCTGTGTATCTCTGATTATTTCCTCAGAATAAGTTTCCAGAATTAGAATATGTAGGGCATTAAAGACATGTTGTCAAATTACCTTGCAGAAATGCTCTGCCAGGTACCTTCTTTCTGCAGGGCATGAGAATGGTTACTCTATTCTCATCATTTTGTTTGTTTTAATTTTTATTATCTTTCCTAGATTGATGGGGGAAAGTGTTACCTCATTGTTTTATATTTATTTATTTGATCCTTAGTGAGGCTATTCACTTTTTTACAAGTTAATGACCATAAATATTTTTCCCTAAAGAATTATCTATTTATATCCTTTATTTACTTTTAAGACTGAGATTGTCAACTTTTTTTCATGCCTTTTTATATAGTAAGTCCAATTTGTGGCTTGCTACTTACATTTTGACTTATAGACATTAGTATTTTTATGGAGTCAAACTCCCAAGCTAGTTCTTTTTGGCTTCTTTGCAGGCACTTAATGAACTGAGGCATTTTTTAATCCCCAAATCAGATAACTTAATACTCACCATTTGCTTTCCTGCTTATTTTATGGGTTTTTCATTTTTCTTTTGAACTCTTATAATTCATCCAAAATGTACCTTGATACCAATTGGCCTTTTTTGCATCACTGGGAAAGTTATTCACTGTCGTTACACAACTACATGGCTTCTCCTAATCAGGAGTATTCGATGGAGAGTCCCCTTTGTAATATGCATCCTGATTGCAATCAACACTTGCAATTTGGGTGTCAGTCCTTGTGATTTTAGATTTAAGCTTACGTTAGAAATCATTGTTTTGATCAGTCCATGTATCCTTTTGTTTTGTTTTTGTTTTACTCGAGAATTTCAAATGTGCACAAGAGTATGCTAGAACAAAACTAAAATACCTACCATCCAGCACAACATTTATTGACTTAAGAACATCCTTGTTCTAAGCCATCGATGCCCTTACTCAACTCTGCCACTGGATTTTTTAATGGAGCAAATCACAGACATCACATCATTTCATTCATAAATATTTCAGAACATGTCTCTTTTTAAACATAAGCACAATTCCAAGCCTTTAATTTTTAAAAAATGTTTATGAATTCTTTCTTTCTTTCATTTATTAATTTCTGTTAAAGCTTTATTTGTGTTTTTTTGTTTTGTTTTCAAGTCAGATTCAAATAAATAAGTTTTCCCATTTGACACCTTTCTTGTTCTTACAAATGCTCAGATGTTCCAGGCTTAGGTTGTACTCTTCCCACCCTCGATCTGAAATAGCATTTCTCTAAAAAGTGCTGGGTTCTTTGTGGGAAGTGATAATGTTCCAAGACCACAATGTGGAATGCTCATTGTCATTATTTCTAGCCCTTTCCAGTGGACAAAACTACTTTAAATCCAAGAATATAAAAAATATGTGGAAATATGCATACTGATAATTCAAAGTTGGGACTACAAAGTTTTTCATTTAACCTCTTCTGTGATACATTTGTATCTCCTCTTTTCCATACTGAAAAACATGGTTCTTAAGGGAACAGAGATGATAGAATTAAAAATTTCCACAATTACTCATTTTCTTTATTCTACAACACACATATAGACATGACAGTCTCAGAATAATATTATTAATGTTATCATGACAAATATGATTACTAAAAGACTTATTTTTGCTCAGCATCGCAAAACAACCTGATTAACTTCTAGGTTAACTTCTAGGCCTACACATTTTTGGTCTATACTGGTGGAGTAGATCCAAACCATAAACCCTCATCAATGCAGACCTGGTGTCACAAATTATCAGGGAAGATTATATTTTTACTCATAGTCCAAACCGACACAGTTTCTTGGTTGTCTTCCATTGCCAACAAATAGATTCTGGGTTTTTTCTTCGTCCTTTTATTGGCAGCCCTTGCATAGTCCCAGACTCTTGCAGGGACCTCTGTGCTTCCCTCCCTTAAGCCCACTGCCTTTTTTCCCCCATGATTTCCCTACGGTTATTAAAACCCAAGATTCTAGTTTACAGAGATTAGCAAATGATCTTAGGCCAGCCATAGCTTTGGGGCTAATTTACTGAATCTTTCTTATCTCTTCATTTTGAGATTCTGGAAATTTTCCTTACTTTTGTGCAAGTTCAACTACACATTTAAAAAGAATTCTGTTCTATTTCATCTAGCATTTTTTAGATATTTTGCCCCCAAATTTCCAGAAATGAAATCCTACTTCATTTTTCTACCCTTTCTTGCTTAGTAGTGAAAATATGTAAAACTCTATTTTGTTTCCCTGAGACTGGCTCTGGACAGATTTTATGCAATTTCACTAATAATGTTACATGTCTTCATTATTTAGGAGAATTTCAATTGCTACTTTATGAGACTTTGGTCTAAATTTTTGTTACTCATTTCTATTTTTGTCCATTGTGGCTTGATTTATGCAACCTGAAATATATTCAATTTTTGTAAAGATTCTGCCAATGTTTGCAAAGAATTTGTAATCTTTGTTTATGTTCAAAAAAGTAAAAATATAAGTGATAAAAGTAACTTTATTTCTCCATTATTCCTCAACTTAAAACTTGCTTCTTTTCAGCCCTTCCTTAGAGTCCAGCTTCTTTTGCTTCCCATTGCAATTTTAGGAATTTTTAATAGAAATGTAATGTAACTTTAAAATTGTTTCTAAAAATTCAGAACTTGATTACAAAAAAAACTTGTTAAAGGTAATTAGCTCTCATCTTCTCCTTATACTTAGGTGGCCAAGACATTTTTATGACAGAAGAACAGAAGAAATACTATAATGCAATGAAAAAATTAGGATCCAAAAAACCTCAAAAACCCATTCCAAGGCCTCTGGTGAGAGCAATTGAATGATTCTAAATATATAGATCAGTTGAGTGATTGTGAGGAATTCAGATTTCTGCATTGCCATCTTCTTTATTTTTTAAATTTACAGACATTATCTAAGAGCTCAACAAAAACCCAGATACACTCACATCCTTAGGAAAATTAGATATTCAAATTTAACAGTAAGAGCCTGGGCAATAACTTAAATTTATTTTTTAGTGAACATGCAGTAGGTGCTTAGTAAATACTCATTGCAACAACATGAACTTAGCAGTTCGTTTGAACTTAATTTTGATCAGTTTAAAATGTATCGTTGGTATGAAGTTGAGGTCACCCATACTCATTTCCACTTTACAGTATTTATGATAAACTTTGTGTATCAAGAGTTGGCAAACTTTTTCTTAAAGAGCCAGATAGCACATATTTTAGGCTTTGCTGGCCATATGGTCTCTGCTGCTACTACTCCACTCCGCTGTTGTGGCACAAAAGCAGCCAGAGAACAGACGATCAGACGAACATGGCTGTGTTCCAACACAACTTTATTTAGGGACATGGAAATTTGGATTTCATATAATTTTCATGTCACAAATTTTATTCTTCTTTTGATTTTTTCCCCAAACATTTAAAAATGTAAAACGCATTCATGGGCTGTACAAAAACAGGTGGTTGGCTGGTTTGGCCTGCGGGCCATAGTTTGCTGACCCCAGCTCTCTGTGAATCCTGTCATATCAGGTACTACAGGGCGAGACAGAAGCAGTACTCAGTGCTGCTCCGTGCTTGAGTCTCACTGAGGAGCTGAGCTGCTATATACATATTTGAGAACATTAAATTATAAAGTAATACAGCAGGCACAGTTGGTGGCTCTCACCAGTGAGTTTGAAAGCTTTCAAGGCAAGGAGGGTTGGCAGGGGCTGAAAAGTCAGAGAAAGCAGTATGGAAGAAGAGCTTGCAATCTCAAGCATGTAGAGGATTTGGAGATTTTCATTCGAACACAAGACCCCAAATAATCAAAGATATGTCTAATTTACTGCTATTCCCAGCACTCAGAAGACAGACTGGCATAAAGTGTGCTCTCGGTAATTATTTGTCGAATGAAAAAAATATGTTTTAGAGCGCAAACAGATTCCATTCCACTAAGATTAAATATTTGTGTTGCACTAAAAATGTCTGTGAATGTTAGAGCCAAGTATTTAGAATTTATCCTCTACATAGAGACGGATTTTTGACCATAGGGTTAATGACAAAATTGTATTTGGAGAGGTTTAATTTGTCAACGGTATATGAAACTTCAATTTACCTAAGTTGAATCTAGCTTTTAAATACCAACCTCACTTTCTAGCACAAATTTCACTTGGAAGTTCTTATTTGAACTTGAGCCAACACAAAAAGAAAAAGAGAATTTTTGTTTACGTGTACATGCTACACAACCACTGGCTCAGTACCAGTTGGTCTTACGTTTGGAATTAACTAAAAGACACAATATATTCCCACATATTTCCCAGTGTATGTCAAGCGATTCAGCACGCAGCCAAACAGAAGTTGCAACAGCACAGACACAGATTCCTGGCCCCTCTTCTGCACAGGGCTTGCTGGGCTGCAAGAGATGAACTGAAAGTGAGTGTGGACTACTTTACCACAGGAAAGCTGCCACCTGCACTCCTTAACTATCGTTTACAGAATGTTTATCACAAGGCTCATCTGGGCATAGGTGCCAAGTCACAGCCCTCCCTTTGTGGCTACAATTCACCAATGAAACCTTCAATGAATGATTCTGATAACCAAGTACAATCTCACCAGTTGACGCTGCACATTTATCTTAACTTCTGTATTCCAGAGAGCAGTGTTGCATGAGACAAATCCAATATAACTCCAGAAGTCCTTGATTCTGAACTAAGAATTCAAATCAACAGTTGACCCACAACTTTATCTCCCCAGAGATTTTTTTTTTAAATCTCTAAAATCTAAATATTATCTTTTGCCCTTTGGAAAAAATGAATAGCAATTGCATAGAGAGGGAAATTCAGCTGTTTTAGGTTGAGCATTGATGCATTTCGTTTCCAGCAATAGACCAAGGGATTTAGAATCATTTCTGATTTCTCCTGAAGCATCCCCACAGGGTGACTTCATTACTTGGTTAAAAATTCATACTGCAGTGTAGGAGTCTATTCCTTCTAAAGTGACACAGAATGCTTTTTGATCATCTAACACTTCAGGTAATTTATAAACTTAATTTCCTTTATTTGTCTAAATGTTAGAGATGACTATAAAATCAATGCTCACCCTTCCTCACATTTCTTTTTGCCCCTTATTCTACATCCCTGGAGTGTGCCCTTAAGAGTATCTTTTCTCCAGCTCCTTTCTGACTTCCCAGATGCATTCTCATGTAGGAAAAGCACTTGACTTTCAAGTGTCTTCTCCAGGCTCCTCGATACAAGCCTTAGGGCTCCTGGGACATGGTTTGAAAGTGACCAATTAAAATGTGTGTCCCACCAGTGCTGTCTCTACCCTCCTTCTTTTCATTGTTCTTGCTCTCCATGAATGATATGATTCACTCTCATGGGTTTAATAAATGTCAGTATTAATGCCATCAAACTCCATATCTGCATTGCATCTTCTGCCCTGAGCTCCAAACCTGTACTTCTACCTGCTCCTGGCCCCAGGATGCCCCACTGGCACCTCCATCTCAACATGCTCAGGACAGATCTCATCATCTTCCTTCAGTACTCCTCATCTCTTGTTCTCTGGCTGGTTAAATCGTTTCATCAACCAGAAACAGTAACCTTGGCCTTAACTTTTCCAGCCCACTACATTCAAACACTATGACTGTCCTTGCTCCTACCCCCACATCAGCTCTTAAACCCATATGCCTCTGTCTTTATCTACTATCACTACCACAAGCCAACATTATCTTTTGCCTGGATTACCATAACAGATCTCTGAGGGGGTCTAAAGATGTACTTAGGGGTCTATGAGCTCTTTAAATAGAATATTGTGTGCTACTTTGATTAGATGATAAAATATAACATAATCCAGCATATGCACATATAATAAAACAACCAACATATAGTCCAAGAATGCCATACAATTTTACTAAGTTTGTGTTTAGGAACAGTTTTCCATTAAGTAAAGAACAAAGTAGTGCTTCGAAGCACTTAAGTAAGGAAAATCACGGAACAGTTGAGTCATTTCACTGTACATGGTAGCTTAGGTGTACAAACTTGAGTTAGAACCTGTCCCAGAGAGATCAGCATATACTCACTATAGATGGACAGTATGGCCATCTTTATAGAAAAGAAAATGCAAGTTCACCATCAGTAATAATATGAAATTATCAGTTTTTCTGTTTCCATTTTTAGTAATCATTGGATCAGAATCCCATTTGTGTTGCATTATCTAAAAGTAAATGAGAATTTAAAAATTGGCATTCAAGAATTGTTTGAATATAGAGTTTTGGTTAAGTATAAGTTCTGATTATTCTGAACTGGCAAATGGAGCCTTGGAGAAGTTAATTCCATTTTTCCCAACATACTTACATGAGAAAGTATTCTCTGCATTAATATTATTGAAGTAAAATACAGAAACAGATGAAACATAGAGACCAAGGTTCATCTTTTTATTATTAAATCCAACATGCACTGTTTTATTTCAGCAAAGCAACATCATCAATCACATCAAAGTTATGTTGTTACTAAGACTTTTTTATTAATATTTTTTGTTTTAAAATGAAATTAAAGCTGTAAGCCTAAGCATTTAAAACCAGTTATCTAATTAAATTTAAATGAAAATACATAAGGCAACATTAGGAATCTATAAGAATTTCTTCCCTTTTGTAAGGGGTCTGTGCATTTTTCACAGAACTGCTGTAATTGTAAGAAAGAACAAACTCTCTTTTATTAAACTTCCTTTTTAATGTAGATGATTTCATTCTTGCAACTCAAAGTGATCTATGATTTCTATTTTTTTTCCTTAGAACAAATGTCAAGGTCTCGTCTTTGACCTAGTAACAAACCAGGTCTTTGACATCGTCATCATAAGTCTCATTATCCTAAACATGATTAGCATGATGGCTGAATCAGATAACCAACCTGAAAACATGAAATTCATCCTTGAGCGTCTCAACCTGGCCTTTGTGGTCATCTTTACAACAGAGTGTCTCATCAAAATCTTTGCTTTGAGGCAATACTACTTCACCAATGGCTGGAATTTATTTGATTGTGTGGTCGTGGTTCTTTCTATTGTTAGTAAGTAAAATCAGCAGCCAGAGTGGCTTTAAACTGAGAGCCAGAAGTAAACATTGTAAGACTTATCATTTGGAAACATGTCCAAACTACCCACAACACAGCAAATTAGGCTCAATGTGGTTTCTGAAAAAAGAGATGTGCTAATGCCATTCTCTATTGGGAAGATGCTAGGAAATGGGGTGATTTCCATTCCCTTGACTGTCTACACAATCGAAATTTTTTTTTATTATTTTTTTTATTTTTTCACCCAGATACTTGGTCAAATACACAATCGAAATAGAGAGTTAAATAATTATGTGGATAATTTATTTGATGGAGATAAACATAATTACGATGACTTAGACGTTTTTGTGGTGGTACCTGATTTATTCAGGTAATTGAGCCAAAGTTCTAGCTTTCCTGTGCAACTATAAGCCCTAACGAGTCTTTTATAATTTTAAGGATTTTGTATTTAGTGCCCATGTTTTTCCTTTGTTCATTTGTGAACAATTTGCGATGCCAGATCACAATTATTATGCCCCTGTGGCATTGTGCCTTCCCTCACCTCCTGCACAGGGCCCATGGCCCACTCTAGATTGGGCTTCTGGGAGTGTACGGTACAGAGAAGCAGTGCATTTCCTTTATCCCATATCCCATGTTAACTTAAACCACAGTGTGAACTACGCTTGTACCAACTGCTTTGATACATTTTACCAACTGGCCTCATTCTGTAATGACTATATTTTTCTTAACCATAGGCCGGATTAACTATAAGGTTTATAGAAGAATAGGGAAGAAAGAGGGTTATTGCCATATACCTTTTCATAAAACACACACAGGCACTCACCAGCATTGAAATTAAATTCGTCATGGCTGAACCATGGCGTTTACTCTCGGTTTTTGAAGTCTGGTTTGAACTAAACCATTAATTTGGCTTTTTATAATTGTGTAAAACTGTCCAGAAGCCCTTCTCATAGTTCAAAAAGCAATGAAGACAAGGAAAACTGATTTTACAAGTGGAAGCTTTTGTGCAGTCTCAGAAAGCATACATCAAAGAGATATGTTGGATCAAAATATTTTGGTTCCTACTGCTGCCGCTGCACTGCAGATGTTTCGGAGAGCAAAAAAAATGCTACAGTGCGCAGTGTGTTCTGGTTTCTGAGCCATGAAGTTAATGTAGATAAAGTTTGGCACTAGATTCTTTTGTGTGTTTGTGGTTAAATAGACCTTTGATTTTTCTCAGTCAGTTCTAATCACAAGTCCTGGCCAAAACTGACAGAAGTAAAAACAGTTAGAAAAGGGTGGTAGGATGAGTCCGAGGCAGCCCCCTGAGAGCTCAAAGGAAGGAGCAGTTCTCTCCTTCCACAACCCCTTCCAGGCAGTGCCGGGCGTTGTGCAGTTTTTGGGTTTGTGTGAATATCTCTGACTTCTGTCCTTTGAACAGCTGCTAGACAATTGCAGTTACACGTGCTGTATAGCATTTTGTTCCAATGGATGAGAAAATCCACACGTTAAGCCAAATCCTACTCACCAGCATAGGCGGAATTTTATGTGCTTTTGTCAGTATGTCTGCCATCCGATGCCCAGCCTCAATACTTTCCCAAGCTGCTTCTGAAGCTTTTAGAGAAGTACAAAATGAGTGTGACTTGAAGTCCATCTCTGTCTAGGAGTTAACAATTCAGTTGAGGTATTGAAACCTACTCACCTTAAAGTGTCAGAAGAAGATAGAGGAAGTAATCAAACACCAAGTCACCTGGTTCACAGAAGAACTGAGCTCAGAGAAAGGACAGATTACTGTGGGCTTGATTAGCCAAAGAAATATCTGTGTAGACGGTAGGCCTTAAGTCATGGACCTCCTCCAGTTGTTGCTAAACTACCATTTAATAAATTTCATATCTTACCATATTTGACTGCTCAATTACTGTATGAGTTAAAGTGCTTTGGCACAATTGGGCAGTCAGTGAAATATATCATCAACTAGTTCTGTTTAGTCACTAGGTACTGGCAGAAGCATTTTCACTATCTGTGACCCGTAATGACCTTAGAGGACACCCAGAACAAGAAAAAAGCCATATTTACACAAAGCAAGCATGTTCCAGCCATTCTATAATATTTGGGCCAAAATGTGAGTTATTTAAATCCGCATATCACTTGCCTGTAGAGCAGGCAATGAGAGAACAGGGTGACATTTTAGGCCAATATTCAGCTATTTGCACAAACCTCTGCTTGGGATGCTATTTCTGGGGTGTTCACAGCAACAGAGAAAAAGATCTCCCAATTTTTTCCCTTGAGCTTTTTGAGTTTGGACCTCAGGAGTGAGCATAATGGTAAATATGCAAGATCCATGGGCAGCTTCAGCCTAAAGATGAGCGTTCCAGCGCCGCCATCTGCCTCTAGCCCTACGTACATTGTGGCTCTTTCGGCAGATAAGTCTTCACCTGTAGCAGGGCTGTATTCAAATTCCTCCAAACAAATAAGAACCTGCCCTTTGGAGTAGAACTTTGAAGTCAGAGGTTGTATAATTTCTACCAGCACCTCAGGCTCAAGCTAACCTTCAACAGCAGAAATTTCTCCTTACACTCTAATCTAAAAGACTCAAGCTGTAGTTTATGTGTTTTACTTTCTATATATTCAATAAGTACAGAAACCTATTGTAATTTTTACTCTATAAGTGGCTTTAAAAACTCAACGGAGATAATATACTTTAAGTACATGAGATAATCGACAAAACAGCCTCTTGTAAACTGCATTCCTTTCCTTGTCATCAATATTTTAGACATCCTCTCCCATATAAAGTCCCATCTAAAATCGTATGGCCTTTGGAAATTATTTTCCAAGTTAAGGTACAGATAGATATTTTGCTGATATCGGTAAAGAAAATTCTTAGTTGTGTGCATAATTATAAAGTATCGATAAAAAGTTTACCCCAGTAAGATTCTGAAGTGGGAGACAGGCTGAGTCTGAAACAGTGTGTATGCTGGAAATTTACTGACCTTTCTCCTTCTCCTGAGGTACAATGATTTCTGCCTTGGAAAACCAGGAGCACATTCCTTTCCCTCCGACGCTCTTCAGAGTTGTCCGCTTGGCTCGGATTGGCCGAATCCTGAGACTTGTTCGGGCAGCCCGAGGAATTAGGACTCTCCTCTTTGCTCTGATGATGTCTCTTCCCTCCCTATTCAACATCGGTCTTCTACTCTTTCTGGTGATGTTTATTTATGCCATTTTTGGTATGAAGTGTTTTTCCGAAGTGAAGCCAGGGTCTGGAATTGATGACATATTCAACTTCCAAACTTTCGCTGGCAGCATGCTCTGCCTCTTCCAGATAACCACGTCAGCAGGTTGGGATGCCCTCCTCAAGCCCATGCTGCGATCAGAAGACTCCTGTAATTCCTCCTCCCCAGACAAATGTCGCCACCTCTCTGTCATAGCCACCACCTACTTTGTCAGTTACATCATTATCTCCTTTCTCATTGTTGTCAACATGTATATTGCTGTGATTTTAGAGAACTTCAATACAGCCACTGAAGAAAGTGAGGACCCTCTGGGTGAAGATGACTTTGAAATATTCTATGAAGTCTGGGAAAAGTTTGACCCAGAAGCAACACAGTTTATCAAATATTCTGCTCTTTCTGACTTTGCCGATTCCCTACCTGAGCCTCTGCGTGTGGCGAAGCCAAATAAATTTCAATTTCTAGTAATGGACTTGCCCATGGTAAGTGGGGATCGCCTCCACTGCATGGATATCCTCTTCGCCTTCACCACTAGGGTCCTTGGTGACTCCAGTGGCCTGGATAGCATGAAAGCAATGATGGAGGAGAAGTTCATGGAAGCCAATCCTTTCAGGAAGTTATATGAACCCATAGTCACCACCACCAAGAGAAAGGAAGAGGAAAGAGGTGCTGCTGTTATTCAAAAGGCCTTTCGAAAGTATAGGAAAATGACCAAGGGTGACTTGGAAAACAGGCCTCAGTCGCCACTCGAGACTCTTTGTAATGGAGACTTGTCCAGCTCTGGGGTGGCCAAGGGCAAGGCCCACTATGACTGAGCCCCTCGCCTCCACCCCTACCTCACAGCCACACACAGCCTTGCCTCTAGCCTCTGAGCCCCAGGGGTCTGCCTCTCAGTGTAAGAACAAGCAATGGACTCACTAAACTGCCATTCCATTTGTTTTCTAGCTAAGTGAAGTGATGTATTTTTATTTCATTTTAAGTGAGTCTTAAAGAGATAGAAGATAAGGCTGCCTAATTATTAGCCACTGGTACTACTTTAATAAGAAAGAAGAGACTAGAATGTGCTGCAAAGGACATGCTAATGTTCGGATTGAAACACAGTTCATATTATGTCAAAGCAAAAGAGTAAGAAACAAAAAGCACATTAAAATTTTAAGTTGTGTTTTTCCATATGTTTCTAGGTACATTGTCCAAATACCTTTGTTTAATGTTTTTCCCAATACAAGTGTGTGGTTTATCACATAGCTCTTTTGCATGCTAAGTGAAAAAAAATTAAAACCTGCCAATAAATGAATATCTTATTGCAAATGTTTTTTTTTACCAACATTAAATATTTGAGGTTTATTTCAAACCTAAAGGCACAATCTTGACTTGTCATTTACCACTCTATCTTTCCCAAGCTACAATCTCTGTTTTGAAAATAAACAAATAAATAAGACTTTCAGTTTGTGTTTCTTTAAGATAGTACACTAATACTTCCCTCTTGTTCAGTGGTTGTATAAGTAGTGGTTTAAATGTGGTGCTTTGCTTGGAATTAAAGATTGGAGCCAGCTGTGTGTCTGATAAGTATTTAACAATTGGCTCTTCAGGGAAAAAGAAAGCCATGCTTTGTAGCATTCACTCATCTCTGTGGAATGAATGCTGCCATCGTGGCTGATTTCAAGCCACCAACATGATGTTACCAGATATGGAGTTAGGAAGAGATGCTTGTAACAAGTTCTCAAGAGCTCGTCCGAGCTGGCTCCAGCACACCACTTGCTGGAACTCATGAGAGAGCCCTGCTTGACTGGTTAAAATATTTGCAGTGGGTCCCCTGGATGGAGAGAACTTCCTCTTAGCAACACCTGGGCCACAGGGTGGGGGAGCTAAAAACACACGTCTTAGCCAGTGTTCTTAGCCATTTGATGAGCCCTGCACTCAGTTCTGGCTGAAAGCTTACATGAAATGCAGCCCAGAGAAAAACTCAAGGCCTATCAGAAGGGGTTGGCACCAGGAGTAGCCCAGGACTTTCCTGCTTCCCTAAAAACTGGAGACACCAAGAAGCCAAACAAGGAATTAGGCTTTCAGCCCCCAAAGAGGCTGGACTAGGGGCAAAGAGCCTACATTGTGACAATCAAGGTGTAGAGGAAAACCCCACAGAAATAGCCATGGAATCCTGTATCTCAGACAGGTAGGAAGAGCTGACGTGTCTGTCAGCAGCCTGGAGTCTGCGATCTGAGCCTCCCACCTACCCCCAC
The DNA here is from genome assembly GCF_000956105.1 of Propithecus coquereli. Taxonomy (NCBI): domain Eukaryota; kingdom Metazoa; phylum Chordata; class Mammalia; order Primates; family Indriidae; genus Propithecus; species Propithecus coquereli. The sequence continues at coordinate 2,776,131 of NW_012133857.1, read as the reverse complement.
CGTCCAGCAGAGGGAAGGGCAGCACTGGATCCAGGCTGGACTGTGGGGTGATTATTTTCAATGTGTACAAGATCCAACATGACGATGTACTCATATCCAGAGCCTGAGTTTTGTGAGTTTTTCAGGCAGCCTTGTGCTCTGGAGCATTGGGAAAAATAGTAATAATGTCATTATCTAGTATTTATTTTGTGGCTGCTGCGCATCAGCCACCGGCTAAGCATTTGTCACGAATAATCTCATTCGTATCTCCTAAAAACTCAATGAGGAAGTATACCTCATTTAAAAGTGAGAAAACTGAGGCTCAGAGAAGCTGAGTGACCAGTGGTGTGCCTGGTAGGGCCTGAGCCTTTGTGCCATGGTAGGGAAGGGGGAGTGGGTGGTCCCACTGAGTTGGGCCACGGGGCTCTCATGCAGTACTGTGAGGGCTTCGTGGAAAGTTCTTCTTGAGGCACCAGGCATGACATCCAGCTCCCTTAAAAGATGTTTTGATTATGAGCTCTGGGTGTTTTTAGATTCCTACCAAATTTTCTGAAAATGATGGCTGGTCATCCTTCCAGTAGGGGTACTTCTTGGCTAGAGATAACGGAGGATCTGGAAGGATATGGTCTTGCCCATTCCGAACTGCTATTTAGGGATGTGAACTGTTCTGCATAGAAGATTCGTCCTCCCCACCCTGCACACCTGCATACCCTGCCATGGTTCCGTTTCCCCAGGGCTGGATTTCTGGAGCCACCTTCTAGAGAGAGAACGGGGTCTGCTTCACTTTAGCAGGAGGTTGAACCATGCTTCCTTCGCTAGGTGGCAGCATATGTCCAACTCATTCTTTTCTGAGCGCTCTGCACAGCAGGTGTGCGTGAGCCTGGCACTTACAGAGCCAGAGGGCTGAGGGGAGGAGGGCCAAGGCAGGAAGTGGTGAATTTTCCAAACCCTGGATGAGGGCTAGAAAGCTCATAGAGATATTCCCAGAGATATTGCTCACCGTGCAAGGATCCAGGACACCTCAAGAGGCAGAGATATGGTCTGAGCTCTGTTTCCCTGGGACATACTGATCTTTCATGGTAAACAGCCCTCCGGGCACATGAAGCCAGTCCCCTTGTCCTCTGAGTCTTCTTTTCTCCAGGTAAATCAGCCCCTGCACAAGTCAATCAACAGACATATTCCTGAGGACCAATGCAATACATTTGTGTAAACTGCTTCTAATCAATGGTCCTTAACCTCAAGAGCATATATGCTCGTCAGGAGAATTAGATGTGTGCTCATGTGATGATAATATAATACAGCATGACAAGTGCCATGGACCAGGGACATGCCTCTGCTCTGAGGATGTGAATGGAGACAAACTCACAGGAAGGCTTCATGAGAGAGGGACATCTGAGATGCACTCGACATACATGTAGGATTTTGACAGGTGCAAATGGTTTGGGAGGGTGTTTGAGGTAGAGGAGGCAGCGCGGGCAGCACCACAGAAGCTAGAAAGTGTGAGGAAGTCTGAGTTACCCAATTGACTGGACATAGAGTATAGACAATAGAGCAGCAGCAACTGAAGCTTAGAAATGGACTATCTGTGGAAAGCCTCCAATGCCAGAGTGAGGAGTTATATTTAGGTAATAGGGAGGCATTGAAGGTGTTTGAGTAGGGAAGGAAAATTAACCGCACGGGGTGTGCAAGGTGAAATGGAGAACGAGACCATTCCTGGCGGGGAAGAGGCACTGAGCCAGGAAGGAGGTGGGAGCAATGTGGTGTGATTCTAGGATGCTCGTGCCAACTGACTGGCCGTGGGGCAGGAGTCTGGGGGAACCTTAGGATTTTTGACCAGGGTGACAAAATAGATAACGGTACAAGTTACCAAGTTAATAAGTATAAGAGGAGCAAGAGTTTTTTTGTTGTTGTTTTTCTTTTCATTTGTTTTCATAGCTAAAGAGAAAGAAAACCTAAAAATTAATTCCATTTTAAAAATTTTAAAGGTTTAAGATGCCATGTCCAAATTATGATGCCCAGCCAGGACTAGAACTTGAGGACAAGTGTGGAGAGGAGTCCTCAGCACAAGGGTGCATCTGACACTCCAGGAGCAGATGATGTCGTGGGAGAGAGAGCATGCCCAGATCTAGAAGGCGGCAGAGGACTTTCCCCGGGGCGGGGGCGGTGTGTGTGAGGGGTGGGGGACGGCTGTCAGAGAATAAAGATGAAGAGGAGTGAGACGTTCAGAGAAGGATGTAGGGAGGTAGGCAAAAGTAAATACCATGACACATAGTACGGGCACAGAGCAGGCTTCGCTGGAGAAATTCGGTCAACAAAATGAGATACAAAGTCTCACCTTTTCATCCCTTCCACCAAGAAGCATGCAGGATCCAGGAACAGATTCCACCCCCTGAATCCTCTACCTTTTTATAGGGCAAGGATGAGAGCTTGCCTTATAAATAATCAGGCTCGGGAGCCAGCTGTTCCACGGAGCAGTCTTGGAATGTCAGCTACTAGTACCCAATGCCCTTGGGGAAGTTGAAATCCTGTACAGCTCCTCCTCCTGCTCAAGGAGGGGGAGCCCAGATAGCTTGTTGCCTGGCAACCCAGACAGAACCTCCAGGGTCACTGAATGGGCAGTCCTGTCCCTTGACACACAAGGAGTAGTGGACGTGGCACTGAGGAAACAAGAGCTAACATTTATTGAGCGCTTATTCTGGGTCAGGTAACCACTTCACCAGCATGACCCCTTTACAACAGCTCTAGTAGGTAGAAATGATTTTTAACCTTCATTATACACATGAGGAAACTGAGGCATGTGGAAAAAATCAGAGGCTTATTCAAGGCTATGTAGCCGATAAGTGCCCTGTCAGGATTCAAAGCCAGGCATCAAACCACTACACCGTACTGCTCCACAGACAAAAAGGGACGCCATGACCGATGTCAGAGGGAATGGGGTTTTCCTGGTAGTGTCTGTGAACCTTTCACCATCCATTTCTGGGGGAAACTTTGGACTTTTATCCTCTAGAGATAATGTATATTTTAAAAGTTCTTTTGACAGTGTGGAAGCTTGCTTGGAGGGGATGCTGTTCTCCCTCTCCAAGTTTCATATACTCAGTTCTGTGGATGTATTTGGTTCCTGAATATATTGTCAGTTTCCATCCTCTTACATTTCTCTCCCTCCTTCTTCAGAAAAATTCTGGTCAATCTATCTCTTCTAAAACCAGGTGCCCACGGGACAGTGGAGTATCTCCTACTTTTGGACAACATACCTCTATTAATGTAGACTGTAAGTGTGCTAGCCAGACAGTGATGGTACCAAGAGGTATCCTGGGGTGACCAATCTAGCCTCCTTTAATCTCCCTCAATCCCCCAACTCGAGATACACTGAATGAACACACAGGCTCAGTAAAAACAGTGTGTCTGCTGTGACAATGCAGCTTCAAGTTCCCTTTCCCCCTTTCCATACTCAAAGCTCTTCCTGTATTTTAAAATCACTTCTGGAGCCAAATCACACTGATGGCTCATTTTCTATCGATTCATGAGCTCTAGTCAGACTCCTAGATAGATTTCCTCATAAATTAATGTTTTAAAGTGCAATACTTGAGAAAAAATTCCCTTTGGATCTAAATGGAGGTCTCAATAAGGTTCTGAATCACCCCCATTCTAGCACCAGTGTTCGAAAGGAGAGGTTTCTACTATTCCATGAGAGTGCAGCAGAGCCTCAAGGGATGGCTCACTAATGTAGCAAGACTTACCAAACAAAGGAAACGGGATGCCTGGAGCTGAGAGTGACAGCTCCAGGATTGGGTGAGAATACAGAAAGGTCTAGGAGACTTGAACAAAACTGTCAGCCAGCTTAATCTAATTGATATTTGTAGAATTCAACAAGAGCAAAATACACATTATTTTCAAGTACATGTAGAACTTTTACCAAGATAGGGCCATAAAATGTCTCAATAAATTTAAAAATATTTAAATCTTAAAAATACGTTATCAGATCACAATGGAACTGAATTAGAAAACAACTTTAGTTCAAAGTACTTTCTAATTTCCCTTTTGACTTCATCTTTGAACTATGAGTTATTTAGGAGCATGTTATTTATAGTTTCCAGTTTCGAGATATCTTTCTGCTGTTGATTTCTAACTCAATTAAAAACACAACATATGAAAATGTGTGGGATACAGCTAAAACAATATTTAGAGTGAAATGTACAGTACTAAATGCTATATTTAAAAAACGAAAGTTCCCAAATCAACGGCTTCAGCTTCCATCATTACAAACTAGAAAAGAGTAAACTAAACCCAAAGAAAACGGAAGAACTTAAATAACAAAGATAAGAGAGAAATTAATTAAATGGAAAGCAGAGAAATAACAGAGAAAAATCAATGAAACCAAAAGCTGGCTCTTTTGGAAGATCAATAAAAATGATCAACTTCTTGCTAGACTGATCAGGAAAAAAAGAAGAGACATAAATGACCAATGTTAGGAATAAGAGCAGTGATATTGCCACAGATTCTATAGATAATAACAGAAAAATAAGGGGTTATCACAAACAATTTTATTCTGATAAACTCAACAATTTAGATGAAGTGAATAAATTCCTTAAAAGATACAAACTAATCTCATTCAAGAAAAAATAGCTTTAATAGTGCTAGCTTTATTTTAAAAATTGAATTTGTAGTTAAAACTTTTTCCAAGAAGAAAATTCCATGTCAGATGGCTTCAGATGGTGAAATCTATCAGATATCAAAGGAAAAAATAATTCCGTTTCTACACAAACTTCCAAAAAGTTGAAGAAGTGGAAATATTTTCAATTCATTCTATGAGGCCAGCATTACCCTGATATAAAAACCAGACAAAGACATATCAAGAAAAGAAAACTACACACCAATATCCTTCATGTACATAGATTCAAAGATCTTCTACAAAATTTAGCAAATCAAATTCACAACTATAATTTTAAAAATATATTATCATAAAGTGGGATTTATCCCAGAAATACATGGTTGATCTAATGT
>NW_012133857.1:2762483-2767221 GCF_000956105.1 Propithecus coquereli | reverse complement strand
TTTTTTTTCCTTTGTTTTCCATTTCATATAGTTCTGCTCTGACCTTAGTTATTTCATTTCTTCTGCTGGCTTTGGGTTTGGTTTGCTCTTCCTTTTCTAGTTCCTTGAGATGTGTCATTAGATTGTTAATTTGTCATCTTTCTGTCTTTTTGATGTAGGAAGTTAAGGCTATGAATTTTCCCCTTAGGAATGCTTTTACTGAATCCCATAGATTTTTATATCTTGTGTCTCTTTTGTCATTCAGTTTGAGGAATCTTTTTATTTCCATTTTAATTTCATTGTTGACCCAATAATCCTTCAGCAGCAGGTTGTTTAATTTCCATGACTTTGTGTAGAGTTTAATGTTTCTTTTGGAGTTGATTTCTAGTTTCAATCCACTGTGGTCTGAGAATATACATGAGATGATTTCTATGGTTTTTTAAATTTGGTGAGCCATGTTTTGTGGCCTAAGATGTGATCAATCTTGGAGATTTTTCTATGTGCTAATGAGAAGAATGTATATTCAGTAGTTTGAGGGTAAAATGTTCTATAAATGTCTGCTACTCCCATTTGTTCTAGAGTCCTGTTTAAGTTCAGTGTTTCTTTATTTATCTTCTGCTTGGATGATCTGTCCAGTTCTCTCAGTGGGGTTTTGAAGTCCCCAGAAATTATGATACTGCTGTTTATCTCTTTGCTTAGATCTATTCGGGTTTGCTTTATGAATCTGGGTGCTCCTGTATTAGGTGCATAGATATTTAGGATTGTTATGCCTTCTTGTTGAATTGCTCCCTTTACCGTTATATAATGACCATATTTGTCTTTCTTTACTATTAATATTATTGATTTAAAGTCAATTTTATCTTATATAAGAATGTCTACACCTGTTTTCTTTTGGTTTCCATTTACATGGAATATTTTTCCACCCCTTCACCTTGAGTCTTTATGAGTCCTTGTGGGTTAGATGTGTTTCCTGGAGACAGTAGGTACTTGGCTTGTATTTTTCATCCTTGCAGCCAAGCTATGTCTCTTGAATAGGGCAATCAGACTGTTCACCTTGGTTGATAGAATTGATATGTGGGATGCTGTTTTGTTCATCCTGTTGGGTAGTACCTTATTGCTTTGTTTTACCTCCTGTGCTATTGTTTTATATGAGCTATGAGCTTTAGCTTTTGGATGGTTGTACAGTGGTGGGTGTCTATTGTACTGATCCATGTATAATGCAGTTCTGAGTATTTCCTGCACAGCAGGTCTGGTCTTGACAAATTCCCTCAGTGTTTGCTTGTCTGGAAAAGTCTTTATTTCTTTTTTGTATATAACACTTGGTTTTGCATGGTAAAAATTCTAGACTGGCAATTGTTCTGTTTAAGAAGACTGAAGATGGGGGCCCAATCCCTTCTAGCTTGTAAGGTCTCAATTGAGAAGTCTGTAGTTAGACTGATGGGTTTTCTTTTGTAAGTTAATTGATGTTTTCCCCTCATGGCTTACAGGAGTTCCTCTTTCATGTTGACTTTGGCCAGTCTGATGACTATGTGTCTTGATGATTGCCTCTTTGCAATGAATCTCCCAGGTGTTCATTGAGCTTCTTGTACCTGGATGTCTAAATCTCTGGCAAGACCAGATAAGTGTTCCTCAATTATTTCCTCAAATAAGTTTTCCAGCCCATGTGCATTTTCTTCTTCACCCTCAGGGATGTCTATGATTCTTACATTTGGCTATTTCACATAATCCCATATTTCTTGTAGGCTTTGTTCATTCCTGTTAATTTTCTATCTTTTATTTTTGACTGACTGAATTAATTCAAAAGAGTTGTCTTTAAGCTCTGAGATTCTTTCTTTTGCCTGCTCTAGTCTATCCTTAAAACTTTCCGCTGTGTTTTGTATTTCCTTAAATGGATTTTTCACTTCAAGAAGTTCAACTTTTTTTAAATATGTTGATATATGTAGTGAATTTTTTGTTGATTTCCTGGATTGTTTTTCTTGTTTCTTTGAGTTTATTTTCCATTTTCTCTTAGATTTCATTATGCTTCCTTACAGTCCATACTTGGAATTCTTTAACTTTCATTTCAATATTTTCATTTTATTTGTTATCCATTGCTAGAGAGCTAGTGTTCCCTTTTGGGGGTATCCTTTTGCTCTGATTTTTCACTGATTTCTTCTCATTTGGACTAGCTGTCACTTCTTATTTTTTCAATTTTCTTTTGTTTAGATGTGGCTTTACCCCCACCCCCCCAACACACACACTTGTAAGTGTATATCTGTAGTATATGTTAGGTAAGAGCTTATGGCTTTGCTTGTGGGTGCTTTGATGGCAATCTGGGTTCTGGATGGATGCCTTGGTTAAAGATATCCTTCGTATGGTGGTTTTCTCAGTTGTTAATTGTTTGTAGGCTGTAGCAGTAGCGAGCTATGTGTGTGGGGAGATTCCCTGTCTCTCTTTGATGAAGAAGGATGGAGGTCTTTGAAAACCTTTTTCTTTTCTCAGCTTTGTGGTCTTCTTAACAGTGCGAATTGTATTGGCATGCCCAGTTTAATCTCTGAGACAGTAGGTGGTGCTGTGGATATGAATCAACCACATGTTGTATGATTGAGTCAGTAAATGCTGTAAAGGGCTGTGCAAATTGACCTCCCTGTCAGTAGGTGGTGCCTTCCAGAAGGAATAAGCTGCAGTGTCATTTTTAGGACCTATGACCAGCTCTTGCCCTTCAGGGGAAGCACTCAAATGTCCCAGGTGGTGGGTTGGGCCCTAGAACATCCAGGTGATTCCTTATTCTCCACCACAGCTGCAGTGGGTGAGGGAGTGAGGCTGGGTAGGTTGGGGTTGGTGACCCTGCCCTTAGGCTCCACAAAGGCTGGTAAGGTAGCTGTTTTGGCAGAGATCAAATGTCCACTCCCAGGCTTCTGAGGAAAGCGGCTAGAGAGGGGCTGAAGTGGCCCTACCCCACCAGAAAGTCTGCTTGTGTGGGAAGGCCTATCTGAGATTCACAATCTGGCTATCAGGAGTGAATTTTGCTCTTCTCACTCCTTCCCTGCTCTGCCGTCTCCCTCCAGTGTCTGCTAGCATGCAGGAGTTCAAAGTAGCTGAGCTTCCCCTTGATGGTGCTGCAGGCTGGGAGCTTCACTGTTCAGGATCCTGCCCTGTCTGAGAACATGGCCTTCCTGTTGGGGGAGGGGTGTTCTGCAAGTACAGTGTGGCTGGGACCCACACTGCACTCTTTTTTCAATTCTGCTCCCTCATCTCCTGAGATCAGTTCACAAATCTCCCTTCCATGCCCCCAAGCAACACAATTGAATCCTGGGAGTATGGGATATGGCTTGTGGGCTTGTTCCCAGGTCCCTAAGGATCTATCCCTGATCATGCCAGGGAGAACTGTGCTCATCTCAAGTTACCTATGGGGTGTTCAAGTAGGATTGATGTCCCTCTGCTTCGGGGTGTGCCCTACTTTGATGAAGCAGCCAGGCAAGCAGCACCAGGGAGGGCCAATGAGCAGAGAGCTCACAGTCTGAGCATTCCTTAGTCTGCTGCAGGTCTTTAAGAGGAAAGGTTTGAGCTTCACTCTCTGTGGAAGCCCCAGTGTGGTGGATGCATCAACAGAGGGGAAGGGGAGGAAAATAGTCTGAATGGAGGAAAGCTAGCACGCTTGTCATCTCTGTCCCTCTATCCAGAAGGCTGCTTACCTGGAAGGTCCAGGCTCTGGGGTCATGCAGATCCCCCAGGACCCACTGGCCCCCTGTGCCTCCCTCAGTCTGGGCCAGAGTCGGGAAATGTTTGTGTAGGAACAAGCAAGACAAAAACTGAGGGAGTGAAGCACCCCGGGGAGGACAAAGGTGCATGGTGGGTGGAGAAGCAATATAGTGGCTGCCACCTCAGCTCGGGTCTGTGACGATGGGAAGCACCCCTAGGGGGCTGGCAGGGTGGTGCTTTGTCCTCAAGAAACTCCCAGTTCACTGGCAGCAGCAACTTTGTGGTTCATGAGGGTAGAAAGGCTCTCCAGCAGCTCGGGAGCCCACTGACTTCCAGAAACGTGAGGGAGGGAGAAACAAACTACTCCACCTACCCTTTCTACTGGACACCAAGCCTCTGAGGGTTGGCCTCTGCTGGTGTCTTGCTCCTTCTTATTCTGCTCTTAAACCTTCTTCCCACGGAATCTCTTGTAGGTTCTGGCACTTTTCCCTCAGAATTATACCCACTCTGTGTTTGTTTGTTTGTTTGTCTTTTCTTTTTCATCTAAATCTTTTCCTTTTTTCTCAGATGATCTGGCAGCTGGTGTCCCTGGTCAGCCATCTTGCCTCCTCTCTCCTCCAATTGATCTTTAACAAAAATGTCAAGGCCATTCAGTGAGGAAAAGATACTTTTTCCAAAACATGATTCTGGAATAATTGGATAGTCATATGCAAAAAAAGGCACATTGACCCTTACCTCACTCTATATACAAAAATTAATCAAAATGAATAATAGATATAAAGGTGAGCTAAACTATAAAATTTCTGTTAGAAAACATAGGAGAAAATATTAATGATCTTGAATTGCCAAAAATTTCTTAAAAACAACACATATATCACTATTTTTTTCTTTTAATAGATTTAGGGGATGTAAGTTGAATTTCATTACATGTATATATCGTACAGCGGTGAAGTCTGGGCTTTTGATGAACTCATCCCTCAAGTAGTATACACTATACCCTATAAGTACTTTTTCATCATCACCCCTCTCCCCTGCCTCTTCTCCCCAATGGGTCTCCATTCTCCATTATACCACTCTG
>NW_012133857.1:2742050-2762433 GCF_000956105.1 Propithecus coquereli | reverse complement strand
ATGTGAGTTGAATTTCATTACATGTATATATCATACAGCGGTGAAGTCTGGGCTTTTGATGAACTCATCCCTGAGGCAGTATACACTATACCCTATAAGTACTTTTTCATCATCACCCCTCTCCCCTGCCTCTTCTCCCCAATGGGTCTCCATTCTCCATTATACCACTCTGAAAGCACCAATCCTTCAAAAAGAAAAACAATACACTGGACTTTTATCCAGTAAAAATTTTTTTAAAAATTGGCCCTACAAAGTTTTGGTGAGGATTTTGAACAACTGTGTAACTGTTATACATTGCTGGTGGGAGTGTAAAATGGTGCAGCCACTTTGGAAAATAGTTTCCTTATTTTGTATAAAGTTAAATGCACACCTAGCAACCACACAGCCCAGCCATTCCACTCCTGGGCATTTGCTCAATAGAAATGAAAACATATGCCCACACAAAGACTTGTACCTAAATGCTGATAGCAGCTTTGTTTTTAATAGCCAAAAACTGCAAACAACCTAAATGTTCATCAATAGGTGACTGGATAAATAAATTGTGCATATCCATCCAATACTATACTATTCAGCAAACACAAAGGAATAAATTATTAATACATGCAATGACATGAATGATTCTCAAAAGAATTATGCTTAATGAAAGAAACTAGAGAAAAACAAGTTTATACTGTATGATTCCAATTATATAAAATTCTAGAAAATGTAAACTAAAGTGATAAAAAGTAAATCAGTGGTAACCTAGGGATGAGGGCAGAGTTGATAAGAAGGGAGGATAGAGGGGCAAGAAGAAACCTATCTTTATTGTGGTGATGGTTTCACGAGTGAATAATATATGTCAAAATTTAACAAATTGCACCCCTTAGATATGTGCAGTTTATGGTATGTCAGCTTCAACAAACCTGTAAAAAACATCCAGCCCTTGAAGTTTGGAGGTCTGAATGGAAGTCTCAGTAAGCCTCTGGGTCCTTCATTTCAGCACTAAAATTAAAGGGAGAGGCCGCAGCTGTTCTAGGGATGGCTGCTAAGCCGTGGCACCTGCCCACCTAAGAATTATGATAACTCCCTCATTAGGGAATGACAAAGCTCAGAAACCTTCAGTACATCATATGCTCCAGCTCCTCATTATACAGATGAGAAAACTGATGCCCAGAGGTTGGTAGTGATTTAAACAAGGTTCGTCGTTGATGGTAGGACAAATTTAGGGACAAACTGGTGAATGAGAATGGTTAGGGGAGTGGGTACACACTGTGAGCATGGACTGAGTTCTCTGTTCCTTCTCCCCGACTCCTGCAGTCACTGACTGCATAGAGCACGACTGCTTGAAGGCCGTTGGATGGGAGCTCGAAGCCCCTGTCCCCTCCCGCCCAGAGTTGGTGAGGACCTGTTGGCCACTGAACACTGCACATCCTGGCCTGCACCTTCTCCCAGGACCTCACTCTTCTTTTCCCTCCCAGGAGAGGGCTCCGTCCTGCAGCCAGGAGGATGGACTTTCCACCCCCAGACACTGCCCCAGGAGGCAGGAAACACCAGGCACTTTCCCTCTCCCTGCAGACTTTGTGTGAGCTCATTCTGGTAAAAGTTTAATGCCTAAAAGTCAATTACACTTAAGAATGCTCTGATGAGCCCAACAACAGCTCTTTCTCAGAGCCACTGGGGCATGCATCTACTTTCCCGCTCCCTCCCCTCGGTGCTGAGAAAGCCTCCCTGCCCTTCCTCACAGTGCAGTGGGCCCGACTCTGCCTTTCCACCAACTTGCTGTGTGGCCCAGCCCTTCTCTGGGCCTGATTCTGACATTCATAAAGTGGAAGGACTGACTGGGGTGTGTGCTCGGCTTGTTTGTCCTCACAGGGTCTCATTTCTGGTTGGGCAGAGCAAGAACAGGGCACACACGCCAGGTTGGAGGTTTGTGAGGGAATTGTCAAGGGCAGAAATGCCAGAAACCAGAGGTGTTAGAAAGAGAGAGAAATTCTAGATGGGTTTCTGCTCATTTAAAGAGCAAACACATTATAATCAACATGCAAAAAATTATGCAAAAGTACAGTCCAGGTTACAGTGACCTGGCCACCTTTCCTGTATGGCATCCAACTCTGCCCACCATCGTAGACCTTTCAGTAGCTGGCCCAGATGTGCCACAGCTGGCCTCAGGCATGGGCTCAATGGTTCAGGCAGCTCCTAGGGGAAGAAAGAATCAGGGCACCTGGGTGGTCTTTTGCAGGCCATGATGGACATTTTCTGCTAATCCGCCCACTCATTACTTCCCATTCAGGCCCTGCCAGCCCCTAGGCTGTTCTTTGCATAATCCTGGTGGTTCCTGCCTCTGCGTCCTCCTCACACCAATCCCCTCCACTGGAATGCCCTCCCCTTCTTGTTCCCTTTCCAATGCAGCCCTGGACTCAATCTCAGGGAAAGCGGCTCTGCCTAACTCCTTCCAAGCTGACTGAGAAGACTCCTGTCAGCCCTCAAACTCTGCATAACCTGCCACTATGCAGGAAACAGCTTGGACAAAGGTATGGAGGAGGTTCTGTCTGGGGCCATAGGCTTAGTCTGCTGCACCCTAATCTCTCCCCTGCCCCATCTCACACTGGGACCCTACAAAGCATGCTAAACCACAGGCAACATGCTGATGACCCTGAGAGATTCATTCCAAATCCAAAATGGCAGCTCTTTTGAGCTGGGGGAGCCCTTCCCCATGGGATATAGAGCCTGTTTCTGCCCCGGGTGGAGGCTGCTTGAGAAATGTGGACCAGTGTGTGAACCATAGGTTCTCCCCTTTCCAAACTGAACTCTCATTCAACTCATATTGGGCCAACATTCTCGGCTTTGGCTCAAATTATTTTCTTTGCTGTCTATTCTGGCCAAGGGTGATATTCAAAAGGGAATATGTGGCAAGGCTTAGGCACTGGCCAGACAGCATGGACGTCACTGGGTGTCAGACAGGGTCCTTGAGATTGGCCAAAGGGGAGGTAGTGAAGGGCTACAGTAGAGGTGCAGCCAGGTGTGACCCTTTATTTGTTGGATCCCTGGACGTATTGGAGGTGGGGGCTTCAGGGGAGGAACCAGGGCAGCTTGGGCAGCCAGGGGACATTTAGGGGTGCTGGTTAGAATCCACTGACCCACACCCCACCTCAGATCCATTCTCTGCCCTTCTCTTCCTCGATCGGTGTCCAGGGAGACAGATCCTTTCAGGCTGCACCAATTAGACCCCCTTGCTGTCTGATTTCCAGCTGGTTTCCGTCAATAAGAGGCACCAGCAAGAGGTTGAAAGGAAGGAAGAGGAATCAGGGTATTTCTTCGTTGCCTTGGCCCTGCTCCAAGCTGTGTTTCTAGCAGGGGCTCTACTCCTCTAATGTCACAACTCCTGCCATGCACTCCTTGTCCCTTGTTCCAACTCTCCATGGCCCCAGTAACACCATCTTGCTTTTGCCCCTTTGGGTCTAAGGATGGAGATGGCTTCTGCTATTGCTAGTCACTGATGCCTCAATGTCTTAACTCCCGGGGTAGCCAGCCAGCCTCCAGACTGGCCCTCCTGGTCCTTGCCCCCTGGTATTCATCCCTTTGAGTAGTCCCTCCCACATCGCCCCTGGTTTGTTTGGTATAGCCATAGCACAGAGCAGCAGTGACAATACGCCAACTTTTGAGATTAAGTTACAAAAGACTGCAACTTCTGTCTAGAGTACCTCTGGCTTGCTTTCTGTTGGATTGCTCCTTCTGGGGGAAGCAGGTTGTGAGTAGCCCTATGACAAAAACCTGAAGGCTCTAACTAACAGCCAGCAAGGAACTGCAACTTGCCAGCAAGCCCCTGAATGAGCTTAGAAACGGTCCTGCTGCCTCAGGAAAGTCTCAGGATGACTGTAGCCCCTGCAGAGAGCTTGACTGCAACCTCGTGAGAGACCCCGAGCCAGAACCACCCAGCTAAGCCACACTGAGCTTCTCATCCCTCAGAAATGGTGGGAGATAGTAAATGTTTGTTGTTCTAAGCTGCAAAGTATTGGGGCAATTTGTTACACAGCAGTAGTTAACTAATCCAGCTCCATCCATACCTCTGTAAATAGTCACTCCATTAAAGTTTCCTGAATCGTCTGAGGTGGCTTCTGCTTTCTGACTAATACAGGGGCTCAGTGCAGTAGCCTCTTAACCACTGGTATAGAAAAAGTCCAGTATCTTAACAAGACTATGGTTATACTGGTATGTTCCATCTGAATGCCTTCTGACTCATCACTTGAAGATCTGGGAAGTCTGGAGGGAACCCCCATGCTTAGTGAGGTGCCTGGACAGGGCAAAACCCAGGGATGGGGGAGGGTATAGAACAAGGGCATGGAGAAAAGTGAAAAGGGAGAAGGGAAGTAGAGGGGAGGCAGACAAAGAGCTAGATGATAGAATCAAAGATTCAGGCCTGAGTTAGTCCACAAGAAATCAGGAGAGGCATTTTCGAGGACTCTACCTGTTCTTACCCCATGCAACTCATCCAATGGGATCAAGGTGAGAACCAGAGAGAGTCTAGTACAGGTAAGAGGCCCTAGACTGACAGTTCTGTGCAGTTAATTCAGTGGACAAGTTTTCCTGGAGGCACCAAGTGCTGACTCTGTCCAGCTGTCAGCCTCACAGCATTGTTCGGTTTCTGGAGCCAGCATGCCAGCAGTCCCTGGGGTCCCACAGTGCAGCCCCTGCCTGGAGAAGATGGGCAGCGTCCCCCCTCGTGGGCGGGGCACTTTTCTCCCTGCGGTTGGGGCCAGCAGCCAGGCCTCCCTGCGCAGGGGGCCCCTTTGTGTGGCTGAGTGGCCTCGGGGTGCCCTCTGTGAGTCATTTCCTGTTATTCTCATCGTACAAGTCCTGCCATTCTTTAGAGCAAAATTTGACATTTTTACAGGACTAACTTCTAGGGCCTTTGGTCAGGAGAAAAAGCAGGGATCCTTTCTTTTATATTTACAAAGCCATTAATTGGCTTCTTTATAAAATTAGACTCCATTATAAGCTCAATTGGAGTGGGAGCGTTGCTTTATTTAGTCCAAAACATCAGTTTTAAAGGATTCTTTTTAACAGCCAAGTGTTCAGTGGCAAGAAGACTGGCGAAGTAGTTTCCGCTTCCTTCTGCTGCTGAAAATGCAGGTGGCATTAACTCAGTGGTGTGCTCACTGCTTGCTGATGTACCTCAGGGGTGCCCACCTTCCCTGGACAGTGAGAAGGGAAGGTGGGAGGCGTGGTCCAAAGCCATCCCAGAGCCCCAGAGCTCCCGCTTCGGTCTCCAGGTACCCATCCAGCTCCAAAGAAGAGCCAGAGGAGGAACACCCAAGCCTGACTGATCCCCACTCCAGACCTGCACAGGCATCTGTAGTACCAGTCGTGGGGCTCACCACACTCGCCACCCTGACCCCGTGGTCTGCCAGTCACTGAGCTTTCAAAGGGACCGTATCTTCACTCAACCCACCTCATGGAGCTGCAAGAATCAATCATCTCTCATCATCCACATCATGGTCTGGGAACTTGGAACCTGGAACCAGTTGTCTGATTTACTTTTATTTCTCTCATTTCAGGGCACACAGAGCATTGAGTGCAAGGTTTCTCAAACTTCAACATACCGATGCATCACCAGGGAGCCTGCTAGAACGCAGAGTCTTATTCAGTCACCCTGGAGTGGGGCCTGGGAGTCTGCATTCCTAACAACTATCGTCTCTCATCATCCACATCATGGACTGGGAACTTGGAACCTGGAACCAGTTGTCCAAGACCACATTTTATGGAGCAGAAGTCTGATGCACACCCCTCATGTTGCAGGTGGGAAAACCGAGCCCAGAGCGGGAGAATGACTTTCTCAAGATACTTAAATCAGGCTGGAGAAAGTGTCTCAGGTGGCCTCACCTGCGTCCTGTCACCTGGCCTCTCTTGTGATAGAGGCCACAGCTCTTTAGTGAAGTGCTTCTCAAACTTTAATGTGCACGTGAATTACCCCAGGATCTTGTTAAAATGCAGACTCTGATTCAGCAGATCCGTGATGAGCCTGAGAGTCTCTATTTCTAACAGCCGCCAGGTGATGCCAGTGCTGCTGGTCCATGGACCCCATTTGAATGGCGAGGTCCTGGACAGTGGCAGTGCTATGGTTTGAATGTTTGTCCCCTCCAAAACGCATGTTGAGATTTAATTGTCATCATAACAGTATATATAACAGTATTAAAAGGCAGGACCTTTGAGAGGTGATTACGCCATGAGGGGTGAGGTGCTCTGCCCTCATGGGTGAGATTAATGCTCTTCTAAAAGGGTAAATTTGGCCCCCATTTTCCTGTCTCTCTCTCTCTCTCTCTCTGTTTGCCCTTCCACCATGTGATGACACAGCGAGAAGGTCCTCTCCAGATGCCAGCATCTTAATCTTGGACTTCCCAGCCTCCAGAACTGTGGGGAAATAAATCTCTGTTCCTCATAGATTACCCAGCCTTGTGGTATTCTGTTATAGCTTCACAAAACAGACGAAGACAGGCAGCGATAACATTGACTTGGCGACATAAGGAAGAGTCATCCTAGTTTACAACCAGCTGTCATGCGCATTCGCTCCCCTGAGGCTCTCAGCTGCCATGGGGCAGAGACAAGCCAAAGGTATTTACTCTCCCCATACTTAGGTGCTTCCTACCTGAGGCCAGCCCAGAGAGGGGCTGTGCTTTTGAGGGTGCTGTTGGAGAGAGGAACAAGTTCAGAGCAAGACAGATCCATCTTAGGTTTCTGACAGTGGCAGTTAATTACAACTTAGTCTCTATGAAAATGTCTCCCAGGGTTGTCTTTTGGTACATAGACCAAAGCCAGGACAAAGCAAAGTAAAGCTGTGGCAAAGATGGTGTGGTACTCACCTAATATCCTCTCCTTCCTTCTTCTTATTAAAAGAAATCTGATTTTATTCAAGGCATCAAAGTGCCCAGTTTTAAAAAATACAATTTACATTCTCCCTTGAAGTTAGGAGTAGACTTTTACTAAGTTCTGGCCAATGAATTCTAAGTGGACATTGCTGGATGAGGCTTCCAGAAAAAAAAAAAAGAAGTCCTTAAAAGAAGAAGCTAAATCAGTTTGAATATGACTTTTTATCCTTCACCACCTCCTCTTTCTGTTGCCTGGAATTCAGATGTGTGGATGGGGCTCCAAGAGCCATCTTGTGATCATGAGGTACTGTAAAGAATGGAAGCCATAGCCTAAGGATGGTAGAGTTGAAAGATGGAAAGAATGTGAGACCAGATGGGATTGTGGATCTCCTGCATTAGCCCTGAATCACCTAATCCTGCATATCACATTATGTTGGAGAAAAAGAGACTCACATATTCTTTAAGCCGTTCTTTTGTGAGTCTCTGTTTCAAGCCATTGTAGAAAATTTCTAACTGATACAATGATTCTGTCATCAACCATAAAGAGTGATGCAACATATCTTTATGTATTACATTCCCAGAATGAAATAATGGAATTGAAATTGGATTTAAAATGAGCAAGAATGGACAAATTTGGATGGGGTGAGCTGGAGAGTGCCACTGCATCTATGAGTGGGTACACACAGTCTGTTCCCAGGTCTATATCATCCTCGTTGCAAGGATGCGGTTGCTCTCTGTGGATGAAAAACGTGGCCGACAGAGACAGGCTGTTTCAGTCTCATCCACTCTATCAAATAGCAGCAGGGTGACCTTGAAGCCACTCCTCAGTCTCTCTGACAATACTTCCTGAGGTAGCTGTGATCCTTAAATGAGATATAACTCAATTTGCATTGGCCACTATTACTATTTATTAAACATTTATTGTAGGTATATTTGCTAAATTTTGAAGAGTTGGATGTGGATACAAAGATGACAAAAGAGCTGTTCTATTCCTTTGAGGACCTCCCAGTCTCATTCCTCGATGAGGGCTGTTTCGTGCCTTTCATTGTCAGGAATCATTCAGATGCCACCAAAGAAACAAGCCCAAAGGTGAGGCTGCATCCTGGGACCCAGCCCCTGCAAGCCTCTGGAGTCAGCATCCAAGGGTCCCTGGGCGCTCTGAGGGTAAGTTCTAAATGGGTTTCTCCAGGGCGCTCAGCAGTGCAGAAGTTTTCAAGGAACTGGCCACCTCAGCACCTTGCCTGGTATTTCTCTTGAAAAAGTATGTCCCTAACTCAGTTTTCTTGGCATTAAAATGAGAAAGATAAAGCCAGTCATCTCCCAGGGCTGCAGGAGAGCTCAGCGGCGGCTGGCAGGTGAAGTGGCTGGGTGTGCTGCCTGTCACCGGGTCCATGTCTGTCCTCCCTCCATGGAGCCCACCCAGCCTCACTCACAGCCCCTTCTCTACACCTCTCTGATAAGGGGCCACCTGCCAGCCCTACCCACTGCAGAGGGCTGCTCATGGAGAACTGGCATATCCGTCCTGGTGCTGGGCCTGGAGTTGTGGGAAGATGGGGAGCCCCACGAATAATTATGGCAAACTGCCATTTATCTAAATCAATGAGTCAGTGCTCTGCAAGGCCGCAAGGGCAGCAGCTGCCTTTGAGGCCAGACTGTCTGAGGCCTACCTGTGCTCAGCCCAGAACTTGCTTTCTAGAGAAAGAACTAGACAAGTGAGCCTTTCTTCTCTTTTCTGAGAGCTGACTGGTTCTGTCCCCAGCTCCCAGTGGCTGCCTGTCCTGCCACCAGCCCCTGTCAGGAATGTGGGGAGGGGAGAATGTGGGTTTGGGGGCCAGAATCATACAGAGAAGGGGTGCTGAGAGCAGCCTCCTTCCTCACCCTCCTTCTCCTCTCACTTCAGAGCTCTGGCCAGCAGGACACAGACACACTTGCTTTTTGTCAGACAGGGTGGCTCCCAGCTGCTGCCAGAGAGTTTGTGAGTCCAGGGGAAGGCCAGAACATGTCGTCAGAGGAACCTGGGTGACCCTCGCCCCTCCCTCTCCCTGTGCTCCGCATTGATCCACTGTTGAGCTCTGTCAATCCGTGCATGTCACACTGAGCCTCTCTCCTCACCCCCGGATCTACCACCCTTGTCCACACTTCATTCTGGGAATTAAATGAGATAATCCATGTGAGGTTCTTTGCACAGAAGAAGCACCAGTAAGTGTCAGCCCTCTGTTGCCCTTAGCATTAGTCCTTGCTCTCACCATCCTGTGTGGCCTCGCCTTCCTCCATAGGACAGAACAGCTTATTGCAGGTCATTGTTGACTAAGGAACCCGGCGCCACACCCAGGTCCTCCACCCTCTCTGCCTGGGCTGCAGCATGCCCAGGTCAGGTTGCGTGGCTGCCGGGTCTCTCGGAAATGCACTAAGTGCCTTTCCTAATGGTTCATGGACTCTTGGCGAGGCATGGTAAGAGACTACACACTGGTAGGCTCTGGATCTTCTCCCTCCACTCCGTGGGCTGACAGCCTTCTCTTGTGGACACCCATTACCCAAGCTTGGCAGTGGGGGCTAAATGCAGCGGTTCGTACTCTCAGGTGGGAGGATGCTGAGGCAGTGAAGTGTGAAGCTGCTTCCCCCGGATGCAGGCCAAAGCTCTGGGTCGGGGGCTTTCTCCATGTCCTGTTAGAATGTGCCCCACAATGCCAGCAGCAGTTACCTTGGATTGTTGGTGAGGAGTGTGTGTGTGTTTCCCCAAGGCTTCTAGATGCTCTAGATGTGTTGTGAGTTTTCTAATGACATGCATGGCCCTTTTAACATTAGCAAAACCAAATAAATGACAAGATTTAGTTAGAGCAGAGTAACCAGACTCACACCAAATGAGAATGAGAAAAATACATTCCTGCCCTGGCACTGACTTGCTGTGTGATCTTCGGCAAGTTCCTTGCCCTCTCTGGGCCTCTGATTTCTCATCTGCAAAACAAGGAGGCCAATGAGATAAATGCCATGTTCTCTCCCAGCACTGACATTCTGTGATCTACTCACCCTTGTGGAGACACTCTGGATTGCTTTTGGCCCTGTTACTTTGCACACAGTTAAAAAAAATACGCCCACTGGCTCATTCCTGCCTTTCAGAGCTGAGTGATGCTGCATATCATGCCCTAGTCCCAGAGACCTAAACACTGCAAGGAATCTGGTAGGGGTAGATCATTAAACTCTGCAGGGCAGCGGTCTCAAACTTCAGTAGGCACCAGATCACCTGCTTTCAGCCTGTTCTTCCCAAGCCCATCCCTAAGGAGGGATAGCATTGCTCTGTCACAGGCCTACTGGGCACAGATTGTGTGGGCCACTCCCAGAACAAGAGGGCATGGAGTAGTGCAGGATCGACTCTCCGGGTCCACGGATGAGGTGGACACGGCATGGAACTAGAAAGGGGACTTTCTTGAGTAGTAGAGACCTTGATACTTGTGCACCCTATTAAATTTGACTGGGGAGAAATATTGAGCTAGGAGTAGTGGGGGCATTCAAGAAAGATGACAGAACCAGAGCAGAAAGTCCTCTTGGTGTAAAAGGGAAGCTGAACTCCAAGCTCCAGTTGTACCAGCCCTGGAAAAAGGTGTCTTGCCAAGCAGGGCACCAAGCAGTAACCTTTGCCTTTACAAGACCATGCAGACTTGGACAATGGGCACGGCCACTGTGACCAGTGTGGGTGCAAGGCCAGAGCACCTTCCCCAGGTGTTGCAGACTCTGTAAGGAAGGCCTGGAGACCTTCACTTGGCCCTGGGAGGAGACAGAGAGAGGAATAGCCTCAGAGATGACTGGGATGAGTTCTCATCCCCTAGAGGAATGGGTGATCAGAGAGACATAGAATTTTAGAAAAATAATGTAGCATTACCTGCACCAGAGCATTGTAAAGCAGAGCAAGTAAAAGTAAAATCCCTACTTGCTACACATAGACCTTCAGATGATCTGAAGCAGGTGGCAACACTGACATCCAGCATCTCCTTGCACAAGACCCTCACCAGGGATCTGGCCCTCTCTCTCACATCCTCCCCCACCCTCAGCCGGGTGTTCAGGCCCCACTGTCCTGCAGGAGTGCTACCACTGTGGATGCGATTCTGTCCTGCCAAAATTCAGACTGAAGCCCTAACCCCCAAAGTGATAGTACATGGTGACGGGGCCTTCAGCAGTAATTAAGGCTAAATGCGGTCTTAAGGGTAAGGCTCTAACCTAGGGGTGGCGAACCTTTTCATGCTGGAAGGCCTCATTAATTCAGCCATAATCAAATAAGGCCACAATCAAGAAACTTCGATTAGATATACTTAGAAATGTACATTATTTTATAAAAATCTAACTACTATGTACTTAATAATTTCAAAAAATGAAAACTATTTGTTAATTTTAAAGTTAACTAACCTTTTAATGACTTTGTTGTATCTGCTTTTTTTTTTTTTTTTGAGACAGAGTCTCACTCTGTTGCCCTGGCTAGAGTGAGTGCCGTGGCGTCATCCTAGCTCACAGCAACCTCACACTCCTGGGCTCAAGCGATCCTTCTGCCTCAGCCTCCCGAGTAGCTGAGACTACAGGCATGCGCCACCATGCCCGGCTAGTTTTTTTTTCTATATATTTTTAGTTGTCCGATTTCTTTCTATTTTTAGTAGAGACGGGGTCTCGCTCTTGCTCAGGCTGGTCTGGAACTCCTGAGCTCAAACAATCCGCCCGCCTCAGCCTCCCAGAGAGCTAGGATTACAGGCGTGAGCCTGTATCTGCTTTTTATTGGAAAGCATTTGAGTATTTGATTGCAGCATGGAGGTCTGCAGTTTCAGTTGATCCTCTAGATGGGTATCAGTCATTTGTGACCTTAAGGGCATCTTGATTTGGGTTAGGTACGGGAATTTAGATTCACAGCAATAAGTGGTTGAAAAGCAAGAAAGCATTTTTTGGGCGTGTTGCCAAAGGTGTGTGTGTTCTATTGCATTTTTTCCTTATTTCAATTGGATCTTTCCTTAGCATCAAATAATAACTTTAAAATGTTATCTACTGAAAGCTCAATCAGTTCCATCTGTAGTTCTTTAGGTGCCTTGGTGATGTCAACTAGGTGAGGCTGAAATGCTATTTTATGTGATGTCATGATTCTCAAAGTCCATGAATCTTTCATTGTATTCTCCAATTAATAGGTCTATAACACCTGTGTATTCTGCAAATGGTTCACATATATAATCCTGCTCATCAATGACCTTTGCTAACTGGAGAAAATGTTTATCGGAAATTTCCATTTGAAGAAGTGTTTTGAAAAAAGATAGCTTTTTTTGAAATCCTTTCATTTTTTGCCACATATCATATATAGACTTAGTTTTACCTTGCAAAGAAACATTCAAGTCATTTTGATTTGACAGGATATCACCCAGAAATGCTACATTCCCATAGAAATCTTCTTTCAATGATTTACATTGCTGATTATGTTCTTCATAAAATTTAACTATCTGTTCTCCCAGAGATAAATTGTGGCTAACAACTGTCCCTGTAACAGTCAATGCACTTTAGAATGATAAGGCAAATGCACACTGAATAACTCGTTCAACTTCAGTATGTTATGAAACTGAGGATGCCAGGTTGCATGTGCAGGAATATAGTTAACAATACTTATAACTTGTTGCAAAGTGTCACTTTAAAAAGTAGCTTTAGCACAGAGATTTTGCTGATGCAAAATTCAATGAAAAGAAATGAGAGCATCTGGATCTGTTAATACTTTTTTGTCTGTGCAATAAACCCTCTGTGTTTTCCTGTTATGGAAGGTGCACTGTCCATACATACACTCACTAAATTTACCGAATTCAGTCCAACTTCATGAAATTTATCTTGAAAGTTGTTGAAGATATCTGTTCCCTGTGTTCTGTTCACAACAGGGCCTAGAGTAACTCTTCATAGCAAAGAAAATCTTCTGTTAATGATCCGAATGAAGTATAAAAACTGCACCGAGTCAGCAGTATCAGTTGATTGATCCAAAGCTATTGAATAATATATATTTTCATTTTGAAGTATTGCATGAAGTTGTTCTGTTAATTTGAATGGTAATTTACGCTGTCAACAGTTATGGTTCTCCTTGAAAGAGGCAGTTGTTTGTACTTCGAAACATTATTGGGACCTAAGCATCCTACAACTTCGGCAATGAATTCTTTCACAATTTCTACAGCATTGGGTGGCTTCCCTTTTTCCCCAAGAATATAAGCTACTTTATAAGTTGCTTCAGTGGTATGATTTCCAGCTCGTATTTCTACTTCAAAGAATTGTTTTTGCTTTTGCTTTTCATCTTTTGATTTCTGCAATACAACCTTCTGTTCCTCTCCCACTAATTTAAAATATTTGTGGTTTTTATGAGTGTTATAGTGCTGATGAGCATTGAATTTCTTTAATGTCAATATTGCAGTATCCCAAAGCAAGCAAATCATCTTATTTTAGCAGAAACAAGATAATACTGCAATTCCTAATTCTCATTAAAAAATCAGTTTTTGTCCTTCAGCGTTCTCTTAGTCTTCTTTGACATGATGGGCTATTAAACAGACAGAATGAAAAAATACTGTAGAGCTGTGCAACTATGCACAAACTCCACTTCAAACAGAAACACAGGGCACCTTTGTCAATAGCTGATAACAGACTGGCACACTCGATCCGCATATACTCTCGCCAACCAGTCTCACGCCGTAGTGGCACCAGTCAGACGTGGGAAGTTAGAACTAAATCATGAGTGTAGCATCTGTCAATTTAGCCCTTATGGCTCACTAATGTTCCAACTGTGCCAGTCAATCCGGGAGGATTATTTCGTTGAAACTTATTTTATTCTTGGGTATTTTAAATACGTTCATTTGAAAAATAAAAATATAAAAGACCAACAAAAAAGTATTAATAAAAATAAAACCATTTGCTCTGTAAAATTTGGATTCAGTCAACAGGCCACATTTAAGGACCTAGAAGGTCACAGGTTCCCCACCCTGCGGCCTTAGAAGAAGAGGAGGAGTGAAAGATCTCTCTTCCACACAGTCTGCGGTATTGTGTTATGGCAGCTTGGGGTCAGTAACACAACTCCCAAACTGTAATGCCTCACCCCCTGCCTTGGAGCCACCCAGAGTACTTGTGGAAAATACAGATTCTTGGAATTAACTTCAAACCTACCAAAAAAAAAAAATAGAAAAAGGAAGGGAGGGAGGAAGGAAGGAAGATAGGATTGGGGCCCCGGAATATGAATTTTAGGATCACCTCAGGCCATTTCCGAAGTTCAGAAGGCACTGCTGGATGGGACACTCCTGCTGATGACATTTAGATGCCCTCTGCCCGTCCCATTGCTGGGTCTCCCGATCTCCCACTCCACACTCGCCATCCCAAGGATTCCAGATACAGCCCAGCCCCTTCCAGGAAAGTTCCAGCCCCCAACACCGCCTCTAGTAAAATCCTTGGATGAGTGCCAGAAAGTGTACCTAGGGAGAGCTGAGATGGCTCGCCGTGTTCAGTCATCGTTGCCGGTGAGAGGGGTCATGGGCCAGGTGCACACCTCTCTGCCACCACAATTGTTTCCCAATAGACACGTTTCCCACCTAGCTGCCAGCTCACCAGCTTCAGCCCCCCTCCAGCGCTGCTGTCTTTACTGGCCACAGCACAGACAGGTTGTTCTGGACTTACATGTGCCAAGTGCGTGAGATTTCCAGCCAAACTGTGAGCTCTTTGCAGAAGAGGCCATCCGAGTGCCCTCCCCTGGAATGCCAGCTCCATGTACAACTTCTGATACAGAGAAATATGATCCCAGCTGGTTCACTGCCCGGGCCTTGTGACCAGCATCTGCCTTCCTCTGTCACCTATGGTTGATTCATGGGTCAGGAGGGCACCATTTCTGGCACGGGAGATTATGTACTTCACTGGCCCCCTCAGGAAACTCTCTCCCAGGAGAACAGACTCCTAACCAGTCCCCAACCCAGTTTTTAATCTTATTCTACTTGTCAAAGTGATACCTTTCACTGTAGAAAACCTGGAAAGCATAGGAAATTAACTGCGTTATTAAAAATACATTTTTAAAACTCTCATCTGCTAATTCCAACTTCATTCATTCTTTCATGCAATTGTTCATTCAGCAAATGTTTGAGCTAACAGTTCTCACCTCAAATAAGCATTAGAGGGGGAGAAAGTAAAGTTCACAGAGTAATTCTCACTCTGCATGGAATTGCTAACATCATTTTTGATTTAAGATATGTAGTTCATATCAATTAAATATATATTATATTGAAATGCTCCCTTCGACTCATATTTCATCTTGAATTGAAATATCCATTAACATCCATTTCGTATTTCCTCTGTCCATTTAGATTAAGTCGTATTCCGAGCTCCTGATTCTCCTGGGCATGGCATAGCTCTTAGAGCACATTCTGCTTCTTTCAGCCCATCTCTGAATTTTTCCTCCAGCTGAAGGCTAAGAGGTTTGAGATCCCAAATGTTTTTTCTTCTTATAAAAACCTCTCCATCCAGCTTGCACTGAAACCACATCAGGCAAGGCATTTTTCTTTGGACAGCTCTCTGTACAATGAAATGCTATTGTCTAAGGACGGTGCCTTCAGATTGCACTGCCATTGCTGACTTAGGCGTCTTTTCTTCTACCTCTTTTTTCCTCTTACTTTGAAATTATGAAAACAGCTATCAGTTATGACTCTAAAACAATTGTCATTTAAACAAATGTGAATCCATTTCAAAGATAATGTGAGCTACGGTGCATCTCTCACCAGCACCACCCCCATCCAATCCTATTGTAACTAGGAGCTAGGGGTACAAAACAAAATCACATCTCTTTTATTATTCAAATTAATTTAACTCCAAGCTCATTCCTGTTCGCTGTGAGGGTGTTTGTCTTTCCTACTGCCATGGCTCAAGCTCATGCAAAGTTCAAGAATGCCAATAGTTCACTGAACTTGGTTCCTCTATGTCCTGGTAACTTGGAACCCCAGGAGAAAAGTCAAGGTATCAATCCACTTCCTCCCAGATGACTCCGTGACCCTTAGACAGAGTATCCCTCTTTCATTCCAGCAACTTTCCAGTCTCAGGAGTTTGGGGTTGGAGGTGGTTCAATGAATCTGTTGCCTACAGAACCCCAAGCTTCCCAAACAAATATCACATTATACCTTCTCCCAGAACAACGGCCATTCAAGGTCCTGAAGGGTCTCACATGAGTCCCCCTTTGCAGCTATGCCTCCTCCTCCTTAAATCAGTTCTCTCACAGCATCCCTGCAGCCCTTCTAAATCACTAATCCAGCCACGCTGCTGCCTTTCCTGCACAGAATGACCCTCCTTCCCTATGGGATACACCCCCAGCTCCACAGCCTTCTGCAGTTTGGGGCTCCTGCCCATCCCCCAGCTGCGTTTTCTTCCTCTCTTTTGACTCCACCCCAAATGCTGTGACTTCACAGAGCATGTTCTTTCTTCTCATTTTTCGTAGAACCCCCTTCCTCTGCCTGGAATGCCTTCCCCTCCAACTCCACATCTTTCCCAGAGTTGATGGGGCCCTCCTCTGTTTCTCACTCTGAGTTCGACTGTTGCTGGGCCATGCTGCGTCGCAATTATCAGCTTGATTGATGGTCTTTCTTCCTCATCCTCCATAAGGGTGGTGGCTGTGCCTCAGTTATCTTGGTGTCTCTAGGCCCTGGCACAGAGGATTGCCTGACACGTGATACAGAAAGCCCCATAGTCCCAAGCTCTTAAATCCACCTTTGGTTGGGGTCGGGGAGATTTGAGGGGCTCGGGCACTCAAAACTCAGTCTTTCTTCCAAAGGCTCTGAGTCCAGGAGGAGCTGCCTGAATTGCCGGGCAGTTTTGATTTGGGGATCTGACCACAGGCAGCACATGCCACAGCCGTCCCCATGGGAACCGTGTCAAGCAAAGCTCCAACTTGGAGTGAGCAGCCTGTCTTGGGCCTGAACTCCCTCCTGCCTGTGTGGCCCTGGAGCCCAGCAGGGCACCTGCAGCCCCCGCCTCAGGGGCCCACAGGGGCTGCAGCTGCAGGGACTGGGTGGGCAGGTTGCCGTGGAAACCAAGCTGCTCATCTTTTCCTAGTGTCTGGCATTCTGACAGGGAGGCCAGACTCCACCAGCGCGTCCTCATTTCTAGGCCCCTCCTCGGCCTCTCAGCCTGTGTCCAGGGCACATGATGAACACAGAGACGGGTCAAAGGGCTTGGAGGAGCAGGGAAAGCAGAGGAACCAAGAAACTGGCCATGATTTTCTCCCTACCACCTCATCTGACCATTGCCACATTTCCCAGGTTGGTTACTCCCTGAAAGGAGTTGACTTACCCAAGAGGTAGTAACCAAAGAAGGCAAGAGTCACTTCCGGGAAATTTTGGTGTCAGGAGCCTTGGACCAGGAGACCTTGAGCTCTCATCCTCATTCTAATACTTCACATCTGGGTGTCACTGGTGAAGCCTCTCAGCCTCTCTAAGCCCTGTTTCCCCACAGATAAAATAAGGGCCATTTCATCAACCAGATAGTCATCAGGTATCAATATTCAAATATAAAGTGTAAGCTATAAAGCCCTTGTATGTATAAAGGATTGTTACTATCCAGGTTAAAAATATAATCTGTATTCAGAAGAATACAGATTAGAGCAATGCATGAATGCCAAATGCTGATGTATTATTAAAAGGAGTAATTCTTTTCTTCTTTTGATAAGTCTTAGCTCAGCACCTCTCTACCTAGCCAGACCTGCTGCTAGGGGCTGGAGAGCTCTGAAATAAGTCATGAGCCTTTCTCTGGAGGAACTTCTAGCCTTACAGAAGTGTTCTCTGTTGACCTACTATGTGCCTAGCACTGTGAAGCATGCAACAATAGACATAGCAACCCTTTTCTTAAGGAGCACAAATAAAACATTTTAGGGAGACGAACACAAGACATGTACCTATGAAACAGAGAAGGAAGACTGTAACTTATTGGGAAAGAAGACTTTAATGGTATCTTTAGTAGATACAGAAAGGCTCCTGGGATGTACCATGGAAAGAAGAGGCTGAGTCAAAGGGGGAGAACACTAGTTTGCATCATAAAATTCTTTGGTTTGCTGAAACAGAAAAAAATCTTTGCAACATACGTTGCTTTCTGAAAAATAATTCTTATTCTTTAAAATGTATTTGTTAATTCATTTAGCTGCTTATTTTCTCTCTCCCCTTCTAGAATGTAAATTCCATGAGTACAGAACTTCATCTTTTCATTTTGGTATTCTCAGCACTCAGCATAGATACATAGAAGACTTTTATTAAGCACTACTGAACTAAATAGTAGAGAAGATAGGCATTCAACAAGTGGCTCAAAGAAGTGCTTTCTATCCACAGTGATATTATGTAAACACTTCATTCCCTTTATTTTTTCTCCAAAACCCCTATTGCAATTGGTAGTAAAATTGCAATTCTGCCACAACGCCCTAAGTGTGGCCCAAAAAGTTCGGTCGTGGAGAATGTGTGTTGCATTGTCATGAGCCTGGTGAAGTGACCAGGGTGAGCCAGCTGCCACGGATGAGAGCCAATTGCCGATTGCTGTCTGTCTGAATTTGCGTTATTCTGGGAAATGTCATCACAAGACACTAATGTGATCACTTTCAGAATTATTAAATGTTTGTTCAGTATTTGTCTCCTCACTAGACTGTGAGCTTCTGGTACTCAACAAATATATATTGAATGAGTGAATAAATGAATTCATATCAGAGTGTGACATGAGTATTCACCTTGGTTTGGAGGGTCAGGGAATGTGTTCTCAAGGCAGTGATGTTCAGTATGAGGAATGAAGGTGGACTAGAAATTAGTAAGTGAATGGGAAATATGAAAAAATGAGAAAAAACAAACATCTGTAAAAGCTCCCATTTGGAAGATCGTGGTGTGTTCAAGCACCTGAGAGCAGCTCAGGATCACTGAGGCATGGACAGGGATGGGGAGGGGCATCTTCAAAGTAAAGATAAGAGGTCGTGGAAAGCTCACATACTACTTCTGGGATTTGGGACTTCATTGTAACAGCAATGGGCGGACACTCAGGGGTTCTCAGCAGAGATGTCTTCTGACCAGATGTCTGTTTTCATAGAGAACATTTCAGCTGTGTGGGGAGCACACTGGAGAGTGGTGGACTGGCAGTGGGGCGACCTGTGAGGAGGTCACTGAAGTCGCCTGGGAGAGAAGATGGTGACCATATCATGATGGTTAATACCCAGGTTAGAAATATAATCTGTATTCAAAAGAATTAGATCATGGAAATGGAGAGAAGCCAATGGAAACAGGGGATTTCTAGCAGTTCAAGTTAAAGGTCTTGGTGGAGAATTGATGTGGGGGTGAAGGGGAGGGGACTCTGGAATAAACTCTAGATTTCTGGCTTGAGTTTTCCAGGTAGATGGTGACACTATTGGCTGGGGACCTCTAGAGGAGGATCATTTGGGGTGGGGCATGGGAACAGAAATGACCAGCTTAGTTTTAAACGTGCTTAGTCTGAAATGCGTGTGATGTAGCCATAAATGGACATCTCAGACTCTGCCATGTAAGTGGCTGTGTGAGTCCAATGCAGGGGAGAGGTTTGTACTGGAGATAAATGTTTAGGTGCCATCTCAAGCAGAAGGTAACTAAAGCTGTAGAAATGAATGAAGCCACCAGAAAGAGGGCTAGGACAGAACCGTAAGCAGTTCCATGATTCAGTAGTCAGAGGATGGGGAGACAGCAAAAGGGGCCAAGGAGGATCCTCTGGTAATAAAAGCCAAGGGAAGGGAAGGTTTCTGCAAGGAGAGTGGGACCAATTGTGCTCAACACCAATGGTGGCGATCGACTGAGAGATATATGAGTCCACAGGGAGAAAAATGGAAATCCCTCAGAATTCTGGGAGTCTCAGAGCTGGGTCCACCATCAAAGCTTCTTCCTTCCTTGGATATGCCTATTCCTCTCCCTCTTTCACTTGCTCTCTCTGGACAGGAATTCCAGATTCAGCCCATTTCTCCCTTTAACTGGAGTTTGGTGAGAGGCATGAGCAGCTGGTGACACACTGAAAAACCCTTGAAATAATCTTCACCATCACATATACAGCCAATATCATCACTCCGCTACAGATCCCCCATCTTAACAACCAGAAGCTGCACCCTTCGGAAATGGGTCTCCTTCTGCCTCCAACAGGTTCACTAGAGTGGGCTGAATACCCCCAGGCCAGATATCATCAGAATGTTAAATGCCTACCTCCTTTTCTCTTTTTTTCCCTCAAGCTGATCTTTTCTGGGTAGCCTAAAGAGATTCATTCTTTAAGATTTGGCATCTCAACCAACAATGGGTCACTGGGGAAAGAGGTCTGATTAGGGCTGTCTATGACATTTTACAAACCAGGGAACCTTGGAACCTAGAGACAGAACCCTAAATACCAGTCTTCATCACTAAAAGCAATTGCCACTTGTGATGGTGTTCAATGAATCCAGGGCCCCCCTCTTCTCACTCTATGCCACCACACTGCCACCTGCTATCAGGTTTGCCCTAACACTTTTTAAAATACATAATATTTTATTTTAAAATATTTTAAGACTC